>NC_090830.1:106500824-107125824 GCF_028021215.1 Eschrichtius robustus
AGCTGCTTCCCACTAGCTATCTATTTTATGTTTGGTAGTGTATATATGTCCATGCCACTCTCTAACTTTGTCCCAGCTTACCCTTCCCCCTCCCTGTATCCTCAAGTCCATTCTCTAGTAGGTCTGCATCTTTATTCCCGTCTTGCCCCTAGGTTCTTCTGACCATTTTGTTTTTTCTTTTTTTTTTTTAGATTCCATATATATATGTTAGTATACGGTATTTGTTTTTCTCTTTCTGACTTACTTCACTCTGTATGACACTCTCTAGGTCCATCCACCTCATTACAAATAACTCAGTTTCGTTCCTTTTTATGGCCGAATAATATTCCATTGTATATATGTGCCACATCTTCTTTACCCATTCATGTGTTGATGGACACTTGGGTTGCTTCCATGTCCTGGCTATTGTAAGTGGAGCTGCAATGAACATTGTGGTACATGACTCTTTTTGAATTATGGTTTTCTCAGGGTATGTGCCCAGTAGTGGGATTGCTGGGTCATATGGTAGTTCTGTTTTTAGTTTTTTAAGGAACCTCCGTACTGTTCTCCATAGTGGCTGTATCAATTTACATTTCCACCAACAGTGCAAAAGGGTTCCCTTTTCTCCACACCCTCTCCAGCATTTACTGTTTGTAGATTTTTTGATGATGGCCATTCGGACCGGTGTGAGATGATATCTCATTGTAGTTTTGATTTGCATTTCTCTAATGATTAATGATGTTGAGCATTCTTTCATGTGTTTGTTGGCAATCTGTATATCTTCTTTGGAGAAATGTCTATTTAGGTCTTCTGCCCATTTTTGGATTGGGCTGTTTGTTTTTTTGATATTGAGCTGCATGAGTTGTTTGTATGTTTTGGAGATTAATCCTTTGTCAGTTGCTTCATTTGCAAATATTTTCTCCCATTCTGAGGGTTGTCTTTTCGTCTTGTTTATGGTTTCCTTTGCTGTGCAAAAGCTTTTAAGTTTCATTAGGTCCCATTTGTTTATTTTTGTTTTTATTTCCATTTCTCTAGGAGGTGGGTCAAAAAGGATCTTGCTATGATTTATATCATAGGGTGTTCTTCCTATGTTTTCCTCTAAGAGTTTGATGGCGTCTGGCCTTACATTTAGGTCTTTAATCCATTTTGTCAATTCATGTTTAAGGGAACAGTGATGTGTTGATTTTAAGCATGCTTAAATTTTTGCTGATAAGGGAATTTCTAGGTAGATAATGCTTCAGAGATTCTCAAATTATCTGTTATCCACAACAAAGTTTTATATTTATATTTTAATAGTGTTTTATAAATCTTTTCAATTCTTTAGGGTCACCCTGTGATCCCACTTTCATCCTGGGCTGTGCTCCCTGCAATGTGATCTGCTCCATTATTTTCCAGAATCATTTTGATTATACAGATCAGAATTTTGTTAACTTGCTGGAAAACTTTAATGAAAACCTCAGGATTTATGAGCTCCCCATGGATCCGGGTGAGGTCAGGATCCTCTCTTCCTGAGAAATTGTTTATGCTCTTTTCTCTGACAAGTCCAAAATTCTATACGGACCAAGCCGTGAAGTGAATGTTTGAAAACTGGACATTTTGGGTATTACAACGTGATAACCCTGGGAATCAGATTCTCCCCTCTCTTTGTTTTGTTTTTTTTTTTGCTTGCTCCAGTTTTTTTTTTTTTTTTCTTAATTCCCTGCCCAGGGATCAAACCCCTGCCCCCTGCAGTGGAAGCATGGAGTCTTAACCACTGGACCGCCAGGGAAGTCCCTATAGTTTTTTGTTTGTTTGTTTCTTTTTTTTTTTTGCCTTCTACAAGCTGTAGCTATTTGTTTATTTAGTGACTTTTCTAAACTATTTTCGCAAAGTCTCTTTTTTTTTTTTGGCCTTGTGTGTCACTGGAATCTCTGTTCCTTTAGCTTACGTTCAGCTAGTGTTTGGAGAGAGATGTCTTTTTTTTTAGGAGTGATAGATCTTTCTTTTGCTTTTCTTTTTTTTTCATTCTTTTAAATTGAATGAAACAGTCTTTAAATTCTGTATTGCTTTACAGTTTTCAAAAGTTTCACACACATGATTTCATATAATCCCGTAATAACCCTTTTTCCCTCAGTACCCCTATACTGCCCCTCCGTCCTTCCCTCTCCCTTCTGATAACCACTAGTTTGTTCTCTATCTGGAGTCTATGGATATTGATATCCGTGAATGTGAGGAGCCAAAAAAAAAAAAAGATGAAGAGAAAGAGATAGAGAGAGAGAAAGGAAGGGGGGAGGGAGGGAGGGAGGAAGGAAATAACTCTTCTAGATTGGCTCTGTGCATGTGTGTAGCTTTCTAAATTTCTCAGTATACAGCGGTGCTTTTGAATGTCTTAATTCCCCGAAGGCACTCCCTCCCCAGCTTTTCTTCCTGGAGTTTGGTGCTCTGTTGTATGCCTTAACTGTAATCTTTTGCCCCAGGTGGCTGTGGGCTGTTCATTAATCTTGCAAGGTTTTTGAGACATCCCTGTTGCGTTTCCACTCTAGGTTAGATGAAACAAAAACAAGTGCCTGTGTCAGTCTGTCAGGTGGCCCCAGACAGGTTAGAACACAGAAACACGGTCTTCGTGAGTGAGGTCTGCTCTGGTCCCTCTGGAACCAGGAACCAGGCTCCCACACCACAAGCTGCCTTTGTTAAGACCACTGCCAAGCCGAGGACGGAAGTGGGACAAGGGCAAAAAAAAAAAAAAAAAAGGAAAAAGAAAAAACAAGCCACAGATCTTTCCTGCCATTTTTTAAGTTGATTCTGACCGTTTCTGCTTGATTTTCTGACATTTTTGTAGAGGGATAGGCCTTTAAAACTGTCTACTGCATCATTTTTGCTGATGTTATTCTGTAAGTGAATGTTTGAACACAGCAGTCCTGCCTTATTGTCATAGAGTGAACATCTGGGAAAGGTGGCTGAGCCTTTATTTTACAAAGAAAAGAAATGCCTGAGTATAAAGCTGGAATTCAAGCCTGTTGGCTTCCTGGCCAGTGGTATTTCCACTACCCCCAAAGCCCAGTTTCCATAAACTACTTTGGTGACTGCCCAAAAGGATGGCCATAACACTCAATGGACATCCAGGTCCTTGCTGAAAGGTTTCCATTACCCACAAGGTTTATCCTCAAATATGTAGTGATTTCTTTATCATGTTACTTAGCAGAAATATCCTAATTTAGGAAGGAAGAGAATATCTCTTTCAAGGAGGGACAATGTTTATGAACGGAGGTGCTTCCGGGGAACACCGACTAGGGCAGGGGTGTTTGATGCTTCAGTTGGGATCCTAGCTGACAGCATAATTGGGCTTGGGATGACAAAATGATTGGTTCTATGGTGTATGAATCATAAACAAACACCACAGTTTTGCCCTGTGGTGAGCTGATATGTCCTGTACTCTGCCTAAATAAAATCACATGATCTTAGAAAAGTCACTTACCTGCTCTGGTGCACAGCTACTTTATCCCTAAAATGCTGAGGTGGGTTTCATGCCGTTTTTGCACCCCTCTGAGTTATAATATAGTGATTCTACTTCTGAGGCTGCTTGATAGTAGTAGAAATAGCAGGGAATGGCTTTGTGATCAATATCAGGTTACTCAAAATTCCTTAACCTCTGCCCTCATCTACAAAATGTGAATCATAGTAATTCATCTTATTCTGTGTTTCAAGGTTGTAAGGAAGAATTAATTTAAAAAATGAGAGAATTGACATAAATATGCTTTAATACCATAAGGTTGATGTATGAGTATAGGAAATTGCTATAAACTTTCATCATCTGGTCAGAGTTTTCTCCCTTAAATATCTCTAGCAGCATGAAGAATTATTTTAATGTACACTATAAAATGCTCCCCCTGAAGAAAGAGACCATTTTTTATTCACTTCAGTTTTTAACCAAGGCTTGGCATATGGTAGATATGTCTTCAATATATGTTTTTAGTTTAATAAATATATTTTTAAAATCTTTAAGGTCTGCAATAATTTCCCTGCTCTCATGGACTATCTCCCAGGGAGTCATAACAAAGTACTTAAAATTTTTGCTTATGTAAAAAGCTATGTTTTGGAGAAAATAAAAGAACACCAAGCATTTCTGGGCATTAACAATCCTCGGGACTTCATTGATTGTTTCCCGATCAAAATGGAACAGGTAAAATATTAATGACAGATTAGTTATCTGTTTGCTTGAATTTTTTTGTTCATTGACTAGTTCTGTACTTATTAGGGATATTTAAATGGTTGCGGATGAAATGCTTGACCAGCACTTCGGGTACTTACGTGTGCGTGGATCTGGATTGAGCATCAAAGGAGATTTAAAATTGAATTGTTAAATGACAATACATGGACCCTGTTCGTTAGGTACTAATAGGCTACCTGAGGAGAAAGAGAACATACGTCTCGGGTGAAATGGAAATACAAACAAATGAGAAATACATAATACTGAGCTGTAAAAGGAAGGTGGATGTGATCATTTCACACAGCATGTGGGAGAGTGAGAAGGAAGGGCTTAGCCTGGGTGGGCTTCCTGAATGTCCTGAGGTTTGATGTAGATCTTCACATATTTGCAATAAGTCATAGGGGAGGGAATTTCAGATTGGTAGAATGGTGTCATGAGAGGTTCAGAGATGTGTTGTGGTAAGGAGACTAGGTGGATGGAAGAGAGAAGCCTTAAATGAGTGTAACCAAAAATAAATTTGGACAGATGTGGAGTGGGAGTTTGCTGTCTGTCAAGTAACTGTAAACGTGAATGTTGGCAGGAAAAGTTGTGATTTGATCAGGTAGATGTATGAGCCAGAACAAGAGTAGAATGCAAATAATTACTGGGGAAGATTATTCTGGGAGTTCTGTAGAATGATCTGTATGATGAGAATAGAATTCAAGGACCAGCTGTGAGATTTTTAATTTCTTTGGACTTTGGCTTGATGAAAGTCTGGACCATGGAAATGCAGAAGATTCTGAAATAAAATCAATCTGTCCATCTTGTCATAGTATCAGAGATCTATAAGGATTGGTGTTAGTTAGAGGAGAGGATGAGAGTCAAATTGTAGGGACTATATGGGAAATTTCAGTAATAAGACCAAATTCCCTATTTGAGAAGTTCAACCCAGGAGGGAAAAATTCAGATAGTAAATCTGAATAGTGAATTTGAATAGTGGTAGGGTCAAGTTGGAAACTGTGACAAAAGTAATATAGATGCCATAAAAAAACATTTATGTAGGGGCGGAGTTGTTCTTGAACTGGGGAAAGGCAGAATCTAGAACACACTGTAAAAAGCTAAATCTAGAGCAGGAAATTTCTTCATTTGAGGCCACCATTATTTTTTTTTATAAATTTATTTATTTTATTTTATTTATTTATTTTTGGCTGCGATGGGTCTTCATTGCTGCATGTGGGCTTTCTCTAGTTGTGGCAAGCAGGGGCTACTCTTCGTTGTGGTGTGCGGGCTTCTCATTGCAGCGGCTTCTCTTGTTGCGGAGCACAGGCTCTAGGCGCATGGGCTTCAGTAGTTGTGGCACGTGGGCTCAGTGGTTGTGGCTCATGGGCTCTAGAGCACAGGCTCAGTAGTTTGGCGCACGGGCTTAGTTGCTCCGTGGCATGTGGGATCTTCTTGGACCAGGGCTCGAACCCGTGCCCCTTGCCTTGGCAGGCGGATTCTTAACCACTGGGCCATCAGGGAAGTCCCTGAGGCCACCATTATTTTATTCAACCACTTTGTAGCACTGGGCAGAAATGAGAAATCAGTTAGTAGGCTAAAATGGCAAGGTGCCAAAGATGCTGATGAAGATGACTTTCAAAGAATTGTCCCTGGATTTGAATTGGACTGCTCAAATCGTGTGTTCCAAACAGAGTGAAGTTAAGCAGATGGTGTGGTTTGAAGAAATGGAGGAAGGAAGAAGCGAATTACTTCTGTTCTCTGCCTTCTCTGCTGCTAGGGCAATGATTTTTATCTTTCTGGGGTCCAGTTGATTTGAGAATCTGATTAAAAATATGGACGCCATCCCAGAAAGATGCACCTATATGAGTTCTTGGTATTTTGCACATAATTTGAGGGATTCCCATAATGCTATGAAGCCACGCCACTAATCCTGGGCTAAGGAGGCTCTAAGATGTCTGGTGTTTCATTTAACAGTGGCTGCTTCCTCAGTGCTATATTTAAAACCCACATTGTTTCTCTGGACTTCACTCTAGTACTTAGAGTCTGACATTATTTTTTGATAGCATCTTTATTGAGTATAATTTACATACCATACCCTCACACATTTTAAGTACAATTCAACATTTTCACAGAGTTGTGTAGCTCCCACCACAATCAATTTCTGAACACTTTTATCACCTTGAAAAGAAATCCTATATGCTTTAGGAGTCACCCCCATTCCTCCCCAACCTCCGCAGCTTTAAACATCACTAATCTACTTTCCATCTCTATAGATTTGCTATTCTGGACATTTCATATTAATGGAATTATACAATATGTATAATTCATACAATATGTATGATAACATCTTTTGTGTCTAGCTTCTTTCACTTAACAATGTTTTCAAGGTTCATTGATGATGTATCATATATCAGTACTTCACTCCTTTAAATGGTTGGATGATATTTCAGTGTGGATATACCACATTTTATATATCTGTTTGTTGGTTGATGGACATTTTGGTTGTGTCTGTTTTTTGGTTATTATGAATAATGTTTCTGTGGACATTTGTGTACAGGTTTTTGTGTATACATATGTTTTAATTTCTCTTGGGTATATACCTAGTGGTAGAATTGTTGGGTCTATGATAACTTTATATTTAACCTTTGGAGGAAGTGTGGCAGATCAAAGACTTAATGTAAGAGCTGAAACTATAAAACTCTTAGAAGAAAACTTATGCATAAAATTGCACCATTTTATATTCTCATCAGCAGTGTATGAAGGGTACAATTTATTCACATCCTTGACAGTACTTCTAATTATCTGTCCTTTTGATTCTAGCCATCCTAGTAGGTGTGAAGTGGTCTTTCCTTGTGGTTTTGATTTGTATTTCCCTGATGGCTAATGATGTTGAGCATCTTTCATGTGCTTGTTGGCCATTTATATATCTCTTTGGAAAAATGTCTATTTCAATCCTATGCCCATTTTTGAATTTGGCTATTTTTTTTTTTTTTAATTTCTAGTATGGCACTTCTGAACATCCTGTATTGCTTTTTTTTTTTTTTTTTAAAGCAAGGCAATGCTTTTTTTTTTTTTTTAATTTATTTTTTATTTATTTATTTTTGGCTGTGTTGGGTCCTCGTTTCTGTGCGAGGGCTTTCTCCAGTTGCGGCAAGCGGGGGCCACTCTTCATTGCGGTGCACGAGCCTCTCGTTATCGCGGTCTCTCTTGTTGCGGAGCACAGGCTCCAGACGCGCAGGCTCAGTATTTGTGGCACACGGGCCCAGTTGCCCCGCGGCATGTGGGATCTTCCCAGACCAGGGCTCGAACCCGTGTCCCCTGCATTGGCAGGCAGATTCTCAACCACTGTACCACCAGGGAATCCCCCTATTTTTTTTTTAAATTAATTTTTAAATTAATTTTTATTGGAGTATCGAGTAGAGTTCCCTGAGCTATACAGTAGGTTCTCATTAGTTATCTATTTTATACAGAGTATCAATAGTGTGTATATGTCAATCCCAATCTCCCCATTCATCCCACCCACCTTTCCCCCCTTGGTGTCCATACATTTGTTCTCTACACCTGTGTCTTTATTTCTGCCATGCAAATAAGGTCATCTGTACCATTTTCTAGATTCCATATATATGCGTTTAATATACGATATTTGTTTTTCTCTTTCTGACTTACTTCACTATATATGACAATTTCTAGGTCCATCCACATGTCTACAAATGGCCCAATTTCATTCCTTTTTATGGATGAGTAATATTCCATTGTACATATGTACCACATCTACTTTATCCATTCCTCTGTTGTTGGACATTTAGGTTGCTTCCATGTCCTGGCTCTTGGAAATAGTGCTGCAATGAACATTGGGGTGCATGTGTCTTTTTGAATTATGGTTTTCTCCTGGTATATGTCCAGGACTGGGATTGCTGGGTCATATGGTAGTTCTACTTTTAGTTTTTTAAGGAACCTCCATACTGTTCTCCATAGTGGCTGTATCCATTTACATTCCCACCAACAGTGCAAGAGGGTTCCCTTTTCTCCACACCCTCTCCAGCATTTCTTGTTTGTAGATTTTTTAATGATGGCCATTCTGACGGGTGTGTGGTGATACCTCATTGTAGTTTTGATTTGCATTTCTCTAATAGTTAGTGATGTTGAACATCATTTCATGTGTTTGTTGGCCATCTGTATGTCTTCTTTGGAGAAGTGTCTATTTAGGTCTTCCACCCATTTTTGGATTGGGTTGTTTGTTTTTTTGATATTGAGCTGCATGAGCTGTTTGTATGCTTTGGAGATTAATCCTTTGTCAGTTGCTTCATTTGCAAATAGTTTCTCCCATTCTAAGGGTTTTCTTTCATCTTGTTTATGGTTTCCTTTGCTGTGTAAAAGCTTTTAAGTTTAATTAGGTCCTATTTGTTTATTTTTGTTTTTATTTTTAAATTGTTGAGATGTAAGAGTTCTTCAGTGTTATAGATATGTGCCTTATCAGATATATGAGTTGCAGACATTTTGTCCCATTTTATGGGTTGTCTTTTTACTTTCTTTTTAAAATTATTTTATTTTATTTTATGTATTTTTTGGCCATGCCATGCAGGCATGTAGGATCTTAGTTCCTTGACCAGGGATTGAACCCACGCCCCCTGCATTGGAAGTGTGGAGTCTTAACCACTGGACCACCAGGGAGTCCCTGTCCTTTTACTTTCTTGATAGTATGTTTTGAAATTCAAAAGCTTTTGATTTCATGAAATCCAATTTATTAATCTTCTTCTTTGGTTGCCTGTGCTTTTGGTGTCATATCTGAGAAACTATTATCTAATCCAAGGTCACGATGATTCCCTCCAAGTTTTCTTCTAATAGTTTTATAGTTTTAGCTCTTATATTTAGGTCTATGATCCATTTTAAATCAATTTTTGATAATAGTGTGAGATATGGGTCCAACTTCATTTTTTTGCATATGGGTGTCCAGTTTTCCCAGCACCATTTGTTGAAAAGACTATTCTTTTCACATAGAATGATCTCGGCAACTTTGTTGAAAATTAGTTGTAAATGTGAAGGGTTTACTTTTGGACTCTCAATTCTATTCCACTTGTCTATATATCTTGCTCTTTGCCAGTACCACACAATCTTGATTACCATAGCTTTATTGTAATTTTTAATATGGGAAGTGTGAGTCTTCCAATTTTGTTCTTTTTTCTGAGATTGTTCTATCTATTCTTGGTCACTTAAATTTCCACATGAATTTTAGGACAATCTCATCAATTTCTGCAAAGAAGCTAACAGTGATTTTTTTTTTTTAAAGGAATTCCTTTTATTTTTTATTTATTTATTTATTTATTTATTTATTTATTTATTTTTGGCTGTGTTGGGTCTTCATTTCTGTGCGAGGGCCTTCTCCAGTTGCGGCAAGCGGGGGCCACTCTTCATCACGGTGCGCGGGCCTCTCATTATCTTGGCCTCTCCCGTCGCGGAGCACAGGCTCCAGACGCGCAGGCTCAGCAGCTGTGGCTCACGGGCCCAGTTGCCCCGCGGCATGTGGGATCCTCCCAGACCAGGGCTCGAACCCGTGTCCCCTGCACTAGCAGGCAGACTCCCAACCACTGCGCCACCAGGGAAGCCCTAACAGTGATTTTGATATGGATCATGTTGAATCTGTAGGTCAGTTCGGGAGTAATGCCATCTTAAGAATACTAAGTCTTTCAATAGATGAACATGGGATGTATTTCCATGTATTTAGTTCTTCTTTAATTTCTTTCAGCAAGGTTTTATACAGGCTAACTTACTTTTGATAGGCTATGTGTACATAACCACTGATGCTTCAAATTCACTTGAACAGATGGAAATAGTAATAATGGTTTATAAGAACTCTGCTCTCCTTCTTGGCCTTGGAGTAATTTTGAGTTGACAAGGTTAGAAAACTGTGTGAAGTTGATGTTACCAATGAGGATGACTACTTTTATCTACCAAGTACAACTGTCAATAGGATTAAGTCTATCTCAGTGGTGTTGGATTACATAATATTGGGCATGCCACAGGTCATTTGGGGATTATAAGAGCCTTATTAAATTAGTACTGGTCTGGACGACTGGATAGGAAGAAATTATTTTTTGGTTTGTTAATGACCTCTGTAGTCATTATTTCAGATTGTCCCATTGTTATTTTCAATTTTGAATCACATATGTCCCTCATCTAAACCAACCTTAGTTGTCCTTGTGAAGGGCTTTTACTCTCCCAACTTCTGACTTGTGAGAGCTTTATTCAGTCACTTCCTTACCCTTAGCATCTGCACTTGTCCTAGACCAAGTTGCCTATTGCCTCATATCTTGGAATACAGTAGTGGCCAGCCCCATTTTGTCTTTGTGAATCCATTCTCTTTCTCTATAATCTATTCTAGGATGTGCTGCCATGTTAGATTTTGCACATTTTCAACTTCATAATGGGCCTTTAGGCAACACAGAATCCACATAAATTCTTCAATGGGAGAAGAGAATTGCAAACTCTTGATTCTGGCTTATAATGGTTTTCAAAATATAGCTCTAATTTGCTCATTTCTATCAATTAAGATTGTGTTTGCCTACCAATAAAAAAAAAATTAACAAAGGCTTAAAGAAACAGTGGGTTTATTTATCTCACATAGAGAGAGTCTCATGTTGGGCAGTCCAGAGCTAGCCCTGAAGTATCATGGACTCAAGTGCCTTCCATTTTTCTTCAGCATTCTTAAGTATATAGGCTTCATCTTCATGCTCAGATACTCATGTTCCAAGATTACGTCTACACCACCTTCACCTTCATATCTGTGTTTTGAGTATGAAGAAAGAAAGGGAGAAATGGGCATCAGTAGGCCATTGGTAAGAAGTATGTTGCTTGGCCAATGTAGCTGCAAAAGAGGCTTGGAATGAAATTTTTAGGCAAGCAAGGGATAAGGAGTAGGTAAGGAAGATTGTGTCAGCCCAATCCACACACTTTGCCATACCATACAGTTGTTGTTGTTTTAATACTGCACTCCAGTGTCTAAGTTTGCTTAGCTTTATGACAGTGTGTGTTATTTTTGATTGAGTGTAATTATATATGCTGGCAAACTATCAGATAATTACATCAAATAATTCCTAGGAAAAGCGCAATCAACAGATGGAGTTTACTTTTGAAAACTTGATAGCCGCTGTAACTGATTTGTTTGGAGCTGGGACAGAGAAAACGAACACCACACTGAGATATGGGCTCCTCCTCCTGCTAAAATACCGAGAGGTCACAGGTATGAGCAAGATGGTGGGCAGAGTGAATTTCAGAGAAGATATTGGGTCCTCCACCTTATTTCTCTTAGAGAAGCTTTATTTTTGAAATTTCTGTGCCACCAGCTATAAGTTTAAAATTAAAATATTTAAAAAAGGTTAAAAGTGAGACAAATTTGTACAACAGGGGAGAAGGACTGAGAAAAGTGAAGACAGTGTGAGCAGTAGCAAAGGCAGTAAAGCTATGGGTTTCATCAATAAAAAATTCTGGATACGTGTCTGGACTTCATGGGAAGGGATTTGAAGCAGGCACAGCCAGCATAAATTGGCCTAGGATTGAATATTAGTTTTCTTAAGAAGAGTCCACTTTGAATGGTAGGTACGTTTTTGCAGAAATCTTTCCTTATTCTGAATATGCAGCATTCTAATGCTAGGTTAGGGAAGATAGGAACTATATTTGTTGAAGTATAGCATAAATTCTAGAAATTTGGTAAGAAAGGCTGAGAAAATTTCCACAGTCTGGGAAGTTCTTTACAAGATTAGATTTAGAAAAAGATATATGCTATTTAGACAAAAGAAGTGCCTAACGGAATTTTTTCCCTTTTTGAACAACTTTAATTTTTACCATTTTATTGAGATATAATTAACAAATATAAATTTATATATTTAAGGTGTACAACATGATTTCATATTGTGAAATCAAATTGTGAAATGATTTCCACAATCAAGCTAATTAACTACTCTTAGCAAAGTTCAAGTATACAATACAACATTGTTAACTATGGTCACCATGTTGTATTGATACTTTAGATCCCCAGAACTTGTTCATCTTATAACTGAAAGTTTGTACCCTTTGACCAACATCTCCCCATTTCCCCCACCCCAGCCTCTGACAACCACCCCTCCACTCTTTGTTTCTATGAGTTTGACTTTTTTATATTTCACATGTAAGTTAGATCATGCAGTATTTGTCATTTTGTGTCTGGCTTACTTTTTCTTAGCATAATATCCTCCAGGTTCATTCACGTTGTTGCAAATGGCAGGATTTTCACCTTTATTGGCTGAATAATATTCTGTTGTATACATCATCTTTTCTTTATCTATTTATCCATTGATAGACACTTAGGTTGTTTCCATATCTTGGCTATTGTGAATAATGTTGCAGTGAACATGGGAATGCAGATATCTCTTTGAGATACTGATTTCATTTCCTTTGGATATATACCCAGAAGTGAAATTGCTGGATCATATGGTAGTTCTGTTTTTGATTTTTTGAGGAACTTTTATGCTGTTTTCCATGATGGCTGTACCAGTTTACATTTCCATCAACAGTGTATAAGGGTTTCCTTTTTTCCACATCCTCACTAATACTTGTTATCTCTTGTCTTTTTGGTAATAGCCGTACTAACAGGTGTATAGTGATATCTCATTTCCCTGATGTTGAGTACCTTTTCGTATACCTGTTGGCCATTTGTACATCTTCTTTGGAAAAATGTTTATTCAGGTCTTTTGCCCATTTTAATTGGGTTATTATTACTGTTATTATTATTAGCTATTGAGTTGTTTGAGTTCCTTATATAATTTGGATATTAACACCTTGTCAGATATGTGGTTCACAAATATTTTCTCCTATTCTGTAGGTTGCCTTTTCATTTTGTTGATTGTTCCTTTTCCTGTGTAGAAGCTTTTTTGTACTGATGTAGTCTTACTTGTTTATTTTTGCTTTTATTGCCTGTGTGTTTGGTGTCATATCAAAAATTATTGCCAAGACCATGTCAAGGAACTTTTCCCCTATGTTTTTTATGAGGAGTTTTATGATTTGAGGTCTTACATTTAAGTCTTTAACCCATTTTGAATTAATTTTTATGAATGGTGTAAGATAAGGATCAAATTATATTCTTTTGTATGTGAATATCCAGTTTTTCCAGCACCATTTATTGAAGAGACTATCATTTTCCCACTGTGTATTCTTGGCACCCTTGTCAAAGAGAGTTGACTGTAGATACATGGATTTACAGATCTTTCTGAACTTACAATGGGGTTACATCCCAGTGAACCCATTTTAAGTTGAAAATGTTACATGTCAAAAATGTGCTTAATACATCTAACCTACTAAATAGCATAGTTTAGTTTAGCCTACCTTAAACATGCTCAGAACACATACATTAGTCTATAGTTGGGCAAAATCACCTGCCACAAAGTTTATTTTATTATAAAAATTGAATATCTCATGTAATTTATTGAATACTGTACTGAAAGTGAGAAACAGAATAGTTGTATGGGTACAGAATGTGGTTGTAAATGTGTTGGTTGTTTATCCTCATGATTGCATGGCTGACTGGGAGCTGTGGCTTGCTGCTGCCACCCAGCATTATGAGAGTATCATACTGCATATTGATAGTCTAAGAAAGAACCAAAATTCAAAATTCCAAGTACAGTTTCTACTCAATGCATATGGCTTTTCTACCATTGTAAAGTGGAAAAAACCGTAAATGGTACTGTCATAAGTTGGGGACCATCTGTATTTCTGCTGTATTCATTATGTTCCACTGATCTATGTGTCTGTTTTTATGCCAGTATTCTACTGTTTTTATTACTGTATCTTTGTAATATAGTTTAAAATCAGAAAGTGTGGTGCCTCCAGCTTTGTTTTTCTTTCTCAAGATTGTTTGGTTTGTTCAAGGTTTTTTTGTGGTTCCATATGAATTTTAAGATTTCTTTTTGTGTTTCGGTGAAAATGTCATCAGAATTTTGATAAGGATTACATTGAATCAGTAGATTGCTTTAGGTAATGTGGACATTTAGAGAATATTCATTCTTCTAATCCATGACTGCAAAATATCTTTTTATTTGTGTTCTCTTCAATTCTTTTTAATCAGTGTTTTATAGTTTCTGATGTACAGACCTTTCACCTCTTTGGTCAAATTTATTACTAAGTGTTCTATTTTTGATGGTTTTATAAGTGGATTATTTTTATCATTTCTCTCTCAGATAGTTCATTGTTAGCATATAGAAACATACTGATTTCTATACACTGAGTTGTATCTTGCTGTTTTACTGAATTTGTTTATTAGTTCTAACAGTTTTTGGTGTAGTCTTTAGGATTTTCTATATATAAGATCCTATCATTGTAAATAAAGACAATTTAACTTCTTCCTTTACAGAATGGATGCCTTTATTTTTCTTGTCTAATTGCTTTGGCTAGGACTTCTAGTACTATGTTAAATAAAAATGGGGAGAGTAGGCATCCTTGTCTGGTTCCTGATCTTAGAAGAATAGTTTATAGTAATATTAATCAAAGAATTATATTTGCTTAATTGGAATAATATCAGAAAACACCTTTTGATAAAAATCCATCAATGTTGGTATAATTGGGTTAAAATATTCCTTAATAAACTGAGAGTTAAAAGGTTCTGGCTCAGAAGAGCAGGAACAAAATGGTGGGGTCATAATTTCATGTACTGTTTGTTTCCCACTCACACTGGATTTAAAACATCATGCTGTACATTTCTTTTGGTCTCCAATATTCATTAAAAATTATAAATGGTTTTAAATAAATACAATTATACAGCTAATATATTTTACCTCTTGAAAACAAAAAGAATAGCTTATAGCATTTACCTTTTTTTTGGTTAACCATCCACTCTTCCCTTTACTTACTTATTTATTTTAAAATTAAATGCTTTATTGAGGTAACATTGGTTTATAACATTATATATGTTCCATGTGTACAACATCACATTTTGTATACACCGCAGTGTGCTCACCACCAAGAGTTTAGTTTCCATCCGTTCACCATACAGTTGACCCCCATTACCCATCTTGCCCTCCCTCCACTCTGCTTCCCTTCTGGTAACCACTACTCTGTTCTGTGTATCTATGTTTTTGTTTTTGGTTTGTTTGTTTGTATATTCCACATGTGAATGGAACCATACAGTATTTGTCTTTCTCTGACTGGCTCATTTCACTTAGCATAATACCCTCAAGATCTACCCATGTTGCAAATGGTAAGATTTCTTTCTTTCCTTCCTTTCTCCCTCCCTCCCTCCCTCCCTCCTTCCCTCCTTCCTTCCTTCTTTCCTTCCTTCCTTTCTTTCTTTCTTTCTTTCTTTCTTTCTTTCTTTCTTTCTTTCTTTCTTTCTTTCTTTCTTTCTTTTTCTCTCTCTCTCTCTCTCTCTCTCTCTTTCTTTCACTGAGTAGTATTGCATTGTATATATACCACATCATCTTTATCCATTCATCTGTTTATGGCTACATAGGTTGTTTCCATATCTTGGCTATTTTAATGCTGCAGTGAACATAGGGGTGCATATATCTTTTTAAATTAGTGTTTTCATACTTTTTGTATAAATACCCAGAGATGAAATAGCTGGATCCTATAGTAGTTCTATTCTTAATTTCATTAGAAATCTCCATACTTTTCCATAGTGGCTGAACCAGTTTACATTTCCACCAACAGCATACGGGGATTTCTTTGTCATTGACTTTTGGCAGTTTTAATATAATGTGTCTTGGAGAAGGTCTTTTTGCATTGAGGTAATTAGGTGTTCTCTTAGCTTCGTGCACTTGTATATCCAGTTCCTTTCCCAGGTTTAGGAAGTTCTCAGTTATTATTTCTTTAAATGAACTCTCTGTTCCCTTCTCCCTCTCTTCTCCTTGTGGGATACCCATCATCCTTATGTTGTCCTTCCTAATGGATTCCAATAGTTCTTTTAGAATTTCTTCAGTTTTTTTTAACACCTTATTTCTCTCTCCTTTCAACCAGAATCATGTCTAGATTTCTATCTTCGGGCTCCCTAATTCTCTCTTCCATGGGGTGCCCTATTTCCAGTGCTTTGTAACAGCGGTCCCCAACCTTTTTGGCATTAGGGACAGGTTTTGTGGAAGACAGTTTTTCCACGAATGGGGGCGGTGGGTGATGGTTCAGGCAGTAATGTGAGCGATGGGGAGCGATGGGGATTGGCTGATGAAGCTTTGCTCACTGGCCCACCACTCACTTCCTGTTGTGTGGCCCAGGGGTTGGGGATGCCTGCTTTATAATGTGTTCTTCATCTCATTTATTGCATGCTTTAGCTCCAGATTTTTTTTTTTTTAATGTTTCAGTCTCTTTGGTTAGGTATTCTTTCTATTCATTAATTTCATTCCTTAGCTCATTGAACTGCCTGTCTGAGTTTTGCTCTATCATGTTGAGTTTGAGTTTCTTCACGACAGCTCTCTTGAGTTGTCTATCAATTAGATCTCAATATTCTGTGATTTTCAGTTTGGCTTCTGGAGAATTTTTATGCCATTGTTACGATGGTGCTTGATGAGTTGTTCTTCTACTGGTGCATTTGAAGTAGCAAACACCTTTCTTCATTAGGTAAAGGTGTTTTGTCTTTCTTTTAAACTTGTTTCTAACAATTCAACAGGTTTGTAATTGGAGGCCTTTTTGTTTGTTTGTTTTCAGTAGATGACACTATAGCACAAGTTTTTGGTTTCTCTTACTTCAGCTGCCTCTGGCTATATTTGAGAATTGGCACTTTCCACCCCACTGCCTTTGCCAGAGGTGTTGTTCGGTGCGCTCATTGTCACTACTTATGCCTCATTGTCACTGGTGCTTTGCTGTTGCTGGTGTCACTGCTATTGCTGGCATTGCCACCTGGGGCAACAGAACGGCAGGCACCTTGTCCAGGGTCGTCTGGGCTGTGGGCTTCACTGCCGAGTGGGGAGGGTGGGAGTTGGAGGGCAGTTGGAGCTATGGTCACCTCTGCTGCATTAGGGGTTTTCAGGTTCACGGGTGCTGCTGCCGTGGGCGGGAGGGTGGGGGTCCAGAGTTGCAGGTGCTTCCACAGCTGAAGGGACAGAGTCACAGGTCCTGCTGCCACTTCTCAGTTCCCTGTGGCTGTGGGTGCTGTTGTGACTGGGAGGTCAGAATTGTGTGCAATGCCCCCCCTGCTACTCCTGGATTCTCTGGGGCTGTGGGCTTAGATGCCATGGCTGGGTGCCAGGATCTCAGGCATTGCCTCACCTGTTGCCTCCATTCTGCCTCCTCTATGTGTTCCAATCCACCCACCTTTAAGTGTAGAGATGTGTGGAATTCTCTGGCATCCTTGTGTGTTGGGCAGAGTTCCCTTTGTTCAGTTATGGACGTTTAACTGGTTGTAGATTGAAGGTGGGGACAAAGGGAGTGTCTCACACTGCTGTAATGCTGATGTCACTCCCCTCACCGTTGAGTATGTTAGCCCTGGGCTTGTCATATACGTTGAGATACATTCCTTTATTTTGTTGAGATACATTCCTTCTATACATAATTTGTTGGGAGGAGTTTTTATCATGAAAGGATGTTAAATTTTGTCCCCTGTTTTTTCTGCATCTATTGAGATGACAGTATGATTTTTATCCTTTATTCTGTTAATGTGGTGCATCATATTTATTGTTTTGCATATTTTGAACCACCCATATATCTCAAGGATAAATCCGGCTTAATCATGGTGTGTGATCCTTCTAATGTGCTCTTGTATTCAGTTTGCTAGCATTTTGTTGAGAATTTTTGCATCTATGTTCATCAGGAATATTGGCCTGTAATTTTCTTTTTTTGTACTTATGTCACACTTCAGAAGGAATTTTATTATTCCAGAAGTCTGAGTCCAGAAAAATGGTGTTTGCCATAAGAATTTCTTTTCAGGTCAATGGACGTTTAACTGGTTGTAGATTGAAGGTAGGGACAAAGGGAGTTTCTCACACTGCTGTAATGCTGATGTCACTCCCCTCACCGTTGAGTATGTTAGCCCTAACCGTTGAGTATGTTAGCCATTGTCTAAAAATGGATAAATCAGGAAATAAAAGTAGTAATTTTTAAAATAAATTTATGTAATTTATTTATTTATTTTTGGCTGCATTGAGTTTTCATTGCTGTGTGCAGGCTTTCTCTAGTTGTGGCGAGTGGGGGCTACTCTTCCTTGCGGTGCGAGGGCTTCTCATTGCGGTGGCTTCTCTTGTTGCAGAGCATGGGCTCTAGGCATGTGGGCTCAGTAGTTGTGGCTCGTGGGCTCTAGAACGCAGGCTCAGTAGTTGTGGTGCGCAGGCTTAGTTGTTCTGCGGCATGTGGGATCTTCCCGGACCAGGGCTCGAACCCGTGTCTCCTGCATTGGCAGGCGGATTCTTTAAGCACTGCACCACCAGGGGAGCCCTAGTAATTATTTAGAAATATGAAATTTAAATTTCAGAAGAAACTGCTAGAATGTTTCAAAGTGGCCACCTTTGGGGAGTATGAGGATTAAAGAAGATAGCATTGAAAGTTGCAGATAAATACACACACAACACATGTACAGTCACACAAACCATACATACATATACATCAGTTACAGAATTTGATTTTTAAAATGAAATCAATACTTGATTCCTGTTTTTTCTTTCTGCGAGGGCAGTAATTTCTTGAGTTAATAATGTAATATTTATATTTGAAGCATTTCACAATTTCTATTTGTATTAATGATCCTGTATGCTAATCTATAGGTGTGCACAGATTTATCTCAAAGCCTAGCTTGTATGAAAGTCATTTGTACCTATATTATGGCAACTCACTCTGTATGTCTAGGTGTCCTTCTGGGCATATAATTGATGTTTATAATGATGTTGGAACACCTTCACAGAGCTTTATGTAACTCTGAATTGGTATGCAAATGTGGTATGTATTTTCCTGTTTTTCCATCAGTCGCACTTGTGTCTTATCAGCTAAAGTCCAGAAAGAGATTGACTGTGTGATTGGCAGACACCAGAGTTCCTGCATGCAGGACAGGAGCCACATGCCCTACATGGATGCTGTGGTGCATGAGATCCAGAGATACAGTGACCTTATCCCCACCAACCTGCCCCATGCAGTGACCCGTGATGTTAAATTCAGAAACTGTTTCCTCCCCAGGGTAAGATTTGTTTCTCCTGCTGTGACCTCAATGCTCTTGAAGTTCCCATATTCGCAGTGTGGTTGCAATCCTTAAGATGAGAGAATTGCAAAAGTCATGCGTGGGGTAGCCTGATGGGTTTTGTGTTGTTTCCAATTTGTGGCTATAAATCTTTATGACAGATCTTGATTATCTGGCTAAGTCTCCCAAATTTGTTCTGCTTCTTTAATATTGTTTCGGCTACTCTTAGCAGTTTACATTTCCAGATAAATTTTAGTATCCATTTGTCAATTACCCAAAACACTCAGCTATGATTTTTATCAGGTTGATATTAAATCAGTTTGGAAAGAATTGACATCTTGACATGTTGAATCTTTCAATTCACAGATACAATTTATTTGGGCTTTCTTTAATTTTTCAGTGCTGTTTTGTTTTCAGTACAGTGGCTTGCACATCTGTTATGTTTTTCTCAGATAAATAATATTTCTGATGTTATTATACATTGTATAATTTTATTTTGTTTTTGTTTTTTATTTTTTGGTCATGCCACGGTGCATGTGGGATCTTAGTTCCCGGACCAGGGATCAAACCCGCACCCCTTGCATTGGAAGTGCGGAGTCTCAACCCCTGGACCACCAAGGAAGTCCCTACATTGTATAATTTTAAAAATGCCTTTTCCACTTTTTTGCTATACGGAAATATATTTGATTTTATTTTGATGACCTTATATCTAGCAACCTTTCCAAATTCATTTATCATTGCTAATAATTTGTGGATTGATTTGTAATTTTTGTATACACAATTTTGCCACCTGGTTTAATATTTGTTTTATTCTTTATCTTCCAGTTCTCATGACTTTAATTTTCTTTATTGCATTATCACACTGGCAGGATTTCCAGGATAGTGTTGAACAGAAGTGGTGATAGTGGCCATTGTTTAATTTATGATATCCAGGAAGAGGTGAGGGCTTAATAGCTCATCATTGAGAATGATATTTTATGTATATTTTTGTAAATATTAAAAAAAGCAGATCAGGGAAATATTCCTAATCTTATTTTTGTATGATATTTTTGGGATGAACTTTATTTTTTAAGAGCAGTTTTGGGTTCACAGCAATATTAAGCTGAAGATACAGAGATTTCCTATATACTCCCTGCCTCGACACATGCATAGATAGCCTCACCCATTGTCAATATCCTCTACCAGAGTGGTGCATTTTTTTACCGTTGATGAGCCTGTATTGGCACATCATTAGCATCCAAAGTTCATCATTTTCATTAGGGTTCACTCTTGATGTTGTACATTCTATGAGTTTGGGCAAGTGTATAATGACATGTATCCATCATTGTGGTATCATATAGAGTAGTTTCACTGCTCTAGAAATCCTCTGTGTTCTGTATCTTCATCCCTCTCTCCCCCAAACCCCCGGCAACCACTTTATACCCATTGATTAGAAACTCCCCATTTTCCCGTCCCCTGCTCTTCGCAATCTGTATAATTTTTTCATAAACGTGTGTACAAAATTTGACCAAATGTATTCTCTGCATATATTTTATTCTCTCTGTCTCTCTGTCGGGGTCTGTGTCTGTCTCTCATATATAAAAAGCTCAATTTGGTTTGCTACATTTTATTGAGAACATTTGTATTTATATTCAGAAGAGACTGGTCTGCAATTACTCTTTCTCAAAGAATTTTTAATCAGACTTCTGATATCAAGGTAATGCTGGCCTCATAAAATAAGGTGGGTAACTTTCCATATTATGGGTATATTTTTATTATATATATATAATTGCCTCCTTTTCTTTTCTTTTGGTGTTTGCTTAGTTCTGTCTTCCCTGTACCTGATAAGTTTTGCTTAAGCTCAGATATTGCATAAGAAAAAAAATGCAGTCTCAGGTGATGTTTATCTTCTTCCAGAAAGTGTTCATCTTTCCTTCACTAGGCGGACAGAATTATATAACACCTCCTGTTTCAGAATTGGATATTAACACAGTCAAATATTGACTGTAGATGCCAGTTTACCTTTCCAAGTTTCTTCTGTCTCTGGAATCTGGAGACTAATTTTTGTCTGCAGCTTTCTAGTGCTTTCTAACACTTGGTTTCTATGTTTATTCAGACTTTCTAGTTGGTATCCTACAAGTTACTGCCATTTGAAGCCTGCATATGTTATTGTACATAAAAATAAGATGACTGAAAAGTCTACTTTGAGGGGAAAAGGATCATGAGTTTATTAAGGTTGAAATTACTATTGCTGTCTTCTGGGGAAGAGGGAATTGTGCATATCTGCGTTGTCCCATATGGTAGCCACTAGCCACATGTGCCCAGTGGGTGCCTGAAATGTGATCAGTGCAACTGAGGAACTGAATTTTAAATTTTATTTACTTTTGATTAGCTCTACTTTAAATATACGTAGCCATGGATCACTGAAAGCTACTGTGTTAGAGCTGATCTAAGTTTTTTTTTTCCTGTAACGTGGGTTTAGAAATCCCTCCTCCTTAATTCTGCAATACTAAAAACCTGGAAAATTGAAAACAAATATAAGTTTGATGCAATTTCATTTGGTGGTCAAAACCTTACTTGAACTGAAGTGAATCTATAGTCCTTATTTATGCTACTTTATGTGAATATTCATGTCCTGCTGAAGACATTTGTGAACTGTTGATAAAACTAACCTTGTTTACCTCAAAATGTTGCAAGAATTAAACCAGGTAACATGCAAAATACAAGCTAAAACTATGAGACACTATTTTCATATATCAGTGTGATGAAGTCAAAGGCTGAGAAAACCTTTTATTAGAGAGGATATGTGTAAACAAGTACTTTCAAGTGCCACTGGCAGGATTATAAATAATACATCTTTTTTGGGGGGGACATTTTGGCAATATCTATTAAAAAATAAAATATGGTATCTTATAATGTAAGAATTATAATTCTTAGAATCTACTACAAGTGCTAATGAAGGAATGTCCAAAAAATTCATCCTTGCATCATTGCTTGTAATGAAAAAATATTTTGAGCTATCTAAATGTTCATTAGTAGTGCAATGGCACATTTATATTATGTAGCATGATAAGGCAGTTGTATATGTGTTGACATGGGACAATATCTAAATTATTATTATTTTTAAATTAATTAATTAATTTATTTTTGGCTACGTTTGGTCTTTGTTGCTGCACGCGGGCTTTCTCTGGTGACGGTGCGCGGGCTTCTCATTGCAGTGGCTTCTCTTGTTGTGGAGCACAGGCTCTAGGCACACGGGCTTCAGTTGTTGCAACACGCGGGCTCAGTAGTTGTGGCTCGTGGGCTCTAGAGCGCAGGCTCAGTAGTTGTGGCATACGGGCTTAGTTGCTACATGACATGTGGGATCTTCCCGGACCAGGGCTCGAACCCATGTCCCCTGCATTAGCAGGCAGATTCTTAACCACTGCGCCACCAGGGAAGTCCCTAACTTATTTTAATTAAAGAAAAAAATCAAGATCCACTGGATGCTTGTCATTGGGTTAAAAAAGAAGAAAGTGATAAGTGGCATAAATGTATATAGGATTATCTGCCTGATATGCATAATATCTCTGGAAGGTATATAACTAGTTGGTGGGAATGGTTGTTTTTGGAAAGTCTAAATAAGTTTGTGTAGTTAGATGGGAAGGAGACTTACTTTTTACCATATGTGCTTTTTGTGACTTAATGTATTCCTCTATTTTTTACTTGCGGTATAAGTTATGTAGAAGAAAAATCACCTTTCTAAGTGTAGAGTCTAAAGAGTTTTGACCAGTATGTGAAGTTATGTAACTACCACCACAACTAAGATATAAAACATTTTCATCATCTCAAAGAGTTTCCTTATTCTCCTTTTGCAAACAATCCATTTCCCCCAGTTCTTGCCCTTGGTAACCACTGATCTGCTTTTGGTCCTACAGTTTTGCCTTTTCAGGAGTGCAATATAATGTGACATAAATGAAATAACTTGTAATCAATATATGCCTTTATCTCTTTTTTATGTGGCAGAATATGTTTGAGATTCATCCTTGTTATTGCATGTATCATTGGATTATTCCTTCTTTATCGATGAGTAATCCATCATGTGGAGTGCCACAAATTGTTTATTCATTAACTAATTGATGGATATTTGGGTTGCTTCCAGTTTTGGGCTATTTGAATAAAGGTGCTTTAAACATTTGCATACAGGTTTTTGTGTGGACATAAATTTTCATCTCTTTTGGGTAAATACCGAGGAGTGGGATTGTTGCTTAAATGTTTAATTTTATTTAAAAAACCCACCAAACTGTTTTCTAATACGGCTGTGACATTTTTCCTTCCTACTAGCAATATATGAAAGTTCCAATTGCTGGAGGTAGGTACCCTCCAACACTTGCCGTTGTTAGTGTTCTTAAATTTTATTTTATTTTTAATTTATTATTATTTATGGCCTCTGCCCTATTTTTTGTTTTGATTGTTTCTGGTATTTATCGGCATTCCTCCAGCCAGATCACCTGCGTTCTACCCAAAACAATCCAATACGTTTTGAAAACCATTTTGGAGGGGCTGTTCTTGGGTGGTGGTGGGAAAGGGAGTTTTGGCCAGAACGATATTGACTGGTAGGGAAAAAAAAAATTCAGAAAAACACCAAACCAAGTACACGCCTCTCCCCACATACACACCTGTATTTATGTACACGCACACATGGCCGGCCAAGCCGGCCCTTGGGGGCTTTGAACAATCATCTCAACGCCTCTTTCCGTTTCTCTTGTCCTGAGTATGGGTAGGGGCGAAAGGGGAGAGATTTCAAATCTGTAAATATTTTTGAAGCGAAAAAAATAAAACATTTAAAGCATCGTTGTTAACTTTGGTGGAACTGATTGTCTGGTGTGCTAACGCTGGAGGTTTACTCGCTTGCTTTTCCGTGGAAGGGCTTGCAGGCGCGCGTCAGACGTCTGGCTCGCCCCACGTGGAAGGTGGGGCGGGGATCAGGGGTTAAAGGTCAGGACCCTGGCGCCGCCCCGTGGAGCCTCACCCCTTTCCGCTCGCTGGTGGTGCCCGTAGCCCCCGCGCGGGCTGAGGCTCAGCCCGGCTGGAATCCAGCTCCGGAGCCCGCGCAGACAGGGCCAGACGGCGGGTGGAGGCAGGCCTCACTGCTGAAGCGGTGGCCTCCCCGAACGCGCTTTTGTGCAGCACAGGGAGTGCCTAGGCGTTGGCGGCAGCGAGGCACTGTGCGACGTGGTCCAGCCTGTGACACAAGGCTCCCCTTCGAGGGCGCAGGGCAGGTGGGGCGGCGCTGCCTGGACCAGGTATAGCGCCCGACTTGCTCATCCCCCATCCTGGCGCGACAGGCTGGCAGCGCTCGCAGCTCCGGAGCCGGTGGCACAGTTGCGCGTCCTGCGCGGCCGCGGGAACTGGGCGCGGAAAGACGGCCCTTCGCTTGAGGCGTCATGAGGCCGGAGACTAGGCAAAGAAAGCTCGAGAGGCAAAGGCTCCTCCCCACACTGTTGTTTACGGTTTGCATTGTGGCTAAGAGGCCGGGTTGCGGGCAAGCACGTGGCCGCTGGCCCTGAATGGAACCTGGGTGCGCCATCTGTGTGCCCACCGACTTCCGCGCCCCAACACTTGCCGCCGCACCCTCTAAATTTTAGACACTGAAGTGGTTGTGTAGTGATATCTCATTTAGTTTTACTTCTATTTTCTCAGTGAATAATGATATTTGGCTTCTTTTCATGTGTTGATTGGCCATTCGTATGTGTTCACTGATAGTGTTTGCTCAAAGTCCTATTTTTTATGGGGTTGTTTGCTTTATTATTTAATTATTGCAGTTCTTTATATATTTTGTATGCAATCCCTTTGTCATGTCTCAGTGTTGCAAATGTTTACTCCAGGTTTGTGTATTTTTCTTTCTTTATTTGGTTTCTAAGAATGTCTTTCAAGAAGCAGAAGTTTAAAAAAAAAGCATAGTTTAAAATTTTTATGAAGTCCAGTTTATCAATTATTTCTCTTATGAGTTGGGCTTTTGTGTCATATTTATTTTCCAGCACATGCTATCAAATATTTAGGCTTTTCTTTTTCAAGTTTTATACTTTCAGCGTTTGTATTTAACTCTATGATCCATTTAAAGTTCATTTTCACTTATGGAGTGAAGTAATGATCATATTTCATTTCTTTTCTTTATGGTTATCTACTTGTCCCAGCACCATTTGCTGAAAATATACCTGCTTTTAAAATCTTAAAGTAACATTTTCCTGTATTATTTGTTTTAAAATATACAAGGCAATAATTTTAAAAACAAAATTATAGACCTTAAATACAATAAACTTAAGGGGTGCAATTACCCCCAATTTTGAATTTAAAAGATTTTAAAATTTAAATAGTATTTAAATGTACAATGGATATATATATGAAATATATATGAAATTGTGTATATATCTATATTTTAACTACCTGTCTATCTATCATCTGTCTATCACACTTAACACCTAAATACTTAAGTGTGTATCTTCTAAGAACAAGTGAACAAGGACTTTATCTACATAACAATAAAAGCATTCACACTAAAGGAATTAATCATCTATGCAATATTTTTTTCTAATATATATATATACTATAATTACATTTTCTCAATTATCCTAAAATATCTTGTGTAGCTTTTTTTGAGGGGGCATCTAGTGTCCAATCAAGGAACAAGTATTTAATTTGATTATCTGCCCCTATACTCCCCTGTTATCAAGAACAGTTCCTTTTCCTATGTTTATTTCATTTTAATACATTGACAATTTCGAAGAGTCCAGGACAATTGTCATGTTAAACGTTCCTCAGTCTGGCTTTATGTGATTGTTTTCTTGAGATTAGATTCCAGTTGTGTGTATTTGGCAAGAAAATTACTTAGGTGATGTTGTGTATGTCCCACTGCATCACATTTCGGCTGAAGACATGTAATGTCAGCTTATCCCATTATGGGTGATGCTAAGGTGATCACTTATTAAGGAGAAATCTGCCATATCTCTCCATTGCTGAGGTTCTGTTTTCATAGGTAATTAATTAAAAATCTATGGCATGGTACTTTAAGACCTTGTGAATATACTGTTTCCCAGATCATTCATCCAACGGGTTTAGCATTAATTGACGATCTTTACCTGAATTGTTGAAAAATGAGAATTTTTCTAATTTTATCATCTCTCTTTGTTTTTTTAATCTAGAATTCATCCATAACTAAGTGTTCCCCCCACATTTTAAAATTAAGGGAAACAAATTTCATCCCAAAGATAAATGCTCAGTAGTTGTTAGTGTACTTGTTGATATTATCTAAGAAGTCACTTTTCCTCTTGGGAAAATTTTCTTTCTTACTGTGGTAAAATAAGTATAACATAAAAATGACCATTTTAGCTATTTTAAAGTGTACAATTCAGTGAAATTTAGTACATTCACAGTGTTGTGCAACCATAGCTACTATCTAGTTCCAGAACATTTTCATCACAGCAAAAGGAAATCCACCACCCGTTAAGCAGTCATTGCCCATTCCTCACTCCTTCCAGCCCCCGACAGCCACTAATCTGTCTCTGTCTGTAAGGATTTGCCAGATGCCATTTTTAATCAGATCAGACCTCTATTTTAAAAAGCCCTATAAACAGATTCCAAATACATCTGACTTTTCAAGAGCCCTCAGAGGCTTCCATTTTAAACTATAATCCACAAATGAGATGTAAGAAAGCTGAAATGATGAAATAGAGCCAAGGGTGGGATACAGACAGCAGTGTCCAAACATTGTGATAAGTAAAGGGGATTCAGAGATCTAGCACCCAAGTAACCAAGTACTCAGTACTTCAAATGCTATTGGAGGCCACTTTAGTAACATCGCTGCCACTGGTCTTAAACTCATCCCTGTTTATTACTTGGTCTGTCTGTCTGGAATTGCCGCTGCCCTTCTTTGGACCTGGGACTCCTCATCTCTAGATCAAAAGATGGCACTAAATGACTTGTAACATTTCTACCGCTCCACCACCTCTTTATAATTCATTTATCTTCATCTTTCATTCCAGGGCATGACTATAGTAACATTGCTGAGTTCTGTGCTACATGATGACAAAGAATTCCCCAACCCAGAGGTGTTTGACCCAGTCCACTTCCTGGATGAGAGTGGCAACTTTAAGAAGAGTGACTACTTCATGGCTTTCTCAGCAGGTAATAAAAATGAATTTCCTTAGGTACTTAGGGAACAAGACACCTTTCTGGAATTGGTTGGAACTTAATGATGCCCACCCTGGGGCTGGTAGAAAGGCTCTTTGTCCATGATCACGAGCACCACTCCCAAAGCCCGTGCGCTTCCTCCCCTCACCATACATCCGCAGTATTGGAACTTCAGGGAGGTGACCCAGTTCTTCCAAAGTGAGAAAGCTAGAAAATAGGTTGATTGAATTATGCCTCTAGCTGTATCACTGAGCTACCTAAGAGCTCCTCTTAGCAGGTGAAACTCATTTAGACTTTCCTTGGCTGCCATGAGAAACGTACATAAGTTCATAAGTTTGAGTATTTGCTATGTGATAACCCGTGACTCAGCAGGCTGAGCTCTGGGGTTAAAAGTATCCACAAGCACAGAATGGGCACCAAAGTGGCTCACATCCTAGTTAGGGAAACAGATTAGTAAAGAGAACATTGAATAGTGCTGTGAGAGAGGAAAGCACAGGCTGCTCATGAGATCAGAAGGGGAAGCTGCCTGTTTTCTGCTCACTCATTCGCCACACTGAGGCATAAAATGGAATAAGGAACGTTCAAACAGAAGAAAGCGAATTTGAGCTGCCTCACAGGAGCAAGGTAAGGAGAGAGGGCAGGGCACTTTCACAGGAGCAGGACATTTCCTCTAGATTGAGAAGGTCAGAACCTGCCAACTGCAGTGTCAGGGAGTTCTTGGGAATGCGGCAGGATACTCTGCAGTGCTTCCAGAGCACCGTGATCTTCCTCCACTCATGATCTAAGTCTTGGATATTGGGTCCCCACAGCTACAGTGTGTGCTGAGTCTCTGGCCACGGACTCATCTTCATGTATTTGATGGCTTTTGATGCCTGCCTTGGGTCTTGCTCTGTATATACCAAGGTGTCGAGGACCGAGTCTTCCCTTCAAAAGCACATATTTTCGCATAGCAGAAAAGTAAATAGAGAATTATGATTCAAGGTGATTGATGCTTGAAGGTGAAGGAAGGATAAGAGAAATGCATCTTAACCAAATGGAACAGCACAAGACAAAGCTAGGAACTTCATGGTGTGTTGGAGATTGATGAAGAGTGGATATGGCTAGCGTTGAGAGTAGATGGTATGAAGAATGGACGGAATGATACGGAGCATCATGCTGGGAACAGGATATAAAGGGCCAGCTCAACCCATTTGGACCTCATCTCATGAAACAGATGGGAGTGACATTTAATATTTTCAAGTGGGAGAGTGACACATTTAGACATGTGATTTTGAAAGCACATGAAGGAAAAAAAACCTTTGGCTGAATTTTGTGCCAGAGGTAGAAGGGGAAACACATATATATGAGTTCCCTCCTCTCAGTCCTTCTTCTTTCAACTCATCTGGACAAGCAGAGTGGGGGTGTTTCTACAAAGATTAATGGAAATTGGAAATGGAAAAGAGCAGTTATAATGTGGGAATGCATGATGAAGTGCTTGATGTAGAGCTGACACTCAATAAATATTTGTTGAATGAAGGGTTCCCATGAAGATATTAGGTGAATAGCGAGTGTGTCTGTCCTTCTGTCCATCTGCCTATCTAACCATCCTTCCAGCCCACCATCTGTTCAGTCATTCTTATATTTTGTGACAGTTCAAAACACAGTGTTCAAGGAACAGATACCCTATGTGTGTTATTTTTGGGAAAACAAAATTGTATGGGAGAAGGCCTGGTCCGCATGGAGCTGTTTTTATTCCTGACCAGCATTTTACAGAAATTTACCCTGAAATCTGTGGTTGACCCAAAGGACATCAACACCACCCCAATTTCTAGTGGGTTTGGCCGTGTTCCGCCCTCATACCAGCTCTGCTTCATTCCTGTGTGATGAAGGGCAGACTATCCGGCTGCTGCCGTGCTGTTGTCTGTAACTCACTCTCCTCTGGGGCGTCAGTCACCTCCTCCTCGCTACCAGGGATGCTCTCTCTGACCTCCCATCTCGTATCTCCACATTCTCTCAATATCCAGCAAATCTCCAACCTCCATTAAAAGAAAGTTTACTGGGCTTCCCTGGTGGCGCAGTGGTTGAGAATCTGCCTGCTAATGCAGGGGACGCGGGTTCGAGCCCTGGTCTGGGAGGATCCTACATGCCGCGGAGCAACTAGGCCCGTGAGCCACAATTACTGAGCCTGCGCGTCTGGAGCCTGTGCTCCGCAACAAGAGAGGCCGCGATAGTGAGAGGCCTGCGCACCGCGATGAAGAGTGGCCCCCACTTGCCACAACTAGAGAAAGCCCTCGCACAGAAACGAAGACCCAACACAGCCAAAAATAAAATAAATAAAAATAGTAAAACTCCTCCCTAATTAAAAAAAGAAAGTACATTAGAAATAGTTTAAAAAAAAAAGTTTACTGAGTTTTACTGCACAGATGTATGTGCTGTCTTTATATTCTGTAACACTTGTACTGACTGCCACATGTGCTCATACTTACCTAAGAGTTGGTACTATGTTATCACTGTGAAACAGAGTGGAATGATTCGTGTAAGCCAATACGTGGCCATTTGTCCTCCACGTGTTCGAAATAAAAAGCGTCAGTATTTGCTGAGCCAGTCTCAGACTTTCCTTCTTTTGTACCTAATGCAGGTAAGAAATGATAGAAAATGGAGTCCAAAGAGAGCATGCTTGTCCTCATAATGATAAGCACGGAGAGGGACAAAGGGGAAGAGGGCAGAAAAACTCTTTTTGCTGAGTGTCACCTAGACTTACTTGAGGTTTGGATTTGAAAATGAGAGAAATTGTGTCCACGAGCAGCTCCAGCCTGTAGGGGAATAGTGAGATCAGCAGTTGGGAGGAATGAACAGTAAGTGTTGGAATTCATTCCTCTGGTTTGGTGTTACTGTGAACACCAAATAAAGATATGAAACGTTCACATTACTTTGTGTTTCAAACTTACAGTCAAATATTAACCTATGTTTTCATATTTCTAATCATGTGTTCTAAGGGTTATTCTTTTCTCTCTGAACAAGAACAGAATCCCTAGAAGGAGTCATGAGATTCTATTTTTTTCTACATTCCACCACACATTGTTTTATACTTAACATAAGTGATGGCAATATGATGCTATGATTGTGAACTTTTTAGTCTAGTGACATCTCCGAAGTGTAGGCAACTGGGAGATAAAGAATATCTTTGGGACTTATCCCTGAAACGCCAATGGAAATGAGAATTAGAAATTTCTACTGCATCGGTATTAATTTCTTGATTTTGAAGGTTTTATTATAGTTATATAGGGGATTTGCCTTCTTTTAAGGAAACATTTACTGAAGTAATTCAGGTCTTTGGAATCAGGTCAGCAATTTACCCTCAAATGGTTCAAAGTAAAATAATTCTTTGTACATACTACCGAGTTTTCTCTCTGAGACTTGTATTTGTTTAAAAAAATATATGAAGCTAAATATTGGCTTATATTCAAAATAAACTAGTTTTTCACCTATGAAGACGCATTATTGCCAGTGGACATCTGAAAAAGTGCTCAGCAACATTAAGCTTCATGGAAATGCAAATTAAAATTTTAATGAGATATTCTTGTATAGCCATCAGAATGGTTAAAATGAAAAAAAAATTATACTAAGTGTTGGCAAGAAAGCGAAACAATTGGCATTCTCAGGGTAAAACTGTAAATTGGTTCAACCATTTGGACAATTATTTGGCAGTATTTATTGGAAGTAAACACATGCATGTCCAGCAGTTTCACTTGTAGTTATGTACTTAACAGAAATGTAATACATTGGGATATGAAGAAGGTATGTATAGGGATGCACGTAACAGCACCAATAAAAATAGCCGCACACCAGGAGAAACTGAAATGTCCATAACAGTACAGTGGAAAAAATAAATTATGAAATTCTTTTTTTATGATCTGTGTCTTGATTACACAGAAATATTCACATTGTGTTAGTGTGTTGACGTGCACATTTAGAACATGTGTATTTTTCTCAATGTATGTTATGCTTCAATTAAAACAATTGTTTAAAAGCAAATAGATCTACAGAAGAAATATTTGAGCAGTAATTTCAGAGAATTTCCCAAAATTAATGTCAGACACCATGCCGCAGATTCAGGAAACTCAGAGAACATCAAATAGGAAAAATACCCCAAAGTCTACATGTAGGCATATCATATTCAAATGCAGAATATAAAGACAAAGAAAATATCTGAGAGAAGCCAGAGGAAGAAAACATCTTACCTACAGAGGAACAGGATAAGAATTATACTGGGATTCTCTTCAAAATCTATGCAAGCAGAAAGAGAGTGGAGTGAAATATTTGAAATATTTAAAAGAAAAAAACCCCACCAACTTTGATTTATGTATCCAGTGAAGTTATCTTTAAAAGTGAAGGAGAAACAAGCACTCTCAGACAAACAAAATTGAGAGAATTTGTCTCCAGTACTTGACTGGCAAGAAATATTAAAAAGTTTTTCAGAGAGAAGAAAAATAATATAGGTTAAAAAAACCTCTAATTTACATAAACAAAGGAAGAGCATTACAGAAGAAATGATGGAAGGTAACATAACACTTTTTATTATTCTTAATTGAATAGTAAGAATATTAATATTGAATATTAAGAAAATTAATATTAAATTGAATACTGATAATATTCTCTTTATTATTCTTAAGTGAATAGTTTATTTGCAATAAGAGCAGTAATGTATTTTGTGATTATAGATTATGGATAAATGAAATAAATGAGAGCAAAGATATTAGTGATGCTAGAGAGTATATTCTAATAGTATGTTAAACAGAAGTGGCAAGAGTGGACATTCTTGTCATGTTCCTGATTTTAGAGGAAAATCTTTCAGCTTTTCACCATTGTGTATAACGCCAATTGACCTTTACCAGACCCAAGGACAGGACCAGCCCTATTCAGAACAACTCCTGCCAGCTGCACCCTTATGTCTAAAGATCTCCCCTTATAACTGTGCAACAGTTTCCGACCCCAACCAATGTTTACTTAACAAAAACTCTTACTTACTGCCATATCCAATTATAATTCTTGATCAACAACTCATATAACTAATTGTGATCTTGCAGTCTTCCCCTTTATAAGCCTCCATCGTTTTGTAGTCCAGTGGAACACAATTCAAGTGTTTCTTGAGTCTGTGTCTCCTGGGCTACAGTCCTAACAAATTCCCAGTAAACACCTTCCTATTTCAATCAGGTCTTTTCTAAAATTTTGGTTAACACTGTGCATATTTCATTCCATTATTTCTGACAAAGACAGACTCCAAAAGGCAACAGAAGCAGTTGTGTCTGGAAGCAACTGGGAGGCTTGAGCCATAGTTTCTCAAGCCCTCCCCACTAAATCCTTGAGATTGGCTCTTCCCTCAGTTACCTGAGCAAGTTTTACCTCTTTGGTTATGGAGAGGGGAGAATACCTATATTTGATTTCATCTTTTGAGAATCTGTGACCCTTTTTCCTTGGAGTTCAGGGACATCTATTTATTGTGAAGCCTGTTATTTTGTGAACAATCGGTTGGGTGTATATTCAGAGTAACATTTTTGGGGTTTGGTTTTGTTTTTCTACAATCGTTCTTGAGGCAGGTTGAGAGTGCATCACAGTGGGCGTCAGAAAATCTCAGTTTAAATCCTGGTTTTATTAATTATGAGCTATGTGACACTGGACATTTCTGTTTACCCAGAATCTTCCTTTCACTCATTTGAAAAATACAAAATTACAGTCTCTGCCTTCCAGTGTTTATTTTGGTGGGGTAGATGTGGAGTTTCAAGGTAAAAGTCATGTACATTTACTTATACAATTACTTTATCTTTGGTCATTGAAGGTGTTTGAATTAAGTTACTGTTAACCACGAATTCCAAGAATGTAGATCTGGTTGAAATCAAGTGGTGTTTATTTGGGGTTTGTTAGGACTGTAGCCCAGGAGACACAGATCCAAGAAGCACTTAAATTGTGTTCCAGACTACAAAATGGGGAAATTAATAAAGGCAGAAAACCACAAGGGCACATAAATTTTTGTCAAGAATTAGAATTGTAGATGACAATATGTAAGGATGCTTGTAAGCAAGAATTGGTTGGGGTTTGAAATGGTTACATAGTTGTGAAGGGGGAGGGGAACTTTGAAAATATAAAATTGTAGCAAGCACCTGTTAGCATATATTGTTTTGAAAATGGCTGGTGGAGTCCTTGAGTTTGACACAGTTGGGAATTCAAGTTCTCAGTGATGCAGGAACATGTCTAAACACATCCACAGTGACTATGTGGCTTCATTTTGGGTGCCTGAACCATAGTTATTCCATTTTGATTTTTAAAGGATCTTACATATATCATCATTAACTATATTATGTATAGGCAAATGTAATATTAATACAGTACATTAAAATATTTAAAAACCTTTCATTTTCAAGGACAGAGTGTCCTAGTGTTAGCTATAGCATTACAAGATAAACATTAAAAAACAAAATAAAAAGTCTTAAAATTTGTATGGAGACACAAAAGACCCTGAATAGCCAAAGCAGTCTTGGGGGGAAAAAACGGAGCTGGAGGAATCAGACTCCCTGACTTCAGACTATACTACAAAGCTACGGTAATCAAGACAATATGGTACTGGCACAAAAAACAAATATAGATCAATGGAACAGAATAGAAAGCCCAGAGATAAACCCACACATCTATGGTCAACTAATCTATGACAAAGGAGGCAAGGATATACAATGGAGAAAAGACAGTCTCTTCAGTAAGTGGTGCTGGGAAAACTGGACAGCTACATGTAAAAGAATGAAATTAGAACACTCCCTAACACCATACACAAAAATAAACTCAAAATGGATTAGAGACCTAAATGTAAGACCAGACACTATAAAACTCTTAGAGGAAAACATAGGAAGAACACTCTTTGACATAAATCACAGCAAGATCTTTTTTGATCCACCTACTAGAGTAATGGAAATAAAACCAAAAATAAACAAATGGGACCTAATGAAACTTAAAAGCTTTTGTAAAGCAAACTACAAACAAGATGAAAAGACAACCCTCAGAAAGGGAGAAAATATTTGCAAACAAATCAACTGACAAAGGATTAATCTCCAAAATATATAAACAGCTCATGCAGCTCAATATTTAAAAAACAAACAATCCAATCCAAAAATGGGCAGAAGACCTAAATAGACATTTCTCCAAAGAAGACATACAGATGGCCAAGAAGCACATGAAAAGCTTCTCAACATCACTAATTATTACAGAAATGCAAATCAAAACTACAATGAGGTATCACCTCATACCAGTTAGAATGGGCATCATCAGAAAATCTACAAACAGCAAATGCTGGAGAGGGTGTGGAGAAAAGGAAACCCTCTTGCACTGTTGGTGAGAATGTAAATTGATACAGCCACTATGGAGAACAGTATGGAGGTTCCTTAAAAAACTAAAAATAGAATTACCATATGACCCAGCAATCCCACTACTGGGCATATACCCAGAGAAAACCATAATTCAAAAAGACACATGCACCCCAATGTTCATTGCAGCACTACTTACAATAGCCAGGTCATGGAAGCAACCTAAATGTGCATTGATAGACGAATGGATAATGAAGATGTGGTACATATGTACAATGGAACATTACTCAGCCATAAAAAGGAACGAAATTGGGTCATTTGCAGAGATGTGGATGGACCTAGAGACTGTCATACAGAGTGAAGTAAGTCAGAGAAAAACAAATATCGTATATTAACACATATATGTGGAATATGAAAAATGGTACAGATGAACCGGTTTGCAAGGCAGAAACAGAGACACAGATGTAGAGAACAAATGTATGGACACCAAGGGGGGAAAGCGGGGGTGGGAGGGGTGGCGGGGGATGAATTGGGAGATTGGGATTGACATGTATACACTAATATGTATAAAATGGATAACTAATAACCTGCTGTATAAAAAAATAAAATTAAAAAAAATATATAAGGGAGTAATTTTTAAAACAAAATTATACCTTTTATCTGATAGAATTAGGGGATGGAATTTTCCCCCAGTTTTGTATTTTAAAAAATGTAAATCTAGGGACTTCCCTGGCGGTCCAGTGGTTAAGACGTCACCTTGCAGTGCAGGGGATGCAGGTTCAGTCCCTGGTTGGGGAGCTAAGATCCCACATGCCTCACAGCCAAAAAACCAAAACATAAAACAGAAGCAATATTGTAACAAATTCAATAAAGACTTTAAAAATTGTTCACATCAAAAAAGATCTTTAAAAAATTTAAATCTAAATAACTTTCAAAAAGGTATATATTTTAAATGTGTGTGTATGAAAGTGTGTTGAAATCTACTCTGTCTGTCTGTTCCTCAATACATCATATGTATGTCCCAAGAACAAAGATTTTCTCATTCATGACAGTAATAATATTTGCACTCAGGAGTTATTGTTTATACAATATCGTCTAATACACAACCTGTATTTAAATTTTTCCAACTTTCCTAGAATATCTTTTATAGCCTTTCTCTTTGCAATTCAGTCTCCAGTGAAGGAACAAGCATATCATTTGGTTATCTTTTCCCTTTGGTCTCCTGTAATCAAGAACAGTTCTCTTTGTTTCTTTATTTCTTTTCAGTACATTTACCTTTTTGGAGTCCAGGCTAGTAGTCATGTAAAATGTTTGATTGTTTTCTAGATATTAGATTCCAGTTATGATTTTGGTGAGAGAACTATATAGGTAATATGCATGTCCCGCTGAATCTCATTGGGGAGGTGAGGGCACATAATATCACTTACCCCATTATTGGTTATGTCAACCTTCTCACTAAATAAAGTGGTATCTCCCAGATGTCTACATTGCAGAGGTTCCATTATTTAATACATAATTAATAAAAATTTATGGCATGGTACTTTAAGACCCTGTGAATATCCTACACCCAAAGTGTTCACCCAGAGAGCCTCCCATCAAGCCTCTTAGATAGCCTCAACCACCAGAGGGCAGACAGCAGAAGCAAGAAAAACTACAATCCTGCAGCCTGTGGACCAAAAACCACAGATACAGAAAGATAGAGAAGATGAAAAGGCAGAGGGCTATGTACCAGATGAAGGAACAAGAAAAAACCCCAGAAAAACAACTAAATGAAGTGGAGATAGGCAACCTTCCAGAAAAAGAATTCAGAATAATGATAGTGAAGATGATCCAGGACCTCGGAATAAGAATGGAGGCAAAGATTGAGAAGATGCAAGAAATGATTAACAAAGACCTAGAAGAATTAAAGAACAAACAAACAGAGATGACCAATACAATAACTGAAATGAAAACTACACTAGAAGGAATCAATAGCAGAATAACTGAGGCAGAAGAACGGATAAGTGACCTGGAAGACAGAATAGTGGAATTCACTGCTGCGGAACAGACTAAAGAAAAAAGAATGAAAAGAAATGAAGACAGCCTAAGAGACCTCTGGGACAACATTAAACACAACAACATTCGCATTATAGGGGTCCCAGAAGGAGAAGAGAGAGAGAAAGGACCAGAGAAAATATTTGAAGAGATTATAGTCGAAAACTTCCCTAACATGGGAAAGGAAATAGCCACCCAAGTCCAGGAAGCGCAGAGAGTCCCATACAGAATAAACCCAAGGAGAAACACGCCGAGACACATAGTAATCAAAGTGGCAAAAATTAAAGACAAAGAAAAATTATTGAAAGCAGCGAGGGAAAAACGACAAATAACATACAAGGGAACTCCCATAAGGTTAACAGCTGATTTCTCAGCAGAAACTCTGCAAGCCAGAAGGGAGTGGCATGATATACTTAAAGTGATGAAAGGGAAGAACCTACAACCAAGATTACTCTACCCGGCAAGGATCTCATTTAGATTTGATGGAGAAATCAAAAGCTTTACAGACAAGCAAAAGCTAAGAGAATTCAGCACCACCAAACCAGCTCTACAACAAATGCTAAAGGAACTTCTCTAAGTGGGAAGCACAAGAGAAGAAAAGGACCTACAAAAACAAACCCAAAACAATTAAGAAAATGGTCATAGGAACATACATATCGATAATTACCTTAAACGTGAATGGATTAAATGCCCCAACCAAAAGACACAGACTGGCTGAATGGATACAAAAACAAGACCCATATATATGCTGTCTACAAGAGACCCACTTTAGACCTAGGGACACATACAGACTGAAAGTGAGGGGATGGAAAAAGATATTCCATGCAAATGGAAATCAAAAGAAAGCTGGAGTAGCTATACTCATATCAGATAAAATAGACTTTAAAATAAAGAATGTTACAAGAGACAAGGAAGGACACTACATAATGATCCAGGGATCAATACAAGAAGAAGATATAACAATTATGAATATATATGCACCCAACATAGGAGCACCTCAATACATAAGGCAACTGCTAACAGCTATAAAAGAGGAAATCGACAGTAACACAATAATAGTGGGGGACTTTAACACCTCACTTACACCAATGGACAGATCATCCAAAATGAAAATAAATAAGGAAACAGAAGCTTTAAATGACACAATAGACCAGATAGATTTAATTGATATATATAGGACATTCCATCCAAAAACAGCAGATTACACGTTCTTCTCAAGTGCGCACAGAACATTCTCCAGGATAGATCACATCTTGGGTCACAAATCAAGCCTCAGTAAATTTAAGAAAATTGAAATCATATCAAGCATCTTTTCTGACCACAACGCTATGAGATTAGAAATGAATTACAGGGAAAAAAACGTAAAAAAGACAAACACATGGAGGCTAAACAATACGTTACTAAATAACCAAGAGATCACTGAAGAAATCAAAGAGGAAATAAAAAAATACCTAGAGACAAATGACAATGAAAACACGACGACCCAAAACCTATGGGATGCAGCAAAAGCAGTTCTAAGAGGGAAGTTTATAGCTATACAATCCTACCTCAAGAAACAAGAAACATCTCAAATAAACAATCTAACCTTACACCTAAAGAAACTAGAGAAAGAAGAACAAACAAAACCCAAAGTTAGCAGAAGGAAAGAAATCATAAAGATCAGAGCAGAAATAAGTGAAATAGAAACAAAGGAAACAATAGCAAAGATCAATAAAACTAAAAGTTGGTTCTTTGAGAAGATAAACAAAACTGATAAGCCATTAGCCAGACTCATCAAGAAAAAGAGGGAGAGGACTCAAATCAATAAAATCAGAAATGAAAAAGGAGAAGTTACAACAGACACCGCAGAAATACAAAGCATCCTAAGAGACTACTACAAGCAACTTTATGCCAATAAAATGGACAACCTGGAAGAAATGGACAAATTCTTAGAAAGGTATAACCTTCCAAGACTGAACCAGGAAGAAACAGAAAATATGAACAGACCAATCACAAGTAATGAAATTGAAACTGTGATTAAAAATCTTCCAACAAACAAAAGTCCAGGACCAGATGGCTTCACAGGTGAATTCTATCAAACATTTAGAGAAGAGCTAACACCCGTCCTTCTCAAACTCTTCCAAAAAATTGCAGAGGAAGGAACACTCCCAAACTCATTCTATGAGGCCACCATCACCCTGATACCAAAACCAGACAAAGACACTACAAAAAAAGAAAATTACAGACCAATATCACTGATGAATATAGATGCAAAAATCCTCAACAAAATACTAGCAAACAGAATCCAACAACACGTTAAAAGGATCATACACCACGATCAAGTGGGATTTATCCCAGGGATGCAAGGATTCTTCAATATACGCAAATCAATCAGTGTGATACACCATATTAACAAATTGAAGAATAAAAACCATATGATCATCTCAATAGATGCAGAAAAAGCTTTTGACAAAATTCAACACCCATTTCTGATAAAAACTCTCCAGAAAGTGGGCATAGAGGGAACCTACCTCAACATAATAAAGGCCATATATGACAAACCCACAGCAAACATCATTCTCAATGGTGAAAAACTGAAAGCATTTCCTCTAAGATCAGGAACGAGACAAGGATGTCCACTCTCACCACTATTATTCAACATAGTTCTGGAAGTCCTAGCCACGGCAATCAGAGAAGAAAAAGAAATAAAAGGAATACAAATTGGAAAAGAAGAAGTAAAACTGTCACTGTCTGCAGATGACATGATACTATACATAGAGAATCCTAAAACTGCCACCAGAAAACTGCTAGAGCTAATTAATGAATATGGTAAAGTTGCAGGATACAAAATTAATGCACAGAAATCTCTTGCATTCCTATACACTAATGATGAAAAATCTGAAAGAGAAATTAAGGAAACACTCCCATTTACCATTGCAACAAAGAGAATAAAATACCTAGGAATAAACCTACCTAGGGAGACAAAAGACCTGTATGCAGAAAACTATAAGACACTGATGAAAGAAATTAAAGATGATACCAACAGATGGAGAGATATACCATGTTCTTGGATTGGAAGAATCAACATTGTGAAAATGACTATACTACCCAAAGCAATCTACAGATTCAATGCAATCCCTATCAAATTACCAATGGCATTTTTTACGGAGCTAGAACAAATCATCTTAAAATTTGTATGGAGTCACAAAAGACCCCGAATAGCCAAAGCAGTCTTGTGGGAAAAAAATGGAGCTGGAGGAATCAGACTCCCTGACTTCAGATTATACTACAAAGCTACAGTAATCAAGACAATATGGTACTGGCACAAAAACAGAAGCATAGATCAATGGAACAAGATAGAAAGCCCAGAGATTAACCCACGCACCTATGGTCAACTAATCTATGACAAAGGAGGCAAGGATATACAATGGAGAAAAGACAGTCTCTTCAATAAGTGGTGCTGGGAAAACTGGACAGCTACATGTAAAAGAATGAAATTAGAATACTCCCTAACACCATACACAAAAATAAACTCAAAATGGATTAGAGACCTAAATATAAGACTGGACACTATAAAACTCTTAGAGGAAAACATAGGAAGAACACTCTATGGCATAAATCACAGCAAGATCTTTTTTGATCCACCTCCTAGAGTAATGGAAATAAAAACAAAAATAAACAAGTGGGACCTAATGAAACTTCAAAGCTTTTGCACAGCAAAGGAAACCATAAACAAGACGAAAAGACAACCCTCAGAATGGGAGAAAATATTTGCAAATGAATCAACGGACAAAGGATTAATCTCCAAAATATATAAACAGCTCATGCAGCTCAATATTAAAGAAACAAACAACCCAATCCAAAAATGGGCAGAAGACCTAAATAGACATTTCTCCAAAGAAGACATACAGACGGCCACGAAGCACATGAAAAGATGCTCAACATCACTAATTATTAGAGAAATGCAAATCAAAACTACAATGAGGTATCACCTCACTCCTGTTAGAATGGGCATCATCAGAAAATCTACAAACAACAAATGCTGGAGAGGGTGTGGAGAAAAGGGAACCCTCTTGCACTGTTGGTGGGAATGTAAATTGATACAGCCACTATGGAGAACAATATGGAGGTTCCTTAAAAAACTAAAAATAGAATTACCATATGACCCAGCAATCCCACTACAGGGCATATACCCAGAGAAAACTGTAATTCAAAAAGACACATGCACCCGAATGTTCATTGCAGCACTATTTACAATAGCCCGGTCATGGAAGCAACCTAAATGCCCATCAACAGACGAATGGATAAAGAAGCTGTGGTACATATATACAATGGAATATTACTCAGCCATAAAAAGGAACGAAATTGAGTCATTTGTTGAGATGTGGATGGATCTAGAGACTGTCATACAGAGTGAAGTAAGTCAGAAAGAGAAAAACAAATATCGTATATTAATGCATGTATGTGGAACCTAGAAAAATGGTACAGATGAGCCAGTTTGCAGGGCAGAAGTTGAGACACAGATGTAGAGAATGGACATATGGACACCAAGGGGGGAAAACTGCGGTGGGGTGGGGATGGTGGTGTGCTGAATTGGGCGATTGGGATTGACATGTATACACTGATGTGTATAAAATTGATGCCTAATAAGAACCTGCAGTATAAAAAAAAAAAAAAAAAGCGTTCACCCAACAGCGTTAGCATTTATTGATGGTCCTAAGCTGAATTGTTGCAAAACGATAATTTTTTCTATTTTTTATCATCCCTTCTGTGTTTTTAAGCTAGGATAATCCATAGTGAAGATCTGCCCCATATTTTTAAATTAAGGGAAACAAATTACACGGCAGTGATAAATACTCCATAATTGTTATTGTACTTCTTCTCATGATCTCAGAAGAGGTCCTTTTTTATTAGGTCAGACTTCTATTTACAAAAGCCCTGGGAATGGATACTCTGGACATTTCAAGTGCCTACAGAGACTTTCATTTTAAGCCACATGTGAGGTAAATGAAAACTGAAGTAATGAAATAGAGCAGCAGATGGGTACAGACACCAGTGTCCAATCTTGATGAAAGCAGAATGGATTCAGAAGGTCTGGTAGCCAAGCCCCCATGTACTCAGTACTTCAGATGCTATGGGAGGCCACTTTAACAAGATCGCTGCCACTGGCCTTAAACTCATTACTGTTAATTGCTTTGTCTGTCTGGCTTGAAATGCCTCTGCTCTTCTTTGGACCTAGGTTTCCTTATCTGTGGACTGAGTTGCAACGTTTCTTTCAGCTCCATGACTTCTTCATAACACATTCCAGGGCACAACCATATTTACATCTCTGACTTCTGTGCTAGATGATGACAAAGAATTCCCCAACCCAGAGGTGTTTGACCCTGCCCACTTCCTGGATGAGAGTGGCAACTTTGAGAAAAGCGACATGCAGCAGAAATTTATTTCCTTCAGTATTTCATGGAACAAGATACCTTTCTGAGATCAGATACAACTTACATGGTGTCCACTCTGGGGCTGGCAGGCTTGCTCTTTGTCCATGAACAGAAGCACCAATCCCAGTGTCTGTGTGCTTCCTCTGCCTCGTGATGCATCATTATTGGGCCAGATCACTGAGGCTTAGAGTTGACCCAGTTCTTCCAAATTGAGAAAACTAGAGTATGAATTGATGAAATTCTTCCCCTAGACACATCACTGAAATATACAAGAGCTCCTCAGAAAGTAAAACTCATTAAGACTTTCCTCACCTGCTGTGAGAAAGGTTCATAACTCCACGACTTCACTGAATATTTCCTATGTGATATCCCTCTCTCCCCAGGCTGAGCTCTGGATGGGCACAAAAGGGCCTCACTTTTCAGTTAGGGAAGCAGATAAGTAAATAGGTCATTGTAATCCAGTACAACTAGTGCTGTGAAAGAGGGAAGCAGACTTCTGGGGGGCGGGGGGTGGAGTTTTGGCAGAGGGAAAAGTGTGCTTCCTCATACTCCCTTATACTCATACCATGGTGGAAGCCACATTATAATAACAGAAATGATATTTGAGGTACTTCAAAGGGGGCAGAGAAAAGAAGAGAAGGCAGGACATTTTAAAGGAGCTAATGAACCATAAGAATAGGACATTTGCTCTAGATAAAGGATGTCAGAACCTTCTGCCAAATAACCACAGGGTCAGGGAAGCATTGGGAATGTGGCAAAATACCCTGTAATGATTCCAGTGCACCCTGCTCTTCCTCCAGTCATGATCCTATATCTTGAATATTGGATCTCCACACCTGTAATGTGTGCGCCGAGTCATGGACTCCCCTTCCTTTATTCTATGGGGTTTTATTCCTGCTTTGAGTCTGATACCAACATAAGGACAGAGCCTTCCTTCAAGAACTCATATAACGTGGCTTCCCTGGTGGCGCAGTGGTTAAGAATCTGCCTGCCAATGCAGGGGTCACGGGTTCGAGCCCTGGTCTGGGAAGATCCCACATGCTGTGGAGCAGCTAAGCCCGTGTGCCACAACTACTGAGCCTGTGCTCTAGAGCCCGCGAGCCACAACTGCTGAGCCCGCACGCCAAAACTACTGAAGCCCGCACACCACAACTACTGAAGCCCACACACCTAGAGCCTGTGCTCTGCAACAAGAGAAGCCACCTCAATGAAAAGCCCACGCATCACAACAAAGAGTAGCCCCTGCTCGCCACAACTAGAGAAAGCCCATGCGCAGCAACGAAGACCCAATTCAGCCAAAGATAGATAGATAGATAGATAGATAAATAAATAAATAAGCTTATTTAAAAAAATAAATATGTTTGATGCTGCACTGAAAAATTTTCTATGAGAAAGCACATGATTTTTTAGAAATTATGAATAGCATTTATGTTTACCATTCTACAGAAAGCTAATGTAAAAGATAGTTCATAATTGCTTCTTAGTTTTCACTAGAAATTAAGGTTTTTAAAGGTTTTCGACTGAAAAAAAAACCCCTCAATGTAAGAGCCATGAGCTGAGCACTATTCAGTGTCTTACTGAAGACTATAGCCTGGAAGACAGCCTCTCAGATACCTCTGAGGAACCCCTCGAAAGAGGTAAAAGAGGAGCCAATATATATATGCATTTTTTGGCTGGGAAATACATGTAGTCAAAATATATTTTGGAGGGCTTCCCTGGTGGCGCAGTGGTTGAGAATCTGCCTGCCAATGCAGGGGACACGGGTTCGAGCCCTGGTCTGGGAAGATCCCACATGCCACGGAGCAACTGGGCCCGTGAGCCACAACTACTGAGCCTGCGCGTCTGGAGCCTGTGCTCCGCAACGAGAGGCCGCGATAGTGAGATGCCTGCGCACCGCGAGGAAGAGTGGCCCCCGCTTGCTGCAACTAGAGAAAGCCCTCGCACAGAAACAAAGACCCAGCACAGCCAAAAATAAATATAAAAATAAATTTTAAAATATATATATATTTTGGTAAAAAAAATTACTGCTGATAAAAAAAAGAAATTGAGTTAATGATTTTAGTGCTTATATATGGGAAAATGCAAGACTCTGGGGTCCTTAAAATTCTTTCTTAGATATGCACCTTAACTATCTAGGGGCCCATATATCCAAAACACAGAATGCTTAATCCTGAATTCCTTTCAGGGTGTACTTGCAGGTCAGCAACTGCAGTGGCTAATGACCTGATCCTTGTAGGATTGGAATGGAGGGCAACATTCTTTGTTTACAAGGTTAACAATTCTGATTAGTATATGTAATTAAAACTACTAAAATTAATAAGGAAAACGTCTTATGCAAGGAAGTTTTTTTTTTTTTAAAGATACAAAGAATAGAAATGCATTTTGTTAAGGGAAAAGAAAGTGAATTTGCCCTGAAGCTGGTTATTTCTTTCTTTTTTTGTTTTGGCTGCGCGGGGTCTTCGTTGCGGCACGCCAGATCTTTGTTGCTGTGTGCTGGATCTTCCTTGTGGCATTCGGAATCTTTAGTTGTGGCATGCGGGCTCTTAGTTGCAGCATGCATGCGGGCTCTAGTTCCGTGACCAGGGATTGAACCCAGGCGCCCTGCATTGGGAGGGCAGAGTCTTAACCGCTGGACCACCAGGGAAGTCCCTGGTTATTTCTAAATGGAAAAGAAAATAAGGAATGAACTAATATGGAAGTAGAAAGTTGTAGAAGGTTTGTGAGAAAAACAGAAATCTTTAGAAAGGAATTTTATGGGTGGTCAGGACTGGCTAAAACTGAAAAAGTGAATGAGTTTTAATAGTAAAAGCAAGGTGGTGTAAAAGTAGGATTTGTTTTTCTGTTAAGAGGGCAAAGTTTTCTTGGAATATTGATCAACTTTTGATAACAGATTGTAAAGTTTCTCTAACCTGTTAAGTAATCTGTTGAAACTTTCTGTATTTGCCTTTGAAATCTTTTTGTCTCATTGGTTAAGTAAATAAGTATCGTTTCATAGTGACCTACGATCCTATCTGACCAAGTGTTTTAAAATCTGCTGATATCTTTGACAAACTTCCCTAAGTCAAATTCTAAATGAAGGTCTTTTGACCTCTAGCTAAATTTGGGATGCTTCAGAAGTTCCCTGAAACATCTCAAAGAGAGAGATTAATTAGGCTTATTTGGTATGTTGAATTACATGGGGAGCATTGTCAAATGAGTAAAGATAAACTTTCTTAGGTTATATGGGTAAACGTTATTAATATAAATGTTCTAGAAATTATGTGAAATTCCTAAAATTGGATATGTCCTGTTATAATGTTATATCATAATTTTACTTATCTTAAGATGTTATATGTTGCATAAATAACCAAATTTGTCAATTTCATTGTAATCAGGTCTTTACCCATGCCATTTAACGTCTTTTTTTTTTTTAACATCTTTATTGGAGTATAATTGCTTTACAATGGTGTGTTAGTTTCTGCTTTATAACAAAGTGAATCAGTTATACATATACATATGTTTCTATATCTCTTCCCTCTTGTGTCTCCCTCCCTCCCACCCTCCCTATCCCACCCCTCTAGGTGGTCACAAAGCACCGAACTGATCTCCCTGTGCTATGCGGCTGCTTCCCACTAGCTATCTATTTTACATTTGGCAGTGTATATATGTCCATGCCACTCTCTCACCCTGTCACGTCTTACCCCTCCCCCTCCCCATATCCTCAAGTCCATTCTCTAGTAGGTCTGTGTCTTTATTCCCGTCTTGCCACTAGGTTCTTCATGACCTTTTTTTTTTTTTTCTTTTTCCTTAGATTCCATATATATGTGTTAGCATACTGTATTTGTTTTTCTCTTTCTGACTTACTTCACTCTGTATGACAGACTCTAACTTCATCCACCTCACTACAAATAACTCAATTTCGTTTCTTTTTATGGCTGAGTAATATTCCATTGTATATATGTGCCACATCTTCTTTATCCATTCATCTGTTGATGGACACTTAGGTTGCTTCCATGTCCTGGCTATTGTAAATACAGCTGCTATGAACATTTTGGTACATGACTCTTTTTGAATTATGGTTTTCTCAGGGTATATGCCCAGTAGTGGGATTGCTGGGTCATATGGTAGTTCTATTTTTAATTTTTTAAGGAACCTCCATACTGTTCTCCATAGTGGCTGTATCCATTTACATTCCCACCAACAGTGCAGGAGTTTTCCCTTTTCTCCACACCCTCTCCAGCGTTTATTGTTTCTAGATTTTTTGATGATGGCCATTCTGACCGGTGTGAGATGATATCTCATTGTAGTTTTGATTTGCATTTCTCTAATGATTAATGATGTTGAGCATTCTTTCATGTGTCTGTTGGCAATCTGTATATCTTCTTTGGAGAAATGTCTATTTAGGTCTTCTGCCCATTTTTGGATTGGGTTGTTTGTTTTTTTGTTATTGAGCTGCATGAGCTGCTTGTAAATCTTGGAGATTAATCCTTTGTCAGTTGCTTCATTTGCAAATATTTTCTCCCATTCTGAGGGTTGTCTTTTGGTCTTGTTTATGGTTTCCTTTGCTATGCAAAAGCTTTGAGGTTTCATTAGGTCCCATTTGTTTATTTGTGTTTTTATTTCCATTTCTCTAGGAGGTGGGTCAAAAAGGATCTTGCTGTGATTTATGTCATAGAGTGTTCTGCCTATGTTTTCCTCTAAGAGTTTTATACTGTCTGGCCTTACATTTAGGTCTTTAATCCATTTTGAGTTTATTTTTGTGTATGGTGTTAGGGAGTGTTCTAATTTCATTCTTTTACATGTAGCTGTCCAGTTTTCCCAGCACCACTTATTGAAGAGGCTGTCTTTTCTCCACTGTATATGCTGGCCTCCTTTATCAAAGATAAGGTGACCATATGTGCCTGGGTTTATCTCTGGTCTTTCTATCCTGTTCCATTGATCTATGTTTCTGTTTTTGTACCAGTACCAAACTGTCTTGATTACTGTAGCTTTGTGATATAGTCTGAAGCCAGGGAGCCTGATTCCTCCAGCTCCATTTTTCATTCTCAAGATTGCTTTGGCTATTCGGGGTCTTTTGTGTTTCCATACAAATTGTGAAATTTTTTGTTCTAGTTCTGTGAAAAATGCCAGTGGTAGTTTGATAGGGATTGCATTGAATCTGTAGATTGCTTTGGGTAGTAGAGTCATTTTCACAATGTTGATTCTTCCAATCCAAGAACATGGTATATCTCTCCATCTATTTGTATCATCTTTAATTTCTTTCATCAGTGTCTTATAATTTTCTGCATACAGGTATTTTGTCTCCTTAGGTAGGTTTATTCCTAGATATTTTATTCTTTTTGTTGCAATGGTAAACGGGAGTGTTTTCTTAATTTCACTTTCAAATTTTTCATCATTAGTGTATAGGAATGCAAGAGACTTCTGTGCATTAATTTTGTATTCTGCTACTTTACCAAATTCATTGATTAGCTCTAGTAGTTTTCTGGTAGCATCTTTAGGATTCTCTATGTATAGTATCATGTCATCTGCAAACAGTGACAGCTTTACTTCTTCTTTTCTGATTTGGATTCCTTTTATTTCTTTTTCTTCTCTGATTGCTGTGGCTAACACTTCCAAAACTATGTTGAATAATAGTGGTGAGAGTGGGCAGCCTTGTCTTGTTCCTGATCTTAGTGGAAATGGTTTCAGTTTTTCACCATTGAGGACAATGTTGGCTGTGGGTTTGTCATATATGTGCCTTATTATGTTGAGGAAAGTTCCCTCTATGCCTACTTTCTGCAGGGCTTTTATCATAAATGGGTGTTGAATTTTGTTGAAAGCTTTCTCTGCATCTATTGAGATGATCATATGGTTTTTCTCCTTCAATTTGTTAATATGATGTATCACGTTGATTGATTTGCATATATTGAAGAATCCTTGCGTTCCTGGAATAAACCCCACTTGATCATGGTGTATGATCCTTTTCATGTGCTGTTGGATTCTGTTTGCTACTATTTTGTTGAGGATTTTTGCATCTATGTTCATCAGTGATATTGGCCTGTAGTTTTCTTTCTTTGTGACATCTTTGTCTGGTTTTGGTATCAGGGTGATGGTGGCCTTGTAGAATGAGTTTGGGAGTGTTCCTCCTTCTGCAATATTTTGGAAGAGTTTGAGAAGGATAGGTGTTAGCTCTTCTCTAAATGTTTGATAGAATTCGCCAGTGAAGCCATGTGGTCCCAGGCTTTTGTTTGTTGGAAGATTTTTAATCACAGTTTCAATTTCAGTGCTTGTGATTGGTCTGTTCATATTTTCTATTTCTTCCTGGTTCAGTCTCGGAAGGTTGTTCATTTCTAAGAATTTGTCCATTTCTTCCAGGTTGTCCATTTTATTGGCATAGAGTTGCTTGTAGTAATCTCTCATGATCGTTTGTATTTCTGCAGTGTCAGTTGTTACTTCTCCTTTTTCATTTCTAATTCTATTGATTTGAGTCTTCTCCCTTTTTCTGTTGATGAGTCTGGCTAATGGTTTATCAATTTTGTTTATCTTCTCAAAGAACCAGCTTTTAGTTTTATTAATCTTCGCTATTGTCTCCTTCATTTCTTTTTCATTTATTTCTGATCTGATCTTTATGGTTTCTTTCCTTCTGCTAGCTTTGGGGTTTTTTTGTTCTTCTTTCTCTAATTGCTTTAGGTGCAAGGTTAGGTTGTTTATTCGAGATGTTTCCTGTTTCTTGATGTAGGCTTGTATTGCTATAAACTTCCCTCTTAGAACTGCTTTTGCTGCATCCCATAGGTTTTGGGTCGTCGTGTCTCCATTGTCATTTGTTTCTAGGTATTTTTTGATTTCCCCTTTGATTTCTTCAGTGATCACTTCGTTATTAAGTAGTGTATTGTGTAGCCTCCATGTGTTTGTATTCTTTACAGATCTTTTCCTGTAATTGATATCTAGTCTCATAACGTTGTGGTCGGAAAAGATACTTGATACGCTTTCAATTTTCTTAAATTTACCAAGGCTTGATTTGTGACCCAAGATATGATCTATCCTGGAGAATGTTCCATGAGCACTTGAGAAAAATGTGTATTCTGTTGTTTTTGGGTGGAATGTCCTATAAGTATCAATTAAGTCCATCTTGTTTAATGTATCATTTAAAGCTTGTGTTTCCTTATTTATTTTCATTTTGGATGATCTGTCCATTGGTGAAAGTGGGGTGTTAAAGTCCCCTAGTATGATTGTGTTGCTGTCGATTTCCCCTTTTATGGCTGTTAGTATTTGCCTTATGTATTGAGGTGCTCCTATGTTGGGTGCATAAATATTTACAATTGTTATACCATCTTCTTGGATCGATCCCTCGATCATTATATAGTGTCCTTCTTTGTCTCTTGTAATAGTCTTTATTTTAAATTCTATTTTGTCTCATATGAGAATTGCTACTCCAGCTTTCTTTTGATTTCCATTTGCATAGAATATCTTTTTCCATCCCCTCACTTTCAGTCTGTATGTGTCCCTAGGTCTGAAGTGGGTCTCTTGTAGACAGCATATATACGGGTCTTGTTTTTGTATCCACTCAGCCAGTCTGTGTCTTTTGGTGGGAGCATTTAATCCATTTACATTTAAGGTAATTATCGATATATATGTTCCTATTCCCATTTTCTTAAATGTTTTGGGTTTGTTATTGTAGGTGTTTTCCTTCTTTTTTGTTTCTTGCCTAGAGAAGTTCCTTCAGCATTTGTTGTAAAGCTGGTTTGGTGGTGCTGAACTCTCTCAGCTTTTGCTTGTCTGTAAAGGTTTTAATTTCTCCATCAAATCTGAATGAGATCCTTGCTGGGTAGAGTAATCTTGGTTGTAGGTTTTTCTCCTTCATCACTTTAAGTATATCCTGCCACTCCCTTCTGGCTTGCAGAGTTTCTGCTGAAAGATCAGCTGTTAACCTTATGGGGATTCCCTTGTGTGTTATTTGTTGCTTTTCCCTTGCTGCTTTTAATATGTTTTCTTTATATTTAATTTTTGACAGTTTGATTAATATGTGTCTTGGCGTGTTTCTCCTTGGATTTATCCTGTGTGGGACTCTCTGTGCTTCCAGGACTTGATTAACTATTTCCTTTCCCATATTAGGGGAGTTTTCAACTATAATCTCTTCAAATATTTTCTCAGTCCCTTTCTTTTTCTCTTCTTCTTCTGGGACCCCTATAATTCGAATGTTGGTGTGTTTAATGTTGTCCCAGAGGTCTCTGAGACTGTCCTCAGTTCTTTTCATTCTTTTTTCTTTATTCTGCTCTGCAGTAGTTATTTCCACTATTTTATCTTCCAGATCACTTACCCGTTCTTCTGCCTCAGTTATTCTGCTATTGATCTCTTCTAGAGTATTTTAAATTTCATTTATTGTGTTTTTCATCGTTGCTTGGTTCCTCTTTAGTTCTTCTACGTCCTTGTTAAATGTTTCTTGCATTTTGTCTGTTCTATGTCCAAGATTTTGGATCATCTTTACTATCATTATTCTGAATTCTTTTTCAGGTAGACTGCCTATTTCCTCTTCATTTGTTAGGTCTGGTGTGTTTTGCCCCTGCTCCTTCATCTGCTGTGTGTTTTTGCTTATCTTACTGTGTTTGGGGTCTCCTTTTCACAGGCTGCAGGTTCGTAGTTCCTGTTGTTTTTGGTATCTGTCCCCAGTGGCTAAGGTTGGTTCAGTGGGTTGTGTAGGCTTCCTGGTGGAGGGGACTAGTGCCTGTGTTCTGGTGGATGAGGCTGGATCTTGTCTTTCTGGTGGGCACATCCACGTCCGGTGGTGTGTTTTGGGGTGTCTGTGGCCTTATTATGATTTTAGGCAGCCTCTCTGCTAATGGATGGGGCTGTGTTCCTGTCTTGCTAGTTGTTTGGCATAGGGTGTCCAGCACTGTAGCTTGCTGGTCGTTGAGTGAAGCTGGGTCTTGATGCTGAGATGGAGATCTCTGAGAGATTTTCGCCGTTTCGTATTACGTGGAGCTGGGAGGTCTCTTGTGGACCAGTGTCCTGAAGTTGGCTCTCCCACCTCAGAGGCACAGCCCTGATGCCTGGCTGGAGTACCAAGAGCCTTTCATCCACATGGCTCAGAATAAAAGGGAGGAAAAATAGAAAGAAAGAAAGAAAGAGGATAAAATAAAATAAAATAAAATAAAATAAGTCTATTATAATAAAAAATAAGAAAAAATTATTAAGAAAAAATTTATTAAGAAAATTTTTTTTAATTTTTAAAAATATATTAATTTTTTACAATAAAAATAAGAAAAAAATTTATTTAGAAAAAAATTTTTTTTAATTTTTTAAAATAAAAAATAAGAAAATTATTAAGAAAAAATTTATTAAGAAAAAATTTTTTTTTTAATTTTTAAAATAAAAAATAAAAAAGAATTATTAAGAAAAAATTTTTTAATTTTTTAAAATAAAAAATAAGGGAAAAATTACTAAGAAAAAATTTATTAAGAAAAAAAATTTTTAAGTAAAAAAACAAAAAACGGACGGACCGAACCCTAGGACAAATGGTGAAAGCAAAGCTATACAGACAAAATCTCACCCAGAAGCATACACATATACACTCACAAAAAAAGGAAAAGGGGAAAAATTAATATATCCTACTCCCAAAGTCCACCTCCTGAATTTGGGATGATTCGTTGTCTATTCAGGTATTCAGCAGATGCAGGTACATCCAGTTGTTTGTGGAGCTTTAATCTGCTGCTTCTGAGGCTGCTGGGAGAGATTTCCCTTTCTCTTCTTTGTTCGTACAGCTCCCGGGGTTCAGCTTTGGATTTGGACCCGCCTCTGCGTGTAGGTCACCTGAGGGTGTCTGTTCTTCGCTCACACAGGATGGGGTTAAAGGAGCAGCTGCTTCGGGGGCTCTGGCTCACTCAGGCCTGGGGAGGGAGGGGTACGGATGCGGGGTGAGCCTGTGGTGGCAGAGGCCGGCGTGACGTTGCAGCAGCCTGAGGCGCGCCGTGCGTTCTCCCGGGGAAGTTGTCCCTGGGTCACGGAATGCTGGCAGTGGCGGGCTGCACCGGCTCCCGGGAAGGGAGATGTGGATAGTGACCTGTGCTCGCACACAGGCTTCTTGGTGGCGGCAGAAGCAGCCTTAGCGTCTCATGCCCGTCTCTGGGGTCCGCGCTAATAGCCGCGGCTCGCGCCCTTCTCTGGAGCTCGTTTAGGCGGCACTCTTTGTTTCCTGGTGCGAGAGGAAAGGTGATTCAGAGGCAAGAAAAAGTCTCTTGCCTCTTCGTCAGGTCCAGACCTTTTCCCAGACTCCCTCCCGGCTAGCTGTGGTGCACTAGCCCCCTTCAGGCTGTGTTCACGCCGCCAACCCCAGTCCTCTCCGTGGGATCCGACCGAAGCCCGAGCCTCAGCTCCCAGCCCCGCCCACCCCCGGGGGGGGGGGGGGAGCAGACAAGTCTCTCGGGCTGGTGAGTGCTGGGCGGCACTGATCCTCCGTGCGGGCATCTCTCCGCTTTGCCCTCCGCACCCCTGTTGCTGCGCTCTCCTCCGCAGCTCCGAAGCTTCCCCCCTCTGCCACCCGCAGTCTCCGCCCGCGAAGGGGCTTCCTAGTGCGTGGAAACCTTTCCTCCTTCACGGCTCCCTCCCACTGGTGCAGGTCCCGTCCCTATTCTTTTGTCTCTGTTATTTCTTTTTTCTTTTGCTCTACCCAAGTACGTGGGGAGTTTCTTGCCTTTTGGGAGGTCTGACGTTTTCTGCCAGCGTTCAGTGGGTGTTCTGTGGGAGCAGTTCCACGTGTAGATGTATTTCTAATGTATCTGTGGGAAGGAAGGTGATCTCCGCGTCTTACTCTTCCGCCATCTTGCCCCCCATTTAAAGTCTTTGACATTTATATTACTCTGATGCTTTTACAAAAATGAAGATCTTCAAGAAGTTTCATAGAAAGGACTTTTTAGAAACATAGGTTTCTGATACCTTTTAGATCATACCACTGAACTGGGTAAGAAATTACAGAATTCTAACAGAAAACCTGATGGCTTCATAAACTTCTAACAAGAGATCAAGATCAGTAAGAATTAATTGCATGGGACCGAATGAACTGATGAATATGATTTATAAGTTTTCTGACTTTTTGTCTGAAATGGTACTGGCTTTTAATATTTGTTTTCTAGATATGAGGAAAGCTTTCCTCTTATGCTAACTATGACTATGTATAATGTACACAAATATTTAAATTCTATGACATATTATCACTGTTTTATACATTTTTTATTTATTTGGAGTTACCCACATATTTAATTTTGTTCCTGCTTCTCCACTCTTTTATCTGGGATTTCCCCTCTTCTTCTTAAAAAATATTTTTTAGTATTACCCTTTAGTTCGTTATGCTAATGAAAAATCTGTTGTTGTTTTTCTGTAAATGTTTTCATTTTTTTCAAAAGATATTTTTGCTTGTATACAATTCTTAGGTTTGTTATTATAGCACATTAAAGCTACCTTTCCATTGAGGTCCAGTTTCCATTTTTGCTGTTGCAAAATTAATTATCAGTTTAAGTTTTTCTTCTTAGGTGGAATCTCTTTCTCTTTCTTTTCCTTCTTTCTTTCTTCCTTCCTGTTCTCTTTCTTTCTTTCTTTCCTTTCCTTCCTTTCCTTTCCTTTCCCTTCCTTCCTTCCTTCCTTTTCTTTCTTCCTTTCTTTCTTCCTTCTTGTCTTTCCTTTCCTTTTCCTTCCTTCTTTCCTTCCTCCCTTCCTCCCTCCCTCCCTTCCTTCCTTTCTTTCCTCTTTTTACTCCCTTCTGACTAAAGTATACCTATGTAAACAAAGATGAAGCATTTATCTTTTTATCTCTACCTGATCCATCCAGAATTTGGCTTTTTCAGCTGGCTTCCCTCTGGACTTGGTAGTGTACTGTGATCCAGATTGCAACCAGTCATACTAATCATTGTTCTAATTTGTTCTTTGTTGTTTTTAAACTGTTTATGCTTTGTGTCTCTCATTGCTGTACTATAGCCTTATTAATGCTATTAGCGCTATTACTCATACCATATTTTATAAGATTGTTGTTTCTTGTATTACCCAATGTGTAACCAGGTCTCTGACAAAATTAACGATGGTTAACGATGGCTAAATGTCTTGAGGCAATTGGTCACATATATATAGCTCTCCATAAAATTAATTGTAATAGTGTAACTCTAAATATGGGAAAAAGCAATAAGGGAGAAACATTTCCTGGATCATAATAGGCTAGTAAGATAGATGATCCGGAGACTCTTTAGGATAACAAGGCCTAATTCAGAATAGCACACGAATAGCCTATCAGCGAAATCCTCACCTGACCTAGGAATGAGTCTTCCCAGCTCCATGGGACAAATTGGTCATGAAATCCCTACCAAACCTTGGTCAAATTTATGACCAAAAGTGGGAAGTGAACAAAAATGAACCATGAGCATCAGTCATCACCCAGTTATACAAGTGGGTTAAATCACAACCCACCGCAGTCAGCCACCAACAGTGCACCCTGAGGGGAATTCATGAAAAGCAGGATGAGGCACTCTGCTTTGGATAAACAGGCCCCTAGATAATTAGATGCATATCTCAGGAAGAATTTCAAGGACCCCAGATTCTTGCATCTTCCCATATGTAGAAAAACCTAAAATCACTAACTTGAGACATCTGTTCTTTGTGATTAGCAGTGATCTTTTACCAAGTTGCATGCCTGACTACACGTATTTCCCAGCCCCAAAAAAGTCATGTGTATCCTGGCTCCTCGCCCACCTCTTCAGAGCAGTTCCTCAGAGCTACTGAGTGGCTGTCTCCCGGGCGGGAGTCCTCAGTAAGACCCCGAGTCAAACTTAAACCCGCAATTCTCATGTTGTGCATTTTTCTTTAAGTCAACATAGGGTTTGGCTGGAGAAATCATCGGGACGCTTTCAAAATAGCTGTCCTACTGGAGGACGGGCAGAATTGAGAAGCCAGAGTGCAAGGCAATTAGAAGAGATTTGGTGGACACATGGGAACAAGGGAAAAGAACATGGTATCTAGAAGCGAAGCAGAAATCCAAGATGTCTTGTTTTAAGGTAGGTGCAGGTTGTGTGGTCCAATAACGTAGCCAGTAGCTACACATGCCTATTGAGAATTTGACACGTGGCTAGTGGCATGGATTAAAATGATAACACTTTGGATATATGGCACTAAATACAATATATTAAAATTGATTTATTGATTTTACCTTTTTCTTTTTCTATGTGGCTATTAGAAAGTTTTAAATTACATATGTGGCTTTCATTGTACTTCTTTGGACAATGGTGAAGCATCCATTTACAGATTCATTCACCAAACATTTGTGGACTATCTCCCTGCTCAGTGCTGAGTAGACGAAGCTGATACAGATAGAGGAACAGCTCTTATGGGGGCTTCATTCTTTTCAGGAGACTATGATTAGCGTCTTATGTGATGTGTGCCCAGGAGGTGTGCCCTGGATACAGGATCACAACAGATCCTAGGCATGGTGGGCCAGCAGAGAAGGCTATCTAGAGGAGGGATGCTGGGGCTTTGTCCTGAAAGACCACTGATGTTAACTAAATCAAGAAGTGGAAGAAGAGCGTTCCAAGTCAGAGGGAATCACTTCATCAAAGTCTGTGACTCTGGCTGTTTCTCCTCTCCAGGAAGTTGTCCAAAAGCTTAGTAATTAAAGAATGATGCAAGTCAGATCAGAGATATTCCAATACATTTCTTCCATTTTGCCTTCATTTTAGAGTAAGCGTGACAGAAGAAATAAAATCAGATGAACATGGTAGGCAAGAAGGACAAGAAATAGGTCAAATCTTAAATTGCTCTTGGCAGGAAATAACTCTTATCAATATAAACTAAAGGCTGGAGGAAAAGAGGAGTTCTTGGCCACAAAACACAACTTGCACTGAGGACAGTAATGCTGACATCCTGTTTCATTTTTTTGGGAAACAAATTAGCCTTGGAGGCCATGGATAACAGCCATAGTGGTCACTTGACACTCCCGGTATCTGGCCTCCACCGGAAGGGAGGCACCCTGTATGTAAGATCCACTCCTAAGAAGTAATACTGTCGTTGAACAAGAAAAGCATCAGACATTTGGCACATTATCTGAGGAAAAGGACTGGAGAAAGTTCTAAGAATGTATATTACCCATTCATCCCCCTCCAGTCAATAAACTCAAGTCACAGTTGTTACTGTATTTGTAAATGCATCAAACTTGCTGTGGTTCAGAGCTTTCATTTTATGTTGATTTGCCCAAATTACGAAGTTTCAGCCACCTTGCCTTTTACAAACTTAGAAACAGAAAGAGTTTAAAGTAAGGATTAATAGAAAGAGGAAGGAAGGAAGGAAGGAAGGAAGGAAAAGATAGAAAGAAAAATCAAGAGCTTTAACATGAAGTAATTTTCTGCCTGAAAGTTTTTCTTCAGTCTTATAGATTAGAACTGCTTGTGTCTAAACTGTCTGCAGTGTGTCCAAGTTTCAGAGATCTGCAAAGTGAAATCCCAGCACCACCATCTAACTAGAATCCTTACTATTAGAAAGCTAGTCCCTTCATCAGTAAAGGACATCAGCTATTGCCCGGGGTGATGAATACTACTTAAGGGTAGATGATTTGCTGTTTCAGAGGAAGAAGGGTTGGTGGAGTGACCTGTCCATCTCTTAACAAATCAGTCTCTAGAGCAACGGGGGTGCTACTGTTTGAGCAAATGACTCCTTTAGTGGTTGGTCACCAAGAGATGACCTACGGTAACCTAAGATCTCTGACTCAAGGCCCCTTAACGGCCAGGGTTCCGGGTCTCTTCCTGGAGGAGAATGCATTTGCCACTTCCCTGAGCAACCTGCAGGTTTAGGGCTGCTGGCCACGGTCCTGAGTTTGCTTCCCTTCACAAAGGAGAGGGGTTGTGATGGCAGCAAACCAGCCTGGTAAAGCTCACCATCTGTTATTTGGAAAGCATTCATTTCCTCTAAGTCCCCAAACATCCAGATGTAAAGAAAACATTTCATCACAACGTAAGTATCTTATATTAGCATCAGAGAAAGATAATTTGGAGCAGTCTTCAAAGAAATGTAAGAACATGGCTGTTGGGAAGTGCCTGGTGGTCCAGTGGTTAGGACTGCGAGCTCTCACTGCCAAGGGCCCGGGTTCAATCCCTGCTCGGGGAACTAAGATCCCCATTTGCCACATGGTGGGGCCAGAAAAAAAAAAAAAAAGGCTGTTTTCAGATGCCAGTTTTCTCACACCTGGAGGAGAAGGTGTGCAAATCTCAGAGGTATGGGAACCCCCAAACAAGAGGAGAGGCCTCAGAAATCTCGTCTGGCTTGAGACAGGAAATAGGATACATGGTCACATGAAAAAGAGACACCACACTGCCTTGAAGTCTATTAATTTATTGGGTGAAACGAAATCATTGTCAGACATATTAAATTTGGTTTGGTTCAAGTTTGGCTGATGTCCATTTGCAGCAGAGATGAATGGAGGAGAAGAGAAGACACAGTGATGCTGGTAAGGGGACACTGAACAAAACCATCTTCTGTTAATTATAAAAGCGGGCATCACACAGCCAGCGTGAGTCAGTTAGCTGACGAGCAGGGATAAAACCAAAGCGAGAACTTTCTAGATAAGAGAAGCCAGAGCTTTCAGAGGACAAGATGCAGCAGGGGCTCGTTGGGAGACCAGCGTTCGGTGCTGAGCTGCCGGCTCACTTGGGGAACACAGTGATCACATCGTAGCCCTCAGGTGGAGTGACCCGCTCCCGGGCGTGCTTTTCACAGTAGATCTGATCCTCCACAAAGAAATGGCCCTTCTGTTTCAGGTTGGTGCCACAGTCGGTGCACACGTAACACTCAGGGTGGCGGTGACGGTCCCGCAGCTTCACAAACACGCCGCTGCAGGAGGGAGGGAGGAGAGGGGCTCCTTTAGTGACAAGCACCTGAAGGGGGCACCAGGCCTGGGGGCTCCTCCCAAGGGGCCCAGCTGGCAGATCAGAGCCTCCTAACTGGCCTCCAGTCATAAAGGGGCTTTCTCATGCCTGGGGTCCAAAGACATTACCCTTGAAGCCTTCGGGAAGTCCTTCCCACTTCAACAGAGCAGCCCTGCTTTTTCTGGTTTTACATATTCATACCCTAAGGGTTCTACAGCCAAGGAAAGCCTTCACCACCTGGCTCTGGGACACAGGACCTACCTGGCCTCTCTGCTCCACTTTCCAGGCAGGATTTTTTTCTCCATCACACCCGAAATGTGCAACATCCAGCACTTTCCACATTTTCATGGTTTACCCAACCTGCAGGGCCTCTGATGCCCTGGAAGGCAGATACTCACACAATGCCGGTGCCGCACTTGTCACACATGGGCAGCTTCTGGGCATTTCCAATCGATGCAGCTACTTTGGTGACTGGAGCCTTAACACTTCTGAATCCTGAGGGCTTGTTGGGATCCCCTAAAAGGAGGAGAACACTTGGGTTGGCCGGAAGTGTAGGATTGCATAAGTATCATTTAGCTCTTTCAGATTCACTTATATGTATGTTCCAGCAAGGTCATGGGCACTGAAGTCAAACAGACTTGACTCTGCTGTGTGATCCTGGGCAAGTTACTTCTCTGGTCTGCAGTTTCCTTTTCTATGAAACAGGAGATCATTTCCCCTTCACAGTGGGACAAAAAGATTTAAAAAGACACATAAAGCCCTCCCTGGCACATGGTCAGCCCTCAAAACACAAATTACATTACATGCTGATTAAATACATGCAAACACTGATATGGGACTTAAAAATGCTTTATATAGATAGAAAAAAATAAATAAAAATGTCTGATAATCGAAAGGCAATGTAGTCAGATGCCAAAAGAAACCCACATTACAAAGAGAACAAAATCATTATAGTAGAGTGTGCTACAAGCAGCCAGATAAAAACCACCTGCTACAGGGCAGAGTCAGCAGCAGCCTTCTTGCAGTCAGCTTTCTGTGTACAAAACAAAGCTCCTAAGTTGCTGGGTGCTGAACTGCCTACAGCCCAGTTCATCACCTGTGTACAGCCCTGTGTTATGGTAGCTATTAATAATGGTAAGCTACGAAAATTACTGTTATCGCTATATATTTGGCTGGCTGTGTTTCCACATCACATTTTCTTTTACTGTGATGTGGCTTAGCAAGCATTGTTAGGTTTGTCAGCTATTTACACATGTTTCTCCGTCTGGACTGCAAATTACTGGAGCACCAGAACCCTATTTCATATATTTTTCAATACTCCACAGAGCCTACCACGGGCTTAACAAATAATAGAGGCTCAATAAATACACAAGAAATAGATGATGAAATGCCATGACAAATGCATGATGGTTCCTCTCTTAGTCCAACATGCTTTGGCTCAGGAAGCTGGAGAAGTCTCTACACTCATGGTTCTGAATGGGCATCTGTGAGCATCCTGGGCACCAGGAGAGATTTCATAAAATTCACAGACCAGGCTCTACCCCACACCTGCTGAAGGAGCATCTCCAGGTGCAGGGGCCCCAGGATCCTGTTCTATACTCCAGGTTAAAATCCACTTCTTTAGACTAAAACAGCTGTTCTCAAATGCTGTTGTGCATCAGAATCACCAGGCAGGCTCATTAAAACCCGGATTGCTGGGCCCACTCGTAGAGTTTCTGATCAAGCAGGCCTGAGGTGGGGCCCAAGAATTTGCATTTTTAACAAGTTCTCAGGGGCTGCTGCTGCTGGTCCAGGAACCACACTTTGAGAACCACTGAATAAGAGTGAAAAATGGCTTTCTGTGCCAGGTGAGGGGGCGAGGAGAGGGTCATCCCGTATCTGCAGCCATGCTGGGCAATCTGGGGCCGACAGATGAGGGCCCTAGCTTGCTCGTCCTTTTCAAAAACGAGTCCCCATATGTTGGCTGGTGCTTCTGAACCAAAAATTGAGATTGTGTGTGACATAAGGGGCATTTAGAGTTGGCTAGGCGTGGTAGACTGTATATTTTATCTGCAGTTATCCGTACCCTCCCATGCTTCCCAGTAGGTCAGTGAGTCTCTACTGGTGGTGATCTTGTTCCCTAGCAACAGTTTTGGTTGTCTCAGTTGCAAGGGAGTGCTATTGGCATCTAGTGGGTAGAGGCCAGGAATGCGGCTGAGTGTCCTGAAACGCACAGGACAGCCCACCACAAGGACTCACCTGGCCCAAAGTGTCAGCAGCACTAAGGCTGAGGAAAACTTGCTCTTGGTGGAGTATACTCCCCCATCCCATCGACTTTGGGTTTGACCACAAGACTTGCTTTGGCCATCGGAGTGTGAGCAGATGTGAGCCCTGTTTGGGCAGAAGCACGAAGTGCACTTGTGTGGCTTGGCCCTAACCCCACTGAGCTGCTGCCCTCTGCCATAGGAAATCTTGCCATGTGCAACAACACGGATGGACCTGGAGGGGATGACGCTTAGTGAAATAAGTCAGGCAGAGAAAGACAAATGCTCTGTTATCACTTATATGTGGAATCTAAACAATAAAACAAATGAATAGAACAAAACAGAAAGGGACTCACAGACATGGAGAACAAACCAGTGGTTACCAGTGGGGAGAGAGAACGTGGTAGGCAAGATAAGGGTAGGGGATTAAGAGGTACAAACTACCGTGTACAAAATAATAAGCTACAAGGATATACTGTAAAGCACAGCAAATATAGCCCATATTTTACAGTAACTTGAAACAGAGTCTAATCTATTAAATCACTATGTTGTACACCTGAAACTTAGTAATATTGTACATCAACTATACTACAATTAAAAAAAAAAAAAAGAACAGCAAGCCCTGGAGAGTGACACCGCTCTCTGCTGGGCTCCCCGATAAAGCCCGCCTCGCTGCAGCTTGTTCAGCTCTGCAGCGCCACCTGCTGGCTCCATTTTCTTCTCTCACCTATTCAGCCAACACTGCAAATGCAAGAGAAATTTCCCTTCTTCCTTCCCTCTCCACTAGCTTACAGTAAAAATAGCTCCCTTCAGACTGGGCTACTACAGAAATTTTCAAATATCTCTCCTTCCAATGAACCTTGCATCTCAAAGCTTTTGGGAAAAATGTGAAAATGAATGGAGTAAAGCGCAGCCTTTTTACTATCCACTTCAATGCTCAACAACCCTCTGTGACTACATTACCTATAGAATCAAATTCATGGTCCTTAACCTTGCACCTGGTGGTCCTCCATGATCTGACTGCAGACCATCTGAGGATTTTCCTGGAAGCCTGGGAGCCAGCCAAAATGAGCCTAGATACTTCCTGAGCAAGTCTCCAGCTTTCTTATCTCAGAGCCTGGGGTCCCCACTGTGTTTCTCGGTCCATGATGGCTGGGGACAGATGAATGAATAAACAAGATGTGGTGTATACATACCACAGAATATTATTCTGCCTTTAAAAGGAGGGAAATGCTGACACGCTACAACATGGGTGAACCTTGAGGACATTATGCTGAGTGAAATAAGCCAGGTACAAAAGGACAAATACTGCATGATTCCACTCATATGAAATACACGGAATAGTCAAATTCATGGAAACAGAAAGTAGAATGGTGGTTTCCATGGGCTGGGGAGGAGGGAGCCATGAGGAGTGGGTGCAGAGTTTCGGTTTTGCAAGATGAAGAGTTCTGTGGATGGACAGTGAAGATGGCAGCACAACAGTATGAATGTCCTCGGTGCCATGGAATCATATGCTTAAAAATGGTTAAGACGGTAAATTTTGTGTTAGGTGTATGTCCCCACAGTGAAAAAAACATACAGCCTGCTTCTCCCTGCAATTTTTAGAATTTGATCCAGAGCAAGAGAAAGTGTGAGGAACCCAGGACCCTTTCTCCTAGTCCAGAGGCTGAATTTCACCCCAAATGAGAAGACCCACATTGAGTCTGGAGATTTATCACCAAGCCCTGCTGCAGCCAGACCTCCCTTGGGGGCCTCACTGACTGTGTGCCTGGCACATTGCACGCACCGTTTCCCTTAAGGCTTTAAACTACCCGTGAAGTAGCCGTTATTAGCCTCACCAGATGTGTGCAGAGAGAGTAGGACTTAGAGAGACGAGCCACTTGCTGGAGGTCTCGTGGTGCGTCTTGGGCAGATCCTGGACACCAGTGCTGGTGGTGCAGCGCTGCTTCATGAACCACAGGCCTTCTCGAATGACAGTAACCCTCGCGGAGTGCCTTTACCATGCACCAGCCACTGCCCTGAGCTTTGACCATTTCATCTCAAATGAAAACAGGTATTTGAGCTCCCTCACTTGAGAGCCTTCTGCATGTGGTAGATGTCTGGATTGGAACTTATGCTGTTCCATTCAGTGAAAATTTAATGCAAGTGCATATTAAGAGATAAGAGAGAGACCACAAGATCTATTATCTCCCTTTTCCTTTTTAGCAAAATTTTTATTTTCTTTGGAGCAAGAAGATATCCAGCCATCCAGCCCAGGTGAGAAAAACTATAATTCTCAGACTCTCTTGCAACTAGATGGGGCCATGTGACTAAATTCTGGTCAAAATATAAGTGGAATAGTCATGTGGGACTTCTGGGAAAAAGAAAGCTGGTTCCTCTGAAAGGGGGATTCCCCAATTAGCCCTTCCCCTGTTCTTCCTTCCTGGTCCCTGGAAGTAGGCATGATGGCTGGAGCACCAGCTGCCAACTAGAACCATGAGGTAGCCTTGAGAATGGAAGCCACTGGCTTGGCAGGTAAGAATACCGGATGGAAGGGATGAAGCATGAAGAGCAGGGAGCTGCCACCTCAGGGCAGCTCAGTGATCCTGGGCTTCAAGTCCTTCTCTGTGACCTCTGTGACCTGAGGGCATGCAGTGAGGTGAGCCCTGCAATGTCTGTCTATGTTCTACTTTGGGCTGGAATGGACTGACTTTTCCTCTCTTAACTGAAGGGTTTTGCACCCACTTACTCAGAGTATAGTTGTGGTTTCTCACGTTTTGAAAAACCATCATCCTCTAGGGTTGGCCCCCAAGTCATCTGTCAGTTGGGCTAAGGCTGGAACTTAATACAGAGTATATGACTCATTCCTTCCAAACTGCACAGGTACTCCAAGCAAAGGGGGAAATTGCTGGTAGAGACAATATCCTTCTAGCATAAAAGAAGATTTTTCCTAATATCCTGTGCTTGTAAATTGCCAGTTTCTCTAAAGAACCACCCAAATGGGGAGGAAGCTTGGGTGCGGAGTGTGTTCAGGAGGGAACTTTCAGCTCAGGAAGGACTCCTGGGATGCCAGCTCTGCAGCTGGGGGCTTCCTGGAGGAAGGTGACTCTTCCAGAGGGCACTCAGCTCTGACCCTCACTGGCCGCCCTGGGCAAAGAACCAACCCTTCAGGAGCCTGGCTGAAGCAGGTCTCAGAAACAGAACAACCAAGTGTCCCTCCCAGAAGTACCAACTCTCTTCACAGGCAGGCACACTGGGAAGAAGAAGAGAGCAGGAGAAGGCAGGGCTCCGGTGAGCCTCGTGGAAAGGGACAGCGCAGAGTGTGGAGGGTTGGGCCTCATTGAGACCAGGAAGGGCTGCAAAACCCAACTCCCCAGAACTCACTGGTAGTTAGGCTGATGGTGAGAATCAGAGGCACTTGTGAATGACCACGTGGGAGGTGGGCAAGCCCGAGAGCTGTCGCTCACAGGTCACCTTTGTGAGAAGGGGAAAAAAACATCTCTTCTGGGCTTCCTGGTGGCGCAGTGGTTGAGAATCTGCCTGCCAATGCAGGGGACACGGGTTCAAGCCCTGGTCTGGGAAGATCCCGCATGCCGCGGAGCAACTAGGCCCGTGAGCCACAACTACTGAGCCTGCGCGTCTGGAGCCTGTGCTCCGCAACAACAGAGGCCGCGATAGTGAGAGGCCCGTGCACCGCGATGAAGAGTGGCCCCCGCTTGCCGCAACTGGAGAAAGCCCTCGCACAGAAACGAAGACCCAACACAGCCAAAAATAAATAATAAATAAATAATTATTAAAAAAAAAAAAAACTCTTCTGCAACACACCCATCTGCCAGAAATTTCTCCTTGTTGTTGTTACAAAGCTATTGAGACAGCTTTGCTGCCACCCACTTGAAAATTATCGTAAGAAACACAGAGTGTATGATGTGTAGAGGGCAAAGACTATCTCCTGAGACCTGCAGAGCCACATGTGTGGCCCTGGGCACCTCGGGCATTGGAGCTCACGTGTGGACAAGCTAAGGCTGGCCTGGAGCCTCTTGATGAGGTCTCAAACATCATAACAGTTACGAAGCACCTACTGTGTGCCAGTCACAGTGATGGGTGTTTTGTGTAATTTATAACATTTGATCCACACACCAGTCTTAGAGGAAAGGATTTTCATCCCTGATTGACATATGAGCAAACAAGCCTGGAAAAGTTCAGAGACTTGTCTAAGGTCACTCGGTGGGGGGATGTGGCCAAACTGAGGGCCCTCCGGTTCTCAGGAAGCCATCCTCCCTAGAGCAAGAACAAGCACATGGCCCCAAAGTGAAGTTCAGAGCCTGGCTTCACTACTGCTGATTCATTTCATTCTGCCTGTCATTCATATCCCATGGCCTTCACCCACTCACACGTGCCAGCCACCACAGAAACATGGTGTGTGGGCTCAAACCAAACCAGTGACCAAGGGACAGACGACAGAATCCCACAACAGTCAAGCTCCCCATGTCCTCAGCCTCCCCATGCGCCTGTGACAGGAAACAGCTAGGCAGGTGTGGCTGGGAGCTCATTAATTCCTCCCCCGACTCTACCCCCCTTTTTCTTTTTTTTTTGGCTGTGCCTCGCAGCTTGCAGAATCTTAGTTCCCTGACCAGGGGTTGAACCCGCGCCCTCAGCAGTGAAAGCACAGAGTCCTAACCACTGGACCGCCACGGAGTTCCCTCTTTCTTTTTTTAAAAGAGCTTTTAGCCTTTTAAGAGCCATGCATTGCAAAGCACACTGTGTTCTTTCCACCTCTTCAGGGCTGTGTTCATCTGTGTTTCAGCAATGACTGCTCCTCAGCCCAGGCCTTGAACAAGAGCCTCTGACCCCCCGCCCCCCCCCCCCACACGCACGCACGCACACACACACGACTGATTACCTTTCTCCTCAGACTCCAGGATTTCCTGCAAAACCAGGAATGAAGTGGACTGTTTCGGAGGCTCATTTAACTCTTGTTTCTCCTGAAGCATCTTGTAAACTTCAGATTCTTTGTCAATGACGAGTCCGCTTGGAAGCTGAGAATGGTCTAAGCTGTGAAGAATGTTTGCAAGTTCATTAGGACATGTCAGAAGTTAGGGGAAAAAAATTCACCAGGCACCCCCTTCCAAGAGAAGGCACCCATGAATCAAAGGGTGGAGAGAAATGATCCCAATGGACGAAGCCTTCTCTTAATGCAGCCATAGACCTCCTGCCGATTCTGTGAGGTGTCTGTAGGCAGAGCTGGCTGCTGCTTCCAGACAATAAGAGGCTAGTTTTCCAGATAGTTTCAGTGATTCAATTACTTTTTAGCCTAATCCCATGGAATGGGAATGCCGTGCTTCTTTCAAAATTACATAAACAACATGATGTCGAAAGAAAATTTAGAAGAGGGAAAATGTCAACCACAATCCGAGCACTAAAAACTCAGCTGGGTCCCCTTAGTACGGGCTACATTCTTTCCCCAGAGCAGAAATCAGTGTTCTTTATTGCTGATGACATCGAAGGGCTCTCTCTGTCTCCATAAACTCTCCTAATTCTCACGGCAAGGAGCTCTGGTCTCTTCACCTACCACACAGAAGTAATAGTGTCTGCTCTGCTCAGTTCACACCGTTGTTGGCAAGGATGAGAAAGGCGAGAACTTTGTTTTCTGTTTTCTTGTTTTTTTTATTGGAGTATAGTTGATTTACAATGTTGTGTTAGTTTCAGGTGTACAGCAAAGTGAATTAGTTATACATATGCCTCTATCCATTCTTTTTTAGATTCTTTTCCCAAATAGGCCATTACAGAGTGTTGAGGAGAGTTGCCTGTGCTATACACAGGGTCCTTATTATCTATTTATATATAGTAGTGTGTATATGTCAATCCCAATCTCCCAATTTATCCCTCTACCTCCGCCCCCCCTTAACCCTGGTAACCATAAGTCTGTTTTCTACATCTGCGACTCTCTTTCTGTTTTGTAAATAAGTTCCTTTGTACCATTCTTTAGATTCCACACATGTGTGATATCACATGATATTTGTCCTTATCTGACTTACTTCACTGGGTATGACACTCTCGAGGTAAGTACTTTGTAAACAGTGAAGTGCTGTTCCGTTGAGCGGGGGACAGAGGCCTCAGCTCGGGCCCAGGGACGGGGCAAGCCAGGCCTTGCCGCCCACACCTCCCCCTGTCCTTCTGGGCTCCCCACGACAGGGTGAGACAGGCAGAGCTGGCGGCCTCTTTGCCCCAGGGCCCATTTTCCAGGGGAGACACCTCTGCTGCCTGGTTTCGGGGAAGGAGGAGAGTGAAAGGAGGTAAACTCCAGTCCGCTTTACCTGTGAAGTCTGTCCTGAGTCCCACCCCTTTGCACCACCCCCTCCTCCCCTGTCCCAGCCATGCCATCTGTTAACAGCACGGCTGACCAGCTTCGCAACTTGTCCCTCTGCCGCCACTCTCAGCCCCCAGGACCGCCTTACTTTTTTGACCAGAGGCCAGAGTGGTATTTTAAACACGAGAATCAGACTGTGTGGGGATGTGGCTCCAAGTGTTCCCATCTGACTCAGAACCAAATAGTCACGGTTTTAGTAACAAGACACAAGCTTAACCAAATTCACCTCCTTTGGAGTAAATATTCATTACAAAAAGTAGAAAGGCCCTACAAGATGTGGCTCTGCTCCCCTCTCCAAACACATCGCCTGGCACCCCTTGCTCGCTCCAGTGAGACCAGCCTTCATGGGGTTTCTAGGACACACCAGCCTCAGGGCCTTTGCATATCCTGCTCCCTCTGCCTGGAACGCTCCCTCCCCAGAGAGCCCCGTGGCTCCCACACTTCACTCGGGTCTCTGCTCAGATGTCCCTCCTCAGAGAGGGTCCCCGACCCTCAACTTAAAACAGTCCACTCCATCCCTGTCACTCTTCCCTTTGCTCTGCTGCATCTTTCTCCATGTTGTTTCTCACTCACCATCAATTATACTTGTTTCTTTATGGTCTGTCTTCCCCTGGAAAGTAAGCCCCATGAGGGCAGGGCCATGGCCTGCCTTGTTCACCACTGTGTTCCTGCCCTGTATCAGTGCCCGGCACAGGGCTGGGGCATGGTAGGTGTTAGAGAAGTGGATTAAGTGCCTCTCTCCTCCTCACTGCACCCTCTCCCTGCTCCTGTGGGGTCACAGGGAATCCCCCAGGGCTGTGCCAGGGACATGGGCAGTCCAGCCTCCTGGGCCCAGATCACCTCCTGCCTCTCAGCCTCGGCTGCTTTTTCAGAAGCCTCCACCTGCTAGGGAAGAGGGGCAGTGTGCCCAGTAGAGCCAGAGAGGAAATACCAGATGGTGGTGCAGTTTATCACCCACCCATTGCATAATCAGTTCACATTCCATTTTAAATGTGACTCAAGGCCCCGGCTGGAAGCAGGGTCACTCGCATCAGTGAAGCTCTAGGTTTTCCCTTTGACTACAACCAGGTTCTCACAATAGAGGACAAAGCCCTCAAAGAGTGACATCTTTTCTGCTGCTCTCAGGGAAGGTCAAAATGTAAGTAGAGAGATTCATCAGCTGGTCACTTGTGCAGGCCACGGTGGGGGGGAAGGGAAGGGAAGCCACCACCCCTGCCCGTCCACAGCCGCTGGTCTCTGTCCGTGTCTCTTTCCCTCCATCCCCCAGGCAGGTGATGGGCCACCCTGAGGAGCGGTTGTAACCAGGGGCCACAGTCTTCCTGTGGCCCACCTTTTTAGCCCTGTTGTCTGAGATACGTGCTGGACTCTTTCTTTGGGTCTTGAGTTCTGAGCTTGCCCTATAATAAATGTATTATGTTATTTCGACAAATATTTTTTTCTATTACACTTAGAACTATTTTAAAATCAAGATCAGACCGTGGAATGTTCTTGGGGAGAATTTTTCCCCTTCTTTGGTGTATGTTGTTATGTCTGGAAGCCACCAAGGGACTGCTAAAAATGACAGAAGCCAAACTACAAGGTCATCACATATTCTTCCAGCAAATGGTCTTGGAAAGTATTTCCATGATTAGTGAAAAGAAAACAGCTTACTATTTATTCTCAAATAATGATAATATCTTTCTACCACTTGACAATTTATAAAGCACTTTCAATACCCATCGCCTTATTTGAAGCATTGATCTGCTTAATTCAAAGATAATATCCTAAGACCCAAGTCTTAGATGTTAGACTATCAGATATAGACAAATGACATCACAATATATTAAAAAAAAAATTCTAGGACAAAAACATGCATGAGAAATGGAGCCCCCAAAAAAAGCATTCTCACTTTTTATATATAGTAACAGCATTGAAAGGAAGAATTCTATAGTGATAAGCTCTCAAAAATATGAGCTACATGACTGAGTCACCAGGGGAAAAACTTCTGAGAGTGGGTCACTAAAAGTAAGCACAGTCTTCTAAACCCAGTCTTTACAATTTTAATAACAAAATACAAGATTTTAATCAAATTTAACTCCTTTGGAATAACTATCCATTACACTCTTCATGTTTCCTGCTTCTTGTTTCTCCCTGAGTCAGACTTGGTGCTGAATGTATGCCAGTTCCCTAAATGTTTGTTTTCTTCCAGTCTTTTAGGCCCTGACCACAGGGCCTGTCTCCCCAGGGATATCACAGCCAGGTGGCGCTCTGCCTGACGAGGTGGCTGACGTAGCTGGGTGTTTAAGGCTGGTGGTCTTTAGAACGTCAGAAGAAAACTCCACTTGAGCTCGTTTCCAAGAAGAGGATTTCAGAGGCTGAGCCTGCAGACCTTATGTGACACAAAGGCCTGTTCCAGCCAAAAGAGCAGCTGGGGTGAAGGTCAGAAGGTCAAGGAGAACAGAGGAAAAGCACACCCATGGTTTTGGAACAGCAACCCTGGGATGAGCATCTACTCCATCAAAACAGTGAAGTGACTAGAGTGGGGACATAAGAGACTCTTTAATTTTTTTTTTTTTAAACTTGAGCCATCACCCATGGCAGCAACTTAATAATCTGTATATAAATCTCAACTAAAACAAGGAAGCCATAAGAAAAAAATTCCCACTGCTGATAAAACTTTAATGGCATCATTTTCTCACATACTAAGTCAGCTTTGGTTCTGAACTAAAACTGCCTGTGTGTGTGACAAAGTTTGGGACGCAAAGAGGGATTACTTGAATTACAAGATGCATCCAGACGGGAGAAGACATTCTCTTCATAAAAATCGTTTTCCCATCTGGGAAGATGGAGTAGACATAAGTTTCCCTATTCCTCCCACTAAGTACAACTAAAAACCTTAGACATCCTATATAAGATGAACACTCGGGGGGCTTCCCTAGTGGCGCAGTGGTTAAGAATCCGCCTGCCAATGCAGGGGACATGGGTTTGAGCCCTGGTCCAGGAAGATCCCACATGCCGTGGAGCAACTTAAGCCTGTGCGCCACAACTACTGAGCCTGCGCTCTAGAGCCCGCGAGCCACAACTCCCGAGCCCGTGTGCCACAACTACTGAAGCCCGTGCACCTAGAGCTCGTGCTCCACAACGAGAAGCCACCACAATGAGAAGCCTGCACACCACAACGAAGAGTGGCCCCTGCTCGCCACAACTAGAGAAAGCCCGTGCGGAGCAACAAAAGACCCAACGCAGCCAAAAATAAATAAATAAAATTTATATTAAAAAAAAAAAAAAAGACTCTGAAAGGGGGACAGAAGAAGGCAGACCAGCCAGATACCTTGGGACCCAAGGAATGACAGTGGTCATACACTCCAGGCTCCAGTAGGGAGCCCGTATGTCACCCCCACCCAGCAGTGACAAGGCCACCACTCACCTGCAGTGAGTCTGTGGAGGCCATGTGGGTAGCCAGATCTCCCACTCCAGCAATAGTGAGCAGCCTCCAGTAACCTCCAGTGTCAACACAGCAGAGTGGGGAAACTGGCCTTCTACCCCCACCTTGGTTAAAACCACTCCTCAAGGTGGCCCATCACCTGACCTGGGGATGGGAGGCTCCCACAGTCCCCTGAGGGTGGGAGGGAGAGAGACAAGAGCAGGGACCAGCAGCTGTGGACATACAGGGGTGGTGGCTTCCCTTCCCCCCACTGCAGTCTGTTGCAAGTGACCAGCTGGTAAGTCTCCTCTACTTAAATTTTGACCCTCCCTGAGACCAGCAGAGCATGTTCATTCTGTGAGCTTCATTGCTGTTACTGACCCTGCTTCCAGCTGGGAACCTGAGTACTTCAAGTGCCCCAGGAGGCTGACAGGAAAAAGAAAAAGAGAGGAGAGGAAGAAGTAACTTGGGGAGAACTACCCAGGGAAAACCTATACCTCAGTTTTCTTTCTTTTTTTTAAATTTAATTTTATTTTTTATTTTGGCCATGCTGCGTGGCTTGCGGGATCTTAGTTCCCCTACCAGGGATTGAACCTGGGCCCGTGGCAGTGAAAGTGCTGAGTCCTAACCACTGGACTGACAGGGAAGTCCCTCAGTTTTCTTTTTAAAATGACATGTGAGCTAGTTATACAATGAGTGGATGCAAAATGAGTGAGTAAACATAATTGGAATAATTCATTTGCACTTGTAAAAGTGTCTTCACCCCTAAAGATAAAGTGGTTAGATTTGCTGAGAAAACTGTTGGTAGCCATTGCCTGCATTCTTGAACCTGGGAGACAGCCTGGCAGACTGCAGAGCATATCGCTTTATTTCTCACAAATTAGAACTTGTTTACATACAAACCTATCCTTCTGTATTGATAAATTGCACCACCATCTGATATTTGTTCTTTGGCTCCACTGGGTACACTGTCCCTCTTCCCTAGAGGGTGGAGGCTTCTGAAAAAACAGCCGAGGCTGAGAGGCAGGAGGTGATCTGAGCCCAGATATCCAGAAAAGGACTAGAGGATATGCTGATGGCAAATAAGCTCATGAAAAGATGTTCAACATCATTACCCACAGGGCAAGTGCAAATTAAAACCACAGTGATACATTACTACACACCTATGAGAATGGCTAGAATAAAAAATAGTGGCAACACCAAATGCTGGAGAGGATACAGAGAAACTAGATCAAACATTGTAGGTAGGAATGTAAAATGGTACAGATATTCTGCAAAACTGTTTGGTAGTTTCTGTAAAATTAAACATGTAACTACCTTATGACCCAGCAATTGTACTCCTGGTCATTTATCCCAGAGATGAAAATTTATGGTTACACAAAAACCTGTTCACAAATCTTTACAGCCACTTTATCCATAACAGCCAAAAATAAGACACAACCCAGATGTCCGTCAATGGGTGAATGGTTAAACAAACCGTGGTACATCCATACCATGGAATAAAAAGGAACAAAAGAGGATAGAACAACCAGACAGAAGATTTATAAGCAAACTGAGGACCTGAACCACACTATAGACCAGTTGTACCTAACACAGAACACTGCACCCAACAACAGCAGAATATACATTCTTCTCAAGTGCACACAGAGCATTCTCCAAGATAGATCACAGGTTAGGCCACAAAAAAGTCTTCACAAATTTAAGAAGACTGGGGGCTTCCCTGGTGGCGCAGTGGTTGAGAGTCTGCCTGCCAATGCAGGGGACACGGGTTCGAGCCCTGGTCTGGGAAGATCCCACATGCCGCAGAGCAACTAGGCCCGTGAGCCACAATTGCTGAGACTGCGCGTCTGGAGCCTGTGCTCCGCAACAAGAGAGGCTGCGATGGTGAGAGGCCTGCGCACCGTGATGAAGAGTGACCCCCACTTGCTGCAACTAGAGAAAGCCCTCGCACAGAAACGAAGACCCAACACAGCCATAAATAAAAAAATAAAATAAATAAAAAAAATAAAAATAAAAAAATTTAAGAGGACTGAAATTACCAAGTATCTTTTCTGACCACAGTGGAATGAAACTAGAAATCGGCAAAAGGAAAACTGGGAAGTTCACAAACATGCGGAAATTAAACAACCCACTAATGAACAATGAGACAAAGAAGTCACAACAGAAATTAGAAAATATTTTGAGACAAATGAAAATGAAAAAAATATATAAAAACTTACGGGACATAGCAAAAGCTGAGAAAAAACATTATAGTAGCAGTAATGCCTAATTTAAAAAGAAGAAAGATCTCAAGCAAACTTTACACCTCAATGAACAAGAAAAAGAAGAACAAACTAAAGTTAGCAGAAGGGGACTTCCCTGGTGGCACAGTGGTTAAGAATCTGCCTGCCAGTGCAGGGGACACGGGTTCGAGCCCTGCTCTGGGAAGATCCCACATGCTGCGGAGCAACTAAGTCCATGTGTCACAACTACTGAGCCTGCGCTCTAGAGCCCACGAGCCACAACTACTGAGCCCACGTGCCACAACTACTGAAGCCCGCGAGCCTAGAGCCCGTGCTCTGCAACAAGTGAAGTCACCGCAACGAGAAGCCTGTGCACTGCAACAAAGATTAGGCCCTGCTCGCCACAACTAGAGAAAGCCCGCGCACAGCAATGAAGACCCAACAGAGCCAAATAAATAAATAAAATAAAATAAATTTAAATAAATAAATAACGTTAGCAGAAGGAAGAAAATAATAAAGACTACAGCACACATAAAACAGAAAAGAGAAAAACAATAGGAAAAATAGAGCAAACTTAAGAGTTTGGTTTTTTGAAAAGATCAACAAAATTGACAAACCCTCAGCTAGACTAAGAAAAAAAGGAGAGAAGACTGAAATAACAAAAAATCAGAAATGAAAGAGAAGACACTACCATGCCTATAACAAATAAAAAAGATCATAAAAGACTATTATGAACAATTATATCAACAAACTGGATAGCCTAGAAGAAATAGGTAAATTCCTACCAAGACTGAATCATGAAAGAAAAAAAAAAATCTGAACAGACCTATAATAAATAACATGATCGAATCAGTAATCAAAAATCTCCTAACAGGGCTTCCCTGGTGGCGCAGTGGTTAAGAATCCGCCTGCCAATGCAGGGGACACGGGTTTGAGCCCTGGTCCAGGAAGATCCCACATGCTGCGGAGTAACTAAGCCCGTGCACCACAACTACTGAGCCTGCACTCTAAAGCCCGCTCCTAGAGCCCGTGCTCTGCAACAAGAGAAGCCACCACGATGAGAAGCCCGTGCACTGAAACGAAGAGTAGCCCCCGCTCACCACAACTACAGAAGGCCCGCACACAGCAACGAAGACCCAACACAGCCAAAAATAAATAAGTTAAATAAATAAATTTTTTTAAAAAATGTCATAAAAAGTCTTAAAAAAAAAAAAAAATCTCCTAACAACAAAAAAGCCCAGGACCAGATGGCTTCACTGGAGAATTCTACCAACTATTCAAAGAAAAATTAACACCAATCCTTCTCAAAGTCTTCCCAAAGAAACGGAAGAGGAGGGAACACTTACAAATTCATTCTATGAGGCCAGCAGTACCCTGATAGCAGAACCAGACAAAGATACTACAGGAAAAGAAAACTACAGACCAATATCCCTGATGAATATTGATGCAAAAATCCTCAGCAAACTGAATTCAACAGCACATTAAAATGATTATACACTATGAGTAAGTGGGATTTGCTTCTGAAATGCAAAGATGGCTCAACATATAAAAATCAGTCAGTGTAATTAATACACTATATTAACAGAATGCAGATTAGAAGACAAAAACCACATCATCATTTCAATTGATGCAGAAAAAGCATTTGACAAAATTAGTATACTTTCATGATAAAAACACTAAAAAAACTAGGAATAGAAGAAAATTACTTCAGCATAATAAAGGCCATGTATGACAAGTTTACATCTAACATCATACTCAATATTGAAAAAGTAAGTTTTTCCTCTAAGATCAGGAACAAGACAAGGATGCCCACTCTCACCACTTCCATTCAACATAGTACTAGAAGTCCTGACCAGAGCAACTAAGCAAGAAAAGGAAATAAAAGGCATCCAAATTGGAAAGCAAGAAGTAAAATTATCTTTGTTCACAGATGACATGATCTTATATGTGGAAAACCCTAAAGCTTCCATACACAAAACGAATTGTTAAAACTAGGACTTCCCTGGCGGTCCAGTGGTTAGGACTCCACGCTTCCACTGCAGGGGGCACAGGTTTGATCCCTGGTCAGGGAACTAAGATCCCTCATGCCACAGGGTGTGGCCAAAAAAAAAGAATTGTTAAAACTAATAAAGGAATTCAGCAAAGTTGCAGGACACAAAATCGATACTCAAAAATCAGTTGTGTTTCTATATACTAACAAAGAATAATCCAAACAGAAAATTAAGAAAACAATCCTATTTACAATAGCATCAAAAGAATAAAATACTTGGGAACAAACTTAGCCAAGGAGGCAAAAAACTTGTTCTGAAAACTATGAAACATCAATGAAAAAAGTTGAAGAAGACAAAAATAAATGGAGGGGCTTCCCTGGTGGCACAGTGGTTAAGAATCTGCCTGCCAGTGCAGGGGACACGGGTTTGAGCCCTGGTCTGGGAAGATCCCACATGCCACGGAGCAACTAAGCCCGTGTGCCACAACTACTGAGCCTGCGCTCTAGAGCCCGTGAGCCACAACTACTGAGCTCACGTGCCACAACTGCCAAAGCCCGCACGCCTGGAGCCCGTGCTGTGCAACAAGAGGGGCCACCGCAATGAGAAGCCCACGCACCGTGACGAAAAGTAGCCCCCACTTGCTGCAACTAGAGAAAGCCCGCGTGCAGCAACAAAGACCCAGCACAGCCAAAAATAATAAACAAATAAAATAACTAAAATTTAAAAATTAAAAAAAAAGAAAAATAAATGGAGATATATCTATTTTCATGGATTAGAAGAATTAATATTGCTAAAAATGTCAATACTACTCAAAGTGACGTACAGATTCAATGCAATCCCTATCAAAATCCCAACAGCATTTTTTGCAGAAACAGAAAAAAAAAAATCCTAATATTCATATGGTATCTCAAAGAACCCCAAATAACCAAAGAAATATTAAAGAAGAAAAACAAGACCAGAGGTATCACACTTCCTGATGTCAAAACATAGTGGAGGGGAGTTCCCTGGCGGTCCAGTGGTTAAGATTCGACACTTCCAATGCAGGGGGCACGGGTTTGATCCCTGGTCAGGGAAGTAAGATCCCACATGCCGCATGGCAGGGCCAAAACAAACAGGTGTGGGGGGTGGGGTGGAGAGGAGACCATATTGCAAAGCTACAGTAACCAAAACAGTATGGTACTTGCATAAAGACAGACATATAGACTGAAGGAACAGAATATGCAGCCCAGAAATAAACCCTGGCATATAAGGTCAAATGATCTTTGATGAGGGTCCTAAGGATACACAATGCAGAAAGGATAGTCTCTTCAATAAGTGGTATTGAGAAAGCTGGATATCTGTGTACAAAAGAATGAAATTGGACCTTTATCTCACCATATACAAAAATCAACTAAAAATGAATTGAAGACTTATTGTAAGACCTAAGACCATAAAACTCCTAGAAGAAAACAGGGAAAAGCTTCATGGCATTAGTCTTGGCAATGATTTCTTGAATATGACAGCAAAAGCACAGGGATCAAAATCAAGTGGGACTACATTAAACTAAAAAGCTTCTACATAACAAAGGAAACATTCAACAGAGTGAAAAGGCAATCTACAGAATGGGAGAAAATATTTGCAAACCATGTATCTGATAAGACGTTAATGTCCAGAATATACAGAGAATTCCTACAACTCCACAACAAAAAAACCCCCAAATAACCAGGTTTTTTTAAATGGGCAGAGGACTTGAACTGACGTTTCTCCAAAAAGATACACAATGGCCAACAACCATGTGAAAAGATGGTCAACATCACTATTCATCAGGGAAACACAAAGCCATGAGACATATCACCTTATGCCCATTAGGATAGCTGCTACCAAAAACCAAAATAAAACAAAAAACCAGAAAATAACAAGTGTTGGTGAGGATGGAAAAACTGAAACCCTGTGCACTGTTGGTGGGAATGTAAAATGGTACAGCACTATGGAAAACACTACGGAGATCACTCAGATAATTAAAAATAGAGCTACTGTATGATCCAGCAATCCCACCTCTGGGTATATATCCAAAAGAATAAAAATCAGGCTCTCATAGAAATATTTGCATACTCATGTTCACTGCAGCATTGTTTACAATAAATAGCTGAGAGGTGGAAGTAACCTAAATGTCCACTGACAGATAAATGGATAAAGAAAATGTAGTATATTCAGATAATAGATATTATTCAGCTTTTAAAAAAAAATCCTGTCCCATGCTGCAACATGGATGAACCTTGAGGACATTATGCTAAGTGAAAGAAGCCAGTCACAGAAAGACAAATACTGCATGATTCCACTTATATGAGGTGTCTAAAATAGTCACTCTTAGAAACAGAAAATAGAATGGTGGTTGCCAAGGGGTGGAGGGAGGAGGGAAAGCGGAGTTGTTCAATGGGTGGAGAGTTTCTGTTTTGCAAGACAAAAAATTTCTAGAGATCTGCTGTACAAGAATATGTATGTAGTTACCACTACTGCACTGTATACTGAAAAATGGTTAAGATGGTATATTTTATGCTGTGTGTTTTTTACCACAATTTAAAAAAAATATCTTTCAAACAGAAAAAAAAGGAACTACTGGTACCTAAAACAACCTAACTAAAATCAGATAAATCTCCAGTGAATGATTCTGAGTAAAAAAAGTCAATATCTGAAAGTTACATACTGTGTGATTCCATTAATAACATTCTTGAAATAACAAAATTACAGAACTGGAGAGCAGCTTAGTGGGTTGCAGGGGTAAAGTGTGGTGCAGAGGTGGGAGGGAAGTGGGTGTGGCTATAAAAGGGAAACGTGAGGAATCTCTGTGGTGATAGAAATGTTCTGTATCTTGGCCATATAAATGTCAATATTCTAGTTTTGATTTCATGCTTATGGTTTTCAGGATGTTACCATTGATGGAAACTGGGTGAAAGCTATAGGGGATTTCTCTGTTTTGTTCCCTATAAGTGCAATATGAATCTACAATTGTTGCAAAATAAAAAGTTTAGTTAAGTTTAAGACAAATTTTCTCCAAATGATGGAGGCTAGACACTAACTGGAAATGATGTAGAGGAGATTTTAGTACGTGATTTTTATGTAGGTGGGGAGAAAGGATGTAGGCTGACTCAGAAAAACTGTTCAAGTCTGAGCTGCCCCAACCTGGTTACCCCAATGTTCACCAAATACGCAATTCTGAGAAACCCTGTGTAATCATTTTTGGAAGGGGAGCCTGGTCAGAATGTTCCCTAAGTTTTAATCTTTTTTTTTTTAAAATTAATTAATTAATTTATTTATGGCTGTGTTGGGTCTTCGTTTCTGTGCAAGGGCTTTCTCTAGTTGTGGCAAGCCGGGGCCACTCTTCATTGCGGTGCATGGGCCTCTCACTATCACGGCCTCTCTTGTTGCAGAGCACAGGCTCCAGACGCGCAGGCTCAGTAATTGTGGCTCACGGGCCCAGGTGCTCCGTGGCATGTGGGATCTTCCCAGACCAGGGCTCGAACCCGTGTCCCCTGCATTGGCAGGCAGATTCTCAACCACTGCGCCACCAGGAAAGCCCCCCTAAGTTTTAATCTTCAAAGGCCTAGATGTTGGATCTAATAAGAAACCAGAGGAGTAATTTTGGGCACCAGGAGAAGAGGGAGGAACATCCAGACCCCCAAGCCAGTTCTCTGTGGGCTGTGGGCAAGTTTAGTTAGAGGGGCAAACAGCCACCTTCATGATGGAGGTTTTCTTCTGACCAAGCTCCAGTGAGTCAGGGCTAATATAATCCCTCTGGTATCAACTGAACAAAGAACAATGAATGCTTCCCTTTATTTCCACTGTACCTGCTTAGAAATCTGCCTCATGAGTTTATGGGGGGATCACCTGAGAACACAAATTGGAAGAGCTAGTATCTTGGGACTATTGTGGTGGCTATGGGAGCCCAACTGATTATTCCATGAATACCACTCCATCAGGAAGGTAATCAATTGTACTGGTTGGCTGAACTTAAGCTACAGTGCTGGGAAAGAAAGAAACTTACCCTAAGTTACAGCAAGATCTTCTCCATGATATTTGTCTACATGCTTCCACCCTCTGGAGCCCCTAGTACTCAGAAGTGATGGGTATGGAGCTCCTCACGCACGCTGAAATCAGTAACAAGTAGCATTTACTGAGCACCACCAGAGGCCAGCCCCCAGGCTGGATAGTTTTTGCACATAGCATTGAAATTTCCCAATAACCTGGTGGTGAGGTAGTTCGTATTATCTGCTTTATAGATGAAGAGACTGAGTTTCAGAAGTTACGTGGTTTGCCCAAGGTCCCACAGCTAGCAAGAGGCAGAGCTGGAATTCAAGCTCAGGCCCCTCTATCTATAAAGCCTGCACCTTTAAGAAAGTATCAAGCAGTATCACATATATAATGAAATCCAGGCCCCAAATCACCAGAAAATGACCAGAGCCCCTAAACTCAGTGGAAAGGGGTCAGAGGGCAGGTGAAAGCTTTCTGCTGATCAGAGCCACATTTCCTCCACCCACTTGGTACACAGTAGGCACTCAGTAAACAACTGTTAAGCTGAACTGACCCAGAGTCCCTCCCACTCAACCGTGTGTGCTGGGAGAACAGGAGGCAGATGGCGGGCACCTCTTGCCTGCCTTCCCCGTTGAATTTGGCAGTGGCAATGCTCTCTGTGTTCTTGTCTGACGGGGATGGGGCCCTGGGAAATCCTACAAGACAGATAGCCACACACACACCAGGCTGCTTTGAAGGGCATGCGACAAAGAAACTCAGAGTGTGCCCCAGGGTATCCATGATGACCTCAGATGCAAAGTATGAAGTGAGCCAATTCTGTAACCTCAGCGAATTTCACAGACTAAACAGTGGCGGGTGAGCGCTTGTGACTTCTGCTGACAGAGCGGCAACATGACCTGGTAGCTGCTGGGTTTGCACAAGAATCTTCCTTCACTGATATGCACAAGTGGCCTCTCTAGGAACAGACCAGTAAGCAGAGACCCACACACAGGGCATTTCCTCTGCCAGGGGTTGCCGGTATTCCCACTGTTGCTGGATTCATCTTCAAAGAGTTTGGGATGGAGCCGAAGCTGGGACCCCTCTGCTGAGAAAATCTGGAAGGAGACTTGTGATAAAGACTCAGAGGCTGCTGTAGCCAAGAAAGTCTGCCACAGGCGGGGAGAGGGGCTGCAGGAAAGGCTCGCACAGTGTCCAGACAGTAGAGATTCAGTTGTTTCAGATTGGAGGGAGGGAACAGGCGGGGAGCAGGAGAGAAGAAGAAAGAAGACATTAATAAAAGAATAACGGCCAAGGCCATACTAAAAATACTTCCCTGGCACATATTTCTGCCAATGCATAGCAGCCTTTCAATTAAGGATGTGTCATTTCCTGGGTTATTAAATCCAGATCATGGAACATTCCACTCTGGGACAGTAAAAGAGGGTCACGTTCTCAGCCTCCCCCAGCACAAAAGCAGCAAAGAATGGGGATCATGGCTCTCGGTGTTTCCACCACTCAACTCCCCACTGAGCTGCTTGGGAGAAAGCTTCCCTTCCGTGGAAGCTTAGGGGGGCCCAGCATGGCGCTCTTTCTCAGGTACCCCATAGGCCCCACAGTCACCGTGAAGGGCATCATCATCATCTCAAGCCAGTAGGGGCCTGGCAGGACTCAGATTTGAAGGACGAAGAAGCATTAGTAGCCATTTTGCCTTGGTTACTACAATAAATGCTGGCGACCTTTAACATCTTATAAAGCCAAAGTCACACAGCAGAAAGTCTCCCCTGCTAGGCCCTGCGAAGCTTAAAAGGAAATTGCAAGGCCGTCTCAGTGCTGGGCACAGAGACCTGCATGCAGCAGGTGCCCAAAATACCTGCCTCCCTTTTTCGGGGAGAAGGACTATGTGCACAGTATGACCAAGGGGCTCTCGAGAGATCAGGGGGCTCCCCACAATAGCTCTTTCCAAACATTTAAGTAGTTTGGAACCTCTTGTGCCTTAACCTGTCCTAAACTGCATCTGCAGCAGCGGGTTTGCCATTTAATCACCCTAACAGCTGGGCAGAGTCTTGTTAAAGGTGAATTGAGAAGAAATTGAACAGCAAAATTGGCTTCAGAACTAGTATAAGGACTGAGGATTCCAACCCTAAATGAAACAAAAAGACAACCTGCAGACTGGGAGAAAATATTTGCAAGCAATACGACTGACAAGGGGTTACTTTCCAAAATATGCAAACAGCTCATACAACTTAATATCAAAAACAACCCAATCAAAAAATGGGCAGAAGACCTAAATAGACATTTCTCCAAAGACAACATACATATGGCCAACAGGCACATGAATGGATGCTTAACATCATTAATTATTAGAGAAATGCAAATCAAAACTACAATGAGGCATCATCTCACACCAGTTAGAATGGCCATCATCAAAAAGTCTACAAAGAGGGACTTCCCTGGTGGCGCAGTGGTTGAGAATCCACCTGCCAATGCAGGGGACATGGGTTCAAGCCCTGGTCCGGGAATATCCCACATGCCGCGGAGCAACTAAGCCCATGTGCCACAACTACTGAAGCCTGTGCTCTAGAGCCCAAGCTCTGCAACAAGAGAAGCCACCACAATGAGAAGCCCGTGCACCGCAATGAAGAGTAGACCCCGCTCACCACAACTAGAGAAAGCCCGCGTGCAGCAACGAAGACCCAACAACAAAAAGACCCAATGCAGCCAAAAATAAGTAAATAAAAAAAAAATTTAAAAAAAAAAGTCTACAAAGAACAAATGCTGCAGAGGGTGTGGAGAAAAGAGAACCCTCCTACACTGTTGGTGGGAATGTAAATTAGTGTAGCCACTATGGAGAATAGTGGAGGTTCCTTAAAAAACTAAAAATAGAGCTACTATATGATCCAGCAATCCCACTCCTGGGCATATATCTAAAAAAGATGAAAACTCTAATTTGAAAAGATACATGTACCTCAGTGTTCATTGCAGCAGTATTTACAATAGCCAAGACATGGAAGCAACCCAAGTGCCCATCAACAGACGTTTGGTTTAAGAAGATGTGATACACACACACACACACCCACACACACACACCCCTGAATATTACTTAGCCATAAAAAAGAATGAAATAGTGCCATTTGCAGCAACATGGATGGACCTAGATAGTATCATACTAAGTGAAGTAAGTCAGACAAATATTATATGATATCACTTACATGTGGAATCTGAAAAATAATACAAATGAATCTATTTACAAAACAGAAACAGTCACAGACACAAAAAACAAATTTATGGTTACCAAAGGGGAAAGGGGGGGAGGGATAAATTAAGAGTACAGAACAGATACACACCACCATATATAAAATAAATAAACAACAAAGATTTACTGTATAGCACAGGGAACTATATTCAGTATCTTGTAATAACCTATAATGGAAGAGAATCTGAAAAAAAAAAAAAAATATATATATATATATACACACACATATAAAAAACCGAATCACTTTATACACATAAATACCTGAAACTAACATAAGATTGTAAATCAACTATACTTCAATTAAAAAAAAAAAAGAACTCAGGGTTCCAAGCGGAAAAGATCCTCCGAGATCAGACAAGTTTGGAGCACACGGTATTTTCCAACAAGTCTGACTGTCAGCAACATCTAAAAATCGGGGGATTTCAGATGAAAAGCTTTCTGACTTCTGGTTTGATGAAATGAATCATCAGAAATGGGAATCCTAGGCCTGCATGTGGTGTCTGGCTGGAGCCAAGGAGTGGTTCCCCCTCTGGACGGAGCATGCACTGTCCAGCTGCCATGGGTTGCTCTGCTCCCCCTTGTCTGCACTCAGAGCTCTGTCCTTGAGTCCTTATCTTCCCTGCCACCTTTGGGCATGTGAGGTGGTAACTCGTGCCCTAGTCCCTCCCGTTTTCCACCACAGACAACTGATCCCATCTCTTACTCTCTGTCCTCAAACCCAGTTCTCTACCATGGGCTGTGGGATTCCCAGTGTTTGTGGATTCATCTTCAAAGTGGGAGAGAGTCGACTCTGGGCCCCCTCTGCTGGGAAGATGCAGAGGATCCTTTGGATAAAGACTTAGAGGCAGCTGTGGCCAAAGGCGACAGGCCTCCCCAGCCCTAAGCAAGATGCTTAGACCTCTCCACCCCGGCCACCTGCAACCCTTCCTCTCCCCTGGGCAAGCCCACCTCTGCCTCTGCCCCAGATCTGAACCTGTTCTAACAGACACACATTTATATCCTCATGGACTTCTTTCTATTATTTCTACTGGGCCACTTGAGGGAAAAAGGCAAACACTGCTTCACCAAAAACTGCATTCAGGTACTCTTCCCTTGCTCAGACCAAATGGTGATCATAAGCAGAAAGCCCAAACTATGAAAACTGAACAGTTTCTTGGGAAGCAGCAGAGCCGTCAAGGAAGGAAAATGGTCACTTAGAAGAAGACAGTGACCACGGAAACCAGGATAATAATAACATAGGTCTCGGTGAATACTCAATTGGTGTGTCAGACACGGTACTGGCATTTTACAGGTTACTTCTTATTTTACAACAGCCCTACAAGGCAGGTGGTATTACCCCCTTTTTAGAGATGAGGAAAATGAACACAGAAAGAACTGTGCTAAAGTAGACATTTTTCTCCCAGGGCTAGCGGCTGAACCTTCTGCCCGCTGCCTGCATGAGCCTGTCCTGGTGTGAAAAGCCTCTTCCAGGACTGGCCCAGAGCGGACTGCATGGGCCTACTTACGCTCTGCCATTCGTCTCCTGCCCACTGGCTGCCGTCTTTGACTCCAAGGCGTTGTTGAAGTTGGAGATGTTTTCAGAGGAGTAGAGGCCAGCTGGGTTGTTGTACTGGTTTGTGATGACCCTGGGGGCAGGGCTGGAGGCAGGTGAGGCGGTAAAGGGCATGGCACTCCGGTTGTGGGCACTTCCTATGTGTAGGACCTCCTGCGGGCAGAGATCAGAGGAGAAATCAGGGGGGTGTCCAATATGCACCCCTCGATGGACGGTACAGGCTGAGTGCCAGGGAGAGAGAGGTGTTCCAATGAGCTATGATGGCCCTGGCTCAATGCCAAACTAGCTGAGGGGCTCTGACAAACCCACCTGACACAGGGCAAGACCCAGGATGTTGCACGAGCCGGGCACGTGTGCAGTTTCATCTGCCAGCTCTGCCTCCTGGTTCTTCCCTGAGGCCCAGCAGAGCCTGATCTCCTGCTGGGTACCCCTGGGCAGGACACCCCCTGATTCCCTGGGCTGTCAGGATCCAAGTCAGAGCTGAAACACCCTTTCAGGGCACATTTCCAGAGGGATTAAGTACTAGGAAGAGAGGAACTGGCATCACTTCAGTGCGGAGCAAGAGATGATTAAAGGTGGAGACGAATTCCCCAGGAAGGAGCGGTTTAGAGAAGCAAGATAAGAGGGTTGTTGTGTCACCAGTGAAGCAGCTGCTGACTAGGCAGAGAAGCCTCAGTGCGCTGGCAGCAGGGGCTACGGGGAATGACTGATCTGGTGTTTTGTATGGGAGAAGGCCAAGGCTGATCAGGTGGAAGGCTGGGGGATACCTGCTACAGAGCGGTGCCCAGGGGGGAGCTGCAGGAAAGGACTTCGAGTTCCTCCTGTGCTCACTCCCCTCTTCCTGTAATCTGAGGAAGCGCCCTCCACCTCCACGCTGGACTGCCAGGACTTGGAGGGTGATCACTACAGCTGCAATACCTAGGAGCTACTTTAAGAACACCCCCGAAAACTTCTTAAACTAACATGCGCTTTTTGAAAAAAATCACGGCTTTTCTGATGACTCAGCAAGATGCTTTCCGCATGGGTGTTCTGGTTCAAACCCTGCTCCCAGGGGAGAGCGTACTCTGTGCAGCCTACTAAACTCGATGTGCGTCCTATTTTCTGGGTCTCCCAGAAATCCTCCTGAATCCTGGACTCCTTGTTAACACCCAGGCCCAGAACGACTGCTCTTCCCTTTTTTTTTTTCTCTCTTTCTTCACTAAACCTTCAAGTCTTCCACACTTTCTTAGAAAACGATGATGAAAACCACCAGCTTAATTCACTGTGTACTGACTTAAAAGACAACATGAAAATGTGTTTATGACGATTCAGATAGTCTCCCTCTTCAACAAGTCGGAATCAGTGCGGTTTTACTGTATACATTACGTTGAGCTGACTTTATCCATGTTGGACAAAAGCTCAGTACACACAGCTTGTTCACCAAAGGGGAAGTATAATTAGTTAGGAAAATAACTTCAGCAGTAATCAAAGAATGGTTAAGTACGTTCTACGGCACAACTACCCCAAGGAATAAGAAGTGGTCATTAACGGCAGCAGACTTCCCGAAGGGTGGCCTGGGACTCGGGCCCCCGTCAGTGGCTACCTTGCAGCTCTGTGGGGCAGGTGGACAGCGGCAGCCAGGATTGCAATTCTTCCCTCCTCTCTCCTTCCCCACAGCAATTCCTTAGGAGCATCTTAGGATGCTGAGCACCAGGGAAGAGCCCTCATATTTCTGTCTTGGCTCAGTTTTTTCCCTGTTGCTTCCTGCTCAGCTTTGGGCAAGTTATACTTCTTTCTTAGCCATTGCACAGTGCCCAGCACACAGCAGACAGTCAACCAGTGTCATTCCCTTCTCCTTCCATAGAAACACATTTTCAGTTAGAATGGAAGTCAGTAGAAAATGCAGGTTGGAAATTCTGATTTTTTATTTTATAGAGAATCTCCTAAGAATGTATCTGTTTTGTATATAAAAGGAGTATGTCTAACCCCATGTGAATACTGGTCTTTCCAGAAGTCAGGCAGTTAATTCAGGGCCTGCCTTTTGGAAGGGATGATGTCATTGTTTGGGCTTTGTATTTATGTCTCCAAGGAAACTCAATAATGAGGAAATATAAACTAGGTGTGTAACTACACTGACCTCAGATAAGCTGGGGTGTGGGCTAGCCTTACATGAATGAACAAATCCTTTAATTACAGATGAACTCTGCTCTTACTCATTCCTCTATTTGAGAATGACTGGAAGTGGAAGATTTTGGAAAAATGAGAGGTGGGAAGTTTTTCATATGAACAAAGAATTACTGGAATCAAAAGAAATGTATAGTCAAGTTAGATGTTAAAGTGTTGGAGATTTTTCTTTAATCTGCAGAAAACTACCTTCAAAAGATTAATATAGGTACTCAGATTATATGTTTAAGATGAAAATTCAAGTATAATACATATAAAAAGTATAACTAAAATGTAAGCATTGCCTTACTGAAGTGAAAACTAGGATTTTAGATAGACCACATTAAAACAAAATCATTCCTTATATATTATAAAACATATAAGGACTTAACACATTAAAACAACATTTATAGTAAATTTAATGAAATGGCTGAGAACTCCCTAGGAAATTGGAATTGACTGTGGCATGTTTTAAATTAGTTTGCACAACTGCCAGTTTATAGACTGAATGCCATTTCATGAACTTTCTTTCCTTAGAGGGGCTGTACAGAATAATATGGTCATGTCAGTTTTGAAATGCCAGGTGCAAAATGATCCTTAAAGTGACTCTTAGGACTAAGTATTATTTTTATTATATTAATGGGAAAAATTTTGTGGGACTGCATTTCTGACATTTTAATGGAAGACATTTGAGAAAATACCATTCACATACAACCACTCAATTTACCCACACTAATGTACCCAGTGAGTTCAATTTCATACAAGTTTCTGTTTTAGGTATAAAAGATAACTAGCTATATGTTGTCTTTTGATTATATCTCAATACACCATAAAAATGAAACAGTGTCCCAAATTTTGGAAAAAGAAATTAAAGTTCACATCTTCAATTGGGACTAAATGTATAACAATCACAAACCAGTCTAAAAGAAGTTTACAAAAGCCATTATCGACTTACCTACTAACATACCACTAACAACTCATTAATTTATCCAAGAGACACACTTTGTGAAAAGTAGCATATCAGGTGTGAGGAATTTTACAAAGATGTTCTAAACATTCTTCTCTACGTTTCTCCCCTTGTTTCTAAAGACTACCCATTCATTGTAGATAATTTAGGAGATGTAGTTAAAGAAGAAATACCATCACTTACAATCTATTATGTACAAATATGGGATCTCAGGACAGTCTCCCATCCAGGAAACTCTATTTGGCCAACAAATTGTGCATTGACTCCCTATCACATTTTCCAACATGAACTACCACTTTATTTTAGTAATTTTAAGATCTCACTGTAAGAAAACTAGAGATTCCCATCCTAAGGCTCTTGGAAACCAGGCAGTAGGACCCGGGACCCGGGGTGGGGCGGGGAATGTCTGGGTTTGCTACTAAATTTCCTTGTAGTTCCTCTAGGCTCTAGGCCTCAGGACCCAAACTTCTTTTCGTCCCTGGCATGATTCATTTGCATCTGCAATCCATAATGAGCTGAGTCAGCACCCCTATTTTGCCGTGGTTCTGCCACCCTATACTGCACAGGAAAGCTTCCGCCCGCTTCCCGTATCCCCTTCCTACCCGCTGTGTCCAGCCCAGGCCCTGGCGTCACTGCCCTGGGGTTTTCCAGCCCCTTCCTCCCGCAGTTCCCTTACGGGAAGAACCAAACAAGAGCCAGGTCCCAGCAGTGTCAGCGGAGGGCCCTCCCACTGCGTCCTATCCCCTGCCTCCAGGGCAGGAAAAACGCGAGTGTGCCCAGCTGTGTCAAAAGCAGAAAGGCCTCTGGGTGCTGAGAGCAAGGGCCATGGTGGGCAAGTACTTACTTGGGGTTCAGAGGCTAAATTCATCCTGTATGGGTGACGTTTCCCTTCCTCTGTCACCAGAGGAGACCAGATTTTCTGTTCAGATCTGCAACAGATTGACAAAGCTGTAGTTTCATGCATGCTAAATAAATAATAGATACTAAAAACGGAGTGGGAAAGTGTCCCCTCTTGCCCGGCTGCTAGCCTCTGAACTAGCACTCTGCCCCCGCCTTCCCCTCCATTTTGCTATCAGTGTGTGATTTTCGGAAGCACCAACCTCATGACATCATGTCTGATGGCTGTGTGCGCTCAGCCCTGAGGGATTTCCCAAGCTGCTGTCATTCTTCCAGCCTCATCCTCCCCCACTGCGCTCTGTACCGCTGACCCAGCCACACCGGCCTCCTCCGTGCTCCTGAGCGTGCCTGATGCCGCCCCACCTCCGCTCAGGACGGGGCGAGCTCCTCTATCTCATCCCGTGTTCCCGATCCAGACCAGATAACCAACTTGTTCGTGAAGTGCGTCTGGACCAAACAAAAGCGATGCCTCCTTTTCTGAGCTTGGAAAGGATTTCCTTGTACCATTCACACAGCAACTCTCCAGGTCTTGTCTCAGTTTTCATTAGTGTAGCATTTTTTCACTCTTACGGGTAAAGAATATTTGTACTTATCCTTATATTGTCAGAGTGCCCAGCACAGGGCCAGATATATACAAGATGGAGCTATTCAATGTGTTGGTAAATGGATCAAAAAAATCAGTTAATCTGTAATGAATGAATGTCTTGAAGGAGAAGATGTGGACTGAGATAGAAATGGAGACAGGAATGAGGGATAAATGTGCTTTTGAGGGGATAGTAATAAAATGGTGCACCTCCCATGGGGGTAGGGCTCTGAAGTGTACAAGATGGTTTTCATTTCATTATACTGATTTCACTACCTCAAAGTTTTGGTTAGTTGTGTTAGGTCAAATGAAAATGCAAATATCTTAGAGAAAGATGCCCACACTATGAGGAGCACTGTGAAAATTAGAGAGGAAAATGAGCAACCTGAAATTTCAATTCCACAGACCTTCTGCCTGCCTACACCGTACAAGGCACTGAGCTGGGTGGGTAGGGGATCCTGAAATAGGTGAGGTAGTCCCTGCCCACAAGCAGCTTCCAGTCGACCAGAAATGAGCAAGTGTTTCCACGGGCCTCACCTGGTTACTGTGAGAGTCATGTTGTCTGTGCAGCCCTTGATTTTGTTCTGAGCTTCCAAGTGCGTCATATTGCTGGTATTTTCCCCATCGATGGCTGTGATTACATCTCCAACACATAAATTAGCTGTAGCAGCCTTGCTTCCGGGAGTGACCTGGAAAAAAGGAGAGAGCTGGCTTAGTTACCATCTGTCTCCAAGGAAACCACTGGGTAAGTTACCACTGGATTAAGTATTCACTAATGTGGATCAAAGCATTTAAAAAAAGGAAAGAAGCCTAAAATCATAAGTTTCAATAATAATGATCCTTTATGGTTATGTAATACATTATGGTTTACAATGAGTTCTTTTCTATATACCATCTCATTGGATCCTTACAATAACCTTGTGAAAAAGGAAGGCTAGTATCAGTCCCCATATTGGTCCCCATTTTAGAGACCAAGAAACTGAGGTTTAGAAAGTTCTGTGACTTACCTGGGATCACCCAACTGATATATTACTGTATTACTAGTCATCCAACTATCAATAGTATAATACAGAGCCAGGACTCAAATCCTAAAGCAGACCCAATGTTCTTCCCACTGTCTCTTGCTGCTTCCCTAAAATAAGTCACCAATTTAAAAAAACACACACTTAGAGAACATTATGTACAGAAACATCCTATTTCTATAAAAATCTTAACAATTAATATGCTATTTACACACACAAAAAAATTGAGACACTGCATACCAAACTGTTCACAGTATTACATTTCTGTAATGTTTTTGGTTTATACAGTGAGCTTGAATTACTTTTGTAATTGAAAAAAGCAACAAGGAATATTTTAAAATACAACAGTATAGGTTTATACTGGTTCATTTCCTCCCAGCCAGGAAACTGACTATTAGGGTTAGACCCTTTGGGTGGCTGATTTTCTACAGGCCAGTGCTTCTAAAACCAGTGGTTCCAAATTTATGGGCAACCAATGCTTGGGGGAAGCCAGCCAATGACTGCAATGGGTCATCAAATTCATCTGCCTAGTGAGCATTACATGTGACCTGAATAAATATCAAGCTTCACGTGGAGAGGTACAACTATCTTTCAAGTGAATACAGACGCTATTGTGATGAACAAAGTATGAACTCATTTTGAAGTAGTACTAACCTCAGAGATGTTTTTTACTATTAGGTATTTTCTAAACCAAGGTATACTAAAAATAGGACCATCATCCCAAGGTCAGTCCATGACTTTGACACTAGACGACCTTCCTTGATGAGAAGTCCAAGCCCTCCAGGAGCAGAGTACGCCCAGACTCCCAGCACCCACAGGGCTCTGGCCTCACCTTGGAGAAGGCCCTTGACCCCTGGGAGCCCAGTGAAGAAGATCTTATGAACATTTGAGGGTCTCCGTAAGGCTGAACCACAGGTAAGAGGCCTTTCAAGACATCAAATCAGGACACAAGGCTTATGTGCTGAGCCTCCGTATCTGATGCAGTTTTCAGCAGGCAGTTTCCAATCAGCCCTCGCCAAACGGAAAACACTGACCCTTCTGAGGTGGGCTAGTGTGATGGCTGCTGTCATGGCCATCCCCCCCATCAGTGCGCTACCCCCACAAAGTAAGGGGTGGATGACTTGATCCTTGAGGTTCCTTCCGGTTCAGACATGCTATGACTTTATCAGGCAAAACTCTCCTGGAATGTAGCAGGATGTGGAAACCAGTGCAGAGATCCTGACCTCCTAACCTTCCTTTCTGGCTTTCCCATCATCTGTTTACCAGAGATCTGGCCTTTAGAAAACAAAAGCCCCCAATCCAAGGTTCGGATCTTCTTCTAATGCAGCCACTGGGAAAAGATATTTTATACAGGCGAGCGTAGGCCGCACTCCTTTCAGTTGACTTCGGGGAGTTAGTTCTGAGTCACTCAGTATGTGCCATAAAGACAAATTCCTCTCATTTTCTGCCCGTCTTCCCGAGAAGACTGACCTGGTGTGACTTCATGTATATTTCGCTTTTTCTAAAGAACAACACAGACCCCTTGTTTTACAAATGGCCCTAAGCATCACTTTATTTGGGATGAGCCATGGTTCTGGGTTGGCAAACTCCGTCTCCAGGGAGAACAGCCTGATTGAACTCATTTATCATGACCAACTCTCATGGTCTTAAAGAGAAGTCCCCTTGGATAAAATCCAGAATCACTAATGAAGTTCCTCAGGACTGTGCCATTCCCCTACTAAGCTCTAGCTACAGGGGCCTTCCTTACTTCTTTCCTGCCTCAGGGCCTTAACACCTGCTGTAGCCACTACCTGATTAACTTCTTGGCTTAAATGACCCTTCTCACAGAAGACTTTCCTGAACCCTCCAATCTAAGTTAGATCCCTTGTCAACCTTCCCCCCACCCCCACCCCCGACCCCGTCAACATTTTCATACACTCTCACGGCACTTGTCAATTAGGTTTGTAAATCGATTCTGTGGGTTTGTTTACATAATGCTTGAGAGCCTACTAAACAGTAAGGTGTGTGAGAGCAGGATTTGTCTGCCTTTTGCACTGTGGTATCCCCAGTGCCTAGCAGTGACTGGCACATAGTAGGTGCTCAATAAATATTTGTCCGACGAGTGACTGAATCCAAAATATCTAGCGGTTGTTAAATATGTAATCATGCTGCTTCATTCCATCCTTTAAAAAAATGACTATATCAAAAGGAATCAAATAATCACTTTCCCCAGCATTGCTATCCTGGACTGTCACCACTCACAAAACTAAAATGAGGAGATGGGGGCGGTGGGGGGCAGAAAGCTTGAGAAAATGAAAATAGAAATTTCCTTTTACTTTCATATGCTCAGCTGCTAAGAACTCTGGAATTTCCAGCATTTGGTTCAAACTGTCTTGGAGGTGAGGCATTTCTGCTAAGTACATCCCGACAGATCCTGGACAAGTTAGAACCAGTCTTAAGAGCCCTGAGTCTGAGTAATCAAGGCCTGGCCATCCTATCTTTTGGTCTGATTTTTTTTTTAAGCCAAATTAATGGGGAGCCAAAGGAAATCTCAGAAAGTTATAAGACAACATCATCAGGTGGGACTCAGATGGAATCACACATAAATGAAGTCCACATTCTTTTATGAGCTGTCTATTTCTGGGGGGGAAATGGATTTAAACAAATTATGGGATTTGCCTTTTACAAAGCTCTTTCACATACATTCTCCTAGTTGAGATAATAATGATGATGACCTCACCACCAACATGTAAGATAATTTTACAGATGAGGAAATTGAAACTCGGAAAAGCTGTGACTGACTCAGGTTCACACAGCTAAAGGTTGGAGCCTGAACTTGAAACCAGATCCCCTCATTCCAAATTCCATTCCCCTTCTGCTTTACCACAATGCCACAAGCAGAGGCTCCAAACCCAACTGTCAGAGCCAAAGAGAAATCCAGAATTAAGCAGACTCATCTGTTGTGGCCTTCAACACAGGGAACTGGAGTGTTGCAAACTCCTGCCAAGGCCTGGGTGCCACTCGCCATCCGTCAGACAACCATCTCCATTGGTCTATGCTGAGCTGGGGCCCAGTAACACCTCCCCTTATAAAATACTAAAGTCAGAACTGAAAAGCCCTCAGGACAGAAGGCCTGTGTCTCTAACTCTGGTTAGTTCCCAACATGAATGGAGGACTCCAATCCTTACTGCACACTAACTATTCATCACAATCATAGCAGTATTTATCAGTTAATGAGTGCTAATTATGGTCAAACACAGTTTGTTTGGCAAGGGTTAATTTCCCAGTCCTCCTGAGATACTATCAGGTAGCCAACATTATTTGCATCATCATGGAGAAGGAAGTGGAGGAACAGGGGTTGACAGCTGGTGAGTGGCGGGCTGTGCGGCTCCGAGGTCCGTCCACCTAACCCAGTATGCCCCGCTGTCTGTTCTGATTTCCTCCTGACCGTCAAATTCCATCAGAACCGGCTCAGAATGGAGTCAGCTTCAGTTTCTAAAACAAGTCCTATACTCTCCTCCAAAGAGACAGGCCCATTAATTAGTTCAATGGACATTCTCAAAAACCCTCTTCCAGCTTTCTTCCCCAGAGACCATACAACTTGATCACACAACTCTCGATGCCTGAGAATAAATGCGGTTAGGCACAATTTCCGCTAATGAACAATCTGCCATCTTCTGCAGAATTCACTCATGTCTCTCTCACCCTTTGCCCCCACAGGCAGACACTTTGCTCAGAGGCCAATCTGTACATCCACCCTATACTGCATCATTAAAGCCTGTGCACTGCCGTCAGACTTCTAAACACAAAAGAAGGTTCATAGAATTTCACTTCTAAATGGCGCAGAATAGGACTATGATGTGGCTCTCCCACTTTCTTCGATTTACATCTAAATAACTAAATATTTCTTTTATACAAAACTGGATGCATACCCACTGGCCACAGCAAATGAAAAGATGACTTTCTCCCTCTGTATTATGGCATATACCTATTTTATCCCTCCTCTGTTACCTCCTTCTTTCATTCATTCACTCATCAGATAGACATTCCTTAAGTCTGTTCTCAAAGACAGTGTAGCTTATTAAGATGTGGCTACTGAAGTTAGATGACCAGGGTTCAAGTCCCGTCTCTGGTGCTTGTGAGCTAAGTACCCTTGGGGGGGATGTTTCACCTCTGTGTGCCTCACTCTTCTCACCTATGAAACAGGGGTGATAAACAGTCCAGGCATCGAAAGGCTGTTGTGAAGATTACATGAAATGATTCAGGCAGAGCACACTGTCAAGTTCACAGTCTCCTGGGGCAGACAGGTATGTACACCAGCTGATGCTAGAAACAAGTAAAGAGGCAATGGGAGCCTAAAGGTGGAATCAGGGAAGGCTCCCTGGAGGAGGCATTGCTTAAAACTGTGCAAAGGCACTACAGGAGGCAGAAGAGAGCATGCCAACTTACAGGAATAGCACGTGGACTGGCATAGATAAAACACAGGAAGTGAAGGGAGAGGAAGGGGAGGAGTCTGGAGATGTAAAAATAGGCCAGGTTGTAAGAGTTCTGTCATTTTCTTTTTAACAAGACTGTACTTTATCTGGAAAACAATGGGGAACAACAAAGGAATTTAAACATAGCCTCTGACTCAACTGCCCAGTTACTGCCAAGAAACAACCACTGAGCCCTAGCTCTGTTGAGATTAAGGTGACTGCATTTGTCAGATATTCCCTAATGGTAGCTGAGAGAAGCAGACCCATTCGAGGGGTCGACAATTCAGCCTCTAGGACAGCCATTCTGAGGCTGGCTTCCCCTAGAGGACTTGTCCAAAGGCACTTCCACTTAAAATTACATGTTTGATTGACAGCCAGATTGGGTTCCTTTAACTCCCTAAGCTCAAGATTGAAAGCTGGAGGAGGCCCATGAAATGAATCCAGTCTACAATCTTGGCTTTTCAAAATTTAAATTACTCTGCCCCCTTTAGCTGAGGCAGACACTCTCCATTTTGTCAGTTCTCACCATGCTCTACTGCCCCCAACACAGAAACCTGGGACCAGCTGCCATTTAGCATCTTTCTTGCAGCTGTTAATTTTTCCACTACCTCACCCTCGAGTCAAAACTCTGATGTTGTCTCCGAACCACCCCTTCATGCAAATGTGCTTGTGACCACTGGCTTAGTTAAAAAATTATATGCAGAAATGTTTTATGAGTAGGACTACAAGACACCCTGGTTTGCCCAGGACGGCAACAGATTTTCCCAGCTTAATTATCAAAAGCACCCCATTTCATTTTCAACAGTGTTCCAGTCTGGATGATAAATTGTATTGCCACTCTTTTGACAGAGATGGGGGTTTTAACCAAATACTTGTCATAGAGTTTAAACAGTTCTGAAGCAGCCTCACCCCACCCCAAGGGAAAAACTGTCCCTGTTCAAAGGTTCTCTGACTTTAATCTGCAGACAGGAATACAGGTCAATTTCCTGAAAGTTCACAGAACATTGTTAACCTTGACCCTTGGAATTGGCATCTAAACTTCAGACCAGAAATTGACCCAGCTCACCAGTAACTCAGGGGGAAACTGACATTGGCAAGGATGAGGCAATGGTTCCCAAACAAGTTGGTCGTCAGATCCCCTCAGGTTTTAAAAATATAAATAGATCTCTACATCCCACTTCAGATCTACTGAGGGGAGTCTACACCATCGGTCCCCAACCTTTTTGGCACCAGGGACCGGTTTTGTGGAAGACAATTCTTCCACGGACGGGGTGGGCGGGGTTGGTTCAGGCAGTAATGCGAGCGATGGGGAGCGATGGGGAGCGGCAGATGAAGCTTCACTTGCTCGCCCGAGGCTCACCTCCTGCCGTGCGGCCCGGTTCCTAACAGACTGCAGACAGATACTGGTCCGAGGACCGGGCGTTGGGGACCCCTGGTCTACACAGTGGGACCCAGGAATCTTTATTTTTTAAAGCTTCCCAGAAAATTCTGACGCTCACTAGGTTTGGGAAAATCAAGGGAGATGTTGACCAGCCTTTCCCCCAAAGTTCTCCCTGAATGAAGTTAACCAGGTAAACAAAAAATAATTAGAATCTAAGATCTCAGCGCCTCCAGAGACAACTTCAAGGCTTACATTCTATTAAAATACATAGAAGGCCCTTAAAAGAAACATCCAGGGACTTCCCTGAAGGTCCAGTGGTTAAGACTCTGTGCTTCCACTGCAGGGGGTATGGGTTCCATCCCCGGTAGGAACTAAGATCCCACATGCCATCCATGGGGCGAGGCCAAAAACAAAAAAGAAACATGCATTAGAATAGTATTTTCCTGGGCTTCCCTGGTGGCGCAGTGGTTAAGAATCCGCCTGCCAATGCAGGGGACACGGGTTCGAGCCCTGGTCTGGGAAGGTCCCACATGCCGCGGAGCAGCTGGGCCCGTGAGCCACAATTACTGAGCTTGCGCGTCTGGAGCCTGTGCTCCGCAACGAGAGAGGCTGCGATAGTGAGAGGCCCTCGCACCGCGATGAAGAGTGGCCCCCGCTTGCCGCAACTAGAGAAAGCCCTCGCACAGAAACGAAGACCCAACACAGCCATAAATAAATAAATAATAAAAATTAAAAAAAAAAAATTCAGCACATAATGAAAAAGAATGAGTCCTAAATCTCATTCTCACATCCCAGAAAAAAAAAAGAATAGTATTTTCCTATCTCTTACCAAAACAAAGAAAGAAAAATCCCCTACACCACTGGTCAACGTCCTTGAATGCAAATGGATTATTGCAGAAGTTATTTCATTCCAGATGCCTAAATAACTTAACATGGTTCCTATTTTGCCTCTGCCAGAAAACTCACAGCTAAATGTAGTATGCAATTACAGAAACCACCTGATTGAAAGGTCCTGGCACATCTCTTTCTTCTTCTATGTTCCAAATTTTTAACATTGATTGATTGATTGGCTGCGTTGGGTCTTCCATGGCTACGCGCGGGCTTTCTCTAGTTGCTGAGGGCTTCTAATTGTGGTGGCTTCTCCCGTTGCGGAGCACAGGCTCCAGGCGCGCAAGCTTCAGCAGTTGTGGCACACGGGCTCAGTAGTTGTGGCTCACGGGCTCTAGAGCGCAGGCTCAGTAGTTGTGGCACACAGGTTTAGTTGCTCCGTGGCAGGTGGGATCCTCCCGGACCAGGGCTCGAACCCGTGTCCCCTGCATTGGCAGGCGGATTCTGAACCACTGCGCCACCAGGGAAGCCCCCAATTTTTTGTTACATCTTATGGTGTGTGTTCTTTTGTTTGAAATTTTGTAGCCATGTATTTTGGTGCTATAAACCACCTTACAAGTTGGGTGTATTAATGTTAAATAATGATAACTTAGTAATTTTTAACATTATACAAACAAGACTGGAATAAAGAAATTTGGAATTCAAGTTCAATCTCAGTGCCATGTACCTTTAGGGACAACCTCCTTTGAACTAATGGCCGTGTCCAAGTATTTAGGTATAAAATTTTTTTAAAAATAAATTTATTTATTTATTTAATTTTTGGCTGTCTTGGGTCTTCGTTTCTGTGTGAGGGCTTTCTACAGTTGCGGCAAGTGGGGGCCACTCTTCATCGTGGTGCGCGAGCCTCTCACTGTCGCGGCCTCTCCCGTTGCGGAGCGCAGGCTCCAGATGCGCAGGCTCAGTAGTTGTGGCTCACAGGCTTAGTTGCTCCGCGGCATGTGGGATCTTCCCAGACCAGGGCTCGAACCCGTGTCCCCCTGCATTGGCAGGCAGATTCTTAACCACTGCGCCACCAGGGAAGCCCAATTTTTTTTTAAAAAATAAACTTATTTATGGCTGCATTGGGTCTTTGTTGCTGCGTGCGGGCTTTCTCTAGTCGCGGTGGGCGGGGCCTACTCTTCTTCATTGTGGTGCGCAGGCTTCTCATTGCAGTGGCTTCTCTTGTTGGGGAGCACAGGATCTAGGTGCATGGGCTTCAGTAGTTGTGGCACATGGGCTCAGTAGTTGTGGCTTAGCGGGCTCTAGAGCGCAGGCTCAGTAGTTGTGGTGCACCAGCTTCCTTGTTCCGCAGCACGTTGGATCTTCCTAGGCCAGGGCTTGAACCCACGTCCCCTGCATTGGCAGGCGGGTTCTTAACCACTGCGCCACCAGGGAAGTCCCTATTTAGGTATAAATTTAAACGACTCTGAGCTGGATGACAAAGCAGAGCCCCGCCCTGCAGTATGCCATTTAGATGTGGAATTTGAACTCTCCTTAGTCAGACTTCTGACTCTGTTTGTGGGCCCAGGCTATGGCACAGACTTTGAAGCCACATTATAGACACAGAAGCTGTATGAGCTTATGCAGTTGGCTTGAAAACCCCAAGAATGTTTCAAAATGTTCTTGGTTACTCTATACCCGTTTTCTTAAGAAAATGAGGCAATAAAGTAGTTCAGGTCCAAGTAGCTGAGCTGTGCCGTAATCCAGCTTCACTTCGCACTCGGTGCAAAAGGAAGCTATTAACGCTAAGGGGTGGCCGATCAAAGAGACTTATTGCTCTCTTAGTCTGAAAGACCATCATTTCTTAGGTAGGAATATAATTAAAAAGCAGATAGCAAAGTAGAATACCCTGACTAATTGATCAAGAAGTCATCAGTCTCTCAAAAGTCCCTATACAAGTCCCAGTGAATCCCGTGTGCTTTTAAACAGCCCCAATAACAGCCACCCATAACCCAAATCCTAACCATTCACTAAACACATAACCTTGGGCAGTTACACTCTCCATTGCTTCAGTTTCTTCATTTATCAAATAAAATTTATAATAGGGTCAACTTCATTTGTTGTTGGATTAAATGAGATTTCATTTGTAGAGTTTAGAACAATGTCTGGCCCATAATAAGCACTCAATACACAGTAGCTACCATTAATATATTTTTTTAATAGTACCACTGTATCCCGACACCTTCTATGTGTTAGCCATAGTGCTAAGCTCTCTCTAGACATCATCTTACTCCTCACTACAACATTTGAAGACAAGGACTATTATTCCCGCTTTACAAATGAGAGCACTGAGGTTTCAGAGGCTAACCCTGCCTGAGGACATACAGCTAATACAGGGACAAGACAAGGTTTGAACCTAGATCAGGCTGATACCGAGACTTCATTTTCCCATGACATCAAGATAGCTTTAATTCTTGATTTGCTGCATTAAAAATAAGGCAGAAAGTACAAAGCAGTGACATCCAAATAGTTCACCATGACATGGTAATTTGATTTTTAAAAATGCTACGTGAATGGAAAAAAGTCTGAAAAGTTTTGCAGCAAACCGTTAAACAGTGTTTATCTCTGAGAAGTAAGATTGGGGAAAGGTGTTGGAAGGCTTTTACCTTGGGCTGTCCACATTTTTATATTATTTGATCTTTTATAATAAGCACAAGGGTTGTTAATGTAAGCTTTTTATTGAGGCATAACACTCATACAGAAAGGACACGAATTGTAAATAAACAGCTGGATGGATTCTCACAAAGAAAGCGCACCCATGGAATCAGCACCAAATAAAGAAACAGAACATTAGCTGAACTTCCAAAGGCCCCTCGTGCCTCCTTCCCATCACTAACCTCCTGGCAAAGGTTACTGTGATCCCACCTTTTAACACTATAGATTAATTTTGCCTGATTAATCATATATAACTGCAATGATGTGGTATTAATGCTTTATGTCTGGCTTCTTTCTGTCAACATCATATGTCTGCCTGTCTGATCCATGCCATTGTGCATGGTTGTAATTCCTTCATTCTCATGGCTGCAGTGTTTCATATCATTATTTATATGTTTATAAATACATTTATATATACCACCATTTATTTCTCCATTCCACTGTTGTTAGACACTTGAATTGTTCCGAGTTTGGGGCTATCGTGAATAGTGCTGCTTTGAAGATTCTTGACATGTCTTTTGGTGCCATGCGGACACATTTCTATTGAGCAGTTAACTAGGAGAATTGTTGGGTCATAGGGTCTGATCACGTACAGCTGTGGAAGTGTAAGTATTTTTATTTTTATATAATTTTTTTTTAAGAAATGGATGTAAATCATTGCTGCATCACCTGAATTTATCTGTATGCATTTGACAACTTTATCCTATATAGGTCATACCTATGTCCTTATCTTCTTATCTGGTATGACATGAGTAGTCATACCTATTAAAATTAGGCCGAGTCCTTGGTCAAGAACCTGGCCTCCTACAAGACCAGAGTGTTCTTCAGAAAGGTGTTTTTCATGTTTATGGCATTTACTGAGAAGGCAGTGTACTACACATATGAAAATACACCACAGACCTCAGTTACAGATGAGCTTTCCACTTCACCCACGCTGGTGCTAATAACAGTATCAACAATCACACAGGGTGCTAAGTGCCATACAGAAATTACCTTTCTCGTCTTAGGTTTTCATGGGTACATTTTGTTCTGGACTTGGCTTGGCCGCCACTTCGCAGGCCCATCCTTGGCTGGGCAAGGTGGATCTGTCCACTCCCTGGTCATCTTCATTTGCCATAAAAACTGCCCCCAAATCCCCTCCTGGCCACCTACAGAGGCTTTTCTCTGGCAAATCATCCAATTCCTCTGCTCTTCTGTTCTTCCCTGCCCACACGGCCATGGAATCCTATGGCTGGTCTGTCAGTTCTCCCAGGTGGGGCCATGGCTTCTAGCTTTTCAGGAGAAACAGGAAGGGGAGGTGCTGCTCTCTAGGATGCACTCAGGCTGAGGCCACCCCAGCCAACCCCCATGGACATGAGGGGCTCTGGGGTGAGGAGCCCAGGAGAGTCCTACCCCTCATGTTGATGACTGCCCCGCCATTAGCACTTCTCAGACCTGGGTGCTGGGTAATATTATCATCAATGAAATATTGACAGTTACGGCTTATCAGGGGGCAGAATACTGTGGTTAAAGCTGGCCTGGGAGTGAATCTGTCTGACTTCAAATCCCAGCTCTTCAATTTACTGTATGTATTGTGTATCCTGTGTCCCGGTGTCGTGGGTTGTGGGGAGTACAGAAAAAGATAATGCAAGTGCACACCTAGCACAGAGTAGCCATTCAAAATATATTAGCTACTGTTAAAACATTATTATGACATAGAGGTTAAGGCCATGGGCTTTGAAGCCAGACTGCTCAGCCGAATTCCAGCTCTATCCACTCACTACTGTATGACAAGGGCAAAGTACCTAATGTTTCCATGGCTCAGTTTTTTCATCTATAAAATGGGTATCTTAATTGTATCTACCTCACAAGATACTTGTAAGGATTACTGAAAGACTATGTTAAGCTTAGAACACTGCCTGGCATATAAAAAGTCTTATATACAGTTTAACTATGGTCATTGCTGCAAGCCAATCAAATAAATACGCTCACACAAATCTTCCAAGTGTAAATGGAGGCTCTTGTGATTAACATAAGAGTCATTTGGGCATAGATATTCACAGATGAATAACACAACCCAAATTCATCTGAAAACATTTCTGAATTCATATTATGTTTTCTCATCAACTGGTGGCTGAAGGTACAATTAATGTCATATGAGAGGTTGGGACACTTCTTAACAGTAAAAGAAAGGGGGCCCTCATATTCAAAGGGTACAAAACCATTGGTTTGCTTATTTATTATTTTATTTTATCTTTACAGAGAATTGAGCCCCAGAGAAGGCATGTGACATACCTGGGGTCACCCAGTGTGGTGTTCAGGACTGGAGTTCAGCCCAAGTTCCTGCCCTGGACACTCTACCAGGCACCATACAGAAGTTCTGGCAGCTTCTCCAGGCTCTCCTCTGAGACATACTGGAAGTCAAATCATCCTTTAAAAATTAATTTTCTGACATAGGCTTTTGCTCATTTTTAATGAGCCTTTACCTTTTCCTTTACAAAGAAGTTAAGAAGTAGTTCATTCATTGAAAAAATTTGTAAATTCAAATTACCTAGCCTATGGGCACTGAGCTTCTCCCCTGTAAAAGGCAAAGAATACTCATTTTCCTCTCCTCCAGGGAGCAATGGCAAGGTACGGCCTAGGGAATGAGCACAGGTTGAAAGCCACTCCTAACTAGTCCCAGCACAAGAGCAATTCTGGTGCTTTTCCCAGTCCTGATCAGAGTAGGAGAGTGATCTCAGTGGTTAAATGATAACCTCCTCTCAATTATCTGCCCCGTTGCAATACCTTAACACCATTCTCCGCTCTCTCCTCCTCAAAGACAAACCAGCAAGGTTGGCATCCAGGATTTTGGGTAAGGGGCAGGGTCTCTGGTCAAGGGGACATAACGTGGCTCGGTGAATTTCATGCCAGTAGGCTCAAGCATTCACTTCCAAGCCATTCCCTGTAATTCATCCTCTTCCTCCTCTCCTTAGATCAGCTGGAGCAGCTAATATTTCCCAGGTGATCAATTTCACAGAATGAGGGAGTACCGAGCAAGGGCCATTAATGCATAATGAGCCTTTATGGACAATTCTCACTTTTCACAATCTGACAGATAAGCCCTGCTCTTTCGACCTTAAGGCCATGATGTAAGCCTACTTGAGTCTGGAAATAACACTCTTTAAAGTCAGAAAAGACCCTCTGACTACAGAGTATCCATTATTAAACACTCCTTAGGATACTTGAGCGAAAACCAGAGGCTCTTAGCAAAGACTTCCCCAGGACTCAAGAGGCAAATGAGCAACTCCTCCCACCGAGAGCATCTCCTTATCTCTGGCCCCGCCCCTTCCTGCCTTTTGTCAGTTGCTGGGAGAGGAAAAACAGTCAACATAAACTCAGCAGCAATTTTGGCCTGGGTGTGGATTCTCTGAAGACTTCCATGGAAGGCAACTAGAGGAAATAAGAAATTGACGAGGGGAAAAAAAAAAAAAACAAAAAAAACCCAACTCAAGGAGATAGACAACTGTAGACCTGGAGCAGGAACTGACAGAGAAAAAAAAATCTCAGAGGACAATTGCAAATATGTGTCTGGATCGTCAGGGAGTCCAAGGTAGAGGCTTAAATGAGAAACTGGTAAAAGGAAGAAAGATAGTTTATGTCCATTCAAAGTTAGCTGGATTGAAATTTTAAGTGTATCACAATAACAAAGATGAAAATATTGAGGAACAAAAGCAGCTATTCACACACACACAAATGTGTTCTGTTTCTGTTCAGAAACTGGCTAAAAACAAGGAGGTAGGTTAGTGAGCTGCTGAGGTCCTGGCAATGTTCCATTTCTTGACCTGGGTGGTAACTCTACAGGTATGTACTTTATAACCATTTGCTGTGCATTTTTAGTTTATGACTTTTTAATTTCACAATAAAATAGTTAAAAAAGAAAAAAATAATTTCAAGTATACAAGATTACAGAGTTATATTCAGGAGCATTAGTAGTTTGACAAAAGAATGAAGCCAATACCAGAATAATTCATGCAAGAGAAAGCAAACATAGCTATTTAAATAAAAGGCACTCCTTTCCCAGCCTAATTTTATGGTTTGCTTTGGTGTGGAGACTCAAAGTCTGCATATAGAAAACCATAGCAAACTGTATCTGCCCCGAATGATGAATCTAGCACACCTACCAACCAGAACGTGTGTATAATTTCGTGGATGCTCACACCTCCTCACTACTGTTCACTGTTTACAGAGCAATCTCACATACCTTAACTCACAGCCAATAGCTGGAGTTATCCCCATTGCAGAGATAAAAAAGGCAGCTACAGACAGTAGAAGACTCACCCCAGGTACAGCTCAAGTAAGAAGCAAAAATCAAACCTATACCAGATCTCAGACAGCTACCTCAGGGACCCTTTATGACAATGACTTTCCCATTCCCAGGAAGTTAGGAGGCCCACATTTTTTTCCATGTGGGAATAATGAGATGAATAAACAGGTAAATTACTGTCAGCAAGAGAATGTCACCTCCTCTGAGTCACTTTCACTTTTCAATTAAAGCACAACCCAGGGTGTTATAAAGATTAGCTTCCCTCACTGAACCATGAACACCTTGAGAGTGGAGCCGGGTCTTCTCATTTCTGGGACTCCAGGGCTTTGCTCTGTAGTTTCTAGAATATGCTATATGCTCATGAGACATGTGCTAATAAAAAAATAAACAAACAGATGAGGGTACAAACTAAAGAATTCACAGTATTGTGTTTTCCACCCCATACCATCATTCCTGCACAGGGCCACTTGCATTAAGTCTTTTAAAAACAGGCAGTAATTGCCCTTTTAACAGATGGCCAATATATTCTCAATTCTTTTTTTTTTTTTTTTTTTTAAATCACCCCCAATCTGTCCCTCCAGCTCCAGCTCCGGCTCTTTGGAGGAAGCCGTATTCTCCAGTTCTTAAGAAAAGGTTTCATGTCATACATAAATTCAGAAGCTGAGCCGGCTGACAGGTTAATTATAGACACAAAGAGTGGGGACAAATGGACTATGAGGTAAGCGAGTCTAAATGTGCCTTCCCTGGATAAGCATTTATTAATAAGCCTGCAAAGATTTACTGGGCACAGCCAGGTTCAGCTCGGTGCCAGCCTTGGGGGCAGGGGTCCAGATTTGGGGAAGGCACAGTTTCTGCGCTTGAGGAATCTGGCTGGTGGCTGGGAAGACAGCATGTACCTGCAAGAATAATCAAAGTTGTCCCCTGGGGACAGCAGGTGGAAGACAGGGAGAAGACAGGGCCTAAGAACTGAAGCACCTGCCCCTTTTGGGAGTGGGATGGTCAGAGAAGACATCACTCCACTAGGGCCCACCTGCAAGGAAATGTGGGTAGGACTGTGGCTGTAGAGAAGCCAAAGAGGAAGCCCCAATTCTTTTCCTCCTGTGCCTCCCACCATATTCTTTCGGGGGCTGGAGGCAAGGACCTAAGTCAAAAAGACCCATAGGGATCTTCCCCTTCCCTCTCCACCCTCCCCCTCCAAGAAAAAGGAGGAATGTTCAGATGGCTGGGGAGGCAGGTCTAGGGTCATCTTCAGAAAGCAGATGAGCCCAAGAATGGAATGATAGGCCTAGCAAAGCTGGGTACCAGAGGGTGCTTTGCGCTCCCTTTTTTCATTCAGTCAAAAAATATTTCTTGTCCGCCTTTTGGTGGCACATTGAATGTAGCTACTCTCAGTGGGACATCAACCTTGCCTTTAGCCCAGACTAGATGACCAAAGCCTGGGCCTCCAAACAATGAGTCTGGGTCTCCCTCGGGCTTCCGCTTTATTTGGAGATGATGGACCTGGTCGTCTCCGATTGAACCTGGGCCCTTCCAAACAGATGAGGACCCTCTGAGAATTTTTCAAGCACCAGCTTCCCCCAGACAAACACATAAGGTGGGAACCCCACCGCACCCCTATTTATGGGGGAAAAGGGCTGATCAGTTGATAATCCCGATATGCCAGGCAGAAATATGGCACGGCCATCTCCCGCGAAGTAGTGGAATGTCCAAGAGGGTTTATTCGGGTTGGTCTGTTTCCAAAATCCCGCCATTGCTCCAAAAGACATTAGAGAGGTAAAACCTGGCCATGGATCAAGTCCAAAGAGTGAGAAACTAGTTGTTTCGATTGTTGCGTTTAACCTCACTCGCCCTCCCCGCCCCCGCCCCAGTAAACTTCCCATCCTCTCCACCTCACTTTCCAGGTGGTTCCTGCTACTTCCAAACTGCTTTCTGCCGCTCTGCGGCTTGTTTAGAACGGGGAAGCGCTATCTCCCAGCGTGCGGGATCTGTGGGGACCCTGAGCCTTTCACCCGCTGACAAAGCGCGTCCACGCGCCGGCCACGCTTCCGGAGCGAAGGCACGAAAACTGCGCCTTTCTGCCCCGCGGACGCGGTAAGTGGTGCTCCGCAGCCGGCTGGCTCGCCTGGGAGCGCGGCGTCTGGCAAGCGCGGCGGGGGCTGCGGGCCCGAGGTGCGCGGAAAGCGCTCGGCGCACCTGGCGCACCTGGCTGCGCCCGGCCGCCCCGGCTCCGTCCCGGGCTCCGGAAGCCGCCGTCTCCGACAGCGCCCGCGGGGCCCCGGCCGCCCCAGGTCCCCTCTGGGTCACGTCGCTCCCCAGCCCGGGATGGCCCCGCTCCCCGCGCGTCCCAGGCTGCTCTTACCCGGGAAATGGCGAGAGGCTGCTCGAAGTCCTTGCCCCCCACGAGGCGGAAGCCCCACGGTCCCGGGCCCTGGAGCGCTATTTGCTGCGTGGTCATGGCGCGGCGACGGCGGTCGGCGACTCCCGGGGACAGACGGGGCAGGACGCGGAAAGGCGCGCTGGGCTCCCCGGCAGCTGTCGGAGAAAGAGAGCGCGGCGCGGGTCGGGGGAGCCTGGGGCGGGCGGGAGCTGGGCGGGAGGAGGGCGGGGGCGGCTCCGCCCAGGCCGCGTCGCCGCCGCCCGCCCCGCCTGTCCTCCCGCCCGCGGTCCGCAGCTGCCCCCCCCGCCCTTGGCGCCCGCACAGGGCCTGGCCGAGAGTCGGGCAGAGAGAGCCTGGGGTCAGCTCGGGGGTCTCGGGATCTCAGCAGCCCCGCCCCGGCCCCCAGCGCCACCTCCCTCCCGCGCCAGCCGCCGCCCGGCGGCACTCCCAGCCCCGCCGCGGGCGCTAGGTGAGAGGCGAGTAGGTTCTGGTGACCTCGAAGGAGACAAAGCTTGGCGCTTTTGAAAGAGTTTGGAAGTGCTGTGCAAAGTCATCTCTTTGAGGTCAGCTCCATTTTCACATTTGTTTTATTGTAAACGACAACGATGTTTCAAAGGTGCTTTCGAGTGATCTCGTTTGAAAATATGAAGCAGTCAGGGCATTTATAGACCCATTTTACAGATGAATTAACTGGGTCGGCCAGAGGTTAGAAGACCTGCCAGAAGCCACACAGCTTGTCCGTGGTGTAACTGGACCGTCGCCCAGGCTCCCCGTGCCAAAACCCCACACTGGAACTTTTCTAGTGCGAATGAGACCAACGTACGAAGTTGTAAGTGAACTTAAAAACCTTCCTAGAAACCTTTCCTCCCGGCTGCATTCACTGTAGGTTCTGCTCTTCCCAACAATTCACACCTCAAGTTTGAGGCGGACCAAGTGCGTGGAAAGGGAACTGGGTTGAGTCCGAAGACCTGGGTTGCTGACTTGCCACTAGCCTCCTAACTGGGCTCTGCCCCCCTCGCCCTGGAGTACATTCTCCTCGCCAGATCAGACCACATCTCCTTGTCCACTGGGTCCCCCACTTCCCTCTGAGTAAAGCTGAAATGCCTAAAATGCTTGTAGGGCCACCCACAGAATGGCCCCAACTCCCTCTCTGATCTCATCTCCTTGTGCTGCTCCCAGCCCACACTGGCCTGTTGCTTCTGCCTCAAGGCTTTGCGTCAGGGCCTCTGGAATGCTTTTCTCCCAGACATCCTAAGGCTCGCCCTTTGTTCAGATGTCATCATCTCAGTTAGGCCATCTCTGAAAGCCCTATTTAAAGCCTCCTCTCTAGAACACCCTGTCACCTTCCTCTGCTTTTATTTTCCCATTGTATTTATCACCATCTGACATACTCAATATTTCACTTATTTGTACCCCCCGGTCACCCCTAAGCATTAGTTCCCCAGTGGTAGGGGTTTTTATCCGTTTGGATCACTGCTGTATCCCAGCGCCTAATAATAGTGCCTAGTACGTAGTATTTAATGAACGCAATACATTGGCCAACCTTATGACCTTTGGGTCCCAGGTTCTTCATAGTTTTCTTGGCTCCAGTTCATCCTGGCACCTGAGCCCCAGTGTTCTGTCTCTTTGTGATCCTGGCCTACCTACCCAGAAGCCCTGTGCACAGATTTACACATAAAAGGATCATCTTACTTGTCCAGTTGTGTCACAGCACAAATGCCTGGTCTGGGAATGGTTTGCTTGAATTTAGAAATCAAAGTCGTTTTATGTCATCTATCCTTCCCTCTCATCTTGCATCCTGATATTCTTTTTTTTTTAATTGAAGTATAGTTGATTTACAATGTGTTAGTTTCAGGTGTATAGCAAAGTGATTCAGATATATATTCTTTTTCAGATTCTTTTCCATTATAGGTTATAACAAAATATTGAATATAGTTCCCTGTGTTATACAGTAGGTCCTTGTTGTTTATCTATTTTATATATAGTAGTGTGTATCTGTTAATCCCAAACTCCCAATTTATCCTCCCCACTCCCCATCCTGATATTCTTTTTTTTTTTTTTCTAATTTATTTAATTTATTTTTGGCTGCGTTGTCTTCGTTGCTGCGTGTGGGCTTTCTCTAGTTGCGGTGAGCGGGGGCTACTCTTCGTTGCGGTGCGCGGCCTTCTCACTGCAGTGGCTTCTCTTGTGGAGCACGGGCTCTAGGCATCCTGATATTCTTGAATCTGAGAAAAAGGAATGGAGTTACAGCCAGGAGCCAACTACCTGCTTCATCGAAGCCAAAAATTATACCCTCTTTGATTAAGATTCTCCTGATTTAAAAACATGCTTGTATTTCAAGTCCCTGCAGAATTTGGGAGAATTGCCAAATTCTGGGTCTGCCCTAAGATGGGTAGCAGTTTTGAATATTTTGTGTCCTAGGAAGAGAAAAAGATTGAAGAGCCACAGCTTCTGTGCTCCCCAAAGGTGGGAACTGCCTCTCGTTCATCCCCAGGTGTCCTGCTAGCATGGACCTGATACATCGTGGGTGCCAATAGTGCTTATTCTATACAATATTCTTTTCAGATATAGGGCAGAAGTACATAGGTTACTTCATTTAGTTATTAAATGTTGTCAGTTGCAGTCTGGCTCTACATAACAAGAGCTATAAAACAGTCGACACTCTGACCAGGTCATCCCCTTTCTGGGCACTAATTCCAAGGACATAATTTAAAAGAAGAGGAAAAAGCTTTATGTACAAAGATATTTATAGCCACATTATTTATAATGACAAAAAAAAACTGGAATTAAGCAGCAGCAGAAAAGTGGCTAAATATGGTATGGCCATATGAGGGAATAGTATGCAGCATAAAGATGATAATCATGAAGTCTATGAAGGACTTCCTTGGTGGTCCAGTGGTTAAGACTCCACGCTCCCAATGCAGGGCGCCCAGGTTTGATCCCTGGTCAGGGAACTACATCCTGCATGCCATAGCTAAGAGCCTGCGTGCCGCAGCTAAGATCCGATGCAGCTAAATAAATAAATAAATATTTTTAAAAAGACTATGAGAAGGCAGGGAAATGTGTTTTCAAGATATGTAAAAAAGAGTGGAACAAAATTATTTGTAAACCAATTATTATTTGTAAACAAAATTATAGATTTCATGTTAAAAAATAAAAATTATGTCTACCTATTGCCCAAAATTAGGAGAAAATACAAAAACTAACTTTGTATTGGAAGATGGAATTGGAGAAAAAATTTTAAAATAATTTCTTCTAACAATGATGTAAAGTTTCCAAAGCAAAAATCAATTAAATGGCCTCAACTCCTTGGATGCAGACTAAATGCTAGTGTTTCTGGGGGTAGGGAACCTCATCTTCTATCTTTTCGATCTCCCTCCACCTGCTCCAGCAAGCCAGCTCTGAGCTGGGCACACAGCATGTACTCAGAAAATACCCAGTGATGGACTGACAGCTCTGACCCCCAAACACAAGCAACCTTGTTTTATCTTAAACACCATTATTTATTAATCCAAACTCTGCAATTCCCTCACTGGCCACCCTTGACTCCTGCAGAGTACCAGTTGAATGGCCTTAAGCAACTTCTCTGAACTTCAGTTGCCTTGTTTATTATCATTATAATGAATTCCATGAAAGTTTTTTGACCCTAAACAGCCTACATCAAAATACCTGCATATGAGGGGGTGCAGGTGGGGTAGAGAGGATGCTGAAGAAATGGAAGCAAGGACAGGAAAAGGACAGAGGAGCAATGGTCTAGGAAGTCAGGGAACAGTGGGTGTTTCCAACTCTCAGTCCAGTTTAGCAAGGTGGACAGGTGGGTGGCATCTGCTGGCAGATTTCCCCCCCCCCCCAATCGGGCTTCTGCAGAGCTGGCTACTCCCACACCCAGGGTGCCACTGCCAGGACCCTCCAGAGCCACTGTGCTGAGGGAATAACAGCCCCATTTCTTAAGGACAGTGAGAGTAGGACTGTACTAGCCTTTACATACGGACTTATTTAATCTCCAGGACAAGTCCTGGACCTGCTCAGGGGACTGCAGAGCTCCCATTCCTGGAGATCGCGGCCATGACCCCTCCCCCCTCTGGGACTGAGCCTTGACCCAAGAGAGAGAGTAGGTGACTCCCAGGCTCCAAGCCTCCATTGGGATCTGCGGCCGGCTCTGCCCAGGGGCTAGAGAGCCGGAAGCGGCCGACGGGCTCAGGGCGCAGCGGCTCCCCAATCCCCAAACCGGTGCAGCTGCCCGGGGTTCCCTGGTCAAATGACATCACAACGATTTGTTTCTTCTTTCTCTAAAAACCGAAACCCAAGCTCAGAAGCTTGCAAAACAAAGCATCTTTTCCCGCTGGGTCCTATCCCCCCTGTCTGGTCCCCATCCACCCTCAACCCCGCTCCCAGGGTCAGCGCGTCCTGCACTGGGATCCCACGCGCGGCTGGTCCCACTACGCTCCAGGACGGCTGACGGGGGCGGGGGGTGGGGGGAGGTGCCCTCGGCTGAGCCAGGGACTGGTCAGGGAATCGGACGCCCAATTCTTTACTTTCTCCCGCTTTCTGCTCCGGCCCCAGGGGGAGGGGTGGGAGGTGGGTGGGGGTGAAGGGGTGGGGTCCTGAAGTGGCCGTTTGGGATTGGGCGCCTGTCGGATTCCACACGGAGCATGCTCCGTGGAGCGTCGGGCCCCAAGGACACCTGGACACCTGACCTGGCTGAAGTCCCCTCCGGGCTGATAAAGGTGTGGACTGATGAACTGGGAGATCTAAGGCCTGCCGTGTGCCTAGCAGACAAGAAGCTCTTTTGTCCACCTGCCTCCTGGATCCCTGGACACGTGGCACAAAAATCATCAAGTCATCAAAGAGGCCGGACCACTACCATTTCTCAAGCATCCCTGAATATTAAAAGAAGAAATTCCAAAACAAGATCATAGATAAAGTGGTTCATATTAAGCATACATATTGGAAAAGTTAAGACAGAAAGACAATGTCATATAATAGTGTTGTTCACAAGATAATTAATGGATTAATAAAAAATATAATTTGGGGCTTCCCTGGTGGCGCAGCGGTTGAGAGTCTGCCTGCCAATGCAGGGGACACGGGTTCGAGCCCTGGTCTGGGAAGATCCCACGTGCCGCGGAGCAACTAGGCCCATGGGCCACAATTACTGAGCCTGCGCGTATGGAGCCTGTGCTCCGCAGCAAGAGAGGCCGCGATGGTGAGAGGCCCGCGCACTGCGATGAAGAGTGGCCCCCGCTCACCGCAACTGGAGAAAGCCCTCATGCGCAGAAACGAAGACCCAACACAGCCATGGATAAATAAATAAATAAATAAATAAATAAATAAATAAATAAATAAATAAATAAATAAATAAAAAAGAGCATCAGGTTCTTAAAAAAAAAAAAAATATATATATATATAATTTACCTCCTGATACCTAAATTTAAAGTTGTATGATTAACATATTTCATTGCTGTTATTATATTTCAATGGCTTTATATGTAACCTCATAGGGGAAACACTTCAGAAGTCTAAATTTGAATCTGTAGCGTACATGGACCCACCCGTTGGTCACCTCCCCGAAAGAGGAAAAGTGGCTTGGGGTCAGAGTCACCCAACAGACCCTAGCCCAATATCCAGACAATAAACATTGTCCCCATTACTAAACAGTGACTATGAGTCAGAGTGTGTGCTAGGAACTTGACATATATTGTTGTATTTCATCCACACAATAGCCCAGTGAAGTATTGTGATGCCCTTTTTAAAAAAAAAAAAATTTATTTATTTTTTTGGCTGCGTTGGGTCTTAGTTGTGGCACACGGGCTCCTCTCTAGTTGTGGCCGCATGGATTTTCTCTCTCTAGTTGTGTTGTGCGGGCTCCAGGGCGCATGGGCTCTGTAGTTTGCGGCACGCGGGATCTCTCGTTGAGGTGCACAAGCTCAGTAGTTGTGGCACGTGGGCTTAGTTGCCCCATAGCATGTGGGATCTTAGTTCCCCAACCAGGCATCGAACCCGTGTCCGCTGCATTGGAAGGCGGATTCTTTACCACTGGACCACCAGGGAAGTCCCGTGATGCCCTTATTACAGGAGGAAGCTGAGGCACTGATGCGCTGCCCAGGTCCCCCTTCATGGAAGGACTTATTTTTCCAGTTCCTGGGAGGTGGACAGCCTTCAACTTTTAGCCCCCTCAGGGACTGCCACTGCCCAGAGAGCAGCCTTGCCCACGGGCATGCCCTACCCCAGCCTGCCTGCATTCAATGACTGATCTTGGGCTAAAAGACCAGCCATTTGGGCCCAACATGGGACAACTCTGATGGGTCATTATGGCTCCAGAGATCCCTGTAGCTCAGCTTCTCCCTCTGCCCAATCCAGCTTCCTCTCACTCCCTCCCCCAGGCACTGAGCCCAAGGGCTCTCCTTAATAAACATCCTGCCTAGACACTCTGTCTCTGGGACCAGAGAACTCAGCCTGCAATAGGCCCAGAGAGGTCAAGAGACTTCCATAAAATCACTCAGTAACCAAGTAACAGAGCAAAGTCTGGGCTGGGGAGGCAGAGGAGGAGCTACAGGGTCCAGAGGACTTTGTAACAGAAAAAGGGAGGGACAGAAGGTTATTCAGGGGTTCCTAGGATCCCAGAAGACACCTCATGTCCACAATTCATGGAGGGCCCAAGGGCCAGATCTTCCTTCTCCACTAACAGGGACACCCACAGCCCAAGTGTCAGCAACTCAACTAGACTAGAAGTCTTTGGGGGATGGGTTTTTGGACTTCCTCCTTGGAGGAAGTAGAAATTGAGATAAGCTTTAAAAGTATGAAAAAATATGGAGGCAGAAAGGCCATACTGAGCAGCAGAAACAGAACAAAGTAGTAGGAAGGGTGGGGGATGGTCTGGTGAAACAGCATTATTGGGTGATGGGCAGCCTGGAAAATTCTGTGGGGTGGGCTCTGAGTGCCAGAGGCCTGCTGTGGTGTGCAGTGGGAACAGGCAAAAGCTTTCCCTCCATCTCATCTCATTCCTCCCATTCCAACCGTTCTCTCTCTCTCTCTCTCTCTGTGACATCCTCCCCCAAATCCATTTCTTCTCAGGGTTTGATCGTGGTGCTGGCCTGGTCTGGCCATGGCTGATACTGAAACTGACTATTTATAGCATTTGAGGACAGATAGAGTGGCAGGGCCAGTTTCCATGACGCCAGGGCTCCCGGAGGTTGGCTTCCTCTCTGTTGGGTCTCCACCCGCCCGCTCTGGGTCTGTCTTCTCTCCTATTATCTCTGATGCTCTACTTCCATGTGGTCATTTCTTGGGTAGCATCAGGGCTGCTGCTGGGTACGCTAGCAATGATAACTGACTTCAGATACCACACCTGGACACCCCACTCCTTGTATTAGACCACATTCCAGGCTGAGGAGATGTCTCAGCCATCACCGCTGGGTGGTGAGCCTGGGGTCTTCTCCTACTTCCAGGACTAGCCACCTAGCCTCTGCCTTGAGCTCCTACCCACTGACCACCTGAGGTTATGAATACCAGAGGGTAGGAAGAGAGGATACAAATTACAAAAGTCTAGAGGTAAAAGAGGCCAGAAAAAAATTAAGGTGGAAAAATGACCATGAAGACATGTGCTATCCAGCCAGACATTAGCTCCTATTTTGGGTCTCGGAAGCATGCTAAAAAGAGAGTTCTGTCATTGGTCAGTTGTGAGGATTTGACAAACTACTTAGCCTATTGGGGCTGTTTCTTCTGTTTTAGTCAACAACTATCTACTGAATACTCCCCATTTACTATGCGCTGTTCTGTGCACTAAAAAATCAACAGCAAACAAAACAGACAAAAATTTTCTCCCTCGTGGAGCTTACTTTTAGTGTAAGGGACAAACAATAAAATAAATAAGTAAACTATGGTGTGTTTTGTGGATATAGATTCATGTAGGTGTGTGTGTATTTAAATAACTATGTATATCTATGCGTATTTGCATGCCTGTTTTTCTGCCAAAAGCGGCTAAGAGCAAAGATACTCCAGAGCAATGAGTACACTTGCTTTCCTGAACTTGGTTTCTAAATGCCATAAAAAGAACCAGGGCTTCTCAAGGAAATTCTAGGGCTGCGGCAGGATAGGTACAAGAGGAGCCCGGATTAGCTTTTTATGCAGAGAATATGAAAGCGCTTGAATAAGTGGTGGGCGTACTGCAGGAGAGGGAAATGTCACATCCTGGGACCTGCAGGAGTCCTTAGGGTGGACCACCAAGTGAGGGTTCTTGGTCTCGTAAGCTGGAAAGAATTCAAAAGCAGCCAGAGTAAAGGGAAAGCAAATTGGTTTAGAGAGATACACATCTCTTAGGCAGAATGTGGACTGTCTCAAAAAGTGAGAGCGGCCCTGGGGCATGGGTTCGTAGGTTTTTGTAGGTTAAGTAGTTTCATAGGCCAACGAGTGGGAGGAATATTCTTGCTATGTCAGGGCACGGTAGGGATTTCCCAGGAATTGGGCCACTGCCCACTTTTTGGCCTTTTTTGGTCCTCCTCGGAACTGTCATGGTGTAAGGGGGAGTGATTTTAGTATTACAACGAAGGTATAATGAGCTAAAGGTCAATGATTGGACTATTCTCAAAGCCACCTTGGTTTCAACTTATTCCAGCTGGTCTTTATCGCATTCCAACAGCTGCACCCCTTCTTCATTATCTAGCGTTTGTGTCCTGCCCCTTTCCCTCCTGTCTCATTCCCTGCTCAGAGACTTTACTCCCATATTCTTATGGGAAGCAGAAGGGCAATGGTCCGTCTTCTGTAGCTGCTTCAGAGCTGAGCAGGGGCATCGACCCTGCCTGTCAGGGAGTAAAAATCTCTGGATTTTTACTGTCCCCTGTCTCCAGGGGCAGGACAGCTTCTTGTTTTACGTCAGACGGAGGTATGGGTTGAAATCCTCGCATAGCCATCATTTTGATGTGGAACTGTTGTAACCCGGAAGACACGAACTTTACCAAGAGGTTAAAGAGGCAGGGTCCGAAGAAGAGGAAGAGGAGTATGACCATGACTGGACCCAGGAGGGGCAGGAACCAAGCAAGGCTAGGGAGGATGCTCTTAATAGTAGACCAGATGGCATTAGGGTCTGTCCCCTGCTTGTAGTGGTATAACCATGATGCCTGTTATTAAATCTTTTTGATGTTCATCTTGATCTGGCCCGAGTTATTAACGTAGATACAGCAGGTTTTGTTTATGACCACACAAATACCACCCTGCTCATCCAGGAAGTAATCCAACGCCAATCTATTGTCCATGACCACATTGCCCAGTGAGTTTAAAGAAGTTGAAAGTCTATTTAGGGCATTGCCGGTGGTCAGGGCTAGGCTCTCTGAAGTGTTAGTTAGATTTTCTAGGGTTACCTCATGGTAGGCAAAGCCACCCCATGGAGCTGACAATCCCCTGCCAGTCCTATTCCTGCTAATATTAATCCGATGGCCCTCTTGGGACCGTATTGAGTATTATTATGAATTGTGACTGTGAATGGGACCAAGTGTCCTAATGTACCCTCTCTCTTGTGCCACACATTATGGATATAAGGATAAGCATTTACGAAGGGACCAAATTTTCCCTGGGGTGCGCTTGTCTTTGGGCTCTCATTCTGGGAATTGCCACGTATGCAGACATATCCTGAAGGTGAAATAAGAGATCTGGGAACAGAAGAGTTTAGCAAGGAAGCAGCCGTAGGGATCCATGGAAGGGACTAGTTATGAACACAATACAGGGACAAGGGCCCATTAGTATATTCAAAATAGTTAAGTCCGGAGTATTCCATGCCCTCGGCTTAGATGAGATGGTATAGTAAGAAGGTTTTAACCCCCTGCTTCCGTAGAGCCTGACAATTTCTAGCCCAATTTTTAGTCCATTCCATCCCTATCCCATAGGCACTTGGGGTCTGGTCTTCATTATAAGCACACAGAATGAAGGCATCCGTAGGAATGCAGTTTGGGTCTGGGTTCCAAAACACTGTTGTGATATTACCATCTGGTGGCCAGGGATTGCTCTAAAGAGGCTCACCATACCCAAGAGAACCATTAGAGGTGTAGTGGCATCAGAAGCATGACTGGTTTTCTGAATAACAAAAGTAGCCATGATTAATGGAAAAGTTATAAGCACCCTTTTAAAAGGAGTCAAACATAGGCAAGGTATTGGGCCTGATGGGGGGTATTACCCATCGTGCTCAAATCAGTGGAGGGAGGTTTTTCCATGTGTTCGAATTGATAATACTCTTGTTGTATGTACCTATTCATACCTGAAATTGTTGTTGTAAGCCAGGGTTTTTATGGCAGACCCAACGATTAACTAGTTTTTCTCCCCGAGTGACTGTTTTAGATGTGTTTACTAAAGCATTATTTTCCCATTCCCCCTGAGCCACGACCGTTGTCAGAAGTCCTACTAGGAGTATCGTGGCTTTTGACATCATATTACTATATATTTGTTCAGACCCAGCGGAGGCAAAGAAGATGTTTACCTGGGGGAGGGTGTTCTGAAAAGTGGCAGAATAAGAGCATGATAGTCATGCTCTAGTCAGATATGACTAGGTCAACCCATATCTGTTCTCTGGAACAAGTATCTGAGGTCTTCCACTGCCTCGCAGGAGTAGGTCCCCTCTGGTTCCTATTGAGTCTCATAAGGTACAGGTTTTATTCTAGACAGATGTACCCAGCTAATAACTCCTCTTAGCTTGACAGCAGTTGGAGTACTTAGTAACACTTGATATGATCCCTTCCATTTTGGTTGTAGCTGGTCCTCAAGGGACCCTTCCTTCCAAGTTTTTAGTAGGACAAAGTCCCCTGAGTGGACAGAGACCTCGACCTTTTCTTTTGTGGGGGTGGGTAGCACTTCGTTCCCTTGGAGGGCACTTTGAACTTGGCTCAAGCTAGCAATGTGGGAGACCAATTTGTGGGTTTCCTCATCAAACAAAAGATCTGAAGTCAAAAAAGGGCCTTGCATAGGTCATTTCAATGGAACTAAGTTTTAAAATTCCCTTTGGGGCCATCCTGGTCCATAGAAGGGCTGAGGCAGGAGGGAGGCCCAGGTTTCTGAAGTCTCGGCATAAATTAGCAAGCGTTCTTTGTAGAACATGATTTGCCTTTTCTACCTTGCCTGAGGATTGGGGCCTCTAGGAAGAGTGGCAGCTGTAGTTAATACTCAGAGCTGAGGAAACCTGTTGGGTCAGTTTGGCAGTGAAGGAAGGTCCATTATCACTCTGTAAGCTTTTGGGTAACCCAATCTCGGAACTATCTCTTTAAGCAGAAATGTGCATACTCCTATTGCTTTTTCAGTTTTAGTAGGGAAAGCTTCTATCCACCCTCTAAATGTGTCTATGAATAACAATAGGTGTTTCCATCCCCTACATGGGGGCATTTGGGTCAAGACCACTTGCCAATCCTCCCCTGGATAGGTTTCCCAATGTTGTATGGGCCAAGTTAGGGGGGGAAGTATGGGGTGTCTTCCTGGGCCACTGGGAGCACAAAGCTCACAAGTCTTGGCGACATTTTTAACAATTTGGGACAGTCCTTTACCCAGGAACACCTGCGTAACCGGTTTGACCAGGTAGTCTTGCCGTAAGTGGGAGGATTCATGGAAGTGCTTAAGTATTTTCCATTGCTCGGCCCCAGGAGTGAGAAGCTTGTTATCTTTTGTCAGCCACCCTGAGAGGTCTCTTTCCAGTTCCCTACCTTTATCCCACTCGAGTTCTTCTGGTGTATAAGGTGGCACCATTGAGAAGGGAAGAGCTTTTGTTCCGAGAGCTGCAGCTTGTAGGGCCAGCTGTTCTTTGGCTACTGTCTTAGTGACCTTGTTGGCCAGGGCATTTCCCTTTGTAAGGGAGGTGTTGTCCCTTTGGTGGCCTCTGCAGTGAATGACTGCAACCTCTTTTGGAAGCTGGATGGCTTCTGGCAGTTCTAGAATTTCTGCCTGGTGTTTTATAGGGGACCCGTTGGCTGTTAGTAATCCCCTTTCTTTCCATATGGCATCATGGGCATATAGTACTAGGAATCCGTACTTGAAATCAGGATATATATTGATTCTTAATCCCTTTCCTAGCTAGAGTGCTCTGGTCAAGGCAATCAATTCGGCCTCTTGGGCGGAAGTGTGAGAGGGTAGAGCTCCAGACTCAACAATTGTCTGCAAGCTGACTATGACATAGCCGGCCTTTCTAACCCCTTCATGTATACAGCTGCTTCCATAGGTAAATCATTCTGCATCAGGATTGGTCAGGGGCTCATCCCTGAGGTCAGGTCTACTGGAGTAAACTTGTTCAATAGCCTCCACACAGGAGTGAACAAGGGACCCTTGGGGCGGGGGGTCTGGCCTTAGAGTAGCTGGGTTCAGGGCTTGGCAGACCTTAAGAATTACGCCTGGGGTGTCCAGTAGGAGGGCTTGGTGTTTAAGTCATCATCCACCCATCGGACATTGGTGTCCCTTTGCTTCTAGGACTCCTTGTACTTGGTGAGGAACTAGGGCTTCCAGTGGTTGTCCCAGAGTGAACTTATTGACCTCTTCTACTAACAGAGAGGGGCAGCCACTGCCCTAAGACATCGTGGCCATCCAGTGGCCACCTGAACAAGTTGTTTTGAGAAATGAGCTATTGGTTTTGGGAGGTCCCCAGGTTTTTGGGTGAGGACACCCAGGGCTACCCCTTGTCTCTCAGCTATATAGAGGGTAAAGGGTTTTTCTAAGTTCAGGAGACCTAATACAGGGGCAGTCCCTAATTTTAGTTTTAGAGCTAGGAACGCCTGTTGGCAATCTTTACCCCAGTTGAGGGGTTTCTGGTCACCTCCTTTCAGGGCCTCATAGAGAGGCTTTACTATGAGCCTGAATCCAAGTATCCAGATCCTGCAAAATCCTGCCATCCCCAGAAAGGCCCTCAGTTACCTCTTAGTCTGGAGGGTTACAATGGCTTCCTTTCAGTCCTGGGCTAGAGTCCTCATCCCAGAGGTGAGCACATATCCCAGGTACTTAACCTGTTGGGTGGAAATCTGGACCTTGTGAGGAGACTCGATATCCTCATCCTCCTAGGAAGTTGAGGATGTGAATGGTGTTTTTATCTGAGTCTTCCCTAGTGGGACTAGAAATTAGGAGGTCATCTCCATACTCTAGGAGAGACCCATTGACCAACTGTAATTCTGTTAATTCCTTTGCTAATGTGTTCCCAAATAGGTGGGGGCTATACCTGGAGCCCTGGGGCAGCGTGGTCCAGGTTAGCTGGGAAGTGTTATGAGTATCTGGATCTGTCCACTCAAAGGCAAAGAGATATTGGGAGTCTGGGTGCAGGGGAATGCAAACGAAGGCGTCCTTTAGGTCCAGCCCTGTAAACCAGTTAGCATTTACTGGAACTTGGGTCAGTATGGTATATGGATTAGGGTGATCTGGGACCCACTGCCTCATTAACTGCTCTCAGGTCTTGAACAAACCTGTATTCTCCACTTTGATTTTTTAGCATGTGTCAAAGTTTCATTTATTTTTTTAAATTTTATTTTTAATTTTTTTATTGAAGTATAGTTGATTTACAGTATCGTGTTAATTTCTGCTGTACAGCAAAGTGACTCAGTTATACATATACATTCTTTTAAAATTCTTTTTCCATATGGTTTATTACAAGATAATGAATATAGTTCCCTGTGCTCTACAGTAGAACCTTGTTGTTTTTCACTTTGTTTTTTTTATGTGCAGAATGGGGGTATTACACAGAGATTGGCAAGGTCATAACAGCCCATATTTTAAGAACTTGGTTATTAAAGGCTGGATACCTCATTGAGCCTCGGGCTCAAGGAATCCTGCTTTTTTTCCACAGGTAATCAGCATTGGGTTTTAATGAAATCTGAACTGGGGGCACATTAGTAGCTCTGCCAGGAACCTCAGAGTCCCAGACAGGGGGGTTTACTTGAGAAACAACATGGGGTAGAAGGGAGACTTCCTCTGATTTGTGACCAAGGCAGTCAGGCTCCCGTGGCTAAGAGCAGTTGTTTCTCCTGGTGGGTGCCTTCTCTGAGGGAGTCTCCGAATTGAACTATTGTCTGGAACTTGGTGAGCAAATCCCTTCCCAACAAGGGGACAGGGCACTCAGGCATGAGCAGGAACTGGTGGGCAAAGGTAAAACTTCCTGGTAAGCAGTTGAATCGTTTGGCTTTGGGCCGTCCATCGACTCCTGTTACTATACAGGATTGAGAGGACAAGGGTCAAGGGAAATCAGTCAGCACAGAGTAGGCGGCTCTGTATCTAATTAAAAAAATAACTTTCCTACTTCCCACGTCAAGGGTTACCCGAGGATCCTCCGGGGAAATGACCAGGCATCCTTTGGGAGCTGGGGGGTCGTGACTTCCCGGGTGCCAACAGCCTTCAGTCCTCTCAGCCATCATCAGTTTGGGAGCCCCAAGTCCCCTTCAGGACTGGGGGCAGTCCCACTTCCAGTGGCCCTATGTTTGCATATCGGGCAGGGTCTTGGTGGACTTTTCCCAAACAGAGGGCGTTCATCCTTCCGGTGGCCCTCCTGGCTGCATTTAAAACATGTCCCTTCTCCGTGGGGCAGTGGCTCTGATCCAGATTTTCTAGATCCTGCCCGCCCCCCCCACCCCCGGTGAGCTTTCATAAGCCGGGGCGGGAACTCTGAGGTTGTGCAGGGGCTAGTGCTGCCGCCAATAATTGTGCCTTTCGTTGTTGTCCCTGAATCCTTTTCACTTCCTCAACCCTATCTCTACTGTTAAATACTCCAAAGGCCAAGTCCATGAGCTGATTCATGTGGGGTTGGGGTCCCATAGCTGCCTTCTGTAATTTTCTCCTAATGTCTAGGGTAGATTGAGTGATAAAATGGGTATTTACTAGGACTTGCCCTTTGGAGGTATGGGATTAATATTGGTATACTTTCTTTTTTTTTAATTGATTAATTAATTTTTTTTTCTGGCAGGCACACGGGATCTTACTTCCCCCATCAGGGCTCGAACCCGTGCCCCCTGCAGTGGAAGCGCAGAGTCTTAACCACTGGACCACCAGGGAAGTCGCAATATTGGTATACTTTCTAAAAGCTTCTACCAGGCAGTCCTGGAAGAGGGCTGGATTCTCATCTTTTGCCTGTGTTACTGAAACCAAGCAGGACCCTGTGGGGTTCCTGGGCACAGAAGCCTTTCCGTGTCCCACATTCCTTGTTTGTAGGGAACAGGCTCCAGCCTCCATGACTTACCCTGAGTTCCAAAGTGCCGATTCGAGCAGTTGCTAATCAGAGAAGGCGGAGGTAGATTACGTGTTCCTGATTTTGGACTGCCATTTCATCAGCAGATACCAGGGCTGCACCAAAGATCCTGCTTTTCTCTTCAAAGGTGCAGCAGGTAGAAAGGAGGGGATCCACCCAAGTAACCTCATAGAACTTTGTCAGCTTGGTGAATTCCTCCAAGGACCGGCTGGGGTCCTCAGAAAAAAAAAGACCAAATTTCTCTTTGCAAGTAGTTAGATCAGCCATAGGAAAAGGGACATGGACCCTGATTGTTCCTCTGTCACCAGCCAGCACTCCCCTTGAAGGACAGAGTTTGGTATTGCGAGGCTGGTAGGTCGCCCTGTTGCAGGAAGGGGGATCCCTTCCAGGACCTGAGAGTGGGCTCTTATCTAACACTTGGAAATGAATTGTCCGAGGAGACACTCATGCTGACAAATCAAAAGACTTTATTGGGAAGGGCCTCTCCGGACCCCCGGCGAGCAGTAGTAGAAGGGAACCCAGGATGACTTCTCTGCCACGTGGCTCGAAGTCTCAGATTTTATGGTAATGGAGTTTCCAGGTTGTCTCTGGCCAATCACCTCTGGCCCATATTTGGTGACTAAGGGTCCTTCCTGGTGACGCACACATCTCTCAGCCAAGATGGATTCCAGCGTGAGGGCTTCTGGGGGTTTGGCAGGACATATCGTCTCCTCGCCCCTCCTTTTGGCCCCTCCCAAATTTTCCTGATTAGTTTTCTGCGGCAGCAACAGAGACCTCCTGTTGTGAGACAACTCAGGCAAGCGATTATCAATGTGCCTGGCCAAGGTGGGCAGTTTCGGTCAATGGTTCCCTAACAGCTCTGCTTTGTGTAGCATGGGCAGGACTCACCCCTGGTAACAGAGGTTACAGGACAGGGCTGGAGGGACAAGGTGGTGGGATTTCCAGCTGTCCAGGTGGGGCGCTAGGGGTAGATGGTCTGAAAAACTGTCCCCCCTCACAATTGGGAGAAGGGGTGGGAGTTCCCGGTGTGGACCTCGAGGAGGTGGACTCATAAGGGGGTCATCTAAAACACGAATGCCAGCTAAGAAATGTAGAGGGAGTACAGGAGTTTAAAAACCATCTTTTTGCAATATCATAGTCAAAATTAATTCAGGCAGGAATCATCACTGGGTGTAAAATCTAGGGTGAGTTTTATGAGGAACAGGATGCTTTTATGCTCTTTTTTTTAAAAATAGATCTTCATTGGAGTATAATTGCTTCACAATACTGTGTTAGTTTCTGTTGTACTACAAAGTGAATCAGCCATATGCATACACATGTCCCCATATCCCCTCCATCTTGAGCCTCCCTCCCATTCTCCCTACCCCACCCCTCTAGGTCATCGGAAAGCACCGAGCTGATCTCCCTGTGCTATGCGGCTGCTTCCCACTAGCTAACTATTTTACATTTGGTAGTGTAAATATGTCAATGCTACTCTCACTTCTCCGCAGCTTTCCCCTCCCACTCCGTGTCCTCAAGTCCATGCCTATGTCTACATTTTTATTCCTGCCCTGCAACTAGGTTCATCAGTACCATTTTTTTTTTTTTAGATTCTATATATATGCGTTAGCATACGGTATTTGTTATTCTGTTTCTGACTTACTTCACTCTGTATGACAGACTCTAGGTCCATCCACCTCACTACAAATAACTCAATTTCGTTTCTTTTTATGGCTGAGTAATATTACATTATATATATGTGCCACATATTCTTTATCCATTCATCTGTCGATGGACACTTAGGTTGCATCCATGTCCTGGCTATTGTAAATAGAGCTGCAATGAACGTTGTGGTACATGACTCTTTTTGAATTATGATTTTCTCAGGGTATATGCCCAGTAGTGGGATTGCTGGGTCATATGGTAGTTCTATTTTTAGTTTTTTAAGGAACCTCCATACTGTTTTCGATAGCGGTTGTATCAATTTACATTCCCACCAACAGTGCAGGAGGGTTCCCTTTTCACCACACCCTTTCCAGCATTTATTGTTTCTAGATTTTTTGATAATGGCCATTCTGACTGGTGTGAGGTGATACCTCATTGTAGTTTTGATTTGCATTTCTCTAATAATTAGTGATGTTGAGCATCTTTTCATGTGCCTCTTGGCCATCTGTATACCTTCCTTGGTGAAATGTCTATTTAGGTCTTCCGCCCTTTTTTTTTTGTAATAAATTTATTTATTTTGGGTATTGTTTTGTTTTTCTTTTTGTATTTTATTTTATTTATTTTTTTATACAGCAGGTTCTTATTAGTTATCCATTTATACATATTAGTGTAAATATGTCAATCCCAATCTCCCAATTCATCACACCACCCCCCCCCAGCACTTTCCCCCCATGGTGTCCATATGTTTGTTCTCTACATCTGTGTCTTAATTTCTGCCCTGCAAACTGGTTCATCTGTACCATTTTTCTAGGTTCCACATATATGCGTTAAAATACGATATTTGTTTTTCTCTTTCTGACTTACTTCACTCTGTTGGACAGTCTCTAGATCCATCCACGTCTCTACAAATGACCCAATTTCGTTCCTTTTTATGGCTGAGTAACATTCCATTGTATATACGTACCACATCTTCTTTATCCATTCGTCTGTCGATGGGCATTTAGGTAGCTTCCATGTCCTGGCTAGTGTAAATAGTGCTGCAATGAACATTGGGGTGCATGTGTCTTTTTGAATTATGGTTTTCTCTGGGTATATGCCCAGTAGTTGGATTGCTGGGTCAAATGATAATTCTATTTTTAGTTTTTTAAGGAACCTCCATACTGTTCTCCATAGTGGCTGTATCCATTTACATTCCCACCAACAGTGTGAGAGGGTTCCCTTTTCTCCACACCCTCTCCGGCATTTGTTGTTTGTAGATTTTCTGATGATGCCCATTCTAACTGGGGTGAGGTGATACCTCATAGTAGTTTTGATTTGCATTTCTCTAATAATTAGTGATGTTGAGCAGCTTTTCATGTGCTTCTTGGCCATCTGTATGTCTTCTTTGGAGAAGTGTCTATTTAGGTCTTCTGCCCATTTTTGGATTGGGTTGTTTGTTTTTCTAATATTGAGCTGAATGAGCTGTTTATATATTTTGGAGATTAATCCTTTGTTGATATGTTTGCAAATATTTTCTCCCATTCTGAGGGTTGCCTTTTCGTCTTGTTTGTAGCTTCCTTTGCTTTGCAAAAGTTTTAAAATTTCATTAGGTCCCATTTGTTTATTTTTGTTTTTATTTACATTACTCCAGGAGGTGGATCAAAAAAGATCTTGCTGTGATTTATGTCAAAGAGTGTTTTTACCATGTTTTCCTCTAAGAGTTTTATAGTGTCTGGTCTTACATTTAAGTCTTTAATCCATCTGGAGTTTATTTTTGTGTATGGTGTTAGGTAGTGTTCTAATTTCATTCTTTTACATGTAGCTGTCCAGTTTTCCCAGCGCCACTTGTTGAAGAGGCTGTCATTTCTCCATTGTATGTTCTGGCCTCCTTTGTCGTAAATTAGGTGCCCATATGTGTGTGGGTTTATCTCTGGGCATTCTATCCTGTACCATTGATCTCTATTTCTGTTTTTGTGCCAGTACCATACTGTTTTGATTACTGTAGCTTTTGTGGTATAGTTTGAAGTCGGGGAGCCTGATTCCTCCAACTCCGTTTTTCTTTCTCAAGTTTGCTTTGGCTATTCAGGGTCTTTTGTGTTTCCATATGAGTTGTAAAATTTTTTGTTCTAATTCTGTGAAGAATGCCATTGGTAGTTTGATAGGGATTGCATTGAATCTGTAGATTGCTTTGGGTAGTAGAGTCATTTTCACAGTATTAACTCTTCCAACCAAAAACATGGTATATTTCTCCATCTGTTTATGTCATCTTTGATTTCTTTCATCAGTGTTTTATAGATTTATGAGTACAAGGCTTTTGCCTCCTTAGGCAGGTTTATTCGTACGTATTTTATTCTTTTTGTTGCAGTGGCAAATGGGAGTGTTTCCTTAATTTCTCTTTCAGATTTTTCATTGTTGTTGTATAGGAATGCCAGAGATTTCTGTGCATTAATTTTGTATCCTGCAACCTTACCAAATTCATTGATTAGTTCTAGTAGTTTCCTGGTGGCATCTTTAGGATTTTCTATGTGTAGCATCATGTCATCTGCAAACAGTGACAGTTTTACTTCTTTTCCAGTTTGGATTCCTTTTATTTCTTGTTCTTCGCTGATTGCCACGGCTAGAACTTCCAAAACTATGTTGAATAAGAGTGGTGAGAGTGGACATCCTTGTCTTATTCCTGATCTTAGTGGAAATGCTTTCAGTTTTTCACCATTGAGTATGATGCTTGCTGTGGGTTTGTCATATATGGCCTTTATTATGTTGAGGTAGTTTCCCTCTATGCCCATATTCTGGAGAGTTTTTATCATAAATTGGTGTTGAAGTTTGTCAGAAGTTTTTCTGCATCTATCCAGATTATCATGATTTTTATTCCTTAATTTGTTAATGTGGTGTATCACATGGATTGATTTGCGTATATTGAAGAAGCCTTGCATCCCTGGGATAAATCCCACTTGATCATGGTGTATGATCATTTTAATATGCTGTTGGATTCTGTTTGCTAGTATTTTGTTCAGGATTTTTGCATCTATGTTCATCAGTGATATTGGTCTATAATTTTCTTTTTTTGTGATATCTTTTTCTGATTTTTGGTATCAGGGTGATGGTGGCTTCAAGTATCTCCCCACAGATTGCTTATTAGATACAAAGGAAAAAACAACAACAACAATACCTTGTAACCAAGCAGGACTCGCTTTTGGTGACACCTCCCCCAACCCCTTTTATTTAGTAGAGGGTTGTCTGATGTTTCCTTGTGATTAGGTTCAGGTTATGCTTTCCTGGCTGGAATGTTACGTAGCAATGCAGCATCCTTCTGAGGATGTCATGTTTGAGTCACACAGTGTTCTTTCTTTTTTTTTTTTTTGGCTGCATTGGGTCTTCGTTGCTGCACGTGGGCTTTCTCTAGTTGCATTGAACGGGGACTACTCTTCGTTGTGGTGCACAGGCTTCTCATTGTAGTGGCTTCTCTTGTTGAAGAGCACGGGCTCTCGGCGTGGGGGCTTCAGTAGTTGTGGCACGCAGGCTCAGTAGTTGTGGTTTGCAATCTCTAGAGCGCAGGCTCAGTAGATGTGGCACACGGGCTTAGTTTCTCCATGGCATGTGGGATCTTCCCAGACCAGGGCTCAAACCCGTGACCCCTGCGTTGGCAGGCAGATTCTTAACCACTGCACCACCAAGGAAGTCCCACACAGTGTCCTTTGACCCCTCACTGGTGATGTTAATTTTGATCTCCTGGCAAGATGGTGTTGAATTTTGCCATGTTGTTAGCAAACGCAAGTTCATGTACCCGATGCACAGTGAGGCCAAACGATCCCAATATGTCATGTCTGAGTTTGGAGCAGAGAAATGTTTATTGCAGGGCTATGCAAGGAGACGGGTGGTGCATGCCCTCCAAAGCCTGGATTCCCTGAAAGGTTTCAGCAAAACAGTTTTAAAGGCCAAGTGGGGAGCAGGGTTGCAGGGTACATGATCAGCTTGTGCACAATTCTCTGATTGGTTGATGTTGAGGTGGTGAGCGTTAATCAATCCTTAGGTGCCAGTAGGTGCGTGGGAGGGGGGAGGGAGGCTACGTGCTCACGATCATCAAGCAGTTAATTTTTTCCATTTGGTGGTGGTTTTGGTCTCTGAAAAACTCAGGAAATAGGCTTGAGATACTATTATCTGTGTACTTCAGAGAGGAGCTACAGTAGAGGATATAGGGGAAGGGTCTGTCCCAGGAAGGACACATAGGGTCCTGCTCAGTTACAGAGGGACTGTATTCTTCAAAAATGGCAATGTCATAAAAGACAAAGGAAGGTTGTGGACATGCTTCAGATTAAAGGAGAGTAAAGAGTCAGACAACCCAAATGCAATACATCTGATAGTAGACATGATCTTGTACTGGAGAGAGAAATGGATACAGATGGTAGAAAAGCATTGCATCAGTGTTAAATTTACTGGTTGATAACTATGGTTGTGTAAGAGAATATCCCTATCTTTAGGAAATATATACTGCAGTATTTAGGGACAAAGGGCCACATGTATATAACTTATTCTCAAATGGTTCAGAAAAAAGTTGTGTATTTGTGACTGTTTGAGTGAAAGAGAGACAAAGAGAACGCAAATGAAGCAAACGGGATAAAATGTGAATAAGTGAATTTGGGTAAAGGATATATGGGTGTTCTTTGTGCTGTTCTTATTCTTGGAACTTTTCAGTGATTTTGAACTTTTTTCCAAATAAAATGTTTTTTAAGAGAAAAATATAGCACGATAGATGGCGTTATGTTCTATGGAGAAAAATAAAGCAAGGTTGCAAATGTCAATCATAAAATGATGAGGGAAGACTAAGGAACAGGACCCTATGGGGCTTCCCGGGACAGAACTCTCCCCACATCGTCTGCTTTAGCTCCTCTCTGAAGTACCTAGATAATAGTATCTGATGATTTTCAGATGCTGGAAACTCAGTTCCTCAGTTTTTCAGATGCTAAAACCACCACCAAATGGAAGAAATTAACTGCTTGATGATCATGAGCACGTAGCCACAGACCTTCCGGTGCCTAATGATTGGTCACCATCAACCAATCAGAGAATTGTGCACGAGCTGATCAGTACCCTGGGATGCCCTGCCCTCACCTTGCTGAAAGCCTTCAGGCAGTTTGGGTTTTTGAGCAAGACCCTGGCGTTCTCCTTGCGTGACCCTACAGTAAACCTTTCTCTGCTCCCAAACTCCACGAACTTGCGTTCAGTAAGAAGACTTCAGGAAAGTGATGTGAGTCAAGACCTGAGCCCGGTGAGTGAGCAGCCCATGTGGCTATGTGGGGGAAGAGCATTCAGGCGGAAGAAATAGTAAGTTCAAAGATGGGAACAAGCGTGGCGCCTTCATTGACAGTGAGGCCAGTGAGTCTGTAGCTGAGAGAGTGAGGGGAGGAGTAGGAGATGAGGTGAGAGAAATAAGAGAGAGCCTGTCTGGGCGTTTGAGAACTACTAGAAGAAAGAGGGAAGGTCCTAAGGGCTTTGCACAGAGGATTAACCTGATCTTTTGTTTTCAACGCTCTGCTTGCTGTGAGAAGCAGATGGAAGAGGAGGCAAGAGTAGAGGCAGGGGAGCAGTAATTGGGTTGTTGAAATAATCCAGGCAAGAGACAGTTATTGGCTGGGACCCAGGGTGGGAGCAGAGGGGTCTGCGAGCAGTGCTTGGATACTGGGTATATTTTATTTATTTATTTATTTTTGGCTGTGTTGGGTCTTCGTTTCTGTGTGAGAGCTTTCTCTAGTTGCAGCAAGTGGGGACCACTCTTCATCACGGTGCGGGGGCCACTCTCGATCACGGTGCGCGGGCCTCTCACTGTCGCGGCCTCCCTTATTGCGGAGCACAGGCTCCAGACGCCCAGGCTCAGCAATTGTGGCTCACGGGCCTAGTCGCTCCGCAGCATGTGGGATCTTCCCAGACCAGGGCTCGAACCCGTGTCCCCTGTATTGGCAGGTAGATTCTCAACCACTGCGCCACCAGGGAAGCCCGTGGCTATATTTTAAAGCATTTGCTGATGGATAGGAAGTGACGTACAGAAGGGATGTCATAGATGAATCAAGTGTTTTGGCCGGAAGAGCAGCTACGAGGATGGAATGTCCATTAACTGAAATGGGGGAGCCTGTGGGTGAAGCAGCTTTGGGGATACACTGAGGAATTTAGTTCTGGACATATTTAAGTTTCAGACATCCATTCAGTATTTCAGTGGAGGCGTGGAGCAGGCAGTTGTAGGTAGGAGTCGGGCCATGGGAGAGCCCCAGGCAAGAGATGAGCATATAGAGGATTTTTAAAGACATGAGAGTCGATGAGGGCACCGGGGAAGGAGAGGGCGAGGGCCTAAGATTGGGCCTGGGAATGCCAAATGCAAGCTGCTGTCCTGGGAAATGAGGAGAAACTATGGAAGGCCGAAAGGGGGCAGCCAGAGAGGGAGGAGGAGAACCAAGAGAGGGTGGGGTCCTGGTAGCCAAGGGAGGAAAGTGTTTTGAGGAGGAAGGAGTGATCAGGTGTGTCAGATACTGCTGACAAGTTGATGGAGTCGGGAGTTAAGAATCAACCACGGGGCAATTATACTCCAATAAAGATGTTTAAAAATAAATAAATAAAGCCAATAATAACTTAAAAAAAAAAAAGAACCAACTTGGGGGGCTTCCCTGGTGGCGCAGTGGTTAAGATTCCGTCTGCCAATACAGGGGACACGGGTTCGAGCCCTGGTCCGGGAAGATCCCACATGCTGCACAGCAACTAAGCCTGTGAGCCACAACTACTGAGCCCTCGTGCCTAGAGCACGTGCTCTGCAAGAAGAGAAGCGACCACAATGAGAAGCCTGCTCACCGCAACAAAGAGTAGCCCCTGCTCGCCACAACTAGAGAAAGCCTGCGTGTAGCAAAGACCCAACGCAGCCAAAAATAAATAAATAAATAAATTTATAGGGGGAAAAAAATCAACCGCAGGATGTAATGTTGTTAAGGTCACTGAGGGTTCTGACAAGAGAGTTTTATTGCGATGTGAGTGCACAATCCTGATTGGAGTGGGCTCAAGGGGGAATGAGAGGGGAGGAATTGGAGACAGCAAGTAGAGACAGCTGTACCGAGGCCTTTTGCTGTAAAGGGAACGAGAGAAACGAGGCAGTAGCTGGAGGAGGAGCAGGAGCAAGAGAGGTTTTCCTTAACTGGAGACAGTGGATTGGCTGTTCTTTGTAGGGTCCTGCAAAGGGACTCTATTGTTTCTTATTCTCTCTCTGGCCTGACCCTGCTCCTGGTTGACCCTGTCAAGCCCCCTGAATTAAAAAGTTTAACTTCCTCTCTGTCCTGTTTCTTCATGCAGCTCTTCTTGAAAGCTCTAGGTTCTCTTGTCCTGCAGCTCCACTTTCCCCATCTCATCTGGCCTGTTTCTCCCGTAATTTCCTAGAAGTGCCCTGTGGATCCACACCAGCTGCTCTGGTATATCCATCTTTACAACGGCTGCCCTCCTTGACTACCAATGCTGCAAGTTAAGGAGCCCCACTTTAGTCCTTCGGAATCTTTTGAAAAATACTTAAGACGGTTCTTCTACAATGGACTCCCACCTCTAAATCCACAGTCATTCTGTGGGTAGGAAGCATTTTATCATGGAAGAGATTTTAGGAAGTGGTATCAGTTGAGGGTGGAGTGGGGCATAAGATGATGAATCCTTAGGGACACAAAGGAAAGGACAAATCGAAGTTCCAAGGAAGAACTGACAGGTCTTGTCAACAGTTGTGTGCCAATATAGATGTGTTGCAAGTCTTCAATATGGCATAACCTTTGATCTGGCAATTCCACTTCTAGGAACTTATCTAGAAAAAAATGGTAGGCAGTTAAGGTACTAAGAGTATACAAAAGGTTGTTCATCATAGACTATCCGTAGTTGCAAAATACTGGAAACCTCCTAAGTGTCAACAGTGGAAGGCTGCTAGATATACCATGTGATCATTAAAACAATGACATAGAGGTGAAAATGTATTGTCAAGAAGGTGCTTGTGATAGGTAAAAAGAGCAGGTTACAGACACGCATGTTACACATATGCATATCTGTGTAGAATACTTCAAGAGGTTGTATCAGTGGCAGTGATGATGTGAGTGCTCTGTAACTGTATTTTTTTAAATGTTTTTCTTTTTTTAGTTTAACTTTTTAAATTTAAATTTTATTTTTTTATTGAAGTATAGTTGATTTACAATGTTGTATTAGTTTCAGGTGTACAGCACAGTGATTCAGTTATATATATCTATTCTTTTTCAGATTCTTTTCCCTTATAGGTTATTCCAAAATATTGAGTATAGTTCCCTGTGCTCTACTGTAGGTCCTCATTGGTTATCTATATATATAGTAGTGTGTATGTTAATTCCAAACTCCTAATTTATCCCTCCCCCCTTCCCTTTTGATAACCATAAGTTTGTTTTCTATGTCTGTGGGTCTATTTCTTTTTCGTAAATAAGTTCATTTGTATCTTTTTTTTAGGTTCCACATATAAGTGGTATCATATGACATTTGTCTTTCTTTGACTTCACTTAGTATGATAATCTCTCGGTCCATCCATGTTGTGCAAATGGCATTATTTCATTCTTTTTTATGGCTGAGTAATAGTCCATTGTGTGTGTGTGTGTGTGTGTGTGTGTGTGTGTGTGTATACACACAACACATCTTCTTTATTCATCTGTCAGTGGATATTTAGTTTGCGTCTATGTGTTGGCTATTGTAAATAGTGCTGCTATGAACATTGGAGTGCATGTATCTTTTCCAATTATGGCTTTCTCCAGATATATGCCCAGGAATGGGATTGCAGGATGATATGGTAATTCTATATTTAGTTTTTCAAGGAACCTCTATACTGTTCTCCATAATGGTTGTACCAATTTACATTCCTGCCAACAGTGTAGGAGGGTTCCCTTTTCTCCACACCCTCTCCAGCATTTATTGTTTGTAGATTTTTTGATGATGGCCATTCTGACTGAGGTGAGGTGATACCTCACTGTAGTTTTGATTTGCATTTCTCTAATAATTAGTGATGTTGAGCATCTTTTCATGTGCTTTTGGCCATCTGTATGTCTTCTTTGGAGAAATGTCTATTTAGATCTTCCACCCATTTTTTGATTGGGTTGTTTATTTTTTTTGACATTGAGCTGCATGAGCTGTTTGTATATTTTGTCAGTCACTTCATTCGTAAATATTTTCTCCCATTCTGTGGGTTGTCTCATCGTTTTGTTTATGGTTTCCTTTGCTTTGCAAAAGCTTTTACGTTTAATTAGGTCCCACTTGTTTTTTGTTTTTTATTTCCATTACTGTAGGAGATGGATCCAGAAAGATACTGCTGTGATTTATGTCAGAGTGTTCTGCCTATGTTTTCCTCTAGGGGTTTTATAGTATCTGGTTTTATATTTAGGTCTTTAATCCATTTTGAGTTTATTTTTGTGTATGGTGTTAGGTAGTGTTCTAATTTCATTCTTTTACATGTAGCTGTCCAGTTTTCCCAGCACCACCTATTGAAGAGAGTGTCTTTTCTCGGTTGTATATTCTTGCCTCCTTTGTCGTAGATTAATTGACCATAGGTGAGTGGGTTTATTTCTGGGCTTTCTATCCTGTTCCATTGATCTATATGTCTGTTTTTTGTGCCAGTACCATAGTATTTTGATTACTGTAGCTTTGTCATATAGTGTGATGTCAGGGAGCCTTATTCCTCCAGCTCTGTTTTTCTTTCTTAAGATTGCTTTAGCTATTTAGGGTCTTTGTGTTCTAGTTCTGTGAAAAATGCCATTGCTAATTTTTTTTTTTAATTAAAATTTTTTTTATTTTTGGCTGTGTTTGGTCTTTGTTGTTGCACACAGGCTTTCTCTAGTTGCAGCGAGCGAGGGCTACTCTTCACTGTGGTCCGTGGGCTTCTCGTTGAGGTGGTTTCTCTTGTTGCGGAGCACAGGTTCTAGGTGTGCAGGCTTCAGTAGTTGTGGCGTGCAGGCTTCAGTAGTTGTTGCATGCAGGCTCAGGAGTTGTGGCTTGCGGGCTGTAGAGCACAGGCTCAGTAGTTGTGGCACATGGACTTAGTGGCTCCACGATATATGGGATCTTCCCAGACCAGGGATCAAACCTGTGACCCCTGCATTGGCAGGTGGATTCTTAACCACTGTGCCACCAGGAAAGTCTGCCATTGCTAATTTGATAGGGATTGCATTGACTCTGTAGGTTGCCTTGGCTAGTATAGTCATTTTGACAATGTTGACCCTTCTAATCCAAGAACACGGTATATCTTTCCATCTGTTTGTGTCATCTTTTATTTCTTTCATCACTGTTTTATAGTTTTCAGAGTTCAGGTCTTTTGCCTCCTTAGATAAGTTTATTCCTAGGTATTTTATTCTTTTTTATGTGATGGTAAATGAGATTGTTTCCTTAATTCCTCTTTCTTATCTGACATTGTTAGTGTATAGAAATGCAACAGATTTCTGTGTGTTAATTTTGTATCCTGCGACTTTACCAAATTCTCAATGAGCTTTAGTAGTTTTCTGGTAGCGTCTTTAGGATTTCCTGTGTATAGTAACATGTCATCTGCAAACAGTGACGGTTTTACTTCTTTCCCAGTTTGGATTCCTATTATTTCTTTTTCTTCTCTGATGACAGTGGCTAGGACTTCCAAAACTCTGTTGAATAAAAGTGGTGAGAGTGGGCATCCTTGTCTTGTTGTTGATCTTAGAGAAAATGCTTTCAGCTTTTCACTGTTGAGTATGTTAGCTATGGGTTTCTCATATATGGCCTTTATCATGTTGAGGTATGTTCCCTCTATGCCCACTTCGGGAGAGTTATTTTTTTAATCATAAATGGATGTTGAGATAGATAGATAGATAGATAGATAGATAGATAGATAGATTTATTTATTTATTTATTTATTTATTTATTTATTTATTTATTTATTTATTTATTTATTTATGGCTGTGTTGGGTCTTCGTTTCTGTGCGAGGACTTTCTCTAGTTGCGGCAAGCGGGGGCCACTCTTCATCGCAGTGCGCAGGCCTCTCAGTATCGTGGCCTCTCTTGTTGTGGAGCACAGGCTCCAGACCCACAGGCTCAGTAGTTGTGGCTCACGGGCCCAGCTGCTCCACGGCATGTGGGATCTTCCCAGACCAGGGCTCGAACCCGTGTCCCCTGCATTAGCAGGCAAATTCTCAACCACTGCGCCACCAGGGAAGCCCTGGATGTTGAGTTTTATGAAGAGATTTTTCTGCATCTACTGAGATGATCTTGTGGTTGTTATTCTTCAATTTGTTGATATGGTATATCACACTGATTGCTTTGTAGGTATTGAAGAATCCTTGCTTCCCTGGGGTAAATCCCACTTGATCATCGTGTATGAGCCTTTTAATATATTGTTGGATTCAGTTTGCTAGTATTTTGTTGAGGATTTTTGTGTCTGTCTTCATCAGTGATATTGGCCTGTAATTTTCTTTCTTTGTGGTATCTTTGATTTTGGTATCAGGGTGATGGTGGCCTCCAAGAATGAGTTTGGGAGTGTTCCTTCCTCTGCAGTTTTTTGGAATAGTTTCAGAAGGATAGGTGCTAACTCTTCTCTAAATGTCCGATAGGGACTTCCCTGGTGGTCCAGTGGTAAGGAATCCGCCTTACAATGCAGGGGACGCAGGTTCGATCCCTGGTCAGGCAACTAAGATCCCACGTGCCGCGGGGCGACTAAGCCCATGCGCCACAACTACTGAGCTCGTGCGCCTCAGCTAGAGAGGCTGCATGCAGCAAACTACAGAGCCCGCATGCTCTGGGACCTGCACGCCACAACTAGAGAGAAAAAACCCACACACCACAACTAGAGAGAAGCCCACACGCTGCAATGAAGAGACCATGTGCTGCAACGAAAGATCCTGCATGCCTCAACAAAGATCCTGCGTGCTGCAACTGAGACCTGATGCAGCCAAAAATAAATAAAAAATAAAATAAATCTTAAAAAATATAAATGTTTGATAGAATTCACCCGTGACGACATCTGGTCTCGGACTTTGCTTTGTTGGAAGATTCTTTTTTTTTTTGAATTTTATTTATTTATTTTATACAGCATGTTCTCATTAGTTATCCATTTTATACATATTAGTATATATATGTCAATCCCAATCTCCCAATTCATCACACCACCACCCCCCCACCACTTCCCCCCTTGGTGTCCATACGTTTGTTCTCTACATCTGTGTCTCATTTTCTGCCCTGCAAACTGGTTCATCTGTACCATTTTTCTAGGTTCCACATATATGCCTTAATATATTTGTTTTCCTCTTTCTGACTTACTTCACTCTGTAGGACAGTCTCTAGATCCATCCACGTCTCTACAAATGACCCAGTTTCGTTCCTTTTTATGGCTGAGTAATATTCCATTGTATATACATACCACATCTTCTTTATCCATTCATCTGTCGATGGGCATTTAGGTAGCTTCCATATCCTGGCTAGTGTAAATATTGCTGCAATGAACATTGGGGTGCATGTGTCTTTTTGAATTATGGTTTTCTCTGGGTATATGCCCAGTAGTTGGATTGCTGGGTCAAATGATAATTCTATTTTTAGTTTTTTAAGGAACCTCCATACTGTTCTCCATAGTGGCTGTATCCATTTACATTCCCACCAACAGTGTGAGAGGGTTCCCTTTTCTCCACACCCTCTCCAGCATTTGTTGTTTGTAGATTTTCTGATGATGCCCATTCTAACTGGTGTGAGGTGATACCTCATTGTAGTTTTGATTTGCATTTCTCTAATAATTAGTGATGTTGAGCAGCTTTTCATGTGCTTCTTGGCCATCTGTATGTCTTCTTTGGAGAAGTGTCTATTTAGGTCTTCTGCCCATTTTTGGATTGGGTTGTTTGTTTTTCTAATATTGAGCTGAATGAGCTGTTTATATATTTTGGAGATTAATCCTTTGTCCATTGATTCGTTTGCAAATACTATCTCCCATTCTGAGGTCTGTCTTTTCGTCTTGTTTGTAGTTTCCTTTGCTGTGCAAAAGCTTTTAAGTTTCTCTAGGTCCCATTTGTTTATTTTTGTTTTTATTTCCATTACTCTAGGAGGTGGGTCAAAAAAGGATTTTGCTGTGATTTATGTCAAAGAGTGTTTTTCCTATGTTTTCCTCTAAGAGTTTTATAGTGTCTGGTCTTACATTTAAGTCTTTAATCCATCTGGAGTTTATTTTTGTGTATGGTGTTAGGTAGTGTTCTAATTTCATTCTTTTACATGTAGCTGTCCAGTTTTCCCAGCACCAGTTATTGAAGAGACTGTCTTTTCTCCACTGTATATCCTTGCCTCCTTTGTCATAGATTAGTTGACCAAAGGTGCGTGGGTTTATCTCTGGGCTTTCTATCCTGTTCCATTGATCTCTATTTCTGTTTTTGTGCCAGTACCATACTGTTGTGATTTCTGTAGCTTTTGTGGTATAGTTTGAAGTTGGGGAGCCTGATTCCTCCAACTCCGTTTTTCTTTCTCAAGTTTGCTCTGGCTATTCAGGGTCTTTTGTGTTTCCATATGAATTGTAAAATTTTTTGTTCTAATTCTGTGAAGAATGCCATTGGTAGTTTGATAGGGATTGCACTGAATCTGTAGATTGCTTTGGGTAGTAGAGTCATTTTCACAGTATTGATTCTTCCAATCAAGAACATGGTATATTTCTCCATGTTTATGTCATCTTTGATTTCTTTCATCAGTGTTTTATAGTTTCCTGAGTACAAGGCTTTTGCCTCCTTAGGCAGGTTTATTTGTAGGTGTTTTATTCTTTTTGTTGCAGTGGTAAATGGGAGTGTTTCCTTAATTTCTCTTTCTGATTTTTCATTGTTGTTGTATAGGAATGCCAGAGATTTCTGTGCATTAACTTTGTATCCTGCAACCTTACCAAATTCATTGATTAGTTCTAGTAGTTTCCTGGTGGCATCTTTAGGATTTTCTATGTGTAGCATCATGCCATCTGCAAACAGTGACAGTTTTACTTCTTTTCCAGTTTGGATTCCTTTTATTTCTTTTTCTTCTCTGATTGCCACGGCTAGAACTTCCAAAACTATGTTGAATAAGAGTGGTGAGAGTGGACATCCTTGTCTTATTCCTGATCTTAGTGGAAATGCTTTCAGTTTTTCACCATTGAGTATGATGCTTGCTGTGGGTTTGTCATATTTGGCCTTTATTATGTTGAGGTAGGTTCCCTCTATGCCCATATTCTGGAGAGTTTTTATCATAAATTGGTGTTGAAGTTTGTCAAAAGCTTTTTCTGCATCTATCGAGATGATTATATGGTTTTTATTCCTTAATTTGTTAATGTGGTGTATCACATGGATTGATTTGCATATATTGAAGAAGCATTGCATCCCTGGGATAAATCCCACTTGATCATGGTGTATGATCATTTTAATATGCTGTTGGATTCTGTTTGCTAGTATTTTGTTCAGGATTTTTGCATCTATGTTCATCAGTGATATTGGTCTATAATTTTCTTTTTTTGTGATATCTTTTTCTGATTTTGGTATCAGGGTGATGGTGGCTTCAAGTATCTCCCCACAGATTGCTTATTAGATACAAAGGAAAAAACAACAACAACAATACCTTGTAACCAAGCAGGACTCGCTTTTGGTGACACCTCCCCCAACCCCTTTTATTTAGTAGAGGGTTGTCTGATGTTTCCTTGTGATTAGGTTCAGGTTATGCTTTCCTGGCTGGAATGTTACGTAGCAATGCAGCATCCTTCTGAGGATGTCATGTTTGAGTCACACAGTGTTCTTTTTTTCTTTTTTGGCTGCATTGGGTCTTCGTTCCTACACGCGAGCTTTCTCTAGTTGCGTGGAGCGGGGGCTACTCTTCGTTGTGGTGCCCAAGCTTCTTGTTGTAATGGCTTCTCTTGTTGCAGAGCACGGGCTCTCGGCGTGGGGGCTTCAGTAGTTGTGGCACGCAGGCTCAGTAGTTGTGGTTTGCGAGCTCTAGAGCGCAGGCTCAGTAGATGTGACACACGGGCTTAGTTTCTCCAAGGCATGTGGGATCTTCCCAGACCAGGGCTCGAACCCGTGACCCCTGCATTGGCAGGTGGACTCTTTTTTTTTTTTTTTTTTTAATTTATTTATTTATTTTTGGCTGTGTTGGGTCTTTGTTTCTGTGTGAGGGCTTTCTCCAGTTGCGGCAAGCGGGGGCCACTCTCTTCATCGCGGTGCGCGGGCCTCTCATTATTGCGGCCTCTCTTGTTGCGGAGCACAGGCTCCAGACGCGCAGGCTCAGTAATCGTGGCTCACGGGCCCAGTTGCTCCGTGGCATGTGGGATCTTCCCAGACCCGGGCTCGAACCCGTGTCCCCTGCATTGGCAGGCAGATTCTCAACCACTGCGCCACCAGGGAAGCCCGGCAGGTGGACTCTTAACCACTGCACCACCAAGGAAGTCCCACACAGTGTCCTTTGACCCCTCACTGGTGATGTTAATTTTGATCTCCTGGCAAGATGGTGTTGAATTTTGCCATGTTGTTAGCAAACGCAAGTTCATGTACCCGATGCACAGTGAGGCCAAACGATCCCAATATGTCATGTCTGAGTTTGGAGCAGAGAAATGTTTATTGCAGGGCTATGCAAGGAGACGGGTGGTGCATGCCCTCCAAAGCCTGGATTCCCTGAAAGGTTTCAGCAAAACAGTTTTAAAGGCCAAGTGGGGAGCAGGGTTGCAGGGTACATGATCAGCTTGTGCACAATTCTCTGATTGGTTGATGTTGAGGTGGTGAGCGTTAATCAATCCTTAGGTGCCAGTAGGTGCGTGGGAGGGGGGAGGGAGGCTACGTGCTCACGATCATCAAGCAGTTAATTTTTTCCATTTGGTGGTGGTTTTGGTCTCTGAAAAACTCAGGAAATAGGCTTGAGATACTATTATCTGTGTACTTCAGAGAGGAGCTACAGTAGAGGATATGGGGGAAGGGTCTGTCCCAGGAAGGACCCATAGGGTCCTGCTCAGATACAGAGGGACTGTATTCTTCAAAAATGGCAATGTCATAAAAGACAAAGGAAGGTTGTGGACATGCTTCAGATTAAAGGAGAGTAAAGAGTCAGACAACCCAAACGCAATACATCTGATAGTAGACTTGACCTTGTACTGGAGAGAGAAATGGATACAGATGGTAGAAAAGCATTGCATCAGTGTTAAATTTACTGGTTGATAACTATGGTTGTGTAAGAGAATATCCCTATCTTTAGGAAACATACTGAAGTATTTAGGGACAAAGGGCCACATGTATATAACTTATTCTCAGATGGTTCAGAAAAAAGTTGTGTATTTGTGACTGTGTGAAAGAGAGAGAGACAAAGAGAACGCAAATGAAGCAAACGGGATAAAATGTGAATAAGTGAATTTGGGTAAAGGATATATGGGTGTTCTTTGTGCTGTTCTTATTCTTGGAACTTTTCAGTGATTTTGAACTTATTTCCAAATAAAATGTTTTTTAAGAGAAAAATATAGCATGATAGATGGCGTTATGTTCTATGGAGAAAAATAAAGTGAGATTGTCAATGTCAATCATGAAATGATGAGGGAAGACTAAGGAGCAGGACCCTATGGGGCTTCCCGGGACAGAACTCTCCCCACATCCTCTGCTTTAGCTCCTGTCTGAAGTACCTAGATAATATTATCTGATGATTTTCAGATGCTGAAAACTCAGTTCCTCAGTTTTTCAGATGCTAAAACCACCACCAAATGGAAGAAATTAACTGCTTGATGATCATGAGCACGTAGCCACAGACCTTCCGGTGCCTAAGGATTGGTCACCATCAACCAATCAGAATTGTGCAGGAGCTGATCAGTTCCCTGGGATGCCCTGCCCTCACCTTGCTGAAAGCCTTCAGGCAGTTTGGGTTTTTGAGCAAGACCCTGGCGTTCTCCTTGCGTGACCCTACAGTAAACCTTTCTCTGCTCCCAAACTCCACGAACTTGCGTTCAGTAAGAAGACTTCAGGAAAGTGATGTGAGTCAAGACCTGAGCCCGGTGAGTGAGCAGCCCATGTGGCTATGTGGGGGAAGAGCATTCAGGCGGAAGAAATAGTAAGTTCAAAGATGGGAACAAGCGTGGCGCCTTCATTGACAGTGAGGCCAGTGAGTCTGTAGCTGAGAGAGTGAGGGGAGGAGTAGGAGATGAGGTGAGAGAAATAAGAGAGAGCCTGTCTGGGCGTTTGAGAACTACTAGAAGAAAGAGGGAAGGTCCTAAGGGCTTTGCACAGAGGATTAACCTGATCTTTTGTTTTCAACGCTCTGCTTGCTGTGAGAAGCAGATGGAAGAGGAGGCAAGAGTAGAGGCAGGGGAGCAGTAATTGGGTTGTTGAAATAATCCAGGCAAGAGACAGTTATTGGCTGGGACCCAGGGTGGGAGCAGAGGGGTCTGCGAGCAGTGCTTGGATACTGGGTATATTTTATTTATTTATTTATTTTTGGCTGTGTTGGGTCTTCGTTTCTGTGTGAGAGCTTTCTCTAGTTGCAGCAAGTGGGGACCACTCTTCATCACGGTGCGGGGGCCACTCTCGATCACGGTGCGCGGGCCTCTCACTGTCGCGGCCTCCCTTATTGCGGAGCACAGGCTCCAGACGCCCAGGCTCAGCAATTGTGGCTCACGGGCCTAGTCGCTCCGCAGCATGTGGGATCTTCCCAGACCAGGGCTCGAACCCGTGTCCCCTGTATTGGCAGGTAGATTCTCAACCACTGCGCCACCAGGGAAGCCCGTGGCTATATTTTAAAGCATTTGCTGATGGATAGGAAGTGACGTACAGAAGGGATGTCATAGATGAATCAAGTGTTTTGGCCGGAAGAGCAGCTACGAGGATGGAATGTCCATTAACTGAAATGGGGGAGCCTGTGGGTGAAGCAGCTTTGGGGATACACTGAGGAATTTAGTTCTGGACATATTTAAGTTTCAGACACCCATTCAGTATTTCAGTGGAGGCGTGGAGCAGGCAGTTGTAGGTAGGAGTCGGGCCATGGGAGAGCCCCAGGCAAGAGATGAGCATATAGAGGATTTTTAAAGACATGAGAGTCGATGAGGGCACCGGGGAAGGAGAGGGCGAGGGCCTAAGATTGGGCCTGGGAATGCCAAATGCAAGCTGCTGTCCTGGGAAATGAGGAGAAACTATGGAAGGCCGAAAGGGGGCAGCCAGAGAGGGAGGAGGAGAACCAAGAGAGGGTGGGGTCCTGGTAGCCAAGGGAGGAAAGTGTTTTGAGGAGGAAGGAGTGATCAGGTGTGTCAGATACTGCTGACAAGTTGATGGAGTCGGGAGTTAAGAATCAACCACGGGGCAATTATACTCCAATAAAGATGTTTAAAAATAAATAAATAAAGCCAATAATAACTTAAAAAAAAAAAAGAACCAACTTGGGGGGCTTCCCTGGTGGCGCAGTGGTTAAGATTCCGTCTGCCAATACAGGGGACACGGGTTCGAGCCCTGGTCCGGGAAGATCCCACATGCTGCACAGCAACTAAGCCTGTGAGCCACAACTACTGAGCCCTCGTGCCTAGAGCACGTGCTCTGCAAGAAGAGAAGCGACCACAATGAGAAGCCTGCTCACCGCAACAAAGAGTAGCCCCTGCTCGCCACAACTAGAGAAAGCCTGCGTGTAGCAAAGACCCAACGCAGCCAAAAATAAATAAATAAATAAATTTATAGGGGGAAAAAAATCAACCGCAGGATGTAATGTTGTTAAGGTCACTGAGGGTTCTGACAAGAGAGTTTTATTGCGATGTGAGTGCACAATCCTGATTGGAGTGGGCTCAAGGGGGAATGAGAGGGGAGGAATTGGAGACAGCAAGTAGAGACAGCTGTACCGAGGCCTTTTGCTGTAAAGGGAACGAGAGAAACGAGGCAGTAGCTGGAGGAGGAGCAGGAGCAAGAGAGGTTTTCCTTAACTGGAGACAGTGGATTGGCTGTTCTTTGTAGGGTCCTGCAAAGGGACTCTATTGTTTCTTATTCTCTCTCTGGCCTGACCCTGCTCCTGGTTGACCCTGTCAAGCCCCCTGAATTAAAAAGTTTAACTTCCTCTCTGTCCTGTTTCTTCATGCAGCTCTTCTTGAAAGCTCTAGGTTCTCTTGTCCTGCAGCTCCACTTTCCCCATCTCATCTGGCCTGTTTCTCCCGTAATTTCCTAGAAGTGCCCTGTGGATCCACACCAGCTGCTCTGGTATATCCATCTTTACAACGGCTGCCCTCCTTGACTACCAATGCTGCAAGTTAAGGAGCCCCACTTTAGTCCTTCGGAATCTTTTGAAAAATACTTAAGACGGTTCTTCTACAATGGACTCCCACCTCTAAATCCACAGTCATTCTGTGGGTAGGAAGCATTTTATCATGGAAGAGATTTTAGGAAGTGGTATCAGTTGAGGGTGGAGTGGGGCATAAGATGATGAATCCTTAGGGACACAAAGGAAAGGACAAATCGAAGTTCCAAGGAAGAACTGACAGGTCTTGTCAACAGTTGTGTGCCAATATAGATGTGTTGCAAGTCTTCAATATGGCATAACCTTTGATCTGGCAATTCCACTTCTAGGAACTTATCTAGAAAAAAATGGTAGGCAGTTAAGGTACTAAGAGTATACAAAAGGTTGTTCATCATAGACTATCCGTAGTTGCAAAATACTGGAAACCTCCTAAGTGTCAACAGTGGAAGGCTGCTAGATATACCATGTGATCATTAAAACAATGACATAGAGGTGAAAATGTATTGTCAAGAAGGTGCTTGTGATAGGTAAAAAGAGCAGGTTACAGACACGCATGTTACACATATGCATATCTGTGTAGAATACTTCAAGAGGTTGTATCAGTGGCAGTGATGATGTGAGTGCTCTGTAACTGTATTTTTTTAAATGTTTTTCTTTTTTTAGTTTAACTTTTTAAATTTAAATTTTATTTTTTTATTGAAGTATAGTTGATTTACAATGTTGTATTAGTTTCAGGTGTACAGCACAGTGATTCAGTTATATATATCTATTCTTTTTCAGATTCTTTTCCCTTATAGGTTATTCCAAAATATTGAGTATAGTTCCCTGTGCTCTACTGTAGGTCCTCATTGGTTATCTATATATATAGTAGTGTGTATGTTAATTCCAAACTCCTAATTTATCCCTCCCCCCTTCCCTTTTGATAACCATAAGTTTGTTTTCTATGTCTGTGGGTCTATTTCTTTTTCGTAAATAAGTTCATTTGTATCTTTTTTTTAGGTTCCACATATAAGTGGTATCATATGACATTTGTCTTTCTTTGACTTCACTTAGTATGATAATCTCTCGGTCCATCCATGTTGTGCAAATGGCATTATTTCATTCTTTTTTATGGCTGAGTAATAGTCCATTGTGTGTGTGTGTGTGTGTGTGTGTGTGTGTGTGTGTATACACACAACACATCTTCTTTATTCATCTGTCAGTGGATATTTAGTTTGCGTCTATGTGTTGGCTATTGTAAATAGTGCTGCTATGAACATTGGAGTGCATGTATCTTTTCCAATTATGGCTTTCTCCAGATATATGCCCAGGAATGGGATTGCAGGATGATATGGTAATTCTATATTTAGTTTTTCAAGGAACCTCTATACTGTTCTCCATAATGGTTGTACCAATTTACATTCCTGCCAACAGTGTAGGAGGGTTCCCTTTTCTCCACACCCTCTCCAGCATTTATTGTTTGTAGATTTTTTGATGATGGCCATTCTGACTGAGGTGAGGTGATACCTCACTGTAGTTTTGATTTGCATTTCTCTAATAATTAGTGATGTTGAGCATCTTTTCATGTGCTTTTGGCCATCTGTATGTCTTCTTTGGAGAAATGTCTATTTAGATCTTCCACCCATTTTTTGATTGGGTTGTTTATTTTTTTTGACATTGAGCTGCATGAGCTGTTTGTATATTTTGTCAGTCACTTCATTCGTAAATATTTTCTCCCATTCTGTGGGTTGTCTCATCGTTTTGTTTATGGTTTCCTTTGCTTTGCAAAAGCTTTTACGTTTAATTAGGTCCCACTTGTTTTTTGTTTTTTATTTCCATTACTGTAGGAGATGGATCCAGAAAGATACTGCTGTGATTTATGTCAGAGTGTTCTGCCTATGTTTTCCTCTAGGGGTTTTATAGTATCTGGTTTTATATTTAGGTCTTTAATCCATTTTGAGTTTATTTTTGTGTATGGTGTTAGGTAGTGTTCTAATTTCATTCTTTTACATGTAGCTGTCCAGTTTTCCCAGCACCACCTATTGAAGAGAGTGTCTTTTCTCGGTTGTATATTCTTGCCTCCTTTGTCGTAGATTAATTGACCATAGGTGAGTGGGTTTATTTCTGGGCTTTCTATCCTGTTCCATTGATCTATATGTCTGTTTTTTGTGCCAGTACCATAGTATTTTGATTACTGTAGCTTTGTCATATAGTGTGATGTCAGGGAGCCTTATTCCTCCAGCTCTGTTTTTCTTTCTTAAGATTGCTTTAGCTATTTAGGGTCTTTGTGTTCTAGTTCTGTGAAAAATGCCATTGCTAATTTTTTTTTTTAATTAAAATTTTTTTTATTTTTGGCTGTGTTTGGTCTTTGTTGTTGCACACAGGCTTTCTCTAGTTGCAGCGAGCGAGGGCTACTCTTCACTGTGGTCCGTGGGCTTCTCGTTGAGGTGGTTTCTCTTGTTGCGGAGCACAGGTTCTAGGTGTGCAGGCTTCAGTAGTTGTGGCGTGCAGGCTTCAGTAGTTGTTGCATGCAGGCTCAGGAGTTGTGGCTTGCGGGCTGTAGAGCACAGGCTCAGTAGTTGTGGCACATGGACTTAGTGGCTCCACGATATATGGGATCTTCCCAGACCAGGGATCAAACCTGTGACCCCTGCATTGGCAGGTGGATTCTTAACCACTGTGCCACCAGGAAAGTCTGCCATTGCTAATTTGATAGGGATTGCATTGACTCTGTAGGTTGCCTTGGCTAGTATAGTCATTTTGACAATGTTGACCCTTCTAATCCAAGAACACGGTATATCTTTCCATCTGTTTGTGTCATCTTTTATTTCTTTCATCACTGTTTTATAGTTTTCAGAGTTCAGGTCTTTTGCCTCCTTAGATAAGTTTATTCCTAGGTATTTTATTCTTTTTTATGTGATGGTAAATGAGATTGTTTCCTTAATTCCTCTTTCTTATCTGACATTGTTAGTGTATAGAAATGCAACAGATTTCTGTGTGTTAATTTTGTATCCTGCGACTTTACCAAATTCTCAATGAGCTTTAGTAGTTTTCTGGTAGCGTCTTTAGGATTTCCTGTGTATAGTAACATGTCATCTGCAAACAGTGACGGTTTTACTTCTTTCCCAGTTTGGATTCCTATTATTTCTTTTTCTTCTCTGATGACAGTGGCTAGGACTTCCAAAACTCTGTTGAATAAAAGTGGTGAGAGTGGGCATCCTTGTCTTGTTGTTGATCTTAGAGAAAATGCTTTCAGCTTTTCACTGTTGAGTATGTTAGCTATGGGTTTCTCATATATGGCCTTTATCATGTTGAGGTATGTTCCCTCTATGCCCACTTCGGGAGAGTTATTTTTTTAATCATAAATGGATGTTGAGATAGATAGATAGATAGATAGATAGATAGATAGATAGATAGATTTATTTATTTATTTATTTATTTATTTATTTATTTATTTATTTATTTATTTATTTATTTATGGCTGTGTTGGGTCTTCGTTTCTGTGCGAGGACTTTCTCTAGTTGCGGCAAGCGGGGGCCACTCTTCATCGCAGTGCGCAGGCCTCTCAGTATCGTGGCCTCTCTTGTTGTGGAGCACAGGCTCCAGACCCACAGGCTCAGTAGTTGTGGCTCACGGGCCCAGCTGCTCCACGGCATGTGGGATCTTCCCAGACCAGGGCTCGAACCCGTGTCCCCTGCATTAGCAGGCAAATTCTCAACCACTGCGCCACCAGGGAAGCCCTGGATGTTGAGTTTTATGAAGAGATTTTTCTGCATCTACTGAGATGATCTTGTGGTTGTTATTCTTCAATTTGTTGATATGGTATATCACACTGATTGCTTTGTAGGTATTGAAGAATCCTTGCTTCCCTGGGGTAAATCCCACTTGATCATCGTGTATGAGCCTTTTAATATATTGTTGGATTCAGTTTGCTAGTATTTTGTTGAGGATTTTTGTGTCTGTCTTCATCAGTGATATTGGCCTGTAATTTTCTTTCTTTGTGGTATCTTTGATTTTGGTATCAGGGTGATGGTGGCCTCCAAGAATGAGTTTGGGAGTGTTCCTTCCTCTGCAGTTTTTTGGAATAGTTTCAGAAGGATAGGTGCTAACTCTTCTCTAAATGTCCGATAGGGACTTCCCTGGTGGTCCAGTGGTAAGGAATCCGCCTTACAATGCAGGGGACGCAGGTTCGATCCCTGGTCAGGCAACTAAGATCCCACGTGCCGCGGGGCGACTAAGCCCATGCGCCACAACTACTGAGCTCGTGCGCCTCAGCTAGAGAGGCTGCATGCAGCAAACTACAGAGCCCGCATGCTCTGGGACCTGCACGCCACAACTAGAGAGAAAAAACCCACACACCACAACTAGAGAGAAGCCCACACGCTGCAATGAAGAGACCATGTGCTGCAACGAAAGATCCTGCATGCCTCAACAAAGATCCTGCGTGCTGCAACTGAGACCTGATGCAGCCAAAAATAAATAAAAAATAAAATAAATCTTAAAAAATATAAATGTTTGATAGAATTCACCCGTGACGACATCTGGTCTCGGACTTTGCTTTGTTGGAAGATTCTTTTTTTTTTTGAATTTTATTTATTTATTTTATACAGCATGTTCTCATTAGTTATCCATTTTATACATATTAGTATATATATGTCAATCCCAATCTCCCAATTCATCACACCACCACCCCCCCACCACTTCCCCCCTTGGTGTCCATACGTTTGTTCTCTACATCTGTGTCTCATTTTCTGCCCTGCAAACTGGTTCATCTGTACCATTTTTCTAGGTTCCACATATATGCCTTAATATATTTGTTTTCCTCTTTCTGACTTACTTCACTCTGTAGGACAGTCTCTAGATCCATCCACGTCTCTACAAATGACCCAGTTTCGTTCCTTTTTATGGCTGAGTAATATTCCATTGTATATACATACCACATCTTCTTTATCCATTCATCTGTCGATGGGCATTTAGGTAGCTTCCATATCCTGGCTAGTGTAAATATTGCTGCAATGAACATTGGGGTGCATGTGTCTTTTTGAATTATGGTTTTCTCTGGGTATATGCCCAGTAGTTGGATTGCTGGGTCAAATGATAATTCTATTTTTAGTTTTTTAAGGAACCTCCATACTGTTCTCCATAGTGGCTGTATCCATTTACATTCCCACCAACAGTGTGAGAGGGTTCCCTTTTCTCCACACCCTCTCCAGCATTTGTTGTTTGTAGATTTTCTGATGATGCCCATTCTAACTGGTGTGAGGTGATACCTCATTGTAGTTTTGATTTGCATTTCTCTAATAATTAGTGATGTTGAGCAGCTTTTCATGTGCTTCTTGGCCATCTGTATGTCTTCTTTGGAGAAGTGTCTATTTAGGTCTTCTGCCCATTTTTGGATTGGGTTGTTTGTTTTTCTAATATTGAGCTGAATGAGCTGTTTATATATTTTGGAGATTAATCCTTTGTCCATTGATTCGTTTGCAAATACTATCTCCCATTCTGAGGTCTGTCTTTTCGTCTTGTTTGTAGTTTCCTTTGCTGTGCAAAAGCTTTTAAGTTTCTCTAGGTCCCATTTGTTTATTTTTGTTTTTATTTCCATTACTCTAGGAGGTGGGTCAAAAAAGGATTTTGCTGTGATTTATGTCAAAGAGTGTTTTTCCTATGTTTTCCTCTAAGAGTTTTATAGTGTCTGGTCTTACATTTAAGTCTTTAATCCATCTGGAGTTTATTTTTGTGTATGGTGTTAGGTAGTGTTCTAATTTCATTCTTTTACATGTAGCTGTCCAGTTTTCCCAGCACCAGTTATTGAAGAGACTGTCTTTTCTCCACTGTATATCCTTGCCTCCTTTGTCATAGATTAGTTGACCAAAGGTGCGTGGGTTTATCTCTGGGCTTTCTATCCTGTTCCATTGATCTCTATTTCTGTTTTTGTGCCAGTACCATACTGTTGTGATTTCTGTAGCTTTTGTGGTATAGTTTGAAGTTGGGGAGCCTGATTCCTCCAACTCCGTTTTTCTTTCTCAAGTTTGCTCTGGCTATTCAGGGTCTTTTGTGTTTCCATATGAATTGTAAAATTTTTTGTTCTAATTCTGTGAAGAATGCCATTGGTAGTTTGATAGGGATTGCACTGAATCTGTAGATTGCTTTGGGTAGTAGAGTCATTTTCACAGTATTGATTCTTCCAATCAAGAACATGGTATATTTCTCCATGTTTATGTCATCTTTGATTTCTTTCATCAGTGTTTTATAGTTTCCTGAGTACAAGGCTTTTGCCTCCTTAGGCAGGTTTATTTGTAGGTGTTTTATTCTTTTTGTTGCAGTGGTAAATGGGAGTGTTTCCTTAATTTCTCTTTCTGATTTTTCATTGTTGTTGTATAGGAATGCCAGAGATTTCTGTGCATTAACTTTGTATCCTGCAACCTTACCAAATTCATTGATTAGTTCTAGTAGTTTCCTGGTGGCATCTTTAGGATTTTCTATGTGTAGCATCATGCCATCTGCAAACAGTGACAGTTTTACTTCTTTTCCAGTTTGGATTCCTTTTATTTCTTTTTCTTCTCTGATTGCCACGGCTAGAACTTCCAAAACTATGTTGAATAAGAGTGGTGAGAGTGGACATCCTTGTCTTATTCCTGATCTTAGTGGAAATGCTTTCAGTTTTTCACCATTGAGTATGATGCTTGCTGTGGGTTTGTCATATTTGGCCTTTATTATGTTGAGGTAGGTTCCCTCTATGCCCATATTCTGGAGAGTTTTTATCATAAATTGGTGTTGAAGTTTGTCAAAAGCTTTTTCTGCATCTATCGAGATGATTATATGGTTTTTATTCCTTAATTTGTTAATGTGGTGTATCACATGGATTGATTTGCATATATTGAAGAAGCATTGCATCCCTGGGATAAATCCCACTTGATCATGGTGTATGATCATTTTAATATGCTGTTGGATTCTGTTTGCTAGTATTTTGTTCAGGATTTTTGCATCTATGTTCATCAGTGATATTGGTCTATAATTTTCTTTTTTTGTGATATCTTTTTCTGATTTTGGTATCAGGGTGATGGTGGCTTCAAGTATCTCCCCACAGATTGCTTATTAGATACAAAGGAAAAAACAACAACAACAATACCTTGTAACCAAGCAGGACTCGCTTTTGGTGACACCTCCCCCAACCCCTTTTATTTAGTAGAGGGTTGTCTGATGTTTCCTTGTGATTAGGTTCAGGTTATGCTTTCCTGGCTGGAATGTTACGTAGCAATGCAGCATCCTTCTGAGGATGTCATGTTTGAGTCACACAGTGTTCTTTTTTTCTTTTTTGGCTGCATTGGGTCTTCGTTCCTACACGCGAGCTTTCTCTAGTTGCGTGGAGCGGGGGCTACTCTTCGTTGTGGTGCCCAAGCTTCTTGTTGTAATGGCTTCTCTTGTTGCAGAGCACGGGCTCTCGGCGTGGGGGCTTCAGTAGTTGTGGCACGCAGGCTCAGTAGTTGTGGTTTGCGAGCTCTAGAGCGCAGGCTCAGTAGATGTGACACACGGGCTTAGTTTCTCCAAGGCATGTGGGATCTTCCCAGACCAGGGCTCGAACCCGTGACCCCTGCATTGGCAGGTGGACTCTTTTTTTTTTTTTTTTTTTAATTTATTTATTTATTTTTGGCTGTGTTGGGTCTTTGTTTCTGTGTGAGGGCTTTCTCCAGTTGCGGCAAGCGGGGGCCACTCTCTTCATCGCGGTGCGCGGGCCTCTCATTATTGCGGCCTCTCTTGTTGCGGAGCACAGGCTCCAGACGCGCAGGCTCAGTAATCGTGGCTCACGGGCCCAGTTGCTCCGTGGCATGTGGGATCTTCCCAGACCCGGGCTCGAACCCGTGTCCCCTGCATTGGCAGGCAGATTCTCAACCACTGCGCCACCAGGGAAGCCCGGCAGGTGGACTCTTAACCACTGCACCACCAAGGAAGTCCCACACAGTGTCCTTTGACCCCTCACTGGTGATGTTAATTTTGATCTCCTGGCAAGATGGTGTTGAATTTTGCCATGTTGTTAGCAAACGCAAGTTCATGTACCCGATGCACAGTGAGGCCAAACGATCCCAATATGTCATGTCTGAGTTTGGAGCAGAGAAATGTTTATTGCAGGGCTATGCAAGGAGACGGGTGGTGCATGCCCTCCAAAGCCTGGATTCCCTGAAAGGTTTCAGCAAAACAGTTTTAAAGGCCAAGTGGGGAGCAGGGTTGCAGGGTACATGATCAGCTTGTGCACAATTCTCTGATTGGTTGATGTTGAGGTGGTGAGCGTTAATCAATCCTTAGGTGCCAGTAGGTGCGTGGGAGGGGGGAGGGAGGCTACGTGCTCACGATCATCAAGCAGTTAATTTTTTCCATTTGGTGGTGGTTTTGGTCTCTGAAAAACTCAGGAAATAGGCTTGAGATACTATTATCTGTGTACTTCAGAGAGGAGCTACAGTAGAGGATATGGGGGAAGGGTCTGTCCCAGGAAGGACCCATAGGGTCCTGCTCAGATACAGAGGGACTGTATTCTTCAAAAATGGCAATGTCATAAAAGACAAAGGAAGGTTGTGGACATGCTTCAGATTAAAGGAGAGTAAAGAGTCAGACAACCCAAACGCAATACATCTGATAGTAGACTTGACCTTGTACTGGAGAGAGAAATGGATACAGATGGTAGAAAAGCATTGCATCAGTGTTAAATTTACTGGTTGATAACTATGGTTGTGTAAGAGAATATCCCTATCTTTAGGAAACATACTGAAGTATTTAGGGACAAAGGGCCACATGTATATAACTTATTCTCAGATGGTTCAGAAAAAAGTTGTGTATTTGTGACTGTGTGAAAGAGAGAGAGACAAAGAGAACGCAAATGAAGCAAACGGGATAAAATGTGAATAAGTGAATTTGGGTAAAGGATATATGGGTGTTCTTTGTGCTGTTCTTATTCTTGGAACTTTTCAGTGATTTTGAACTTATTTCCAAATAAAATGTTTTTTAAGAGAAAAATATAGCATGATAGATGGCGTTATGTTCTATGGAGAAAAATAAAGTGAGATTGTCAATGTCAATCATGAAATGATGAGGGAAGACTAAGGAGCAGGACCCTATGGGGCTTCCCGGGACAGAACTCTCCCCACATCCTCTGCTTTAGCTCCTGTCTGAAGTACCTAGATAATATTATCTGATGATTTTCAGATGCTGAAAACTCAGTTCCTCAGTTTTTCAGATGCTAAAACCACCACCAAATGGAAGAAATTAACTGCTTGATGATCATGAGCACGTAGCCACAGACCTTCCGGTGCCTAAGGATTGGTCACCATCAACCAATCAGAATTGTGCAGGAGCTGATCAGTTCCCTGGGATGCCCTGCCCTCACCTTGCTGAAAGCCTTCAGGCAGTTTGGGTTTTTGAGCAAGACCCTGGCGTTCTCCTTGCGTGACCCTACAGTAAACCTTTCTCTGCTCCCAAACTCCACGAACTTGCGTTCAGTAAGAAGACTTCAGGAAAGTGATGTGAGTCAAGACCTGAGCCCGGTGAGTGAGCAGCCCATGTGGCTATGTGGGGGAAGAGCATTCAGGCGGAAGAAATAGTAAGTTCAAAGATGGGAACAAGCGTGGCGCCTTCATTGACAGTGAGGCCAGTGAGTCTGTAGCTGAGAGAGTGAGGGGAGGAGTAGGAGATGAGGTGAGAGAAATAAGAGAGAGCCTGTCTGGGCGTTTGAGAACTACTAGAAGAAAGAGGGAAGGTCCTAAGGGCTTTGCACAGAGGATTAACCTGATCTTTTGTTTTCAACGCTCTGCTTGCTGTGAGAAGCAGATGGAAGAGGAGGCAAGAGTAGAGGCAGGGGAGCAGTAATTGGGTTGTTGAAATAATCCAGGCAAGAGACAGTTATTGGCTGGGACCCAGGGTGGGAGCAGAGGGGTCTGCGAGCAGTGCTTGGATACTGGGTATATTTTATTTATTTATTTATTTTTGGCTGTGTTGGGTCTTCGTTTCTGTGTGAGAGCTTTCTCTAGTTGCAGCAAGTGGGGACCACTCTTCATCACGGTGCGGGGGCCACTCTCGATCACGGTGCGCGGGCCTCTCACTGTCGCGGCCTCCCTTATTGCGGAGCACAGGCTCCAGACGCCCAGGCTCAGCAATTGTGGCTCACGGGCCTAGTCGCTCCGCAGCATGTGGGATCTTCCCAGACCAGGGCTCGAACCCGTGTCCCCTGTATTGGCAGGTAGATTCTCAACCACTGCGCCACCAGGGAAGCCCGTGGCTATATTTTAAAGCATTTGCTGATGGATAGGAAGTGACGTACAGAAGGGATGTCATAGATGAATCAAGTGTTTTGGCCGGAAGAGCAGCTACGAGGATGGAATGTCCATTAACTGAAATGGGGGAGCCTGTGGGTGAAGCAGCTTTGGGGATACACTGAGGAATTTAGTTCTGGACATATTTAAGTTTCAGACACCCATTCAGTATTTCAGTGGAGGCGTGGAGCAGGCAGTTGTAGGTAGGAGTCGGGCCATGGGAGAGCCCCAGGCAAGAGATGAGCATATAGAGGATTTTTAAAGACATGAGAGTCGATGAGGGCACCGGGGAAGGAGAGGGCGAGGGCCTAAGATTGGGCCTGGGAATGCCAAATGCAAGCTGCTGTCCTGGGAAATGAGGAGAAACTATGGAAGGCCGAAAGGGGGCAGCCAGAGAGGGAGGAGGAGAACCAAGAGAGGGTGGGGTCCTGGTAGCCAAGGGAGGAAAGTGTTTTGAGGAGGAAGGAGTGATCAGGTGTGTCAGATACTGCTGACAAGTTGATGGAGTCGGGAGTTAAGAATCAACCACGGGGCAATTATACTCCAATAAAGATGTTTAAAAATAAATAAATAAAGCCAATAATAACTTAAAAAAAAAAAAGAACCAACTTGGGGGGCTTCCCTGGTGGCGCAGTGGTTAAGATTCCGTCTGCCAATACAGGGGACACGGGTTCGAGCCCTGGTCCGGGAAGATCCCACATGCTGCACAGCAACTAAGCCTGTGAGCCACAACTACTGAGCCCTCGTGCCTAGAGCACGTGCTCTGCAAGAAGAGAAGCGACCACAATGAGAAGCCTGCTCACCGCAACAAAGAGTAGCCCCTGCTCGCCACAACTAGAGAAAGCCTGCGTGTAGCAAAGACCCAACGCAGCCAAAAATAAATAAATAAATAAATTTATAGGGGGAAAAAAATCAACCGCAGGATGTAATGTTGTTAAGGTCACTGAGGGTTCTGACAAGAGAGTTTTATTGCGATGTGAGTGCACAATCCTGATTGGAGTGGGCTCAAGGGGGAATGAGAGGGGAGGAATTGGAGACAGCAAGTAGAGACAGCTGTACCGAGGCCTTTTGCTGTAAAGGGAACGAGAGAAACGAGGCAGTAGCTGGAGGAGGAGCAGGAGCAAGAGAGGTTTTCCTTAACTGGAGACAGTGGATTGGCTGTTCTTTGTAGGGTCCTGCAAAGGGACTCTATTGTTTCTTATTCTCTCTCTGGCCTGACCCTGCTCCTGGTTGACCCTGTCAAGCCCCCTGAATTAAAAAGTTTAACTTCCTCTCTGTCCTGTTTCTTCATGCAGCTCTTCTTGAAAGCTCTAGGTTCTCTTGTCCTGCAGCTCCACTTTCCCCATCTCATCTGGCCTGTTTCTCCCGTAATTTCCTAGAAGTGCCCTGTGGATCCACACCAGCTGCTCTGGTATATCCATCTTTACAACGGCTGCCCTCCTTGACTACCAATGCTGCAAGTTAAGGAGCCCCACTTTAGTCCTTCGGAATCTTTTGAAAAATACTTAAGACGGTTCTTCTACAATGGACTCCCACCTCTAAATCCACAGTCATTCTGTGGGTAGGAAGCATTTTATCATGGAAGAGATTTTAGGAAGTGGTATCAGTTGAGGGTGGAGTGGGGCATAAGATGATGAATCCTTAGGGACACAAAGGAAAGGACAAATCGAAGTTCCAAGGAAGAACTGACAGGTCTTGTCAACAGTTGTGTGCCAATATAGATGTGTTGCAAGTCTTCAATATGGCATAACCTTTGATCTGGCAATTCCACTTCTAGGAACTTATCTAGAAAAAAATGGTAGGCAGTTAAGGTACTAAGAGTATACAAAAGGTTGTTCATCATAGACTATCCGTAGTTGCAAAATACTGGAAACCTCCTAAGTGTCAACAGTGGAAGGCTGCTAGATATACCATGTGATCATTAAAACAATGACATAGAGGTGAAAATGTATTGTCAAGAAGGTGCTTGTGATAGGTAAAAAGAGCAGGTTACAGACACGCATGTTACACATATGCATATCTGTGTAGAATACTTCAAGAGGTTGTATCAGTGGCAGTGATGATGTGAGTGCTCTGTAACTGTATTTTTTTAAATGTTTTTCTTTTTTTAGTTTAACTTTTTAAATTTAAATTTTATTTTTTTATTGAAGTATAGTTGATTTACAATGTTGTATTAGTTTCAGGTGTACAGCACAGTGATTCAGTTATATATATCTATTCTTTTTCAGATTCTTTTCCCTTATAGGTTATTCCAAAATATTGAGTATAGTTCCCTGTGCTCTACTGTAGGTCCTCATTGGTTATCTATATATATAGTAGTGTGTATGTTAATTCCAAACTCCTAATTTATCCCTCCCCCCTTCCCTTTTGATAACCATAAGTTTGTTTTCTATGTCTGTGGGTCTATTTCTTTTTCGTAAATAAGTTCATTTGTATCTTTTTTTTAGGTTCCACATATAAGTGGTATCATATGACATTTGTCTTTCTTTGACTTCACTTAGTATGATAATCTCTCGGTCCATCCATGTTGTGCAAATGGCATTATTTCATTCTTTTTTATGGCTGAGTAATAGTCCATTGTGTGTGTGTGTGTGTGTGTGTGTGTGTGTGTGTGTATACACACAACACATCTTCTTTATTCATCTGTCAGTGGATATTTAGTTTGCGTCTATGTGTTGGCTATTGTAAATAGTGCTGCTATGAACATTGGAGTGCATGTATCTTTTCCAATTATGGCTTTCTCCAGATATATGCCCAGGAATGGGATTGCAGGATGATATGGTAATTCTATATTTAGTTTTTCAAGGAACCTCTATACTGTTCTCCATAATGGTTGTACCAATTTACATTCCTGCCAACAGTGTAGGAGGGTTCCCTTTTCTCCACACCCTCTCCAGCATTTATTGTTTGTAGATTTTTTGATGATGGCCATTCTGACTGAGGTGAGGTGATACCTCACTGTAGTTTTGATTTGCATTTCTCTAATAATTAGTGATGTTGAGCATCTTTTCATGTGCTTTTGGCCATCTGTATGTCTTCTTTGGAGAAATGTCTATTTAGATCTTCCACCCATTTTTTGATTGGGTTGTTTATTTTTTTTGACATTGAGCTGCATGAGCTGTTTGTATATTTTGTCAGTCACTTCATTCGTAAATATTTTCTCCCATTCTGTGGGTTGTCTCATCGTTTTGTTTATGGTTTCCTTTGCTTTGCAAAAGCTTTTACGTTTAATTAGGTCCCACTTGTTTTTTGTTTTTTATTTCCATTACTGTAGGAGATGGATCCAGAAAGATACTGCTGTGATTTATGTCAGAGTGTTCTGCCTATGTTTTCCTCTAGGGGTTTTATAGTATCTGGTTTTATATTTAGGTCTTTAATCCATTTTGAGTTTATTTTTGTGTATGGTGTTAGGTAGTGTTCTAATTTCATTCTTTTACATGTAGCTGTCCAGTTTTCCCAGCACCACCTATTGAAGAGAGTGTCTTTTCTCGGTTGTATATTCTTGCCTCCTTTGTCGTAGATTAATTGACCATAGGTGAGTGGGTTTATTTCTGGGCTTTCTATCCTGTTCCATTGATCTATATGTCTGTTTTTTGTGCCAGTACCATAGTATTTTGATTACTGTAGCTTTGTCATATAGTGTGATGTCAGGGAGCCTTATTCCTCCAGCTCTGTTTTTCTTTCTTAAGATTGCTTTAGCTATTTAGGGTCTTTGTGTTCTAGTTCTGTGAAAAATGCCATTGCTAATTTTTTTTTTTAATTAAAATTTTTTTTATTTTTGGCTGTGTTTGGTCTTTGTTGTTGCACACAGGCTTTCTCTAGTTGCAGCGAGCGAGGGCTACTCTTCACTGTGGTCCGTGGGCTTCTCGTTGAGGTGGTTTCTCTTGTTGCGGAGCACAGGTTCTAGGTGTGCAGGCTTCAGTAGTTGTGGCGTGCAGGCTTCAGTAGTTGTTGCATGCAGGCTCAGGAGTTGTGGCTTGCGGGCTGTAGAGCACAGGCTCAGTAGTTGTGGCACATGGACTTAGTGGCTCCACGATATATGGGATCTTCCCAGACCAGGGATCAAACCTGTGACCCCTGCATTGGCAGGTGGATTCTTAACCACTGTGCCACCAGGAAAGTCTGCCATTGCTAATTTGATAGGGATTGCATTGACTCTGTAGGTTGCCTTGGCTAGTATAGTCATTTTGACAATGTTGACCCTTCTAATCCAAGAACACGGTATATCTTTCCATCTGTTTGTGTCATCTTTTATTTCTTTCATCACTGTTTTATAGTTTTCAGAGTTCAGGTCTTTTGCCTCCTTAGATAAGTTTATTCCTAGGTATTTTATTCTTTTTTATGTGATGGTAAATGAGATTGTTTCCTTAATTCCTCTTTCTTATCTGACATTGTTAGTGTATAGAAATGCAACAGATTTCTGTGTGTTAATTTTGTATCCTGCGACTTTACCAAATTCTCAATGAGCTTTAGTAGTTTTCTGGTAGCGTCTTTAGGATTTCCTGTGTATAGTAACATGTCATCTGCAAACAGTGACGGTTTTACTTCTTTCCCAGTTTGGATTCCTATTATTTCTTTTTCTTCTCTGATGACAGTGGCTAGGACTTCCAAAACTCTGTTGAATAAAAGTGGTGAGAGTGGGCATCCTTGTCTTGTTGTTGATCTTAGAGAAAATGCTTTCAGCTTTTCACTGTTGAGTATGTTAGCTATGGGTTTCTCATATATGGCCTTTATCATGTTGAGGTATGTTCCCTCTATGCCCACTTCGGGAGAGTTATTTTTTTAATCATAAATGGATGTTGAGATAGATAGATAGATAGATAGATAGATAGATAGATAGATAGATTTATTTATTTATTTATTTATTTATTTATTTATTTATTTATTTATTTATTTATTTATTTATGGCTGTGTTGGGTCTTCGTTTCTGTGCGAGGACTTTCTCTAGTTGCGGCAAGCGGGGGCCACTCTTCATCGCAGTGCGCAGGCCTCTCAGTATCGTGGCCTCTCTTGTTGTGGAGCACAGGCTCCAGACCCACAGGCTCAGTAGTTGTGGCTCACGGGCCCAGCTGCTCCACGGCATGTGGGATCTTCCCAGACCAGGGCTCGAACCCGTGTCCCCTGCATTAGCAGGCAAATTCTCAACCACTGCGCCACCAGGGAAGCCCTGGATGTTGAGTTTTATGAAGAGATTTTTCTGCATCTACTGAGATGATCTTGTGGTTGTTATTCTTCAATTTGTTGATATGGTATATCACACTGATTGCTTTGTAGGTATTGAAGAATCCTTGCTTCCCTGGGGTAAATCCCACTTGATCATCGTGTATGAGCCTTTTAATATATTGTTGGATTCAGTTTGCTAGTATTTTGTTGAGGATTTTTGTGTCTGTCTTCATCAGTGATATTGGCCTGTAATTTTCTTTCTTTGTGGTATCTTTGATTTTGGTATCAGGGTGATGGTGGCCTCCAAGAATGAGTTTGGGAGTGTTCCTTCCTCTGCAGTTTTTTGGAATAGTTTCAGAAGGATAGGTGCTAACTCTTCTCTAAATGTCCGATAGGGACTTCCCTGGTGGTCCAGTGGTAAGGAATCCGCCTTACAATGCAGGGGACGCAGGTTCGATCCCTGGTCAGGCAACTAAGATCCCACGTGCCGCGGGGCGACTAAGCCCATGCGCCACAACTACTGAGCTCGTGCGCCTCAGCTAGAGAGGCTGCATGCAGCAAACTACAGAGCCCGCATGCTCTGGGACCTGCACGCCACAACTAGAGAGAAAAAACCCACACACCACAACTAGAGAGAAGCCCACACGCTGCAATGAAGAGACCATGTGCTGCAACGAAAGATCCTGCATGCCTCAACAAAGATCCTGCGTGCTGCAACTGAGACCTGATGCAGCCAAAAATAAATAAAAAATAAAATAAATCTTAAAAAATATAAATGTTTGATAGAATTCACCCGTGACGACATCTGGTCTCGGACTTTGCTTTGTTGGAAGATTCTTTTTTTTTTTGAATTTTATTTATTTATTTTATACAGCATGTTCTCATTAGTTATCCATTTTATACATATTAGTATATATATGTCAATCCCAATCTCCCAATTCATCACACCACCACCCCCCCACCACTTCCCCCCTTGGTGTCCATACGTTTGTTCTCTACATCTGTGTCTCATTTTCTGCCCTGCAAACTGGTTCATCTGTACCATTTTTCTAGGTTCCACATATATGCCTTAATATATTTGTTTTCCTCTTTCTGACTTACTTCACTCTGTAGGACAGTCTCTAGATCCATCCACGTCTCTACAAATGACCCAGTTTCGTTCCTTTTTATGGCTGAGTAATATTCCATTGTATATACATACCACATCTTCTTTATCCATTCATCTGTCGATGGGCATTTAGGTAGCTTCCATATCCTGGCTAGTGTAAATATTGCTGCAATGAACATTGGGGTGCATGTGTCTTTTTGAATTATGGTTTTCTCTGGGTATATGCCCAGTAGTTGGATTGCTGGGTCAAATGATAATTCTATTTTTAGTTTTTTAAGGAACCTCCATACTGTTCTCCATAGTGGCTGTATCCATTTACATTCCCACCAACAGTGTGAGAGGGTTCCCTTTTCTCCACACCCTCTCCAGCATTTGTTGTTTGTAGATTTTCTGATGATGCCCATTCTAACTGGTGTGAGGTGATACCTCATTGTAGTTTTGATTTGCATTTCTCTAATAATTAGTGATGTTGAGCAGCTTTTCATGTGCTTCTTGGCCATCTGTATGTCTTCTTTGGAGAAGTGTCTATTTAGGTCTTCTGCCCATTTTTGGATTGGGTTGTTTGTTTTTCTAATATTGAGCTGAATGAGCTGTTTATATATTTTGGAGATTAATCCTTTGTCCATTGATTCGTTTGCAAATACTATCTCCCATTCTGAGGTCTGTCTTTTCGTCTTGTTTGTAGTTTCCTTTGCTGTGCAAAAGCTTTTAAGTTTCTCTAGGTCCCATTTGTTTATTTTTGTTTTTATTTCCATTACTCTAGGAGGTGGGTCAAAAAAGGATTTTGCTGTGATTTATGTCAAAGAGTGTTTTTCCTATGTTTTCCTCTAAGAGTTTTATAGTGTCTGGTCTTACATTTAAGTCTTTAATCCATCTGGAGTTTATTTTTGTGTATGGTGTTAGGTAGTGTTCTAATTTCATTCTTTTACATGTAGCTGTCCAGTTTTCCCAGCACCAGTTATTGAAGAGACTGTCTTTTCTCCACTGTATATCCTTGCCTCCTTTGTCATAGATTAGTTGACCAAAGGTGCGTGGGTTTATCTCTGGGCTTTCTATCCTGTTCCATTGATCTCTATTTCTGTTTTTGTGCCAGTACCATACTGTTGTGATTTCTGTAGCTTTTGTGGTATAGTTTGAAGTTGGGGAGCCTGATTCCTCCAACTCCGTTTTTCTTTCTCAAGTTTGCTCTGGCTATTCAGGGTCTTTTGTGTTTCCATATGAATTGTAAAATTTTTTGTTCTAATTCTGTGAAGAATGCCATTGGTAGTTTGATAGGGATTGCACTGAATCTGTAGATTGCTTTGGGTAGTAGAGTCATTTTCACAGTATTGATTCTTCCAATCAAGAACATGGTATATTTCTCCATGTTTATGTCATCTTTGATTTCTTTCATCAGTGTTTTATAGTTTCCTGAGTACAAGGCTTTTGCCTCCTTAGGCAGGTTTATTTGTAGGTGTTTTATTCTTTTTGTTGCAGTGGTAAATGGGAGTGTTTCCTTAATTTCTCTTTCTGATTTTTCATTGTTGTTGTATAGGAATGCCAGAGATTTCTGTGCATTAACTTTGTATCCTGCAACCTTACCAAATTCATTGATTAGTTCTAGTAGTTTCCTGGTGGCATCTTTAGGATTTTCTATGTGTAGCATCATGCCATCTGCAAACAGTGACAGTTTTACTTCTTTTCCAGTTTGGATTCCTTTTATTTCTTTTTCTTCTCTGATTGCCACGGCTAGAACTTCCAAAACTATGTTGAATAAGAGTGGTGAGAGTGGACATCCTTGTCTTATTCCTGATCTTAGTGGAAATGCTTTCAGTTTTTCACCATTGAGTATGATGCTTGCTGTGGGTTTGTCATATTTGGCCTTTATTATGTTGAGGTAGGTTCCCTCTATGCCCATATTCTGGAGAGTTTTTATCATAAATTGGTGTTGAAGTTTGTCAAAAGCTTTTTCTGCATCTATCGAGATGATTATATGGTTTTTATTCCTTAATTTGTTAATGTGGTGTATCACATGGATTGATTTGCATATATTGAAGAAGCATTGCATCCCTGGGATAAATCCCACTTGATCATGGTGTATGATCATTTTAATATGCTGTTGGATTCTGTTTGCTAGTATTTTGTTCAGGATTTTTGCATCTATGTTCATCAGTGATATTGGTCTATAATTTTCTTTTTTTGTGATATCTTTTTCTGATTTTGGTATCAGGGTGATGGTGGCTTCAAGTATCTCCCCACAGATTGCTTATTAGATACAAAGGAAAAAACAACAACAACAATACCTTGTAACCAAGCAGGACTCGCTTTTGGTGACACCTCCCCCAACCCCTTTTATTTAGTAGAGGGTTGTCTGATGTTTCCTTGTGATTAGGTTCAGGTTATGCTTTCCTGGCTGGAATGTTACGTAGCAATGCAGCATCCTTCTGAGGATGTCATGTTTGAGTCACACAGTGTTCTTTTTTTCTTTTTTGGCTGCATTGGGTCTTCGTTCCTACACGCGAGCTTTCTCTAGTTGCGTGGAGCGGGGGCTACTCTTCGTTGTGGTGCCCAAGCTTCTTGTTGTAATGGCTTCTCTTGTTGCAGAGCACGGGCTCTCGGCGTGGGGGCTTCAGTAGTTGTGGCACGCAGGCTCAGTAGTTGTGGTTTGCGAGCTCTAGAGCGCAGGCTCAGTAGATGTGACACACGGGCTTAGTTTCTCCAAGGCATGTGGGATCTTCCCAGACCAGGGCTCGAACCCGTGACCCCTGCATTGGCAGGTGGACTCTTTTTTTTTTTTTTTTTTTAATTTATTTATTTATTTTTGGCTGTGTTGGGTCTTTGTTTCTGTGTGAGGGCTTTCTCCAGTTGCGGCAAGCGGGGGCCACTCTCTTCATCGCGGTGCGCGGGCCTCTCATTATTGCGGCCTCTCTTGTTGCGGAGCACAGGCTCCAGACGCGCAGGCTCAGTAATCGTGGCTCACGGGCCCAGTTGCTCCGTGGCATGTGGGATCTTCCCAGACCCGGGCTCGAACCCGTGTCCCCTGCATTGGCAGGCAGATTCTCAACCACTGCGCCACCAGGGAAGCCCGGCAGGTGGACTCTTAACCACTGCACCACCAAGGAAGTCCCACACAGTGTCCTTTGACCCCTCACTGGTGATGTTAATTTTGATCTCCTGGCAAGATGGTGTTGAATTTTGCCATGTTGTTAGCAAACGCAAGTTCATGTACCCGATGCACAGTGAGGCCAAACGATCCCAATATGTCATGTCTGAGTTTGGAGCAGAGAAATGTTTATTGCAGGGCTATGCAAGGAGACGGGTGGTGCATGCCCTCCAAAGCCTGGATTCCCTGAAAGGTTTCAGCAAAACAGTTTTAAAGGCCAAGTGGGGAGCAGGGTTGCAGGGTACATGATCAGCTTGTGCACAATTCTCTGATTGGTTGATGTTGAGGTGGTGAGCGTTAATCAATCCTTAGGTGCCAGTAGGTGCGTGGGAGGGGGGAGGGAGGCTACGTGCTCACGATCATCAAGCAGTTAATTTTTTCCATTTGGTGGTGGTTTTGGTCTCTGAAAAACTCAGGAAATAGGCTTGAGATACTATTATCTGTGTACTTCAGAGAGGAGCTACAGTAGAGGATATGGGGGAAGGGTCTGTCCCAGGAAGGACCCATAGGGTCCTGCTCAGATACAGAGGGACTGTATTCTTCAAAAATGGCAATGTCATAAAAGACAAAGGAAGGTTGTGGACATGCTTCAGATTAAAGGAGAGTAAAGAGTCAGACAACCCAAACGCAATACATCTGATAGTAGACTTGACCTTGTACTGGAGAGAGAAATGGATACAGATGGTAGAAAAGCATTGCATCAGTGTTAAATTTACTGGTTGATAACTATGGTTGTGTAAGAGAATATCCCTATCTTTAGGAAACATACTGAAGTATTTAGGGACAAAGGGCCACATGTATATAACTTATTCTCAGATGGTTCAGAAAAAAGTTGTGTATTTGTGACTGTGTGAAAGAGAGAGAGACAAAGAGAACGCAAATGAAGCAAACGGGATAAAATGTGAATAAGTGAATTTGGGTAAAGGATATATGGGTGTTCTTTGTGCTGTTCTTATTCTTGGAACTTTTCAGTGATTTTGAACTTATTTCCAAATAAAATGTTTTTTAAGAGAAAAATATAGCATGATAGATGGCGTTATGTTCTATGGAGAAAAATAAAGTGAGATTGTCAATGTCAATCATGAAATGATGAGGGAAGACTAAGGAGCAGGACCCTATGGGGCTTCCCGGGACAGAACTCTCCCCACATCCTCTGCTTTAGCTCCTGTCTGAAGTACCTAGATAATATTATCTGATGATTTTCAGATGCTGAAAACTCAGTTCCTCAGTTTTTCAGATGCTAAAACCACCACCAAATGGAAGAAATTAACTGCTTGATGATCATGAGCACGTAGCCACAGACCTTCCGGTGCCTAAGGATTGGTCACCATCAACCAATCAGAATTGTGCAGGAGCTGATCAGTTCCCTGGGATGCCCTGCCCTCACCTTGCTGAAAGCCTTCAGGCAGTTTGGGTTTTTGAGCAAGACCCTGGCGTTCTCCTTGCGTGACCCTACAGTAAACCTTTCTCTGCTCCCAAACTCCACGAACTTGCGTTCAGTAAGAAGACTTCAGGAAAGTGATGTGAGTCAAGACCTGAGCCCGGTGAGTGAGCAGCCCATGTGGCTATGTGGGGGAAGAGCATTCAGGCGGAAGAAATAGTAAGTTCAAAGATGGGAACAAGCGTGGCGCCTTCATTGACAGTGAGGCCAGTGAGTCTGTAGCTGAGAGAGTGAGGGGAGGAGTAGGAGATGAGGTGAGAGAAATAAGAGAGAGCCTGTCTGGGCGTTTGAGAACTACTAGAAGAAAGAGGGAAGGTCCTAAGGGCTTTGCACAGAGGATTAACCTGATCTTTTGTTTTCAACGCTCTGCTTGCTGTGAGAAGCAGATGGAAGAGGAGGCAAGAGTAGAGGCAGGGGAGCAGTAATTGGGTTGTTGTAATAATCCAGGCAAGAGACAGTTATTGGCTGGGACCCAGGGTGGGAGCAGAGGGGTCTGCGAGCAGTGCTTGGATTCTGGCTATATTTTAAAGCATTTGCTGATGGATAGGAAGTGACGTACAGGAGGGATGTCGTAGATGAATCAAGTGTTTTGGCCTGAAGAGCAGCTACGAGGATGGAATGTCCGTTAACTGAAATGGGGGAGCCTGTGGGTGAAGCAGCTTTGGGGATACACTGAGGAATTTAATTCTGGACATATTTAAGTTTCAGACACCCATTCAGTATTTCAGTGGAGGCGTGGAGCAGGCAGCTGTAGGTAGGAGTCAGGCCATGGGAGAGCCCCAGGCAAGAGATGAGCATATAGAGGATTTTTAAAGACATGAGAGTCGATGAGGGCACCGGGGAAGTAGAGAGGCGAGGGCCCAAGATTGGGCCTGGGAACGCCAAGTGCAAGCTGCTGGCCTGGGAAATGAGAAACTACCAAAGGAGGCTGAGAGGGGGCAGCCAGAGAGGGAGGAGGAGAACCAAGAGAGGGTGGGGTCCTGGTAGCCAAGGGAGGAAAGTGTTTTGAGGAGGAAGGAGTGATCAGGTGTGTCAGATACTGCTGACAAGTTGAGGGAGTCAGGAGTTAAGAATCAACCGCGGGGCAATTATACTCCAGTAAAGATGTTTAAAAAATAAATAAAGCTAATAATAACTTAAAAAAAAAAAAACCAACTGCGGGGGCTTCCTTGGTGGCGCAGTGGTTAAGATTCCGTCTGCCAATACAGGGGGCACGGGTTCGAGCCCTGGTCTGGGAAGATCCCACACGCTGCACAGCAGCTAAGCCCGTGTGCCACAACTACTGAGTCTGTGTCGAAGAGCCTGTAAGCCACAACTACTGAGCCCGCGTGCCTAGAGCACGTGCTCTGCAAGAAGAGTAAGCGACCACAATGAGAAGCCCGCTCACCGCAATGAAGAGTAGCCCCTGCTCGCCGCCACAACTAGAGAAAGCCTGTGTGCAGCAAGGACCCAACGCAGCCAAAAATAAATAAATAAATAAATTTATAGGGGGAAAAAATCAACCGCAGGATGTAATGTTGTTAAGGTCACTGAGGGTTCTGACAAGAGAGTTTTATTGCGGTGTGGGTGCAAAATGCTGACTGGAGTGGGCTCAAGTGGGAATGAGAGGGGAGGAATTGGAGACAGCAAGTAGAGACAGCTGTACCGAGGCCTTTTGCTGTAAAGGGAACGAGAGAAACGAGGCAGTAGCTGGAGGAGGAGCAGGAGCAAGAGAGGTTTTCCTTAACTGGAGACAGTGGATTGGCTGTTCTTTGTAGGGTCCTGCAAAGGGACTCTATTGTTTCTTATTCTCTCTCTGGCCTGACCCTGCTCCTGGTTGACCCTGTCAAGCCCCCTGAATTAAAAAGTTTAACTTCCTCTCTGTCCTGTTTCTTCATGCAGCTCTTCTTGAAAGCTCTAGGTTCTCTTGTCCTGCAGCTCCACTTTCCCCATCTCATCTGGCCTGTTTCTCCCGTAATTTCCTAGAAGTGCCCTGTGGATCCACACCAGCTGCTCTGGTATATCCACCTTTACAACGGCTGCCCTCCTTGACTACCAATGCTGCAAGTTAAGGAGCCCCACTTTAGTCCTTCAGAATCTTTTGAAAAATACTTAAGACGGTTCTTCTACAATGGACTCCCACCTCTAAATCCACAGTCATTCTGTGGGTAGGAAGCATTTTATCATGGAAGAGATTTTAGGAAGTGGTATCAGTTGAGGGTGGAGTGGGGCATAAGATGATGAATCCTTAGGGACACAAAGGAAAGGACAAATCGAAGTTCCAAGGAAGAACTGACAGGTCTTGTCAACAGTTGTGTGCCAATATAGATGTGTTGCAAGTCTTCAATATGGCATAACCTTTGATCTGGCAATTCCACTTCTAGGAACTTATCTAGAAAAAAATGGTAGGCAGTTAAGGTACTAAGAGTATACAAAAGGTTGTTCATCATAGACTATCCATAGTTGCAAAATACTGGAAACCTCCTAAGTGTCAACAGTGGAAGGCTGCTAGATATACCATGTGATCATTAAAACAATGACATAGAGGTGAATATGTATTGTCAAGAAAGGTGCTTGTGGTAAGTAAAAAGAGCAGGTTACAGACACGCATGTTACACATATGCATATCTGTGTAGAACACTTGATGAGGTTATCTCTGTGGCAGTGATGATGTGAGTGCTCTGTAACTTTGTATTTTTTTAAATGTTCTTTTTAATTTTCCTTTTTTTAGTTTAACTTTTTAAATTTAATTTTATTTTTTTATTGAAGTATAGTTGATTTACAATGTTGTATTAGTTTCAGGTGTACAGCACAGTGATTCAGTTATATATATCTATTCTTTTTCAGATTCTTTTCCCTTATAGGTTATTCCAAAATATTGAGTATAGTTCCCTGTGCTCTACTGTAGGTCCTCGTTGGTTATCTATATAAATAGTAGTGTGTATGTTAATTCCAAACTCCTAATTTATCCCTCCTCCCTTCCCTTTTGATAACCATAAGTTTGTTTTCTATGTCTGTGGGTCTATTTCTTTTTCGTAAATAAGTTCATTTGTATCTTTTTTTAAGTTTCCCCTTATAAGTGATATCATATGACATTTGTCGTTCTCTGACTTCATTTAGTATGATAATCTCTCGGTCCATCCATGTTGTGCAAATAGCATTATTTCATTCTTTTTTATGGCTGAGTAATAGTCCATTGTGTGTGTGTGTGTGTGTGTGTGTGTGTGTGTATACACACAGCACATCTTCTTTATTCATCTGTCAGTGGATATTTAGTTTGCTTCTATGTGTTGGCTATTGTAAATAGTGCTGCTATGAACATTGGAGTGCATGTATCTTTTCCAATTATGGCTTTCTCCAGATATATGCCCAGGAATGGGATTGCAGGATGATATGGTAGTTCTATATTTAGTTTTTTAAGGAACCTCTATACTGTTCTCCATAATGGTTGTACCAATTTATATTCCTGCCAACAGTGTAGGAGGGTTCCCTTTTCTCCACACCCTCTCCAGCATTTATTGTTTGTACGTTTTATGATGATGGTCATTCTGACTGAGGTGAGGTGATACCTCACTGTAGTTTTGATGTGCATTTCTCTAATAATTAGTGAGGTTGAGTATCTTTTCATGTGCTTTTGGCCATCTGTATGTCTTCTTTGGAGAAATGTCTATTTAGATCTTCCGCCCATTTTTTTGATTGGGTTGTTTATTTTTTTTTGACATTGAGCTGCATGAGCTGTTTGTATATTTTGTCAGTCACTTCATGTGTAAATATTTTCTCCCATTCTGTGGGTTGTCTCTTGGTTTTGTTTATGGTTTCCTTTGCTTTGCAAAAGCTTTTACGTTTAATTAGGTACCACTTGTTTTTTGTTTTTTATTTCCATTACTCTAGGAGATGGATCCAGAAAGATACTGCTGAGATTTATGTCAAAGAGTGTTCTGCCTATGTTTTCCTCTAGGAGTTTTATAGTATCTGGTCTTATATTTAGGTCTTTAATCCATTTTGAGTTTATTTTTCTGTATGGTGTTAGAGAATGTTCCAAAATTTCATTCTTTTACATGTAGCTGTCCAGTTTTCCCAGCACCACTTATTGAAGAGAGTGTCTTTTCTCGGTTGTATATTCTTGCCTCCTTTGTCGTAGATTAATTGACCATAGGTGAGTGGGTTTATTTCTGGGCTTTCTATCCTGTTCCATTGATCTATATGTCTGTTTTTTGTGCCAGTACCATAGTATTTTGATTACTGTAGCTTTGTCATATAGTGTGATGTCAGGGAGCCTTATTCCTCCAGCTCCGTTTTTCTTTCTTAAGATTTCTTTAGCTATTAAGGGTCTTTGTGTTTTAGTTCGGTGGAAAATGCCATTGCTAACTTTGTTTTTTAATTAAAAAATGTTTTTATTTTTGGCTGCATTGGGTCTTCGTTGTTGCACACAGGCTTTCTCTAGTTGCAGCTAGCGAGGGCTACTCTTCACTGTGGTGCGTGGGCTTCTTGTTAAGGTGGTTTCTCTTGTTGCGGAGCACAGGCTCTAGGCGTGCGGGCTCAGTAGTTGTGGCACGCAGGCTCTAGGGAGTGCAGGCTTCAGTAGTTGTTGCATGCAGGCTCAGGAGTTGTGGCTTGCATGCTGTAGAGCACAGGCTCAGTAGTTGTGGCACATGGACTTAGTGGCTCCACGATATATGGGATCTTCCCAGACCAGGGATCGAACCTGTGACCCCTGCATTGGCAGGTGGATTCTTAACCACTGTGCCACCAGGAAAGTCCGCCATTGCTAATTTGATAGGGATTGCATTGACTCTGTAGGTTGCCTTGGCTAGTATAGTCATTTTGACAATGTTGACCCTTCTAATCCAAGAACATGGTATATCTTTCCATCTGTTTGTGTCATCTTTTATTTCCTTCATCACTGTCTTATAGTTTTCAGAGTTCAGGTCTTTTGCCTCCTTAGATAAGTTTATTCCTAGGTATTTTATTCTTTTTTATGTGATGGTAAATGAGATTGTTTCCTTAATTCCTCTTTCTTATCTTTTATTGTTAGTGTATAGAAATGCAACAGATTTCTGTGTGTTAATTTTGTATCCTGCGACTTTACCAAATGCTTAATGAGCTTTAGTAGTTTTCTGGTAGTGTCTTTAGGATTTCCTGTGTATAGTAACATGTCATCTGCAAACAGTGTCAGTTTTACTTCTTCTTTCCCAGTTTGGATTCCTATTATTTCTTTTTCTTCTCTGATGACAGTGGCTAGGACTTCCAAAACTCTGTTGAATAAAAGTGGTGAGAGTGGGCATCCTTGTCTTGTTGTTGATCTTAGAGAAAATGCTTTCAGCTTTTCACTGTTGAGTATGTTAGCTATGGGTTTGTCATATATGGCCTTTGTTATGTTGAGGTATGTTCCCTCTATGCCCACTTTCGGGAGAGTTTTTTTTTTTTTAATCATAAATGGATGTTGGGTTTTATGAAGAGATTTTTCTGCATCTACTGAGATGATCGCGTGGTTTTTATTCTTCAATTTGTTGATATGGTATATCACACTGATTGATTTGCAGGTATTGAAGAATCCTTGCTTCCCTGGGATAAATCCCACTTGATCATCATGTATGAGCCTTTTAATATATTGTTGGATTCAGTTTGCTAGTATTTTGTTGAGGATTTTTGTGTCTGTCTTCATCAGTGATATTGGCCTGTAATTTTCTTTCTTTGTGGTATCTTTGATTTTGGTATCAGGGTGATGGTGGTCTCCAAGAATGAGTTTGGGAGTGTTCCTTCCTCTGCAGTTTTTTGTAATAGTTTCAGAAGGATAGGTGCTAACTCTTCTCTTAATGTCCGATAGGGACTTCCCTGGTGGTCCAGTGGTAAGGAATCTGCCTTACAATGCAGGGGACGTGGGTTTGATCCCTGGTCAGGCAACTAAGATCCCACGTGCCGCGGGGCGACTAAGCCCATGCGCCACAACTACTGAGCTCGTGCGCCTCAACTAGAGAGGCTGCGTGCCGCAAACTACAGAGCCTGCACACCCTGGAACCTGCGTGCCACAACTAGAGAGAAAAAACCCACAGACCACAACTAGAGAGAAGCCCACACGCTGCAATGAAGAGACCATGTGCTGCAACGAAAGATCCTGCATGCCTCAACAAAGATCCTGCGTGCTGCAACTGAGACCTGATGCAGCCAAAAATAAATAAAATAAATAAATAATAAAATAAATCTTAAAAAATATAAATGCTTGATAGAATTCACGTGTGAAGACATCTGGTCTTGGACTTTGGTTTGTTGGAAGATTATTTTTTTTTCAATAATTATTTTTTTTATACAGCAGGTTCTCATTAGTTATCCATTTTATATATATTAGTGTATATATGTCAATCCCAATCTCCCAATTCATCAAACCACCACTCCCCCGCCACTTCCCCCTTGGAGTCCATACATTTGTTCTCTACATCTGTGTCTCAATTTCTGCCCTGCAAACTGGTTCATCTGTACCATTTTTCTAGGTTCCACATATATGCGTTAATATACGATATTTGTTTTTCTCATTCTGACTTACTTCACTCTGTTGGACAGTCTCTAGATCCATCCACATCTTTACAAATGACCCAATTTCGTTCCTTTTTATGGCTGAGTAATATTCCATTGTATATACGTACCACATCTTCTTTATCCATTCATCTGTCGATGGGCATTTAGGTAGCTTCCGTGTCCTGGCTAGTGTAAATAGTGCTGCAATGAACACTGGGATGCATGTGTCTTTTTGAATTATGGTTTTCTCTGGGTATCTGCTCAGTAGTGGGATTGCTGGGTTATATGGTAATTCTATTTTTAATTTTTTAAGGAACCTCCATACTGTTCTCCATAGTGGCTGTATCAATTTACATTCTCACCAACAGTGCAAGAGGGTTTCCTTTTCTCCACACCCTCTCCAGCATTTGTTGTTTGTAGGTTTTCTGATGATGCCCATTCTAGCTGGTGTGAGGTGATAACCTCATTGTAGTTTTGATTTGCATTTCTCTAATAATTAGTGATGTTGAGCAGCTTTTCATGTGCTTCTTGGCCATCTGTATGTCTTCTTTGGGGAAATGTCTATTTAGGTCTTCTACCCATTTATGGATTGGGTTGTTTGTTTTTTTAATATTGAGCTGCATGAGCTGTTTATATATTTTGGATATTAATCCTTTGCCTGTTGATTCGTTTGCAAATATTTTCTCCCATTCTGAGGGTTGCCTTTTTGTCTTGTTTGCAGTTTCCTTTGCTTTGCAAAAGCTTTGAAGTTTCATTAGGTCCCATTTGTTTATTTTTGTTTTTATTTCCATTACTCTAGGAGGTGGATCAAAAAAGATCTTGCTGTGATTTATGTCAAAGAGTGTTTTTCCTATGTTTTCCTCTAAGAGTTTTATAGTGTCTGGCCTTACATTTAGGTCTCAAATCCCTTTTGAGTTTATTTTTGTGTATGGTGTTAGGGAATGTTCTAACATCATTCTTTTACATGTAGCTGTCCAGTTTTCCCAGCACCAGTTATTGAAGAGACTGTCTTTTCTCCACTGTATATCCTTGCCTCCTTTGTCATAGATTAGTTCACCATAGGTGCGTGGGTTTATCTCTGGCCTTTCTATCCTGTTCCATTGATCTATATTTCTGTTCTTGTGCCATTACTGTATTGTCTTGATTACTGTAGCTTTGTGGTATAGTCTGAAGTCAGGGAGTCTGATTCCTCCTGCTCCTTTTTGTACCCTCAAGACCGCTTTGGCATTTGGGGTCTTTTGTGTCTCCATACAAATTTTAAGATTTTTTGTTCCAGTTCTGTAAAAAATGCCATTGGTAATTTGATAGGGATTGCATTGAATCTGTAGATTGCTTTGTGTAGTATAGTCATTTTCACAATGTTGATTCTTCCAATCCAAGAACGTTATATCTCTCCATCTGTTTGTATCTTCTTTAAATTCTTTCATCAGTGTCTTATAGTTTTCTGCATACAGGGCTTTTGTCTCCTTAGGTAGGTTTATTCCTAGGTATTTTATTCTTTTTGTTGCAGTGGCAAATGGGAGTGTTTCCTTAATTTCTCTTTCAGATTTTTCATCATTAGTGTATAGGAATGCAAGAGATTTCTGTGCATTAATTTTGTATCCTGCAACTTTACCAAATCCATTGATTAGCTGTAGTAGTTTTCTGGTGGCATCTTTAGCATTCTCTATGTATAGTATCATGTCATCTGCAAACTGTTATAGTTTTACTTCTTCTTCTCCAATTTGTATTCCTTTTATTTCTTTTTCTTCTCTGATTGCCATGGCTAGGACTTCCAAAACTATGTTGAACAACAGTGGTGAAAGTGGACATCTTTGTCCTGTTTCTGATATTAGAGGAAATGCATTCAGTTTTTCACCTTTGAGAATGATGTTTGCTGTGGGTTTGTTGTATATCACCTTTATTATGTTGAGGTAGGTTCCCTCTATGCCCACTTTCTGGAGAGTTTTTATCATAAATGGGTGTTGAATTTTGTCAAAAGCTTTTTCTGCATCTCTTGAGATGATCATATGGTTTTTATTCTTCCGTTTGTTAATATAGGGTATCACATTGATTGATTTGCATATATTGAAGAATCCTTGCATCCCTGGGATAAATCGCACTTGATTTTGGTGCATGATCCTTTTAATGTGTTGTTGGATTCTGTTTGCTAGTATTTTGTTGAGGATTTTTGCATCTATATTCATCAGTGATATTGGTTTGTAATTTTCTTTTTTTGTAGTATCTTTGTCTGGTTTTGGTATCAGGGTGATGGTGGCCTCATGGAATGAGTTTGGGAGTGCTCCTTCCTCTGCAGTTTTGGAAGAGTTTGAGAAGGATGGGTGTTATCTCTTCTCTAAATGTTTGATAGAATTCACCTGTGAAGCCATCTGGTCCTGGACTTTTGTTTGTTGGAGGATTTTTAATCACAGTTTCAATTTCATTACTTGTGATTGGTCTGTTCATATTTTCTATTTCTTCCTGGTTTAGTCTTGGAAGGTTATACCTTTCTAAGAATTTGTCCATTTCTTCCAGGTTGTCCATTTTATTTGCATAGTTGCTTGTAGTAGTCTCTTAGGATGATTTGTATTTCTGTGGTGTCCGTTGTAACTTCTCCTCTTTCATTTCTACTTTTATTGATTTGAGTCCTCTCCCTCTTTTTCTTGATGGCTGGATAATGGTTTATTAATTTTGTTTATCTTCTCAAAGAACCAGCTTTTAGTTTTATTGATCTTTGCTATTGTTTCCTTTGTTTCTATTTCATTTATTTCTGCTCTGATCTTTATGATTTCTTTCCTTCTGCTAACTTTGGGTTTTGTTTGTTCTTCTTTCTCTAGTTACTTTAGGTGTAAGGTTAGATTGTTTATTTGAGATGTTTGTTGTTTCTTGAGGTAAGATTGTATTGCTATAAACTTCCCTCTTAGTAGTGCTTTTGCTGCATCCCATAAGTTTTGGATCATCGTGTTTTCGTTGTCATTTGTCTCTAGTATTTTTTGATTTCCTCTTTGATTTCTTCAGTGATCTCTTGGTTATTTAGTAGTGTATTGTTTAGCCTCCATGTGTTTGTGTTTTTTACGTTCTTTTTTCCCTGTAATTGATTTCTAATCTCATAGCATTGTGCTCAGAAAAGATGCTTGATATGATTTCAATTTTCTTAAATTTACTGAGGCTTAATTTGTGACGCAAGATGTGATCTATCCTGGAGAACGTTCCATGTGCACTTGAGAAGAAAGTGTAATCTGCTGTTTCTGGATGGAATGTCCTATAAATATTAATTAAATTTATCTGGTCTATGTGTCATTTTAATCCTGTGTTTCCTTATTAATTTTCTGTTTGGATGATCTGTCCATTGGTGTAAGTGAGGTGTTAAAGTCCCCCACTATTATTGTGTTACTGTCGATTTCTTCTTTTATAGTTCGTAGCAGTCGCCTTATGTATTGAGGTGCTCCTATGTTGGGTGCATATATATTTATAATTGTTATATCTTCTTGGATTGATCCCTTGATCATTATGTAGTGTCCTTCCTTGTCTCTTGTAACATTCTTTATTTTAAAGTATTTTATCTGATATGAGTATTGCTACTCCAGCTTTCTTTTGATTTCCATTTGCATGGAATATCTTTTTCCATCCCCTCACTTTCAGTCTGAATGTGTCCCTAGGTCTGAAGTGGGTCTCTTGTAGACAGCATATATATGGGTCTTGTTTTTGTATCCATTCAGTGAGCCTCTGTGTTTTGGTTGGAGCATTTAATACATTCACGTTTAAGGTAATTATTGATATGTATGTTCCTATTCACCATTTTCTCAGTTGTTTTGGGTTTGTTTTTTGTAGGTCCTTTCCTTTTGTGTTTCCCACTTGGAGAAGTTCCTTTAGCATTTGTTGTAGAGCTCTTTTGGTGGTGCTGAATTCTCTTAGCTTTTGCTTGTCTGTAAAGCTTTTGATTTCTCCATCGAATCTGAATGAGATCCTTGCTGGGTTGAGTAATCTTGGTTGTAGATTCTTCCCTTTCATCACTTTAAGTATGTCATGCCACTCCCTTCTGGCTTGTAGAGTTTCTGCCGAGAAATCAGCTGTTAACCTTATGGGAGTTCCCTTGTATATTATTTGTTGTTTTTCCCTTGCTGCTTTCAGTAATTTTTCTTTGTCTTTACTTTTTGCCAATTTGATTACTGTGTGTCTCGACGTGTTTCTCCTTCGGTTTATCCTGTGTGGGACTCTATGCACTTTCTGGACTTGGGTGGCTATTTCCTTTCCCATGTTAGGGAAGTTTTCGACTATAATCTCTTCAAATATTTTCTTGGGTCCTTTCTCTCTCTTCTCCTTCTGGGACCCCTATAATGCAAATTGTTGTGTTTAATGTCGTCCCAGCGGTCTCTTAGGCTGTCTTCATTTCTTTTCATTCTTTTTCCTTTATTCTGTTCCACAGCAGTGACTTCCACCATTCTGTCTTCCAGGTCACTTATCCGTTCTTCTGCCTCTGTTATTCTGCTATTGATTCCTTCTAGTGTATTTTTCATTTCAGTTATTGTATTGTTCATCTCTGTTTGTTTGTTCTGTAATTCTTCTAGGTCTTTGTTAAACATTTCTTGCATCTTCTCGATCTTTGCCTCCATTCTTTTTCCGAGGTCCTAGATCATCTTCACTATCGTTATTCTGAATTATTTTTCTGGAAGGTTGCCTATATCCACATCATTTAGTTTTTTTTTCTGGGGTTTTATCTTGTTCCTTCATCTGGTACATAGCCCTCTGCCTTTTCATCTTGTCTGTCTTTCTGTGAATGTGGTTTTCGTTCCACAGGCTGCAGGATTGTAGTTCTTCTTGCTTCTGCTGTCTGCCCTCTGGTGGATGAGGCTATCTAAGAGGCTTGTGCAAGTTTCATGATGGGAGAGACTGGTGGTGGGTAGAGCTGGCTGTTGCTCTGGTGGGTAGAGCTGGCTGTTGCTCTGGTGGGCAGAGCTTAGTAAAACTTTAATCCACTTATCTGCTGATGGGTGGGGCTGGGTTGGTTGTTGGGCCTGAGGTGACCCAACACTGGACCTTCCCCGGGCTCTTTGGTGGGGTTAATGGCGGACTCTGGGAGGGCTCACACCAAGGAGTACTTCCCAGAACTTCTGCTGCCAGTATCCTTGTCCTCACGGTAAGACACAGCCACCCACCACCTCAGCAGGATAGCCTCCAACATTAGCAGGTAGGTCTGGTTCAGTCTCCTATGGGGGTCACTGCTCGTTCCCCTGGGTCCTGATGCGCACACTACTTTGTGTGTGCCCTCCAAGAGTGGAGTCTCTGTTTCCCCCAGTCCTTTGAAGTCCTGGAATCAAATCCTGCTAGCCTTCAAAGTCTGATTCTCTAGGAATTCCTCCTCCCGTTGCTTGACCCCCAGGTTGGGAAGCCTGACGTGGCGCTCAGAACCTTCACTCCAGTGGATGGACTTCTGAGGTATAAGTGTTCTCCAATTTGTGAGTCACCCTCCCAGTAGTTATGGGATTTGATTTTATTGTGATTGCCCCCCTCCTACCATCTCATTGTGGCTTCTCCTTTGTCTTTGGGTGTGGGGTATCTTTTTTGGTGAGTTCCAGTGTCTTCCTGTCAATGATTGTTCAACAGCTAGTTGTGATTCCTGTGCTCTTGCAAGAGGGAGTGAGGGCACGTCATTCTGCTCCGCCACCTTGAACCAATCTCCCTGTTGGAAGATTCTTAATCACACTTTCTATTTCAGTGCTTGTGATTGGTTTGTTCATATTTTCTATTTCTTCCTGGTTCAGCCTCGGGAGATTGTACCTTTCTAATAATGTGTCCGTTTCTTCTAGGTTGTCCATTTTATTGGCACATAGTTGCTTATAGTAGTCTCTTACGGTCCTTCGTATTTCTGTGGTGTCAGTTGTAACTTCTCCTTTCTCATTTCTAATTTTATTCATTTGGACCCTCTCCCTTTTTATCTTGATAAGTCTGTCTAAAGGTTTATCAATCTGGTTTATCTTTTCAAAGAACCAGTTTTTAGTTCCATTGATCTTTTCTATTGTTTTTTTAGTCTCTATTTCATTTATTTCTGCTCAGATTTTTATGATTTCTTTCCTTCTACTAGCTTTGGGTTTTGTTTTTTCTTTTTCTAGTTGCTTTAGGTGTAAAGTTAGGTTGTTTGAGATTTGTCTTGTTTCCTGAGGTAAGCTTGTATTGCTATAAACTTTCCTCTTAGAACTGCTTTTGCTGTGTCTCAGGTTTTGGATCATTGTGTTTTTGTTTTCATTTGTCTCTAGGTATTTTTTGATTTCCTCTTTGATTTCTTCAGTGATCCATTGGTTGTTATACTAGCATATTGTTTAGCCTCCACATGTTTGTGTGTTTTTGTAGGTTATTTTTCTCTTGTAGTTGACTTCTAATATATAGCATTGTGGTTGGAAAAGATGCTTGATATGATTTCACTTTTGTTAATTTTACCTAGGCTTGCTTTGTAGCCCAGCATGTGATCTGTCCTGAAGAATGTTCCATGTGCACTCGAAAAGAATGTGTATTCTGTTGCTTTTGGATGAAATGCTTTATAAGTATCAAATAAGTCCATTTGGTCTAATGTGTCATTTAAGACCTGTGTTTCCTTATTGATTTCTATCTGGATGATCTGTCCATTAATGTAAGTGGGATGTTAAAATCCCCCACTGTTTTGTTACTGTCAATTTCTCTTTTTATGTCTGTTAACATTTGCCTTATATATTGAGGTGCTCCTATGTTGGATGCATATATGTTTACAGTTGTTATATCTTCTTGGATTGATCCCTGATCATTATGTAGTGTCCTTCTTTGTCTTTTGTTACAGTCTTTATTTTAAAGTCTATTTTGTCTGATATGAGTGTTGCTACTTCAGCTTTCTTTTGATTACCACTTGCATGGAATACCTTTTTCCATCCCCTCTCTTTCAGTCCATTTGTGTCTCTAGATCTGAAGTGGGTCTTTTGTAGACAGCATATATATGGGTCTTTTTTTTTTTTTAATCCATTCAGCCAGTCTACGTGTTTTGGTTGGAGCATTTAATCCATTTACATTTAAGGGAATTATCGATATGTATGCTCTTATTTCTATTTTGTTAATTGTTTGGGGTTTGTTTTTTGTAGGTCTTTTTTTCTCCCTTTTCTCTTTTGTTCTATTGTGATTTGATTAATATCTTTTGCATTGTATTTGCATTCTGTTTTCTTTTTTGTATGTATATATCTATTTTAGACTTTTGGTTTGTGGTTTCCCTGAGGTTTTGATATAGCACACATACATGATTGTTTTAAGTTGCTGATCTCTTAATTTCAAATGCATTTCTAATATTCTGCATTTGTACTCTCATCTTCTCATAGTTACTGGTTTTGATATTATTTGTGTGTGGATGATTTCCTAACTTTACTGTATGTTTGCCTTTACCAGTGAGCTTTCCCATTTCATAATTTTCTTGTTTCTAATTGTGGCCTTTTCTTTTCCACTTAAAGAAGTTCCTTTAGCATCTGTTGTAAAGCTGGTTTGGTGGTGCTGAATTCTTTTAGCTTTTGCTTGTCTGTAAAGTTTTTGATTTCTCTATCGAATCTGAGCAAGAGCCTTGATGGGTAGAGTATTCCTGGTTGTAGTTTGTTCCCTTTCATCACTTTAAACATGTGGTGCCAATCCCTTCTGGCCTGCAGTTTCTGCTGAAAAATCGGCTGATAACCTTATGGGAGTTTCCTTGTATTTTGTTTGTTGCATTTCCCTGTTGCTTTTAATATTTTCTCTTTATCTTTAATTTTTGTCAATTTGATTGCTATATGTATTTGCATATTCCTCCTTGGGTTAATCTAGTATGGGACTCTCTGCACTTCCTGGACTTGAGTGACTATTTCCTCTCCATGTTAGGGAAGTTTTCAGCTATTATCTCCTCAAATAGTTTCTCTCAGGGCCTTTCTCTCTTCTCCTTCTGGGATCCCTGTAATGCGAATCTTGTTGCATTTGATGTTTTCCCAGAGGTCTTTTAAACTCTCCTCATTTCTTTTCATTATTTTTTCTTTTGTTCTGTGGCAGTGATTTCCACCACTTGGTCTTCCAGCTCACTTATCCATTCTTCTGCCTCATTTATTCTGCTGTTGATTCCTTCTAGTGTATTTTTCATTTCAGTTATTGTATTTTTCAACTCTGTTCTTTATATTTTCTAGCTCTTTGTTTAAAAACTTCTTGTAACTTCTCACTCTCTGCATCCATTCTTTTTTTTTTTAAATAAATTTATTTATTTATTTATTTATGCTGTGTTGGGTCTTCATTTCTGTGCGAGCGCTCTCTCTAGTTGTGGTGAGCGGGGGCCACTCTTCATCGCGGTGCGCGGGCCTCTCACTATTGCGGCCTCTCTTGTTGCGGAGAACAGGCTCCAGGCACGCAGGCTCAGTAATTGTGGCTCACGGGCCCAGTTGCTCTGTGGCCTGTGGGATCTTCCCAGACCAGGGCTCGAACCCATGTCCCCTGCATTGGCAGGCAGACTCTTAACCACTGCACCACCAGGAAAGCCCTGTGCATCCATTCTTTTCCCAAGTTCTTGGATCATCTTTATGATCATTACTCTGAACTCTTTCTCAGATAGATTGCCTATCTGCTCATCACTTAGTTGTTCTTCTGGAGTTTTATCCTTTTCCTTCATCTGGAACATGTTCCTCTGCCATCTCATTTTGTCTAAATTTCTATTTGTATTTTTATGTATGTGGAAGGTTAGTTATGTTTCTCCACTTTGGCCCTCTGTAGGGGATGTCCTGTGTGTCCCAGCAGTACAATCCCCTCTCATCACCCAAGGGCCAGAGACCAACTGGTCCTGGGGTGGGTTCTGACCTGTGTTTGTGGAATCACTTCTGCAGGCTGTGGGATTGTAGTTTTCTTGTTTCTGATGTCTGCCCCCTGGTGGGTGAGGCTAGTCTAGAGGCTTGTGCAGGCTTCCTGTTGGGAGGGGCTGGTGCCTGACCACTGGTGGGTGGAGCTGCGTCTTGGGCAGGGTTGTGTCAGTGGTGTGTCTAGAGGCAGCTATGGGCTCAGGAAGTCTTTAGGTACCCTGTCTGTTGATGGGTGGAGCTGTGTTCCTGCCCTGATGATTGTTTTGCCTGAGACATCCCAGCACTGGAGCCTACAGGCAGTTGGGTGGGGCCTGGTCTTAGGGCCAAAATGTCAGCCTCCAGGAGAGCTCGCACCAATGAATACTCCCCAATACCTTCACCACCAGTGTCCTTGTCCCCAGAGTGAGCCACACCCACCTCCCACCTCCCCAGGAGACCCTCCAAGACCACCAGGTAGGTCTGGCCTAGGCTCCTATGAAGTCACTGTTTTTGCTCTGGGTCCCAGTGTGCACGAGACCTTGTGTGCTTCCTCCAAGAGTGGAGTCTCTGTTTCCCCCAGTCCTGTGGAGTTCCTGCAATCAAGCCCCACTGGCCTTCAAAGCCAAATGCTGTGGGGGCGGCTCCCCCTGCTGCCAGACACCCAGGCTGGGGATCCTGACGTGGGGCTCAGAACTCTCAATCCTGTGGGAGAACTTCTGCGATATAATTCTCCAGTTTCTGGGTAGCCCACCTGGGGGTTTGGGATTTGATTATATCATGAGTGCACCCCTCCTAGGTTTCATTGTTGTTTCTTCATGTCTCTGGATGTAGAATATCTTTTTTGGTAGGTTCCAGTCTTTTTTTATCAGTGGTTGTTCAGCAGTTATTTGTGATTTTGATGTGCTCATGAGAGGAGGTGAGCTCAGGGTCCTTCTGCTCTGCTATCTTGTCTCAAGTCTCTCCAATAACTTTGTAGTGTTTAATTTATAAAGTAGAAAAAAGCAACTTGTGGGGGAAAAAGAGGTAATAAAGTTAAGAGAACAGATAAGATTGCCTGGGCAACAGACTGTAGAGAGAAGCTTGGGGAACATTTGTCTGTATTGAAAGGGTGAGGAGAGGATGAGAAGAATTCAAAGAAACAGCGAGGGGCAAGGCAGGAAGATCTCCTGGAAACTAAAGAAAAAGAGCATCCAGGCAGGGCTAGCTTGTGGTACTCACTGCTGATTGTCTACCCAAAGCCATTCCCAACCCTCTCCTGCCTTGCCCCCTCCCTTTAGCAGTTTCTTTTTTTATATATATATAAATTTATTTATTTTATTTTTGGCTGCATTGGGTCTTCGTTGCTGTGCACAGGCTTTCCCTAGTTGCGGCGATTGGGGGCTATTCTTCATTGCAGTGCGTGGGCTTCTCATTGTGGTGGCTTCTCTTGTTGTGGAGCATGGGCTCTAGGCGCATGGGCTTCAGTAGTTGTGGCTCGTGGGCTCTAGAGCGCAGGCTTAATAGTTGTGGCGCACAGGCTTAGTTGCTCTGTGGCATATGGGATCTTCCCGGACCAGGGATCAAACCTGTGTCCCTTGCATTGGCAGGCAGATTCTCAGCCACTGTGCCACCAGGGAAGTCCCCCTTTAGCCCCCCTTTAGCAATTTCTTTACAGCCGGGAGTAGCCACATCATTGGCTCCAGCCAATGAGATGTGAGAAGATGTCTGCAGGGGGGCTTTTGGAAAAGCTTTTCCTTCCCTAATGAGGGAAGCATATAAAGAGAAAAAGAGAAAAATTCTGTCCTGTGTGCTGCTTCTTGCCTTCAAATATAGTTGTATGAAGATATGATACTTGGAGTTGCCATCATAGCCAGCTTATAATGATGAAAGGTCAGGGGACTCAAACACTAACCCAGAGCCCTGTCTGGTTCCCTGTGAAATATAAGACATATCTGTGTCACATAAGCTGCCACTTGTTGGGCCAACTGTACTACAGTTAAAGTCATTCTTAACTGATACAGAAAATATGGAGGGTCACAAAGTTCTTAATGGCCTTTGAGCTTTGCAGATCTGCAACACTACATAGTGCAGGCAATGAAGGGTTAGTGTGGCAGTGAGGAAGCACAGGTCCAGGTGAGGCTGGAACACACTTCTGAGAGGCTTGTGAGTGATAAAAAATAACATGACATGGAATCGTGAGGGGTACCTGAAGATTGCTTCTATGCCATTTCTGCTGTTGTTGGCTCTGGCAGAAGACTGAGGAGGGACATACTGAACTTTCAGTGTTCAGGCACATAATAGGTGCTCATCAAATGGTTATCACTGTTATTATTCCATGGGGTCACTCTTGGAAATGTTATAATCTTTGGGTAAACTTTAGATGTTCCAGAGGTATACTGGTCTGCAGACTTGTCCTTGATGGCTTTCCTTGGAGGCAGTAGAATGTAATCAATGGAAGGGACCCTGGCTTTGGAGTGAGACTGAATCCACTTACTTGTTGTAAAAAAAAAAAACAAAAAAAAACCTTGGGCTAAACTTCTCTCAGTCTCAGGTTCCTCACCTGTTGACAGAGAAAAGAATACCTACCTTATAGCTTTGGTATGAGAAGTAAATGAGATAATGCATGGAAAGTGCTGGTACACAGTAGGCACTGGAATAACTGGAGAGCTCTGTGGTGGGCACTGCAGGTTGCCATTCAAACATCACTTCATGTTCCTCCTTCCTAACAGAGCCCCCTCTTTGGTCCAGATGTCTCCCCTCCCTGATGAAGAAACCAAGGCTCAGCTTAAGTGGCATTTCTTAAGTGGCAGTCTCATAACCTGATAAGTGTCAGAGGCAGCACTTGAACCCAGGTCTTCTGACTCCCAGTCCATTGTTCTTTTTTTTTTTTAATTTATTTTATTGAAGGATAGTTGATATACAATGTTGTGTTCATTTCTGGTGTACAGCAAAGTGATTCACTTATACATATATATATATATATTTTTTTTTTTTCATATTCTTTTCCATTATGGTGTTAACTGAAAAAAAAAAAAAAAAATGCACAACCTAGGTCACTCTCGGGGACTGCTCCCAGGCTTGAAGTCCTCAGAAAGTCCGCCGAATAAAACATAACTCTCAACTTCTAGGTTGTGTATTTTTTTTCTTTCAGTCGACAGTTTTGGTGGCCAATTATGAAGGGTCCCAGAGCAGACTTCTCTCCTTTGCCTGAACTCTGCAAGGAACCAGAGCCTTGGTACCAGTAGAGGCCGCTTGGGCCCATCTGCCTCCTCGAAGGGTACAGACGAATTTGGAGGAGTCTCTCCTGGTTCTCGGATCTCTTGATTATCGGTCGATGATCCTGAGTTTTATTTGGTGGTGTCTCACCGGTGCGTGGCTCCCCAACTGAAAGATATTGGGGAGTGCCCCCCACCCCCGATTTAAAGGCATTAGGTGAGGCTGGTTGAAAGACACCGGGAGAAAGTGCCCATAATTGAAAGATATTAGGGGAGCCTGGGATTTGCTCAGTAAAGGAAACTGAGCGGTCTGAACTGAGAGGCTGGGGAGGAGGCTGACCTGACGTCTTTCATCAGATTGGCTACCTTAACAAGAATTTGTCGGGATAAGAGTAAAAATATTACATGAGAGCTTCTCAGCTCCGAAGAAGTGACTCTCTCCTCCTGGCTGGCAACGGCTCTCTCAGGCGGCTGAGAAACTTGCAGGAGTGGTGGAGGCGAAGACCTCATGCTGGGCAGCTGTCCCTATAGGGAAACCTACTCATTTTAGCTAACAACCTGCTCAAACAGGGACACACATAAGAACTGGCCATTCCATGATCTGAGCACCCATGGTAGTCCTATGCTACCAAAGCGAGAACCCGAGACATGTAAAAGGGAGCTAAAACAACTTGAGGGCAAAAACCTAGAGGAGTGAAGCTCACAGACAGCACATTAGCCCACCACACAGTTTTCACTAGAAAATTTTATCCCCAATAAATTCAACTTTAAAATGGGAAACAGATTCTCTCAAACAGAGAAAGGGGCATCAGAAAGCCAACTTCCAACTAACACTCCAGCCAGATTCATGTATTCAATACAATACGTACGGAGCTCGCACTTGGAAGTACCTACCTAATTGGAGAAATTATATTAAAAGAGATCTCAACCTTACATGGCCAAATTGGGGCTCTTTTGACATTCCAAAACTGTTTTTTGTTTGTTTGCATACGCAGTTCAGTTAAAAAGCCAGCTTGATAAAAACATATTTTCAAAATTCTGACCTTAAACAAAAGCCTTGTAGGGGGAACCTGTGTTTCTCTTCCTGTGTCTTTGAGATGTAAATGTTCTACCTGATCTTAGGCTGTAGTGTGTGTGTGTGTGTGTGTGTGTGTGTGTGTGTGTGTGTTTTGAAAACTTGACCTCTGCCATACTATTTTGGGGAGTAAACTTTCTGGATCTTATTTAGGTGACATCCTCCCCACTCTCTTGTGGAGAAGTCTCTTGTGTCTTGAATCACTATTAATATATATCTCATTAATAGCCAGAGATAGATCCTTTAAACTGGAGAAACTTCTAAATTGGTAAATTTTTAGAGAGCTCTCATTATAAACAACTGTTTTATTGGTACCTATAAAAAAAATCGAATGTGAAAATAGAAATATATATGTATCTCTAATGGTTAACCTAAGAACTCCCTTCGTTTAAATCAAACAAGAAAAACTGGTTTAGAAAGCCTTATAGTGTTCTTAGTTTCCCCTCAGTGGGTCTTACAGATGCTAATAAAAACATTAAATTAGGTTGATTAACAGGAAAGAAAAAACTGTAGAGAAGGTCTAGAGACTTTTTCCAACAAGGTAGACATTTAAAAGGTACTTATCCCAAATGGATAGAGAAATCTTTAGATGGTTATTTTAAATGGGATAAATAAAATGGACATTTATGGGACTAAAACACAAGGTTTTGATATTATACTACCTAAGGTTAAATTAGCTAAAAGGGACCCCCTGCTGGTCCCCAACATTAAAGGCCAAACAAGTCAGCTCTATTTACCCCAGTTTAAATTATATAAGGGGCTGGAAAATTACACTGAGATACTTGGCCAACAATTACTTGGGGCAACAGTTAGGCCAATTAATCAAGATTGACAAAAGGGCCTCAGGCTCAACCCCTCTCTGGGGATCCCAGAGCCTTTTATATAAAAATAGAGTAAATGGACAGGGAAACAAAAGAAAGAAAAATTTCTAGGATACCTCCTGTAAGATCAAAACTTGTTGTTTGGGTCCTATCCTAATGAAAACTAAAGTTAAGGGTATAAAAGTTGATAGGATTGAGATAAAGTTTGTAAGAATTTGTAGATGGGCTTTATATAATATGGTTACATCTCTTTTTTTAAATCTTTAAAAAAAAATTTTTTTTTGTAAATTTTATTTATTTATTTATGGCTGTGTTGGGTCTTCGTTTCTGTGTGAGGGCTTTCTCTAGTTGGGGCAAGTGGGGGCCACTCTTCATCGCGGTGCGCGGGCCTCTCACTATCCTGGCCTCTCCTGTTGCGGAGCACAGGCTCCAGACGCGCAGGCTCAGCAATTGTGGCTCATGGGCTTAGTCGCTCCGCGGCATGTGGGATCCTCCCAGACCAGGGCTCAAACCCGTGTCCCCTGCATTGGCAGGCAGATTCCCAACCACTGCGCCACCAGGGAAGCCCTGAATCTTTTTAAAATTTTTTATTGAAGTATAGTTGAATTACAATGTTGTGTTAATTACTACTGTACAGCAAAGTGACTCAGTTAGACATACATATATATATAGATATATATATATACACACACACATTCTTTTTCATATTCTTTTCCTTTATGGTTTATCACAAGATATTGAATATAGTTCCCTGTGCTATACAGTACGATCTTGTTGTTTATCCATTCTATATATACCAGTTTACATCTGCTAATCCCAAACTCCCAATCCAACTCTCTCCCACCCCACTCCCCCTTGGCAACCACCAGTCCATTCTCTATGTCCCTGATTCTGTTTCTGTTTCATAGATAGGTTCATTTTTGTCATACTTTTTAGATTCCACATATAAGTGATATCATATGGTATTTGTCTTTCTCTTTCTGATTTACTTCACTTAGTATGATAATCTCTAGTTGCATCCATGTTGCTGCAAATGACATTATTTTGTTCTTTTTATGGCTGAGTAGTATTTCATTGTATATATGTACCACATCTTCTTTATCCATTCATATGTTGATGGACATTTAGGTTGTTTCCATGTCTTGGCTATTGTGAATAGTGCTGCTGTGAACATAGGGGTGCCTGTAATATCTTTTTGAATTATAGTTTTGTCTAGATATATACCCAGGAGTGGGATTGCTGGATCATATGGTAATTCTATTTTTACTTTTCTGAGGAACCTCCATACTGTTTTCCACAGTGGCTGTACCAACTTACATTCCCACCAACAGTGTAGGAGGCTTCTCTTTTCTTCACACCCTCTCCATCACTTTTTTTTTTTTTTTTTGGCTGCTTCACGCGGCTTTTATAGGATCTTAGTTCCCCAACCAGGGACTGAACCCTGGGCCCTCGGCAGTGAGAGCTTGGAGTCCTAACCACTGGATTGCCAGGGAATTCCTATACTGGCTTTTAATCTTTGTTTTCCAGAAAAATCTTACCTCATGCTATGACCTACAACAAGTTGATAAAATGTTTTATCTTTGTTTACAACAGTATACTTTTTTCCTCTCTACCTTATCATTCCAAAATTTGGCTTCTCCAGCTGGCTCTCCTGTGGACTTGATGGTTTATTGCAACTGGATTACAACTAGTTATACTAATCATTGTTTTGTTCTTTGTTTCCAAATTGTTTATGCTTTGTGTGTGTCTCTCTCTGCTGCACTATGACTTTATTAATGTTACTGGCTCTATTACTTATATCCTGTCTATTTTATAAGATCGTTGTCTCTTACCCAATGTATAAACAGGTCTCCAACAAAATTGATGATGGCTAAACATCTTGAGTAAATAGATCACACTTAAAACTCTACATAGAATAATTGTAATAGTGTAATTCTAGGTATGGGAAGAAGCAACAAAGGAAAACATTCTCTGGATCATAATAGACTAGTAAGACAGATCCAGAGAATTTGAAATTGTCGACAGGGCCAGACCCAAAATTAGCACCTCGAGTGGCGTATCAACAGAATCTTTGCCTGATCTAGGAATAAGCTTCCTAGCAATGTGGGACAAAAAATTGGTCATGAAATGTCTCCCAAACCTTGGTCAAATTTATGACTGTGAAGGAGAAATGCTGCCTGCCATATCAGTAAACAAAGGATGTTGCAGCTATCAAGCCAACATATTACAGCCGCCCTTGACGGTGAGCCCAGAGGGAACTCAGGATGGAAACAGAATGCTGGTCAACAAGCAGTCAGCTGCTGCAGCCACTCCCCCAAGTGTGCACCCTGAGGAGACTCAGGATGAGAAAGCACAGGATACCGGCCCCAGAAAGCTGAGGAGCACATCAAAGGAATGATTTCAGTAAGCCCAGACTTTGCATCTTCCCACACGTAGAAAAGCACTAATTTCATTAACTTGAGATGTCTGGTTTTCTTTAATTAACAATAATCTTTTGATGTTCCGACTACCTGGTCTTTGATGCCAAAACCCTATATATCCTGGCTCCCCGCTTGCCTCTTTGGAGCAGTCCCTCAGAGTTATCTGAGAGTCCTGTCTCCTGGGCTTGAAGTCCTCAGAAAATCCACCAATTAAAACATAACTCTCAACTTCTAGGTTGTGCATTTTTTTTTCAGTTGACAATGGTTTATTACAGGATATTGAATATAGTTCCCTGTGCTATACAGTAGAACCTCGTTGTTTGTCCATTCTGTATATGATAGCTTGCCTCTGCTAATCCCAAACTCCCAGTCCATCCCTCTTCCACCCCTCTCCCTCCTGGCAACCACAAGTCAGTTCTCTATTTCTGTGAGTCTGTTTCTGTTTTCTAGATAGGTTCATTTGTGTCATATTTTAGATTCCTCATATGCAATATTGTGGTATTTGTCTTTCTCTTTCTGATTTACTTCACTTAGTATGATCATCTCTAGTTGCTTCTATGTTGCTGCAAATGACATTATTTTGTTCTTTTTTATGGCTGAGTAGTATTCCATTGTATGTACCACATCTTCTTTATCCATTCATCTGTTGATGGACATTTAGGTTGTTTCCATGTCTTGGCTATTGTGAATAGTGCTGCTATGAACGTAGGGGTGCATGTATCTTTTTGAATTATAGTTTTGTTTGGATATATGCCCGGGAGTGGGATTGCTGGATCATATGGTAATTCTATTTTTAGTTTTCTGAGGAACCTCCATACTGTTTTCCATAGTGGCTGCACCAACTTACATTCCTACCGACAGTGTAGGAGGGTTTCCTTTGCTCCACACCCTCTCCAGCATTTGTTATTTGTAGAATTTTTAATGATGGCCATTCTGACCAGAGTGAGGTGGTACCTCACTGTAGTTTTGATTTGCATTTCTCTAATAATTAATGATATTGAACATCTTTTTGTGTGCCTATTGACCGTCTGTATATCTTCTTTGGAGAAATGTCTATTTAGGTCTTCTGTCCATTTTTTGATTGGGTGGTTGGGTTTTTTTTGTTATTGAGTTGTGTGAGCTGTTTGTATATTTTGGAAATTAAGCCCTTGTCAGTTGCATCATTCAAAATATTTTCTCGAAGTTCGTAGGTTCTCTTTTTGTTTATGGCTTCCTTTGCTGTGCAAAAGCTTATAAGTTTGATTATGTCCCATTTGTTTATTTTCACTTTTATTTCTGTTGCCTTTAGAGACTGACCTAAGAAAACATTGCTACAATTTATGTCAGAATGTTTTGCCTATGTTCTCTTCTAGGAGTTTTATGGTGTCATGTCTTATGTTTAAGTGTTTAAGCCATTTTGAGTTTATTTTTGTGTATGGTGAGAGGTGTGTTATAACTTCATTGATTTTCATGCGGCTATCCAACTTTCCCAACACCACTTGCTGAAGAGACTCTCTTTTCTCCACTGTATATTCTTGCCTCCTTTGTCAAAGATTAATTGACTGTAGGTGTGTGGGTTTATTTCTGGGCTCTCTATTCTGTTCCATTGACCCACATGTCTGTTTTTGTGCCAATACCACACTGTTTTCATTACTGTAGCTTTGTAGTATTGTCTGAAGTCTGGGAGGTTTGTGCCTCCTGCTTGGTTCTTTTTCCTCAGGATCACTTTGGCAATTCTGGGTCCTTTATGGGTTCCATATAAATTTTAGGATAATTTGTTCTAGTTCTGTGAAAAATGTCACAGCCCATTGTTCATTTTAATGCCTCCTTTTTGATGAATTAGCACATTTATCCAACACAACAACTAGGACTTACTTATTTCTAAAGTGTAGTTCAAACAAAAGACAGAAGCCACAATGGCTTTTATGGCCTAGACTTGTTATTGACATACCATCTCTTCTGCCATATTCTATTGGTCACACAACCCTGATAGAATGCAGAAGGGGACCACACAAGGGTGAGAATACCCGGAGGTGAGGATCACTGAAGGCGTTCTTGGAAGCTGGCTACCACAAGTGTCTTAACATTATTATGAAAATAGTTTACATTATGAATCTCCTGAGAGGGATTAGGTACTCCTAGGGGTCCATGGACCATACCCTGAGATCCATTGACCTTGATAATATAAGCTCTCATCAATCTACATGATATATGCTATTTTGAAGATGATTCTCAGATCTACCTCTTTTGCAGTTTCATGTGAGTTTGTCAGAAGTCACTTTAAAAATGAGTAAGCCAGAAGGGGCCAGAGAGACTCAATCTACCCAGTATTTTGCCTCTGATGATGCCACAGTGAGGGGGCTGGAAGAACAGAGTAGTTCTTCTCCAGGAGAGACCTCATAAACTAAAGTGTCACGTGGTCATTCATATTATCTCATCAGGGCTTTTATATCTGTGGGTTCATCTTAAATTTTCTTTAAATATTCTCTTTTAAAAAAATTGTTTTTTATTAAAGTAGAGTTGATTTACAATGTTGTGCCAATCTGCTGTGGACCAAAGTGATCAGTTATACACATAGAGACATGCTTTTTTTTTTTTAATATTCTTTTCCATTATGGTTTATCCCAGGATACTGAATATAAGTTACCTGTGATATACTACAGTAGGACCTTGTGGTTTATCCATCCTATTTAAATATTTTCGATCTGAACCACCTTCTTGCCTAATACATTCCACAAATTACCTGTTATCAAGTAGTAACTTATTTCGTTTGTCCTAATAGGCCTCCGCTAAGTATCCCTGAGATAGGTTTGACATGCTAAGACTTGTCCAGTACACCCACATACAACTCACCCAAACACTTCATGACTTTTGAGACACCAATCTTTGTTCCTTTTCAGAAGAATCATACTTTTAGTGTGTGATACAGTTGTGCTATGTCCCCTTGGTCACATCAGCCCCCTCCTCTGGATGGACGTCCTCCTACGCTGTGTCCTTCTCAAGACCTTGGTTAGCAGAGCTTCTGCACAGAGAGCCAACATTCAGCTACACTGAAGTTTGTCCTGGGACAGGAAAATGGTGCCCCGTTTTCCAAAGTTTGTCACAATAATGCCTAAAGTCCAGTTTGGACCATTGAGTTCTTTCTCCAGCTGCCTTCTTATAGCAGTCTACCCCCTCGCCTGGCCTTCTCCTGTCCCCATTCCATGATGTTCTGGTGGGCCTGGCAATCACACTCCAGTCCCTTTAACCCAAGTGATGAGTCAAGGAACACTAAATATCCATGTCGGGCCTGCCAGGGTCTGGAATTGTTTTCAGGGAAGTCACAGGAAGGCCCTTTTGCCTGGTCTAGAGTTAGAGAACTGGAAGAGTGAGGCTGGCGCTGCCTGCAGCTGTAGTTCCTATTACTGCATTCAGGAGGGGAAAATGTAGCCAAACAAGACCAACAGAGCCAAGAATAAGACAAATACAGAGAAAGTTTGAGTCTCTGGATTCACTGCTGCCTGAGGCTAGTTCCAGCTCCTTTCTTCCCAGGGATGTGACTCAATACCAGCAAGTATGTTAGTTTTCCACTACTTATCAATGAAAGGAGCCATCAGACAATTGACTCTTTGGGCCAAATTATGTCGTGGGGAGTCTGCTTCCTGAAGGAACACGTGTGGAGAGAAAATAACAGAGGGCTGAGATGTGGTGACGATCTAGAAAGGGGACTGAGAAGCTGCTGGCCAGAAAAGGTGGGCAAACCAAGGAAGAGCCTTTCATGGAAGTAGACAGCTGGGTGGTGGGGAAACACACACATCTGGTAGGAGTGTAAACTGGTGCAATTTTTGGGGAAGGCAGTATTTCTTTAACGTTTGAAATGTTCCCGCTCTTTGAGCCAATAATTCTACTCAATGCTGCATTGTTTGTTGTGGTAAAAAGCTGGCAATAACCTCAAATTGTTGCATCACCAATAGGGGGGTGGTTAAGTAAATTATGGCAACATGTCCAAGTTCTACTGTTAACAGGGAAAACATGTAAGACTGTCTAAAGCATTTGTTTAGAGATGTGTTTTGTATGCGCAAAGTGAAAAGCTTGGAGGATCATACGTTGGATAGTTAGTTAGGTGATCTCTGTGGGGAGGTGACTTTAATTACAGAGAACTTTCACTTTCTATGTTTGTAAGAGCCCAGAATATTTAAAGAGATTAATTTCTGTTATTTTTGCTGCTGTAAGAAAGTGACATGATGATGGTTCACTGCTTTCACAATTAGTGTCAGTTTTCTGAGTTCTAGGATCTCTGGTCTGGAGAGGTTCATTGCTTAATTTAATTCATTTATTTATTTACTCATTTGTTTGCTCAAACCATTTGTTTGCTCAAACTAGTTGGCTGAGTGCCAACTAGTTGGGCACTCTTCTCAGTGCTGGGCATGTAACAGCAAGACAGAATCCTTACCCTCGTGGACTTTATACAATTGATTGTGAAAACAAATATCAGATGGTGATGAGTGTTTGGAGAAGCACAGAGGAAAAGAGCAGGGGATAGAATGCTGGGGTGGAGACCGTAGGATCCTATTACATATAAAGTGGTCAGAGAAAGCCTCCCTGAGAGGGCAACAGAAAGACCTAAAGGAAGGAAGGACGCCATGCAGCTCTGGGGGCAGGGTCTTCCAGGCCCAGGGGACAGCGTAGTAAGACCCTAAAGCTGAAGCGTGCTTGATGAGTGTGAGGCCGGAAGGACTGTGTGGTGGGAAGGAACAATGAGAAAGGCAGAGGTGAGAGAGGAGGCAGGGCAGTGTCCTCGGGACTCGAGGCCATTGCACCACTCCGAGGGAGAGGAGTAGCCGCTAGAGGGATCACTCTGGTTGCTCTGTTCAGACTAAGGTAGAGGGGGCAAGGGTGGAAGCAGGGAGACCAGTTGGAAAGTGACTGCAATGACCCAGGTGAGAAAATGGCTTGGACCATGGTGATAGAAGTGGTTGGGTTCTAAAGGTATTTTGAAGGTAGAGCTGATAGATTTGTTGAACGGGATGGAAGGCAGGAGTAGTGCTTGTGACTCAGGGCCTGGTATCAAGGCTGTCGGACCCCTGGAAGATGACCCTTCTCCCAGGACTGTTGAAGGCTTAAGCAAAGGAGATTCCACCGAGTCACCCCAAAGGGGTAGCAGTGCAAATGGGTGCTTTGAGTTGAAGGGCGAAGGACAGCATCAGAAGAGGCAGGGTGGGAGTTTTGGGATTTTCTACTATGGGACAGACCCATGCTGCTGTAGCAGGCCCCACCCCAAATGGAGATGTCGGGGGAGGCTGGATGCCTAGTGCCACAGCCTTGACACACTTGGTTTGGGAGTGAACACAAGGACAGAGTGCATTTTCACCCACTGTAGCAAGATTAGACTCGTAGCCAGATTTAACTTGTTTAGAAAAACTAAGTGCTGTCTCGTTTTCTGTACCCATGTCTTGTGGAGTAAATCGAGACCCATTATACATATTTTATAATGGTCACTTTTGCTTTTAAAGACATGTGCCATTATTCTTGTAATCAGAACAAATACACACATTTTAGAAAGAATGGTGAAATGGTCAACAATAATCAGTTCAGAGTGTCACGGAGTTAGCCTATGGAGAATAGAGTAAGTGGTGTCCTCAAGGAGTGAGGGGGAAGCCAGATGCCAGTAAGAATGGAAAAGGAGAGTGTGCGCCATTGAAGAGGTGAATATAAGTCTCATTTGAGAAACTTGGAAGGAAAGAAACAATGAATGGTAAGAACAAACATATGCCACGCAATTCTGAATGAAGTTTATTAAATAACATGTACAGCCAATGTAGTAATTCAACATCTATTTGTCAGATCGATCCACTGCATAAAGAAAAATAGATGAACAGAAATATCTGTGTCTGCATAGTACATGCTCTTGGTGTGTAATTTAAATGGCAATACTTTAATTGGTTATATATAATGTCAGTTATTTTTCTTTCAGAATATAATATTTTTTGTAGTAACCTATTCTAGCAATAGGCCTGAATACTACTGCAGATAAATAGGACTGCAAAAAAAAAAAAAAATCAAAAACAAAATAAGAAAAACCACTATAATTGAGATAACAGTTACCTTCTCTCCCAGAAAGAATGATTATTTAAAATTATAACACTTTACAAGGGCTATTTTTGTGCTAAAAATCTGCAGGTAAAGTTATTTTGGAATTCCTTCATTTAAATATGCAAAAAAACTTCATGACTTCCTTATTTTACTCCCCCTTCGGTTCAAATTTTTAAAATTATTTTTCTATACAAAGTAGGTACATGGACTATACAAAGTTAAATATACATATTTACAGTCCCACTTCTTACGCATGTGATTTTTTTTTTCTCTTACTGATCCCAGAAAGACTGCAAAAGTTAAGTAGTGTGGGGCTTGCCTTTACCCAGAAGCATGGCTAATCTATCAAAATGTGTTGCAGGGCATGCCGCCAGTTAGTTGCACTTGCGATTAATAAACCTGTATAAATAATCTCAGCATAAAAATAGGTATTTTGTATTACTAAATGTCTGAAGACAAAGGGGCAGTTGGAACCCTTTGTTCCTTGTTGTGTCATATGTGGGAAGCTGAAGTTTGATGCAAATTTTAACAGATGAGTTTATTAAAGATGGGCAAATTGGTGAGGCATACCTGGGATTCTGGAGATATACAAAGTCATGTGGCTGGCATCATATGCAAATGTGGCTTTACAAATTGGTTTATTTTCTAGCTGTATTTAAAGAGGTGTTCAAACTTACCTACTTAATAAGCACCCCTCAAAAAACAGATAAGATCGTGTTATGAATGGTTTGCATCTAAGAAAGACCAAGAAACACATTAGCCAATATACATTCCAAAATGCGTGATGCTGCTATGTGAAATGCATGGGGATATGCACTTGAACTGTATTCGGAGGGGGAACTATATTCGGAGGGGGAGGAGAGACAGAAACAGAGTGCCCTTGGATGGTGAGGTGGACCTTCCAAAGCACTGAGTCTTACTTAAGGAATATCAAGGAGTCCCTTTCTACCCAGGAAGCTCATCCCCCCTCACCTATAGCCCCAGCCCCACCTCCACCATTAGTTCCACAGCCTTTTCCCCTTGGGATTAAGGCTCTGCTCTGTTCTAGTTAAAAGCCAGTGTTTCTGGGAAGAAATAACACCTTCCTCTTATCAGTCATTTATACTTTACTGTGAAGGAGTCAGTGGCAGTTGCTTTCCTGAGAGCAGGCTTTGAAGGACAGGGAGGGAGGGTACTGTGGGCTCTCTGATGGGGGTGGGCAGCTGACGGAGGTCATGAGTAGTGGAGAGAGAAGCTGAGGCACTGAAGACAAACTTTGCGTGCTTATACAGACTCTTGGACATGGGTCCTAGGCCAATTCTGAGCTATATGCAAAGAGTCAGGGTTCCTGTACACACCCTATCAACCTGGAACTGCTACTCCTATTTGTGACCTTGGATGTGTATTTGTGGGCAGGATGAGAGTTTGAAGACCCTGGAAACAGTTCCAAGTATTTCCAGCCATAAACCACCCTCAGACAAAGGTTCTTCCAGCATCCTAGTTGTTCAAAGTGAGCTAATGGAGACAGAAATATGACAATGCTTTCTAGGGTCCCTTCAGGGAAAATTCATCTCTTCCTCTCTCACACCTTTCTTAGCACTTATCACAGTCTCTCTTGATTTAGTATTTTTGTGTGTCTGTCTCTCCAACAACCTCTGAGTTCCCAGCAGGCAGGGAATGAGTCATTTCTATATCTCTCCAAGGTGTCTAACAGAGTGGCCAATAAGCATCCTTGAATTGGATAAAGTTGTGACTGAACACCCCAGGCGCCTCTGTCCTTGGCGCTGTTCCCCACAAAAGACCGGCTTCCTGGGAGTGGCAGAATCACGGCCTCATTCTTAGGGCCACTGCATCTGCACCTCTGCTCTAAAGAGAAGCCTCACAGGGTGAGTCAGGATTCATAACCCTGTGTTCCTACTTTTGGGGTAGTCCTTGGACTCCCATGGGGAATGAAAATGGAGACACGGTGACCCTCTTCTAAGGCTTGGAGCATGCCTTGCTCATCAGTGGCCCCTGGCATCCAGTGTACACGGGTGTACGTTACATGAGTCACTGAACACCATCCTTGGTTCTCTGTGAGAATAGGCCTATCAACCCCAAACTGTCCTGGCCTAAAACAATCCAGAAAAGAAAGAGTAGCAATGGCATTCTGCTAATTGCAACTGTGCTGCCCTCAAGGTGACCGTTCATAACAGCCAGTGATATGGGGAAGGAGCCACTGTAAGGGACCTCAAAAGCTACAGGGCTTCTTGACTTAATCAATCACCTGGAAATACAAATTTAACTATCTGCCTGGCCACATTGCTCCAGGGGCAAACCTTGTGTGCTTTTCTGGCTGAACACCGGGGGCGTCAATGGCAAAGCTGCATGCAGGCTGAATGCACTGGGCGCCTACTTTGACCTCCATTTCCCCACCCACCTCCAGTGAGGGACTTGGCCTTGGGTAGTTTGGGGTCTCCACCACCGTTCAGGGATCGCCTTGGCAGCCCTGACTGGCCTCGCACAGCACTAGGGGACCGGCAGGCTCCGGGGCGACTGGGGGGGGTCTGTGCGGAGCCCTGGAGGATGGCTGGGGATCTGCCTGGTGCTCCGAGGGCTCCTGCGGGCTAAACGACCCTTTTGAGCCAAAGCCGGTCAAGCCTGAAGCAGCAAGAAGCATTTCTGGCCTAACTGCTCCTGGACCATGCTGCAGGTCAGATTACTCAAGCCGGGGGTGGCGGGGGGGGGGGGGGGCGGGGGGGGCGGGGGGGTGGGGCGCGGGAAGAGGGCAGGGCTGGAGTGGCTCCCAGAAGCAGCTGAGTAAATACTAACTTGCCTTATTCCTTTTCTGCGTGGTTCAGCCCTGTCTGATACACGCAGTAAGCTTAGACAGGCTCAGGTTTTAAATGCACTTCTCTGTCCTCTCTTTTGCTTCTTTCTTTAGCCACTGCATTAGTTTTCCTACTGACTCAATGTTTAAATAAAGAGACAAATTCATGAGTTATGCTTCATCCTCCAATAAAAATCATCTCTGTGGCTTTCAGTCTTCTTATAGATACAAAGGCTTTACATAGTTGCCTGGGAAAGTACCAAACTGCCTTGTCCTTCTTGAAGTACCTATAAAAAAAAAAAAAAAACCAAAAACATACACACACGGTGAGAAGACTCACCCATTTGAGTTCAGAGACAGTCCTTGATAACAATCCTGCAGCTTGTAGAAGGGCATACGGTTTCCAAATCACTTTGCCCTATCTCATTTAGGCTGCAGAATAATGCTGGGTGATAAACAAGGCGGGCATTTCTAAAACTCCCACATTTTTGTCACATGAGGAAACCCAAGCTCAGAGAGACAGACTTTGAACCCAGGTCTCTGACTCCCAGCCCATTGCTCTTTCCAGTACTTCTCCTTTATGGAAGAATGAACGCAGTTATCCAACACAACAAGGTACTGGGGATTTAGAATTTCTAAACTGTAGGATTTCTAAAGTCCACTGGATACAACTGCACAGCAAAAGGAAATCTCCCTCCTGAGCCTGTGCCTAGGCCCCAGATTGACTCCCTGTCTTCACTGCCAACCTTGTCAGGGTTCCCTCTGAGCCAGGAACATTGAGCTACCAGGGAACAAGCCCTTCCTGGGCTGCTCCACATCCAGCATTGCTGGATCCCTACGCTAGCAATAGTTCCTTCCCTTGGGATTCTCTCTCTAAAGCTGGGAGATAAGGGTGGGGCGGCAGATAGATGTTGCGTCATTATTACCCTCTCATTAGCAGACATCAATTTGATCATTGCATCCTTTCCCCGACTGGCTTGGATAGGGCTTCAGAATCCTGCTGAACACACTTCAAGCAGCCACTACCAGTGGGTTGGAGTTGTTGCCCAAAGTAAAACTCCTAGGCTAGAAGAATGTGTCAAAGCTAAGGCCATCTAAAACGGCTAGCTGAAGCCCCAGGGGGATGGTCAAGGAGGCTGCAGAGAACTGAGATGGTAAAGCCCAGAGATGTGCTCATATGGGTGGTGAGCACCTTTCCTGATGGATGAGAAAAATGAGCTCTCCTGGGTTATTTTCTTCATAGTCTGAACACAAGGCCACTTTTCTAAGTGTCTGAGGAATTAAGGAATCTAAAATATTTCCTTTACCTAGCTGCCGGCGGATGCCCCTCATCCCGTCCCAAGTTCTCATAAAAATGTAAATACTCCTGGAAGAGTTTAACAAATCCCTACTAGCCTGCACTCTAATAGGACAGCCACGTGTGGCTCCTGAGCCCTTGAAACATGGCTGGTCTGAATCGAGCGATGCTGTGACTGTAAAATACATATTGGATTTCAAAAACTTATTCTTATGTACAAAAAGAAGAACGTAAAATATCTCCCTAGCAATTTTTCATGACATGTTCAAATGCACTGGGCTTAATATATTAATTTCACTGGTTTCTTTGTACTTTTTTCAATGTGGCTTTCAGAAAATTTTAAATTTCATACATAGCTTGCATTATGGGTTTTTTTTTTTTTTGGCTGTGCCGTGAGGCTTGCGGGATCTTCGTTCCTGACCAGGGATTGAACCCGGGCCCTCAGCAGTGAAAGCACAGAGTCCTAACCACTGGACTGCCAGGGAATTCCTTGCATTATGTTTCTGTTGGACTTGCACTGCACTAGAACGTTGCTGGCTTTCAGATCTGGTTTCCTTCTAAATAGAACCTCAACGTGGTGAGGACCACCAGCTTCTGCAGGCCCTGGGAGGAGGAGGGGGTAGCTTTCTAGGAGGCTGGTGAGGCCAAGGCAAATCTTTCTGGCTTCCCATTTGTGCTGAGGCCTTGTTCTCACGGCCCCAGGGCTGACATTATTTCTATTTAGCAAAGCTTTTCTAGGGAGATCAGGAAAGAGTTGCTCTTTGGAAAGAAGATAAAGGTAAAGCCAGTTGTTTAAGGGGGTAAACTGACACAAAGAGTGTCAATGGCTCCCAACATTATATTTGTGCCTGAGCAGAAAGAACAGAGGCTCAGGGAGAGATGGGCCTGAGTTCATATACTGGCCCTACCATTTGCAACCTGGGTGGTGACCTTGGGGCTAGTTACTTAACCGCTTTGGGCCTCAGTTGCTGAATCTGTGGAAAGAGGATAATTCTTGTCTTACAGGCTGTTTGTTGAGAGAACTTCAGTAAGAAAGTATATCAAGCATCTGTTTTGTTACAGAATCTCAAATTCTGTTCTTTCTCTCCCCCATCCTATGAAAGTGACTCCTTTAATTAAGCAGGTTGCTTTGAGGAAAGTTATTAGAAGCCTGGAGTAAGTGAGGTCTTTGGAATGTCTACACATATGCTTGAGCTTCATGGCAGAAATCTAGGCTCAAGTGTTCTTGTGGTGTTCCACAGGCGTTTTAAAAATTAAAATTTCCGAATGTAGGACAGACAGATGCACAATAGAAATACAGAGGGAATTCCCTGGCGGTCCAGTGGTTAGGACTCAGTGCTTTCACCGCTGGGGCCTGGGTTCCATCCCTGGTCAGGGAACTAAGATCCTGCAAGCTGCATGGCACAGACAAAAAAAAAAAAAAAAAAAAGAAACACAAACAGAACTCAATGGATGAAGCTGGCAACTGCCTTTCCATGCGGTAGATGTTGGCATATTTGGTTGTCAGGTTCAATGTTAGTATCATCCACACTGCCCTGAGAGCAAACATAAACTGGGTGGCTCATCGTTCCTAATGGTGGTGTAGGAACTGAGAAGGCCCTTCTCTCTGTGTAGAGAATAGTTCTCTTTTCATGACTCATCACACCTAGTTCTTCCTTCAATACACCACTGGTAAGAAAAGTACGATGTCACTTACCAACAAACCATCCATCGTCACATTTTTCCATGACATCAACAATATCTCCATCTCGGAGTTCCAATTCATCATCATTCTGTGGTATATAGCTATACAATGCTTGGTAGCTAAATCTGTAAGTGAGAGAAATAAATATTGACTCAAACACTGATGGAATTAAATAATGAGTTTTAAAAACTCATTTCAGCTAAATCAACATTTGGGTAGTGTTTCCTACTCATCAGTGGGGATAAAAGTATTTTATTGGCTATTGCTCTAATAATTTGGGGAGATCCATGTGATAAGCAAATTAAGATTCACAGGGATGGGGAACTTCTGAGAAGCAAGTCACGATCAGTCCTTTTATTCAGTTTCGTTTGGTTACCACAGCCAAGCTTTTTTGTCTAGATGTTGCCCCTTTAAAGTTAATTGAGTCCTTTTCTTAACATAGGGTAATACATGTAGATTATCAAGGATAATCAGAAGTTACTTAGGTCCAGAGACAGACGTTATATTCTGGTCACATACATTGGAGAGCATGAGGCAATTGTCATGTGTATATATAATTTTTAAAAGTACATCTCAATTGCCTCACTGTTTAGCAAAACTACCTTGAGTTTCTTTACATGCCAACACACATTTCATTAATTGCTTTTAAACGTGGATGCCATTTTTCTGAAACTCTTGAAAGCATTTCTATCCCAGTGATGTTTGGGGTTAAGATTTTTATTTGCTTGTTAGTTGGCCTAAGGCAATTTGGTCTGTTCTGACAACAGGCTCTGGAAAAAGCTGGACTACTTGTGAAATCTGATACCTGTTTTGGCAACAAATAAAAGCTTGTTTTCATTTATTCTTTTGATAGATATTTAAGAAGCACCTACTGTGCACCAGTTCACAGTTCTGTTTACTTGCTACTTTGAAACACAACAGTAGCAGGTAAAACTTTGCAAACCAGCCAGTCATCTACCATTTTCAGTGGATGTCAGTGAATTCCAGCATGTGGGCGAGAGAGACTAGAAACAAGTAAGTGGAGTCAGTGTTCCTAGAAACAAGAGGTTCTGCTCTCTGCTAAAACCAAAGGGGCAATTTAATTTTACATATTTATTCAAATGTAGTGAAACTTTGGTAGATGGATCTGTCTGCCAGAAGGAAGGTATCTAATGAGGAATTAAAAGTTGCAGATGGATTTCCAGTTGGTAAATGAATACATTTTGATGTTTCTGTATTTGCCTGCTGTCTCTTCCCCAACCTGGACTCGTTAGGATGCCTTAGCCCCTTTACTGCCGCCGTGGCTGCTTTGCCAGTCTCAGCTCTGGGAGATTACTCCTGTTATCTGCCTCGCTGTCCTGTCTCACCCCAGACAGCGGAGACCGGCTGGAAACAGTCCTGCAACCTTGCTGCTTGGGTCCCCGACTGGCTCTAATTTTGGAGGGGCTTCATGCTGTTTGGACATGGTTCCACAGAGTCCTTCCCCCGCCTCTGAGCAGAGCTTTAATTTGCCTCCCCTCCTGCCCCTACTTCCATGTGTAAGGAAGGGTTCCCTGCTCCTAGCCAGGCTAAACTCCCTTCCCTGGGCTATTTCCTCGACTTACGGCTTCTCTCTTACATCTTTCGATTCTGTTAACTCCTTCTCAAGTACAAAAGTGCTTAAGCCTCCGCATCCTAAAAACAACTCCCCCGTCTCTGCTACTCCCTGAATCTATAGCCTCCCTGTCCCCTTCTCCTTCCGCTCACCATCACACCGACTCATCAGCCCTAACACAGGATCTGCCTGCACCAGCACTGTCGCTGCAGAGGTCACCAACGATTGTTCCAGTTGCCACCTGGAGGACATTTCTCATTTCCTGTCCTCCTCGGCCTCTCTGAAGCAGGGGCACCACTGACCACACACTGCTTGCTCTGTTGCACACAAGTGAATGCTCCTAGACCCTCGCCCGTGTCTCCTGCTCCTTCTCAGTCTCCTTTGCTGGCTGCTACTCTGTTGCCTTAAAAGTTGGTCCCCCAAGGATCTATCCTCAGTTCTCTTCTCCCTTTATCCCTATCTCCTTGGGGAATCTTATTTTCTTATATAATCTTATAATCTTATATTCTTCCATGCACCAGAGGCCCACTCTTTCCTAGCTCAGGCCCTCACCACTTTTTTGCTGTATTCGTATCTCCAAACCACTATCTTTGTCCTTCATCTCTGAAATCCACCCTCCACTCTGTTGACTGATTTTATCTACCTAAAATGAAATCCAATTAATGTGTTCCTCTATTTTTTTTTTTTCTGGCCACTGCTGCGTGGCTTGCAGGATCTTAGTTTCCCGACCAGGGATTGAAGCCGGGGGCCACAACAGTGAAAGCGCCGAGTCCTAACCACTGGACCGCCAGGGAACTCCCAGTATGGTCCTGATTTTAAAAACCTTCAGTGGCTCCTGAGTGAATGCAGACTAAAATCCAAATTTATTTCAGTTGCATTCTGGATTCTACAATCTGGTCCTAACCTGCTCCTTGAGCTTTGTCTCCATTCCCTCCATGAACTGCACACCGTGGCCACAGGGGTTTTTCGATGTTCTCCAAACACACTACCTACTCCGGGCCTTGGCACATTTGGTTTTCTCAGCTGAGAAGACCTTTCACCTCCCTGCTCTAGCTCTCAAACCCGATTTGTCTTTCAATGCTTATTCCAGAACCCCCTTCCTCTGTGAATGGAGTTTACTCCTTTGTGCTTAGAACATAGATATCCAATACTTTTTTTTTTTTAAATGAATGGATCAACCCTATTCATTCCTCTCCAGTCAGAATTAACACTCCTTCCTCTACACTATCACAGCACTAGGAATGAGACCAGTCAGCACAGCTCCCAGTTGCCCTATATGGAAGGTAATGCTTTACCTCTCTCCCCCAAGAGTCCGTGACCTTTATTTACCTGCCACCTGTTTTCACGTTGGCTGATGGGAAACAGCCTTAACTAGAAACCCTCAGAGAAGCTGGGAGTGATTGGTTCATTCCCCCAAATGGCTGCCCCCACAGTCCGTCAGTGACCCACTTCCTAAGCCCAACGGTCTACCGAGAACTCGAGAACTGAGGTTCGCCAAGTGTACTTACAAATCCTGGGAGGTTTGACTCCTGTCAGGGGTGACTCTTCGCTGCAGGGCTTGAGGTTGCTGAGAAATGATTAGAGATGATTTATTGTCAGAAGGGGATACCTTGTGATGAAAGTCAAGGGGATGAGAAACAGTGCTGCAGTAATGAACAGATTTTTCGGCAATGTTTATGATCTCATTGCAAACTGCTTCCTGTGGTGGCCCCGAGATATCCAGAAACCCCCATAAAACAGTCAACATGGGGACAAAAAAAAAAGAAAGAGAGGAAGAGATGTAACATTCCAGACGAAGCACATAAGTCCAGGGAAACAACAGAGTTGAAGATCCAGGTTAAAAAAATAGATATTCCAGTAGTGGAGTGCAGGAGGGATCCAGGCGTAAGCATGGAAAAAACAGGTAAGATACAGAAGAATTTGGGATTTAGTATGAATATTAAAAAAAAAAAAAAAAGGCAGCAGCATAAAAGCCTGTAATTAGTGAGTAACTGTAACAAATGGAATAATTTCAGGATAGAAATGCAAGTATGTATCCCCAATCATGCACTAATATATTAATTTAATCCCACATGTAGGCAGAGTAGAAATATTGTCTCTAAATTCCTCTGCTTTTTTTTTTGAGGGAAGAGGGTGGCCTAACATCTCTCTCTACTACAGTAGCCATATAATTCTTGTAAATAATGGCTCTGTGAGATAACCAGGCATTACTCCAGTCTAGACTCTACAAATCAGTAAGAATTCTCTTTAGAAAAGCTACAGTCTTATTCAACAGGCATCTTACCACATAGCTCTTTTCAGATTCTGTGAGATCAGGTCCTGCTCTCAATGAATGATGAGAAGGCTGTGATCACCAAGCAAATTATAAGGGAGACATTTTAGCAGATGTCACATTGGAAAGGATTCAAAATAAAAGTGTGAGCAAATACACATACCACACCATCACATTCAATGACACCGGATACTCGTGGCCTATGGCCACCGAGTTTCCAAGACAACACGGTGGGTGCAGAGGAGAAAATGCAATGTACAGAGTTAGAAGCAAGGATCCAGGCAATGAAATGAGCAGTTGGGAACAGGGCTGCAGTGAGGTGAGAATGAACAACACAGGGACCCCAGATTGGCAGGGAAGAGACACAGAAGGGCTACCTTAAGGAACAGTTATGTCCCTCTGTAACCACACACATTGGTCCCCTTGCTCTCAGCTGGCAAGCGTCTATGGAAGGGCTGCTGTACCAAAAGCCAGTTCCACTTATTTTGACTGGGAACCTCCTCTGGCAGAGCAGGCTCATAAAGTATCAGGTATGCCATTTTCCCGTGCGTATAAAAAGAGAGTTAACACTTCTGAAAAACTCCTTGGTAATATGTGACGTATCAAGTGAGACTGTTCCCCAGGAAAAACCTGCACATGATACACTCCAGCTAAGCAGGCGATCGATGAGTTCTGATATCTCATGGGGCAGAGCTTGCTTCCAGAAACAGGATGGTGTGTCCTGACACAGTGGTAGAAATGAAACCATCACTCTTCACTCACCAGCTCAGGCCCCACATGCTGACATGGAAATAAGGTGCAATCATGGCCAAGCAGACCTGTCTTTTAAGTAAGGATCCTATAGCAGAGGCCAGGCCTTCACTGGAAGAATGTCTGGAATTATTTATCCCAGAGAGGATTCAAATCCAAGCTCTAAGGAGTCTCCCTAAATGAATATTTGAAGAGCCATCCTTGGAGAAACCCTCCAGGTAACGTGCAATAGTAGTGATGAGTCACAGCAACTCCAGGGCCTTCGAGAAGAGCACTCAGATCTTTAGTGTGTGACCCACTTGTTTCACAGGAAGGCCCAGAGAGGGTGAGGGCCTCCCCTGAGGTCACCCAGCAAGTTAGTGGTAGACCTGCCTCCTGGATTCACCTACTGTCCTGCTGAACCTTCTCTTTCATCCTCAGACCATTTCCCACATTATTAAGTGTGCTCACTGACATTATTTTCAATGAGTCCCACAGAAACCCTGGAGACAGGCAGGACAGGGTTTATCATCCCGTTTTCTTTCAAAGCCCAGGAAGCGGATGCTCAGAGGGGTTTAGTGCATTCCCCAATGTCACACAGCTAGCCAGAGGTAACGCTGCCCCACCACACCATCCCTTCCTGTTCATCTCCGCTGTAAATTCTCATTCATTAGCATGCCCTGCAGGACCAGCTTTCATCCCAGCCATCACTTCTATACTCTTGTCCTTTTGGAAAACCTTTTCAAGTTCTCCAAACTGCAATCTCTTAAACCAGCGCCCTTGGACTGGGGGAGAGGAGACAGAACTGCAAGGGTTCTGCTCTTTAGAAGACGTCTCAGGACCTGCGGGCCTTTGCCAGGTGACTGGGAGCTGACCTTGTGTGGCCCCACTCACTGCCCATCCAGCCTCTGGATCAAGGCTTCTGCATAACAAAGGAAAATAATGACACTCCCAAGCATCTACTATATGGGCTTCTATGTGGCAGCACTGAGTGGGTGATACCTATAGGCAGATTTTGACTTGATAGAAGGTAAAACTTTCTCAACGTGAGAGCTGTCCAATAGAAGGGACTGCCTCGAGAGGAAGTGAGTTGTCAGTCCCAGCAGCTGTTCAAGCTGAGGCTGTGTTGACTATTGCTAGATGGGATATTGTAGAGCACTGCTGCTCAAACTCTAATGTATGTCAGCTTCACCTGGGATCCTGTTAAAATGCAGAGTCTCATCGGACACATCTGGGATGCATCCTAAGACTGTTCATTTCTATTTGGTGGTGCCCATGCTACTGGTCCACAGACCAACTTTGGGGAGCAAGGCTGAAGAGCGCCTCAGTTATCCAACACTGAGATTCTTTAGCTACAGTGTGCCAAGACTGGTGGGTCTGGCTCACCTCATGAAAATAAAAGTTCCCATAAAGAGACAAAATATTTCCAAACTCCAGCTGGTGGCCTAACAACCTCAGGTCAAGTGCAGTGCAAAGAGAGGATGCAGACAGTTTATTGACATGACCTCCAGTTTACCGAAGCCCCATAGCGTCTTTCAAATCAACTTTAATCCTAAAGGAGTGACTGGAATCAATCATCTAGCAAATATTTCACACTTAAATTTAAATGAGGTTTGGTGAATCAGCTACATTAAGAACCACCTGATATTTTACTATCCCTTTTTTTTTTTTTTTTTGGCTGAGCCGTGCGGCATGCAGGATCCTAGTTCCCCGACCAGGGATCAAACCCATGCCCCCTGCATTGGGAGCTCCGCGTCTTAACCACTGGACCACCAGGGAGGTCCCACTGTCCCTTTCTTTTGTAAAGCATCTTTTTTTTTAAAAAAGTCGCTTTCAAAGCACATATAGGTCCATTACCTCACATGACTTTTATACTCACCCTTTTACTTGGGGAGGGCAGAAAAGGAAATTTTAAGGTTCATGGAATTCTGAAGATTTTCACAAGGTGGCAAAGCCACTGAGTACTGAACCTCTCAGGTTCCAGTCGCCATACACCACCTCCCTCTTGGCTCGTGATGGGATAGCTGGGGTAAGGCTGAGAGCAACACCCAGCTTCTGCCTCTTCTGAAAACAGACACTAAGTTTTCTTGAATACTTTTTCTTTGTGTAAAAGGTCCAGTGTGCAGTAATGGATATCATCCAATCATTAACTCAAGGATCCACCGTTCTGAAAAGGGATCCTGACCCAGCTAATACCCTCCTTGGACTCAGGTCGTATGCAAACCAGAGGATGATCATCACTGCAGCCTTCACATCTAGACAAACTTGACATCTAGTACAAACTCAACTCATCCCTGAGAGGTCACTTGGTTGCTTACTTAATGTCTGTGGAATAAATGAAGAAGGCAAGAAAAATATTTATCCTGTTAGGTTAAGATTCAGTTTCTCCCTACTTGAAATGCATTCCTTAGATTTAAGCCAAACATCTCATAGAGCAGAAATGTAAACCAGTTTTTTTTTGGGGGGGGGTGGGTGGGGTGGAGGTCGGTACAGCATGTGGACCTTCGGTGGAGGTGGAAACCATTGATATCCATTATAGGGACTCGCCCTTCACTTTGAAGGCTGTTTACCTTCAGACATTTTTTCCCTCTGGGTGTATGTTTTTTCTTTCCCTGGTCCCACTTTCTAACCATATACAGCTTTATATATCTCTTCCTCTGAACTTATGCTATCCAATATGGTAGCCAGTAGCCACATGTATCTCCTCAACACTTGAGATGGGGCCAGTATGAACTGTGCCATAAGTATAAAATTATTTACACTATTTACGAAATTATTTTTTACAAAATTATTTACAAAACTTAGTATAAAATGTAAAATAGCTCAACAATTATCCTGATTATATATTAAAATGATACTATTTTAGATATGTTTGGTTAAATCAAATATACTACTAAAATTAATTTCACTTACTCCATTTTACTACCAGAAAATTTTAAATTACATACGTGACTCACGTTATATTTCTGCTGGCCAGTGATGCTGTTAAACCCTCCTGGGTCTTAGTGTACACCCTTCTTTAAGCCTAGAAGTGGACAAAGTTCTAACCAGGACCTCAGCCAGGGCTGGGGATAACGGGACTATTATCTCACGCTAAGTACATTTCAGACTCTTGGAAATACATTCCAGTTTTTCACGTTTAGAAAAACAGCCACCAGCACCCCTGCCCCGCCCCACTGCACTGCCCTCCCGGATCAACAGTAAGCAGGTGATAGTTGCTGATCCAGAAACAGCTTTTCTTCCATATTTGCACACAGAAACACAAGTCGGCCCTCTTGGCCTGGAGCTTTTGTTTCATTCTTCCGAGTGAGCAGCCCTTCATGTGTCCTTGCTCTGTGGCCCTGCTGCCTTTCTACCTTCAGTTCACAGCGGTCCCTCAGAAATCTGACCCTGCATCCCTGGGGCTGTTAATCCCTCTGGATCCACAGAAAACACCTGGTGCTCCTATGAGTTACTAAGCATTCTCTTCCAGCTCTGGGCGTGTGCCAAAGCCTTGAAGCCCAAAATAAAATGTCCACAGGCTAGAGGCCAGCAGGAAGTCCTGGAGATGTGGACAGGGCAGAGGCCTCCACCTCCATGTGGCCCCGAGCCCCTCTAGAAGCGGCATGAGTCTTTGCTCTCCCAACCTGCGTGCGTCTCTCAGAGATGGCGTACCTCTGCTCATCACATACCCCAAATCTCCTCTCCTCAGACCTCACCTCTCTGGTGACCCACACTGGCCTCCCAGGGGACACTGGACTGGGAGGGAGGAAACTGGGTTCCAGGACAGGCTCTCACAGTAATTTATTGATTTTTGAGCAAAATGCTTAACTTCTTTGGATTTCAAGTTCTTAGGAAAATAAGAGGCTTGGGCATGATTTACTTTTTTTGGCTCTAAAGTTCTAATGTAGTAATTAGACTGTGCTCGTCCTATGAATTGAGAACCAGGGCTGGGCAAGGCTGACCTGGCTTAAGGGGGCCAGCACTCCACTCACTGCCCACTGGAGATGGGGTGGAGGGCAGCTTTGACTGTCACCTCCGGGTGGCTGGAGAGCTCACTTCCGGCAGTGTGGGAGGCGAGGAGCTGCCCGGATGGTAGAGGGAGAGGTGCAGCTCCTGGAAGACCACAGGCAAACTCTGCCAGAGGAGTTAGAAGACCTGAAAGATTTAGGCTCTTGGCTTTCAGCTCTAGGAAACCTCCGCAGGACCTGCAGAACAGTCTGACTCCACTGAGTTTTCCTCTTGCATTTATTAAGAAAAAGATCCCAGCTTACATATAAAACTAATTACCACCAATTAGTTCAACTGCTTACCACCTAGACTCAATCTCCTTGCAGATCAGTCCACAGACAACACATCGGCGTTGTTGTAATGTGAATCTGATGACAGCACTAAACTTACAGGCTCAGCCTTCTCATAGTCTGTGGTGGGGTCTGTTTCTTTCCCAAAACAATCAGAGGAGTGATGGCAAATATGTATCCAAGTATGAAGGAACCAAAAGCTTTCCAAGAGGATGCCTTTGTACTCGAGGTGAGAGAGAATAACGAGAAGCACTGATTTACAGAGTGCAAATTCTAAATGTTCTAAATTCTGGATTTGTGTAACCAAAGTCAAAGAATTCTTCCACCTTCTACGTTCTTCTCTCCCCCAACGCCATCTTCCTCTCTCAGGTGGAATGGAGTAAGGAAGATAAAATAAACTACTTTTGTTTCTTTTCCCTGTCAGCAAGTATTTATCGAGTCCCAGCTACTTGCTCTGTGCTAGGTGCATTCATCTCCAGGAAACCTCATTTGATCCTCATAATAACTCAAGAAGACAATCAATATTTACCTCATCTTACAAAACTACGACCCAACATGTCAGAGTTGGGAATTGAAGCGCCAGGATTTGAACCCCATTCTCTCTGACTCCAAGTTCCCTGCCCTCCCAACACACCCTGATCTGCCGGGATGTGCTCTGCCAGAGGGGAAGACATCAGAATAGCTGAAGGAGGTGCCCATCAAGAGACCACCTTAAGTCGCCCCATACTCTGCAGCTGGCATGAGCGTTTCTACTGCAATCCACCATTTCTCCTAACACCTTTGTGGGGGTGGACACTGCAACTGCAGGTCTTAGTTCCCTGCACCTTAGGTGTTGAGCGCATACCTGCTGATCATTTTTCTAAGAACTGCAGCCAATGTCTCTCCATCCTGTACATTGTTGAACACCCTCTGTATATATTTAGAGATTTCCCTTCTGAGTGAGTCAAAGGAAAATGTTTCCCCTTATTCGGTGGGTATTTTAACATTTTTAATTTTCTTTTTGTTCTTGTAAGTTGCATCACATGCTTTCCCTTCTACTTCTGATTTCCATGCTCAAAGAGGGCCTATGCCTTTGTTCTTACCTTTCTGGGAACTAACCTAGTTTCCATGCGGTAAGGGATGTTCCCTCTGAGTTCACCGAAGCACATCTTCCTGTCGTCTTTCCCTCTCTCCTCTCCTTTCTCTAAGGCTGTAGTTTGTTCTTGTGCTTCTCAGATGCTTTGAAGACACAGAGCTTTCCTGAATACTTTTATTTAAACGTGATACCCTCAGATTTTACCGTTTGACTGGCTTTCTCCTCTTTAGGACCCAAACTGACATCACACAGGTTTTGCCACTTTTCTCAGGCCTCAGTGTTGTCATTGTAAAAGTAGAATAGACTGGGGGTTTGTAACCTGGGGGTGGGGGGGTCTGTGGACTCCTAGGGAGCTCTCAGAATGATTCAGGTGTGAATCTCGTAAAACTTTATGCAAAATTGTGTGTGTGCCACCCTCTTTCCCAAACTACTGGCCTAGAGTCCTCAGCTAACCTCAGATTCTCAAAGGTTCTGTGATCCAGAAAAAGTTATGAGTCACTGGAGTAGATGATACTTAAAGATTCTTTTAAATTCAGAAATTCTGTGAGGATCTCTCACTCAACTGTAGGAGCTCTTAACAACCAAGTCTGGATGCCAGTCTGCAAACAGTGCTTCTATCTTGGGGAAAGCTCAGAAAATATTTGATGATGCTAATGGTGGAGATTTCCAAGATGATATTCCCCTTCACTTTCTTGACCAATTGTCCTAAACCTTCTTGGCCAAAATTTGCACGCAACAAAATCCAAGAACTTAGTTGATAATTCTGAACTCTTGGGCATTTTGAATGTGCCTGTGTGTATGTCTTTGTCCAACTGGTTAAGTTGTCCCTCAAAAAACAAAAGGGAAAGCTTTTATTTTTCTGTTGTGAAAGTCCACAGGTCTATCATAAACCCCCTCCTTAAAATTTTGTATTTGTTCTTCTCTCTCTTGTAACTGAAATTCACAGGATTTTTAGCTAATCATAGAATATCAAATCTAGCAGGAAGTTATCTTTGTCTGAATCTTTTGTTTATGGATGGGGAAGCTGCCAGAGAAAGGAAGTGTTTCACCCAAAGACTCATGGCGAAGCGGGAGCTAGAGCCCAGGAATCCTGACCTTCAGTGCAGCACTCTTCCCAATGATCCTGGCTTCCCCTAAACACTCCCTACCTCTCATTCACCCCTTTCTGCTGTTCAGAGAACACGCACCTAAAAACAGGAGCAACGAACCCAATGTCGCATCAGTTTGGGAGTCTACAAAGGAGTGAAAAGTCCAACCCTTTCACAATGAAGTGCTCGCACACCTGCAGAGCTGGGGGCAGTGGGATGGGCTGGACAGGTGACTCAGGAGAAGGAAAGCAGCAAAGCAGGGGCTAACACCAATTAGGGAATGCTGATGAGCAGTTAGCAAGGGTCACAGGACTTGAGGAAGATGACCAGACACGTCGCGAGAAGGTGCTGGTCAGTATCCACATGAGGCACCAATCAGCCCTCCAAGCTCTGCTCCCAGCCCCTTCTAACCACCTGCGGACACGGAAGCGTCAATGCAACCAGGAACTCACGACTCCCCTCCCTCCTTTCACATTCCTACCCCTGGGGCTTGGCTGGGCTATTTGCTTGCCTTGAATGCTGTCCCTCCTGCTGTTCACCTATCATAAAACTCCCAGTTCTTTAAGCCCCAGATCAAAAGCCGCTTTTCTCTTAAAGTCTTTCCATCTTCCTCTTCCTGCTGCTTATTATTTCTTCCCATCTTGAACTCTCAGAGCAAACTGTTTGTGACCCTCCTTCCCTGTCTGCGTTATAATTGTGAACATGTCTTATTCCCCCAGTGGAGCTCATACACTCCTTTAGTTGGGGTCAGTCATATTGTATTCTTTCTTTCACTCAAAAAATATTCATTGAGTGCCTTCCACATCTCAGGGGTTCTGGTCCCTAATGCTCTAATGGTGACAGACAAACAAAGGGACGAATACAATAGAGCTGATAAGTGCCCCCTTAGGTCAGGTGCAGGGGGCTGTGAAAACACAAAGTCCAGCACTTAATCTAGTCTTGCAGGGGGAGGGAAAAGTTGTCAGGAAAGGTTTCCTGGAAGGAGTAACATCTAAGTGGAAAAGTGAAGGACAGGTGGGAATTTCCCAGACATACAAAGCAGGGGAGGCTTTGGAAGGTGAGGCTGGCTTGCTGTCTAAAGGGCCAGATCACATGGGGCCTTCCTAAGCCCACGAAGGAGGAGAGACTTTCCTGAGAGCAAAGGGGAGCCCCTAACGACGTTCATCCCTCCGTGCCTCTTGCAGCACTTGGCACAGTGCCTGGAACATCCTAGATGCTTGAATGGAAGAGGCAATGGTCATAACATTTCCCAGTGTCTTTTCATGCTCTCAGGTTAAATTCCCTCGACTTCTGGGTCAGATACGCAACCTAGCTTCCCAACAGTGATAACAAAATTGAACTACTGGTTTAGCACCCCACAGCAAGGACAAGAGTGGCTGGCAATTTTCCTGATAACACAAACAAGTCTGGAATGCATTTATTCAAATAAGTGACACAGCCTGAGATCACATCTTGTGACTGGATCGCCAGAGAATACCTGTCATTCAAGTCCTTCCCATCTTTAGCTCTGTCATCCAAAGAGGCCCTCAAGAGGCAGAAAGCTTCTCTTGCAGGACCTCATTTCCCGGGTTGCCATCCTGCTCCCAGTCCCAGGAGGGTAAGGCAAAGGGGCTTGGGAGGGAGCGTGTGGGCAGGAGCCCTTTTCACACAACCCCCAGCTCTCAACAGGGAGCAAGGCCGGTGCCGTGGAGAAGGGGCTTGCGCTGGGAGAGCAGGAGGAAGGGAGGGGACAGGAAGTGATGCACTTGGGGTCTGGAAGCCCACCAAGAAAGGAAAATCAGTTTTCAACAAGCCTGGCTTTCTGTGTTGCCAGCCCCCTCCTCTCCTTGTTAGGAAGCGGGAAGCGCCTACCCCTAATCTCACCCGAGCGCCATGCGCACTTCCTGTGCACACTGGGTCCTGGCGTCAGGCCGCAATGACTCACTGCTGACCGTAACGAGGTCTCCAGGCCCCATGCACCGACGTAGAACATTTACAGAATTGTTCCTGTGTTGAGACATTCACTTCTTTCAACCAGCCGCTTCACCCCCTCTCCCCCAGCGAACTATTCTTTCCTGGACTGGACACACCCTTCTTCCCTCACAGAACATCCCTTCCAGGAGCACCTGCTCCCGGGCCAGGTAAAACCCTCCCCAGGTATTCTATTTCCTCAGCCCCCCACAATCCACTTTAGGGAGCCTTCCCACATGCCAGGCGCCACACCCACCTCATTTAATCCTTACACTGCCCTGTGAGGGAGGGACAAGTTCCACTCCTACTTTGCATAGGAGAAAACCAGTGGGGAGGCTAAGCCTGATTATTTATCATTATCCCACACTGTCCTTCCCTGCAGCGATGATGCCCGCTCCCCGCCACGGGTTGGGGCTGCAGGTCTGGCCTCACCTGTGCTTTAGGCCGCTGGGCTCCTGCAGCCTCCAAGCACACCTCTACTGCTGTGTCCGCCGCTCTCACTGAAACATAAGGCTCCTCAAGGGCAGGGATGAGATAACCCCTGTATCCTGCCCAGAGGCTGGTGTCTACAGGCCTTGAATCAATCATGTGTTGAGTGAGTAAATGACACTTAAAAGGGAAACTGGGATTGCAGGTCTGAGGATCAAGCATAGTCTATCATGGGCATTGTGCACAGTAGATAATAAATGATTTGGAGACATCTTCAAGCATTCTATCTGGTTTGAAAAACATTCTAGAATGTTCTCAGTTCCAGAAGCAGCTCTCCATCACCCAAAGCGGATAGCTTCCATTTGTAAAGTGCTGACATGTTCCGTTCCCAGCCCCTGTGCTTAGCACTTTACATGCATCACTTCGTGGAATCCTCTCAACCAGACTATGAGGTAGGTGTTATCTCCATTTTATGGATGAGGAAACTGAAGCCCAGAGAGGGGAAGTAACTCACTCCCAAGTCACTAGACAGTAGAGGTGAGCAGGCATTCAAACCTGGCTGCTTTAGAGAAGCTGCCAAAACCTCTGACTTTTGGGGTAGTAAACAACATAGCCAAAATTAGAACCATGATCTAACTGCCAAGTTCATCTCCCCCTGCCCCCAAATTTTCAGCCCTCAAAACATCCTAGGGCCGCCCTGGTCCAAACCCCCAAATCCTGATAGCTGACCCGGACAGAAAATGGGACAGTCACCTAGAAACCTGGCCTGCCATTCAAGGAGCCCAGCACTGGGCCCCTCCCTCCAGAACCAAAATGCATTTGCTCTTCAGTGAACAAGTCAGCTCCCACACAAACACGAGACAGGACGAAGACCTGACGGGGCTGAGCGCTGGCAGGCAGAGCACCATGGGTTATGGAAACGAAGCGTGTCGCACACAAAACCAAATCACACGGAGCCAAACCAAAGCCTGGTGTTCTCAGCTGTGTTGGGGCAGACCAAGGATCATCTCCCAGGCACGACTGGGCCGGGAGGAAGGCCTTCCTTCTCGTGGGCTTTTGCACCAGGCCAGGAGGTACCCAACGTGGGGGTCGCTCCTGAATCACCTTGAGAGGCCAGGATACAGACTGTCCTTTGCCTCCACTGTCCCAGCCCTGACACCTTAATGGATGACCCCTCCGTTCCCTCCTGGTTCATATTTTTGTTCCCAAAAAAGCAAACAGCTCTCACGGGCGTCCACTCGGCCAGGGGTGAGCCCACCCTGCTGCTGGCCAAGACACCCGGGCACACGTGGTCATGCTGCAGGCCTACCTCGCTCGCACCAGTCCGAGCGGCCTTCCTCTCGGCCGGCTCGCCACCTCTCTGCAGCTCTGAGGGCTCAGCCTCCCTTCCCGGGAAAGGGCTACCCCGGGGCTGGCAGGGCCGGCTCTCCTCTGGGGTGTGGAGCTCTGGGAGTCTCTGTTCGGTGCTCAGACACCTGACCACGTCTGACGGTCTCAGGCAGCTCTTCTTAGAGATGGCGGGTCCACCCGGGCATCTCTCACCTGCCTCCCTGTCTGCTTTCCTTTCACGTGCTCCACTTCCTTCTCGCCACGGCTGCCGCTCACCCTGGCTGCTAAAGGCGTCGCTAAGCTCCGAGATGACCCTGTCCGAACGCCCAAGCCTCGGCTGGGAGAAGCTATCCTTGAGGACCCCTGGAGGTGGCACGTGGGCACCACCATCTCCGCTGGCGTGGAGGGAGGTCTGGGCACTGGGCGCCAGGGAGCAGGCTTTGTGCGGGGGAGGCAGGGCCAGTGGGGAGACTGCCGAGCGTGGGGTGGCCCGGGCCGACCAGCTCGAACGGGGGAGGCTGAGGGTAAGGGAGGAGCTGGGCCTCGCCCACAAGGCCAGGGGTTCAGGGCTATAGACAGAAGCCTCTGGCAGAGGAGGCAAGGGTGGGGTCAGGGCCAGAGGCCGCCTGCTCGGGACTCCTACGGTCAGCGAGATCCACTCAGAGGTGACAGCGTGCATCTCAGGGGACAGGGCTCGGCGGGCGTGGGGCAGAGATGAGGGGGCTGGCATGATGAGCTTGCTGTGACCGGGAAACTTCAAAAGAAAAGGAGAGAGAGGAAAACAAAAGAAAGAAGCAAAAGGCACAAGTGTCAGCACAGAGAAGAAAAGAGAAAAATAATCACAAGGGATATATGGAGAGGAATGAAATGGAGAGGAAGAGCAGGACACTCTGGTGTCCGAAAAGGAAATCATCTGGTTAGGCTGGGAGAGAAACTGGGATGTGGGTGCATGCGTGTGGATGCGTGGGTGTGTGCAGGCGGGGGGAGGATGGAGAAGCACGCAGTATGGAGATGGGAGAAAGGGTCCCATCAGGGCAGGAACAGACGGTGCCGGCTGGTCTGCGGAATCAGACTTGTAAAGGGACACACTGGAAGCTCCCCACCTCACCCCACCCAACTGCCTCTGCCAATGCAGCCTTGACCCAGAGCCATGAGGAGAAAAAGGTGGCCTGGTTGAACCACTGTGCTGTATACCTGAGACTAATATAATATTGTATGTCAACTAGACTTCAATAAAAAAAATGTTTAAAAAGGCATGCCACTGCTCTGACCCTTCTTGGGCTTTTATTCTCTCTAGGGGGGCTCAGCAGAGAGCCTTCTAGAGAGGAGTATGAGTAGTGTAGTCATCTTGTTTTATAGCTGTGCTTGGCTACTACAGTCAAGCGAAAAATCTAGTTGAGTTCCCCATGCTATGACGAAGCAGAATGCCCTGCGCCTGGCTCACACCCTCTCCTCGAGAGATCAAAGGATCTGGATCTCACTGTGCAGGAAGCCCTGGGTCAGCCCGTCTCATGCTTTCTGCCAAGAACCATCTCCTGGGGGTCAGCAATGGCAGGTGGGAGATGAGGAAATGATTAGAAGATGAGAGAAAAGAGGCACCATCCAAGTGTCCCCAGGTCCTGCTCTCATTTCTCTGGCCATAATCCCTGTAACTTACCACTTATAGTCAGTCTATTTCACAAGAAGTCACCCCACTGTGCCTCTCCTGAACCCAAGGTCTGATTTTTTTCTTGGCTTTGGGAAAGTGGGGATGGGTCTGGAATAATTTATATTTTAAAACAAGTTTGTTCACAGTTAATGTTCAGGGAAGCAAAGATCTTATTATGCCTATAAATCTACTTCTTTTCAGCCCAGTATAGACAGAGACACTGTAAGTTCCTTTTCCAACCCGGTTCTTGATTGCAAAGAATACTCTGAATCCAGTCTATATGTCTGAGGATGAGCACATGAAATTCTCTCTGTCAGTCTTTGTCTTCTACAGGCCAATCCTGACCAGTAAGATGACTAAGAGAACCATACTGGCCATGGTATGTATGGGACCGTGGTGGTATCCAGACAACCAGCTTCACCCAGGAAGGGATGCTCCCAGAACAGTTTTGGACCAGCTGATAATGGCGCTTATTTCTCTCTCCCTAATCATCTTATCCCCAGAGCAATCACCTTAAGCACTTCCTTTTCCCCAAGATAATATTTCTCCCACCAAGTTCTTGAAAAATGCCATTTGTACACGTGAAAACAAACCCTGGTGTGTATACTCTGCACTGCTGCAGATGGTTCTTAATCACAGTGTTGCAGAACCACCCTAGAGGGGCTGTGTGCTATTATTAGCACTGAGGTTTGTCGTGCTGAGTGTGAAAACCAGTGGCGAGAAGCTTAGGTACCTGAGGGCTTGCAGTGGCACTACGACTTGGGGAGGAGGAGAAAGGCAGGTCGATGTAATCCACGGGGTTTTTCACCAACGGCCGTTTGATCACGTCCACATAGGTGATGGGGAAGATGCCTTGCCGGGATGTCCCTGGGATCCTCCCTTCATACCAATTCTCGTCCACCTGTCGAAGCAGCGTGATCCTCTCGCCCTGCAAGACACAGAAAGGCAAGGGTCCTTGTCCTAGCAGGCCTTGGCACGTCTGAGGCCCCTGCCTGTACCTTGTGCTCTCCTGCATTATTTATTACATTCTTTGTTCAGAAAAACCTTCTTTGCTAGACCTGGATGGAATTAGTTATCACTGGGATGGAGATGTTAACAGCACTAGAGATACCTGGAGGCTGTTAAGCTTGGTCTTTACATATTTTGGTAAAGGAGAAGGTCAGACTCATTCTCTCAAGCTAACAGGCAAATGTAGTACTTTTGACTCATCTAATGCAAAATAGACAGATATCCAATCTTCTTCTCTAAGGTAAAGGTTTTTGGGGTTCTTTTTCTTTTTTTATGTAATTCTTTTTCCTGTATTATTACAGAAAAATTAAAACATAAACATGAGGCAGAAAATAATCATTACCATAATATTATCACTTGGGGGTAACCACTGTTAATATTTTGGTGTAGATAATTCCATGTGAATTAGACTTGCACATACTTTTTTCTTATGAAAACTGAATATGCACTCTATTCCCCTTTCCAACTTGCTTTGTTATACTCAATAACATACAGTGAACCTCCTTCTTTATCAAGAAATAGAATTCTACGTTTTTCCTGGCGGTGCACAGCTTAATGGCCCACTGCAGGATGTTCTATTGTACACACATATAATGGTTTAATTATTGGTCTCCTGATGTAGGGCAATTAGGTTGCTTCCACTGTTTCTCTTTTCTATAAGCTGGCTCATTTTTTCCCAAGGCATAAGCTCACTTCCCTCAATCCTCAGTAAAATTAGTAACTTGAATACCTTCAGCCAGTAGAGAATTTTGGCATGTAAAGAGAGCGTCTGAATTCGTGGGAAGGGCAGTGTCTCTGCACAGCTTAACTCTGTTCAAAATAAGCATGAGCACCTTGAAGGCAATGATAACACTGTCGTCTCCTGCTCAGTGAGCCCCAACTAGATGCCACGTGTCACACTGGGGGCTTCACTGAGGCTGTTTCATTAAATCCTCTCACAGCAGCTCTGGAAGAGGGCCATTTGTCTTCATTTTACATATGAAAAATCGCAGCTCTGAACAATTACTTAACTCCCCCAAAGCCACACAGCTGATAACCTATGACTCTTGGCTTCAAAGTTTCTCAGACTTCTCCTGGACTTCCTTTTCTCCACATTAATGTTGTACCACCTAGTTACCAACACAGCACTTCTCACATTACTAGGTGCTCGATAAACACTGAATACGGTTTATAAAAGAGGTAGGTCTGTGATTCCAGAAATCATGGACCTTTCATTAGTGAACTCAGTGTAGGGCTTGTTTTTTTAATACTTCATGGCAGAAATCCTCCAACTGCCCTCAGCGCAATCCTTGATGGGGCACGACAGCCTCACCACAATGGCCACCGCTGCAGTGCCCCATCCCCGCGATGACAGCGCCACCCAGCGGGGCCCCCTGGCGTGGGATGAGAGGGCAGCTTACCTTTCTGAAGGACATCTCTACTTGGGTATCACCATTAAAGTTAAACTTGGCGACAGCTTCGCCATATTCCAGAACCTGCACTGGTGCCAGCTTTTTGGGCTGAGCCTTCTCAGCAGGAGGAAGAAGCTGAGAAAGGAAAAAAGAGGCGAAGGAGAATGGAAAAGAGAAGAAAGCAGAGAAATGAAAGGAGGAAACAAAACACACGTTAAATGAACTGTGCTTTGGGCATGACCAGGCTTTTCCTTAGAAAGAGAAAGAGCCAGAGTACCTCGATGTAGGTGCGGGGGAAGATCCCCACCCGGCCGTGGTGCTCTCCTTCATACCAGTTCTGATCGATCTGCTTATAAATGTACACGACATCTCCCTTCTGCAGAGGAAGCTCCCTGTGGACAGAGGGTCACAGCATCTTACCAGATGTCCCAATGTGGGTAAGATTAAGATGCCCCATGTTTTAGCAAAAGGAGACTTCGAGTGAGGTCAAAGGGGACAAGTTACAGAAGAGGCGGCTCCACATGTGGATGCGAGAACCCCACTATTCAGGAAACTGCAGCATATTTGGCATTTTTCCAGTCTTGTGGGATGAAGGTTAACTTTCAAACTGACAACCACTTGAAAGTGCTCAGACACCTTATTAGTTTGTTGTGGTTTCCCCAATGTATTTTTTGTCAATGCTGTCTTATGCTCAGAATATTTATGCAACACACAGTGATGCACCCAGCAGTCTTAGCTGCTGTTCATTAATGAAAAATGTTTCCTTCTAGATACTTTCACTACCCTCTTCTATGCCCTAGAAATGCATGCCTTCATTACCCATGACATTTAAATTACCCTCAAATTGTTTGTGACATACTGATGTCCTTTTATCATTCTATCTGTTTAGCCATCCATCCACCATTCATTTCATTACCCATTCATCCATCCATCCATCCATCCATCCATCATCATGCAGTAGAAATGCTCTGATATTAGGCAGATCTGGGTTCAAAACCCAGTTATACCACTTACCAGCTCTGGTACCTTGGGCAAGATATTTAATCTCTCTGAGATACTTTCTTTATCTGAAAATAGGAGCTAACTCAGAGTTGTTGGAGAATTCAGCAACAAACTACAAATAAAACACCTAGCATGGTGCCTGTTACATAGTTAACACTCAGTAAATGTTAATTCACTTTCTTTTCAACATGGAAAAGGGATCTTGGAAAGAAAAGTGGATTTTCCTTCAAATGTTCTTCATGCCCCTTTTCAACTTTTCCATATACATCCCTTTGTTTGCCTCAATAATATGTTAACCGCTAACCAGGACTCCATTTTAAAAACTGAGAGAGAAAGATAAATTTTAAGCAACACAAAAACTGTACCTTGAAATTTTCTTGCATTAAAAAAAAAAAAAAAAACGGGGCTTCCCTGGTGGCACAGTGGTTAAGAATCTGCCTGCCAATGCAGGGGAGACAGGTTCGAGCCCTGGTCCAGGAAGATCCCACATGCCATGGAGCAACTAAGCCTGTGCGTCATAACTACTGAGGCTGCGCTCTAGAACCCGCAAGCCACAACTACTGAGCTCTTGTGCCACAACTACTGAAGCCCGCGCACCTAGAGCCCATGCTCTGCAACAAGAGAAGCCACTGCAAGGAGAAGCCCGCGCACCGCAACGAAGAGTAGCCCCCGCTCGCCGCAACTAGAGAAAGCCCACGTGCAGCAACAAAGACCCAACGCCGCCAAAAAAGAAGAAAAAATGACCTAGATCTTTTCCATTTGCCTCAAACCAACCGCATGGAAAGACAGGACTCTGACTGCAGTTTGGAGGGGGTGTGCCTGCTTTGCAGTGTGCCAGGAAGTCCCACGGTACGTGAGGGGTGCTGGCTAAACAAAGGGGCACATCTGGAAAACCTCACACAAAGTCAGCACTGTGCTGGATGAGAGAACAAGGCAGCCTGTGTGGGTCTTGCACTGGTAGGCAGATTCTAACCCTAAAGAGGCCTGTGAAGGGGATCTGGGACATTTATCTCTGGAAGAAAGAAGGTCTTTGGCCAAATTCTTGCCATAGCCCTCCCTGGGGGAGTTCTGAATCCTCCCCTCTATTTACTCTCAACTATGGACACACAGATGAGCAGAACCCTCAGAATATCCACCCCTGCTGGAGATCTGCAGGCTCCAAACTCTGCCACCCTAAGTGACTCGCAGGTCACTTAGGCACATGGCAAGGTCTGGTAGTAACAAGGTTTGGGAAACAATAATATGATGCACTTTAGATCTTTTCTGGAGTGTCACCATGTACATTAGCACAGTGGAAGCTTGGAGAAAGTCCTGTGGGACAGAAACCTGTTTAACTTGGTTGAAACAAGCGCTCCCACAGAACACTTTTCTGAGTAACATACTAGGGAGGAAAACAGAACCCAGTGACTGGAGATGTTTAAAATATTCAAGTCTATGGATCTTTTGTTTTCTCTTTAAAAAGTTTTATTAACTGTTCTTGGGAGGCAACGTGGTACAATGAAAGCACTGGGTCAGGAGGAAGGAGCCCTCTCCCCAGCATGAGCAACGTTGGTAAACGGTGATGAGTTCTGTCTATCTTAGCCTTCTCACCTGTTCTATTTGCGAGGATTTTTAAATGAAATCTAGCTAAATGTAATATCACAGTACCATTCAATGATTACATGGAACTTTCTCAATTCAAAGAAAAAAGAGGGGCTTTCCTGGTGGCACAGTGGTTGAGAATCTGCCTGCCAATGCAGGGGACACGGGTTCGAGCCGTGGTCTGGGAAGATCCCACATGCCGTGTAGCAACTAGGCCCGTGAGCCACAACTACTGAGCCTGTGCGTCTGGAGCCTGTGCTCCGCAACAAGAGAGGCCACGATAGTGAGAGGCCCACGCACCGCGATGAAGAGTGGCCCCCGCTTGCCGCAACTAGAGAAAGCCCTTGCACAGAAACGAAGACCCAACACAGCCAAAAAATAAAATAAAATAAAATAAATTAAAAAAAAAAAGAAAAAAGAGGAAAAGTTACTTCTTGATTAAACTAAAAAATTAATTTACATAAATATATATATATTTTATAACCAGAGGTCTCTGGTTTAAAAAAAGGAGGGGGACACTTTTGCTACACTATGCAACACATCTTACAAGTATTACCTTGGCTGCCCTGCAAGAGAGGCATTTTTATGCCCATTTTACAGATGAGGAAATTTGAGGTGGAGAGGTTGGTGATTTGCCCATGATCAGAGGCAATAAGTGGCACAGTCGGGATTCAAACCCAGGACTTCCTGACTCTAGAGCCCATAATCAACCCAGCACATGATGCCACCACCTCTCATTAGGTGACAAGCTAAAGCACTAGAGTAATTACAAGCAAAGCCAAATGCACCAGATTTGTGCCTAGTTCTGGAAACAGTAGGCTAGTCACTCATCTTGTGTTGCAGGAGATCGGAACCACAGCTGAGCAGCCTCCACACGGCATTTCCCAGCGTCCAAGGATGGAGGGCTTTCCTTCCCCTTTCATCACCAGGGCAGCAGGATGGCTGCAGTTCACTGCTGCCAGTGAAAACTCACAGCCCATTTTAATCCATAATTAGATATGAAGTGAGCAAGTTCCTCTAGGAACCCAGTCATCTCTCAAATTTCATTCTACGGAAAGTAGAAAGGTTTTCTGGTCATCTAAATTTAGGTAACATTGGCTAAATCAGCTAATTAGGTTTCTTTATTGAGAAACTTCTAGAGAGCCGTTAATATGTCAATAGCAAAGTCTCTCTTCAAGTAGGGGCAGGAGGTACAGACATAGGATGCAGTGGTTCCCAGACTCATTTCTATGATGGAACACTATTTGAGAAATATTTACAGAGCCAGCACTCTGAGGAACATACTTAGAGAAATGCTGGTCTCCTGTGGGTTCATATGAGCCTTTAATCTCTTGGGATGTTGCAGCAAACCTGGCAAAGTTATCTTTCTAGAGACTGGTTCTGGTTCTTTCCATAGAGAAAGTCGGATCAAGCCACCACTTAATGAAGCAAACTGAGTCCCTACATAGGAGGTGGCAGCACAGAGGTGAGAGCCCAGGCTCTGGCACCAGGCTACCTGGATTTGAATCCTGACTCCATCACTGACCAGCTTGGGCAAGTTCCTTAACCTTGCAGAACCTTGGTTTCCCCATTACTACAAGGGAAATAACAATAGCACCAACCCCACAGGGTTCCAATGAGGGCTGAATGAGTTAACATACGTAAAGTACTTTGAATGGTGCTTGCACATAGTAAAATGTAAAAACTACTGTTTCTTATTGTTGTTATTTTCTCCCACTCTTCTCTATGAGTGAACTTCTGTGTTTCAAAGAGGCAGTTAAAATAAATGAATATGACTGGTGGCACTTACTTTAGTGTCTGAGCTTTAAAGTCAAACTTGGCTCTGGCAGGTCTCATCTAAACACAGGAAACAATGACAAGTTAAAATCACAATTTATGTATAATGAAAAGGACACACGTTTACAAGTTTCCGGAAAGCAAAGCAGAAAAATCCACCCTAACCAGTTTACTCTGGTGTCAAAATCTGGGCAGAAATCTACCTGTCTGACCTTAGCAGAGCACACTACGCGGATGTTCTATCAGCTATGCCACGTGTGAGGATCTCCCTACGGAGGGGCAGATTTGGGGAAGAGATGGTTAGAAAAGTCCTAAAGCGGAAATGCTGGTCCCCAAGGCTGACACCACTATTTAAAAAACAAACAAACAAAAAACCCAGCCAGCAGTCCTGAGACATTCCTTATCTACTGTCTTAGTCTTTGGGGAACATGTTCTCTTTGCCTGACTTAAATTATGACCTGCAAGTAAATGAACCCTGAATGACTTCTCACATCACCTCCAACTCCACATATTCCTCAAGGTCTGTGAAATCATCCAAAAAGCCAGATAAAGCGAGCCCTGAGATCACGCTCTTCCTTCAAGGCTTCCATTCTTGTTAGGTAGCCCTCTCCTCCTAGACACCCCCAAGCCTGGAAGTCACCCACAGCCCCCATCTCCACTTTCTCATCGAGCCTGTCATGAAGTCATGCCAACCCTCCCTCCGTCCCTTCCACAACCCCACTCAGGTCTGACCTCTAGTTCCCACGGGCACAAAGCTTCCTTTGACTTCAGTTCTCTCCACTCTAATCTACTGTCACTCAGGAGCACAAATAACATTCCTCAAATACCTCCATCACATCTCTTCCTTGCTTTGAAGTTGGCCCAGTCTCTCAACTGTCCCTCAGATCAACTCTCAATTCCTGAGGTGGGTTAAGGCCTTTGGGTCATTTCTCCCCACTCATACCTAACTGCCTTTATCTCCTATGACACTTTTCCTGTCCCAGTCAGGCAAATCTACTTGCTGCACCTTGTCTAGACACCCCTTCTCTGTCTGGAATTTCTTCATCTCCAATTCCAACAAAGAGAGCAAAAGGTTCCCTTTTACTTACCATGTTTATTTGTACATCCTTCTTTCCCACCAGTAAAAGTGGGGAATTTTTTTTAAAAAAAGACAGATAGAGGGGAGAAATCATGAGAGCAAGCTGTTTACAGCTGCCAGTATAATGCTGCCCCAGCCATGAGCAGCTCCAACCTTTTCAACGGTTATAACTTTCTTGTATAGAGAAACAATGTGATGAAAATTAAATTACATACTTCCTCTTCAATATTAGAAGGCATGGGCAAAGCAGAGGGGAAAAATGGGAGACTCTATGTGAGGAAAAAAATGGTTTTTAGAAGCTTCATCAAGCTTAGTTTTAGATCCTGATCCCTTAGTGAAATGCCCCATATTTCCAGGTTCCTCAAGCTGGGGTCTTATAGGAATCTTCTTTAAGGCCATGAATTCTCCACAGGAATTTTTTTTAATTGTGCATTTTCATGTGATGTTTCCATCTATCTACCATACATATTAGAAGTCAACTGAATGACGACCTTATAATCAATGTCACAGATTTCAATGCCTGCCTGTGACCAAAGAGCATAATTCAACAGTTGTAAGCAATAAGAAAAGAACAAATGTGGAGTTAATGATAAACGACAAGTTCACAAGAGAAGGCCAAATGACCAACGTTTTAAGCACAAAAATTTCAGTGATTCCAATTTAAAAAAGTGGGGGGGGTGGGGGGGCTGGTTGACAGCCAGCTGTAAAGCTGTATGAACTTTAAAAAAAGTTATACCAAAATAGCACGATATTCACACTCTGAGCAGCAACTGAGTTCAGGCAAAATTATATCAACCAATTAAATTAATAAAACCCAACCATTTGATGAATAGCCAGTGGTGCCTCTGTCACTCAAAAGATAGAGACATGAATATTAATCAGTTCTCAATTAAATTTATAATTATTAAATAAAAATTGTATAGGTGTACAGTTTACTATTTAATTTGTAAATTGGCTTAGGTCAACCCAATCGGGTTGGTGAAAATTTTTTTTCATCAAAGGGAATCCATACATTATTCAAGACTGAGAAACACTGATTCCACTGAACTCTTAAGACATATTATATGAGTCATATTGCCTGTACAAAGCATCATCTCCTTCTTCATCTTCCTCCATCCTCCTGAGGCTGAATCTATCTTTTCCTCCTCTGGTTCCCAAGGCATTGTGTTACTTACTACGACAGAGGTAACAGTTCTGAGGGTGCCTCTCCACTAGACTGCCAGCTTCCCAAAGGCACAGTCTGAGTCTTGTTTCTATCCCCTCACAGGGTTCTGGGCAAATTAGTGGTCACCCAAATTCTACTGAATGGTACAGAAGTACATCTACATAGCCTGGTGCACGTGGGACTCATTGGTCTTTATTGTCCCATGTCTGTCAGTCGACATCTAGGGCAGTGATTCTCAAAATGTGGTCCCTGAACTGCTCAGAGATGCAAATTCTCAGGCTCCGCCCCAGAATCAGAAACTTGGTGGATGGGGCCCAGCAACCTGTATTTTAACAAGCATCTAGGGGATTGTGACACACTTAAGTTTGAGAACCTCTGCTCTAGAAGGGAGGCAAGGCAGGTTAGGCAGAGTTTGCCTGCCTCTGTCCATGGTTATTGTGCCCTGGTTGCATTTCATTTGCATATATTATCTACATGTGGGGTAGGCAGCCCTAGGGTGCCTTTGCATGTTCCCATCTTCTCCACCACTCACAACCAGGTAGGCCTGGGAATGAGGATAACCCATCACTAGAGCCTTCAGAACAGGGTGGTATTGAGGAGCTGGAATGCTGAGGGCTGGCAGTTGTCCTTCACTTGCATCTGAGTAACTCCTGCTAATTTCTGCCTCCTCCTTATTACATTTTATTTTTCTCTATCACCTTAGAGTCTCTTTCCCCTCCCCAGCTTTCCATCTTCTAGTCTGGTTCCCCCTTTTCTCTCTTTGTTACGGTCACCTTCTATTTCTTTAAAAAAGAAAACAAAACCCAAACCATTTGATGAACAGCCAGTGGTTCCTCTGTCACTCAAAAGATAGAGACATGAATATTTAATTGGCTATTACACTGAACGATTATACAACTGTATATACTTTGGTGTCACTGCCCCATTTCCCCAATCCTCCCCAAGCCCCAGACACACAGGCTTCCCTGAAAGGAGCTAATCTTCAGCAGGGCTACTTAAGGATCACGTGGCAAAACAAACGCTGATGCAAGATGCAGCATTTGGCCAGCACAAGAATTTCAATATGTTGACCTTCACGCGGGAGGCCAAGGCCTGGATAAAATCACTTCAAAGGCTTGTACTTCTTTGTTCCTTGTATAATATTAAGTTTCATAATTTCAGCTGAGAAATGTCAAAATTAAGGCAACAAAGGAAATCTCTCTCAGAGAGCTCTTACCCTCCATGGCTCACCCTAACTGCAAAACGGTTTGGCTTTCAAAATTCCTCAGTGAGGCTTCAGCTCTACTGAACACTTCAGTCAATTAAATCATCGTAGGATACCAAGTGGCAGTACTACATGTAATACGAGTTGCACTAAACCATCTCTTCAAAGAACCACCTCGTAGTTGTCCACACCATAGCTACTTATGCATATGAACTAAGGTATAGGTTTCTAAGCAAAGTGCACAGGCAACACAGTCTCATGATAAAATGCAGATGGAGAAGACCAGACTCATGAAGGCAGCCGATGCTCTAAGGCATGCATTCAGGATGTGCGCCAGCAGATCCCGGTCCCACAGCCAGGCATGCTTGGACATACAGAGCACAGGACATAATGGGAATCATGTCCACCGACCAGCCAGAGAAGAGCCAAAGCAAGCCTAAGGGAAGCCAGGATGACAGATGCTGTTTGGAGAGGTAATCTGGCCTACAGAGGGCAATGCTGAGGGAAGGCAAATATTGCTTTGGGTCAAGCAGCAGATCGAGGTGACCAAAACAGACCTCTGACCCAGATTTCCTTTTTGCTGTATCGTCTATATTGAGGAGGTCCCCAAAGCGCTCATTAGTGATAAATTGATGGTGCGTCGGAATGACGCCCGTGTGGCGTCGAGCTGCAATATCGGCTTCTTCTTGCTCACGCTTAAGTCGTCTCTGGTCCGCTAAAAGTTTCTGCCATGAAATTGCATAAAATGGGCTGTGAATCATCTGGTCCAGGGTATTGGAAAACTGCCAACAAAAACAACTAAGGAAAAAGGTGCTGGGTCAATAGGGAGGAAACAGATGTTGGAGGGGCTTTATGGCCGCAACTGCAAGGTTCCCGCTGTGACCACCCATGTGCGCTCTGTGTAGGGAGGAGACAGCGCTGCAGGGAGAAACCGGGGGAACACTGGGATGCGGGGAATGCTGGGTCCCATTCGGTTACGCTGTCTGCAGACTACCTCCCGGCTCAGCCAAAAGCCTCCTGCCTCCTCATACAAGGCGGCCAAGGCCAGGGCATCCAGGGGGTCCGTCTGGAGCATTCACAAGCATGGAGCATGGTGGGAGGCTGGAAGTGCTATCCTTCCCTCGCTCAGGCAGTGATGAGTTCCCATAGTGGGACCAGGGCTGGCTGATTCCTCCTGCTCAAATCAGGCTATTAAAACTGCTGTGGGCTTTTACTGTGTGGTTCTATGGCAAGCAGGTCATCTTTGTGCTTCCTATTCCTGCTACTTTATGCTCAAGAGAGTAGAGATACCCATTTCAGAAAACGTGGCACCCCTTCTCCTAGGCCAGCCAACCCTTCCTCCGAGTACAATTGTTAGGAGGCCTCAGCACGTGCACCAAAGGCTATTTATGTGACTGACAGAAAGCATCACTTACCTTGTACTTCCTACTTAACTATTTCTCCCTTAGGTGAAATGAAACTGAGTTTAAGGGAATGAGGTAGACTATAAATATAGGAGATAAACTAAGAATAATGGTACCTGGGTTTAGAAGAAATAGTCTCTCCTAAATTAAGGAAATAGTCAACTATTTCTACCTTTAAAGGCCTTTTAAAATAATTAAACAACATTCCATTTAACTAAATGTCCTCATTGCCTACCGGAAGGACCCTATGGAAGAGAATTTTAATGTGTTTTCTTACTCCATACCAATCATACCTTCCTGGGATTAATATTCTTTGCAGGAAAGCATTGATTAGAACTGATCATTCTGAGCATTCTCAATAAAGCATTAGTCTTCTCCCAGCTGGTAATTAAATGCCTTAAGTGACACCTAGCCCCAAAGGATTGTGGGCCCATTTTTCTATTCTTCTCCAGGGTCTACCAGTAATAAAGCAATAACTCGTCAAATGGCTGTGGGATTTCCAGAGCTCAGGTAAGTTGTGGTAAAGATTAAATGAGAAAAGACGTGAGAAAGTGCTTTGTGAAGCACGGCAGAGCCCTGGTTTCCAGCTCTGCCTCTGGTACTAGGTAACTGGCTATGTGGCCCGAGGCAAGCCACTGCCCTGTGGCAGTCCTTTCCTGGATAAAACAAGGGAATTGCCCAGATGACCACTAATGTCCCTTCCAGGACTGACAGGCTCTTGTTTTCTGAAATGCCATTATCATCAATGTTAATAATAAGCCACTTGCATGGAAAAATGCCAGGACTGGCATTCCCTGAGCTGGGACATGTGAGTTGTTTCTGTAGCGATGGGAATGGACAGATGCAAACGGAGCAGAGCTCCCTACCCAGTGTGTGAATCCGACCTCAGCAAATCCATCATTCCCATAGTTGAAACACATAAGCCAAAAAACAGGGATGAAGACCCAAGGACCTGTGAGCCAGCGTTATTCAGGAAACAAGCTGCTCACCCTCTGAACTGCTAAACCAGCAAAGTAAAATCTGCTTCCTATGTGGTAGGCAAGAATTCTATCACAAAACCTTCCATGTTGGATGCTAGGGTTTATACTCCTGAAATGGAATGTCACCTTCCCTCACCATAGCAGGCCAGGCTTCGATAGGTAGAATCTTGTATCTCAGTGACAGTGACAAAAAGGAGTCTGCTCTGTGGCCAGATGGACATCCATTGTGAGTTTTTCACCTTGTTATCACAAAGAATTCTGTCCATCAAATGCTTCCTCCTGTTTCTTTTCACAGACAGGCGCAAATGTCTTACTGAGCACTGTCTGTATTGTGCCCGGAGAAGGGCAGAGCTGTGGTTTTATTCGTCCTTTGTCTCTCTAGCTGGCAGCAATGACTGTTACCCTCCGGCTCTCTTCAATGTCAGCCTTACCCTAAATCCTTAAGGAAAATCCCCCTAAGCTCTGAAACCACCTCAGCAAAACAGCACAACACAGAAAAAGGGCTTCAGACTTTACAGGGAAAGGGACAGAGTTGTATACACATGAACACCTTCCCTTGCTGCCACCAGGTTCAAAGCAATTTTTCCATCTCTTCATTGCAAGAAAACACTCATCAGAGCTTGTTTGAGCTATAGGACCCTTTCTTCTGGGAATGCAAAGTCTAGAGAACACGCCTCGTAATAACACTTCATCACAACAGCAGCTTGTGATTTTGCCCATTTAGCTGATGTGCAGAACTACCTCTTCCTAAATCCCAAGAGAACGCGTTCCTTTCCTGGCCCCGTCAGTCAGATCACTGCAGTACAGACATTTCAGTAGCTGCATGACAAGGTCTATATCCTGAAGTTCTGGGGGAGAGGGGTTATCAACGTTTATTGGGGTATCTCTCTCCTTCTGAGTTAAAGGCAACTTCTTCAAACTGTTTTTATAAAACGTATCATGGGCATTATTCTTTTTCAGTTTCCTCTTTCTCCTACTGCACATTTCTCAATATGAACTGTGCTTTGTGCCAATAGAGGATGGATTTCCCTGGAGAGTAATAAGGCGGGGGTTAGGGGGAAGGACTCTAGGTTCCCCTTAAGAGGCACTGAATGCAGTGGTGGGCAACCTCTTTCTGAACCTCCCGGGCAGATTTGGCATTTGGAACTTAGCACCTTGGGGAAAATCAGTCCTACTCTTCGGAAAAGTGGACTAAAAGAGGAGTGATTGAGCTCATGTCATATAAAAAGTCACCTGTGAAAATCCCAATGTTTGCTTCTAACTGCTAGGCCATGTCACCTCCCTGAATGTCTACTTCCTTCATATTTTTATCTGCACAAGAGCTAAGAGATTTCAAAGGGGGCGATTACCTCTTTATCATCATGACGTCTCCGAATAAATTCTTCTGTGGATTCCAAGTAATCAGCTGGTATAAAATGCCTTGGTGATTCTGAATCTTCAAAACAATAAAGTAAAGTTAAAACAGGCAAAGATTTAGTGGGAAACCAGATTGGGAAAAGATTTCACCTTTCATCCATGACAAATATCAAGTTTGTACCGTCGTTGTTTGGTGGTCCGTATGCAAATTCTGAAGGAAAAAAACCCAAATGCCCTCCCCCTCCCGATTTTTGGATTTACTTGTGAACTAGTTTCATACAAAGAAAACTAATCAGAGGCAAAAGGTGAGCAAAGACAGGACCGTCTTTGAAAAGTGTCCCTATTAAGAGGCGTGCAGGATCTTACAGGGACACACACTGTAGACTCACACACACATACACAGGGCCACCGAGAGAGGCTGCCTCTCAAAAAACCTCAGGGTGAATTGGGATTGGTGTGAACTGCAAGGGGTTCAGGAGTTCAAATGAACAAATTTCTCAGATGAGCTAAACGGCCAATTTTTCTTTCGAAACAGAGTTTGGTGGTTAGTCTAAATGACATGGGGGATCTGTTTTTTAAAGAAGTGCAGCCACTATGAGCCATGATTAATTGCCAAGCAAAACAAACAGAAAACAAAGGACGGACCAGAAAATGAGCACCAAGGGCACACGGGAGGAGGGAACAAAGCAAGCGGAGTGGAGAGATGGGAGAGGTGAGACTGGGCAAATACACAGAAGGCCACCTCCGAGGGACGTTCCCAGTTCACTTTGGGGGTTGTTGTTCCTATCCAGGCTGTGGTCTGAGCACGGCAGAGAGTTCCCATTACTAAAGGCCGTCAGGCAGACCTCCGGGGCCGCGGGTCTCTCCTGAGGGGGCTCTGAGATCCGGCTCAGCCTGGCCATGGTGTGCCGGGAAGACAGGCGTCTGGGAACCAAGGGCCTCCCCCCGGAGGGGGGCTCGTCCTGATGGGGCTGACTTGGGGGGTCTGGCTTCTGGCCCGAGAAGTCCCCGGGACAAAGCTGTCTGGGGGGATGCTGGAAGGGCTTTTTCAACCGAAAAGGGAGGGGGCTCATTAGGTAGATGTTCCTGAGGAGCGTGCCCTTGTCCCCCCTGGGATCCGGGCGCCAGTCGGGCCGCCGGGAGGTCTGTTGCTGCTCGTGCCTACGGATGGTGGTGAAGCGGGTGTAGGAGGCCGGGCAGGTGCCCTTGCACTTGTTGAGGCGGTGTTTGGGGAAGTCTCCGTGAACGCTGCCGCTGCTGCCCTCTCGGCTGTCGCTGGAGACGTTTGAGCAGCGGTCCAGCTCGTCCGAGCAGGCGGAGAGCGGATCGGAAGGCACGAGGCCCCTGAAGCCCAAGGTGGGGTCCGCCATCCGGCTACACGCCGGGGAGGCATAGATGCCCCCAGCGTTCAGCCCACCCACCTCCCTGGGCCGGAGCTTGGTTGACTCCAGGAGGGACTCGGCCGAGCGGGCAGAGGTTAGGCCGCTCCGGGCCAGCATGGGCGTGGGGGACTTGCTCAGCCTTCCAGACAGGTCCAGCGACGGCATGGACCGGGACCGCTGAATCAGCTGCTCGAAAGCTGTGATGCGGGAGGAGACGGTGTGCTTGGGGATGTGCTCCGAGCCTTCCTGGCTGGGGCCCAGCTCGCCCCTGGCCAACGCCAGGCCGCTCCTCTCGAAGTGGGAGGCAAGATCCCGCACACTGGAGGAGGAGACGGACCCCAGGAAGAGGCCTGCCCGGTTGATCTGGTGCATATCTCGGTAGAGCATGGTGAACTGCGGGCCAGCCTTCCTCAAGAGTGGGCAGGGCCTCCTGGCGCTGGTGCTGTACTCCTGCAGGCTCATGGTGCTGCTCGACCTGCCGTCGTAGTCCCGCCGGGAGCGCACGAGCAGGTTCTCCGCGCTGCCCCCCACTTGCAGGGGGAGGCCTCTTTTGGAATCATTCAGAGGAACCGAGACAAAAAGGTTCTCACAGCTCTGAGCCTTTTCGGATGGCAACAGGACGCTCTTCTGATCCTGCAAAAGAGCGCTGGGAGCAGAGAGCCTGGGTTTGAACTTGGAGGGGAGGATTTCCGAAATGCAGGCTTTCGCAGCGGACAGGGGTTTCTTGTGCTTACACCCGGGGCCTAACGCACTGCTACTGTGAACCGCTCGGCTATGAACTGAAGATGAAGAAATCATGTGAGCATTCCCACCTTTATGATCCACTGGAAAGCATGCAGAATAAAATAAACAGACCCATTAGGTTAAAGCTGAAAGCTGCTACAAAAAAAAAAAAAAAAAAAAAAAGGAGAGGTAACATGCTCATTTGTCATAAGGGGTTTTTTGTTTTTTGTTTTAATTTCCAGTCGATGTCCGGAAGCAAAATAATCTGTGCTGCAAAGCAGGTGCAAAGATGCAAAGAAAAATGGCCACCCTGCTAGAATTAGGAAAAGCTCAGCTAATTTCTAAGAAAAGGGAATCAGAACAAAAAAGAGAGAGATGCTTCAGGGAGAGCAAGGTTGGGGTTCAAAGGAAGGGAAACTATTCATACCAGAAAGAAAAATGGCCGGTGAGAAACTAGGGGAGGGGACTAGGAGGGCTCAGTGGCCTGGAAATGGATCTGAACAAGTCAAAACTTATCGCAGTAGCTGGAGGTTCACCCTCGCTGCCATCACCCCAGGAACGGGTGTGGATGGGCGAGAGATATCCTGATAGCCGTGTGGACGGGCGAGAGGCCTGCAGGCTTCGCCCAGTTACCTTTAGTTGAGGCCGAGCTGGATGGCCTCTTGAGCCCACTCAGGCCCTGGAGAGGGATATCTCCTCCTTCCAAGACGCTTTTATAAATCTGCCTCTCATTCTCCAAGCTGGTAAGATCCCCGGGAGCCCCATCTGATTCCCTCTTCACCGCGTGGAAGTTGGAAGAATATACACTGAGAACAATGAAATTTTAAAAGAGAGAAGACAAAAAAAAAAGAGAGAGTAGGATTTAGTACTTTTAACAGTTTTCTAAAAAAGCACATTACCAGCTGAGGACAAGGAAACGCACTTCCTGGCATCCCAGCCAAGCACCGTCCCTTCTAAAGGGCATTCTTATTTAGACATAGCGCTCTACAGACAAGGCAGGCCCACAGGTGCCCCGGAATGCTCAGGAATCGTGTCTAAACAGCAAGGTGCTCTATTTGAGATGACTGCCTTGTGTTTTAAAAGAATAACTCTGAGAAACACTGCCTGGGGATGGAGGGCAGGAGGGGGGGGCCAGACAGGAGGAGGCTCTGGGGGCCCAGCGGTTGCACACAAGATGGGACCGTCGAGGACATGAGTGGAGCTTCTGACATGTTGCCAGCCAGAGTTGGCCATTTCAAGTCCACCACCTGGATTATTTTTCTGGGTTGTTCCTCACAAGCGCTTTGACCAATGGAGCATTAAAATCAACAATGAAAGGAGGTGGCCCAGCTGCCTTGGGTCTCCAGGAAAATCAGCCCCCAGGTGCAACCGGAAGCTGGGATTCTATGTATTCTTATCGCATTCACTGCTTTCAAAATTTGTATTCAGCACCTTAAGACATGTATTATGAGTATAAACGATTGCTTGTTTACATCCTTCATTTATTTTTATCTTGTTGAAAGTCTAGGTATTTTTGCAAGTTACCACAAATCCTTTTTGGAATGAGGTGGGGCACAGAAAAAATTAAGAGCGCTTACTCACTGAACCCTCCCCCTCCCCTAATTCCGGTTTTCTATGCCCTCCCCCACCAACACACTGACATGTGGGCACGCGCACACGCGCGTGCACACACACTCACTCAGATCAGTGATGACCCCTTTTCCACAAAAGCACTCAGGCTCCTGCTAGGCTGCTTTTCAGTTCTACCAAATTCCATTTACCAGTATCAATATGGAATTTTTCCAGCTCTAAAGATGTAAACAGCTTGATGAAATTACTTCATCCCAATATTTATTATGAACATTATCAAGTGGAAAGAAAAGTTTAAGGAATTACAATAGTGAACACCCATATACCACCCCCAACCTAGATTCTACAAGGAACGCTGGGCTGCATTTGCTTCCTCATACATCTGTCCGTCTCTTTCCTTCTATCCATGCATCACCATACAGTCATTTTTATGCTTCCCGCAGACTCTGGGTCCCCAGAGTTACACACAATGACGGCAACAGCAGCCGTACACCCTGCTTGGTGAGATGGCCTATGTGCGGGGCAATGTGCTAAGTGCCCGATGATCATTCGCTCTTTAATTCCCACGAACGGTCCTACTTTCCCCATACGAGGCACCGGGAGAGTCAGGCACTCATCAAAGCTGGTACAGTCAGCAGACGGGCGGCGCTGGAACTTGAACCTTGTCGTCGGGCACCACCGACGGTACTCTCGGCCACTCTAACATTTCCCTACCACCTAGGAGGCAGCACCTTCCAAGAGCCCAGGCTCGCACATCACGGGGAAACAGGGCTTAAGAATGCTGGAGCTCCGTGCGCGTCATCACTGCTGAGTGCCACCTGCCACGAATGCACCCCCGGGACAAGCGTATCCAGAGCCAGGAGTCAGAAGTGGAAAAGAGGTGGAAATTCTGTGGTAGGACAGGCAACGTCTCCACCTCAAAGTAGGCAAGTTCCCCGGAGCAATTCCATTGCTTCTAGCACTGGTAACACCCCCTCCCAGTCACCACCACTTCCTGGGCCCTTGCCATGTGCCCGCCACTGCTTTAAGGGCTTCACGTGCTCTATTCAGGGGACTGCCAGGCTATCAGGGCTCTCCCAGGCCCCTCCTCATTATCTCTGGCCTAGGTCAGGGGGTCAAATCTCTTCCCCTTTCCTCGGCCAAGACAGGAGAACATTATTGGGAATCTAAGGGGAAAGAAAAACAACCCTCAAAGCTGAGAACAAAAAGCATGTGAATGATGGGAATTCCCTGGTGGTCCAGTGGTTAGGATTCCATGCTGTCACTGCCGAGGACACGGGTTCAATCCCTGCTCAGGGAAGATCCTGTGAGCCCAGCGGCATGGCCAAAAGAAAAAAAAAAAAAAAAAAAAAAAAAGGCATGTGAATGAAGTGAGTCTACACGCAGCCCTCCAGGGTTTGTGTCTCAGAGAGAGGCCTCTGGAAAGGTCAGGATGGGGAAACACTCTTTATTTGCAGGTGCCCACTAGACTATCTCGGCCACGATTATGCTCAATAAATATCTGTGGAATGAATAAAAGGTCACATTTTCAGAAAGTAAAAATTGGCACATATGATCTGATTAAGGATATGCTTTGATTTGCGAAATTATGTATTTAAAAATTCTTTTACAAGTATAAGGATTATATCACATTCACTGAGGGCTCTTAGCTCCTGAAATCAGTGACCATGGAGTCATCGGAGGGGTGGAAAGAGAAAAACTACAGGGAATTAGGACGGCCTGAGCTCAGGCTGGCTGTCCTTACTGGTGCCCGCCTGGTCCCTGCTGGGAGGTGCCCACTCTCTCCCGCAGGCTCTGGGACAATGGCTGCACCCATGCTGCTTCTGGCTCTCCTGCTTTTGCCTGCAGGTGGCGTTCACCGACACCACCCAGGTTCTGATTAATAAAAACTGTCACCTCTTGCTAGAGAGCTGGAGGACCCCTAAAGGTGACTTGCAAGGTTGTGGCACTATCTGCCAATTTAAATAAATGTAAGCTCTTCTAAACTGGCTTTAAGTTTGAATTTCACAATGAAAAACAAATCTGCCCCTTTTCTAAATTTCCCCTTCACCGTCCACCCTCTTCTTTTTGGTTGCATTTTCTGATTTTGTCCTTCAGTTTAACCACATGTTTCTCCTTTTTTGTACAACCTCAACTAAGATCCATGCATAGATGTCCTTGAGGCTCACGGACCAATAGCCTTTTTGGGAGGGGACAGTCTCTAAAGCCCTGCTCACCTTGGTTTGGGGTTACCAGATCCCCCTCGGCACTGGGGGAGTGCCTGACGGCAGTTTCTATTCTGCTGTCCTTCCCCTTGAATTGCCTCAGCCTCAGTCAGAACCTCCCACCCAATCCTCCCTAGTTCCTCCTCACTTTGTTTGGTGCTGACTCTCGGCCGTGACCAGCTGCCTGACCCCATACCGCCTCTACCGCACCAGCTGTCAGAACCTCCCTCCCTCCCGCCACTACCCCACCTCTGGCTTTACTCCACCCGTTATCACCATTTTTTCCTGCTTCCCCACCAGAACGACAAACCAGCACTCAGGAAACCTCTCAGAATGGATTTGCTCTAGCCAATTGTTTTCTTTCTGATACCACAGCCAACATGCTTTTTCCACATGTGTAACACTTTGCAACTGAGGGGCTCCTTGTTTCAAAACAGTATCTAAAAGCTCTTGACCAATGTTTTTAAATATATCATCTCCATCAGACCTCCTAATGTTGGAAAGACGTATCATTTGTCCCACTGTCCCCAGAACCGAGGACCAGAGGGGTGAAGGCATTTGCAGAAGGTCACAGAGTTCCTGGGTCTTTGCTGTGTTCAAACAGATCAGAGAAGATGGGAAAACGAGCCAGGCTGATGGAGAAAGGCCCGATCAGGACTAGCAGCCCCCGACTGCTTCACAAAACAAGTCAAATTCAGAAGCTCAGCCCTCCGTAGCCTGAGCTGAGCTGTTTTCGGTTCGGAAAGAGCAAGCCGGGTGGGGAGAGGGGGGACAGTGCGGAGAACTCACCCTCTGGCTGAGATGCAGAGCTGGCTGCTGAGTTTCAAGGGGGATTCAATAAAAACACACTCACTGAAAGGGTAAAGTGAGAGAAGAGAGCAATCATCTTAGGCCCAATTGTTTCAATCATGCTACCAGGAGGGCTCTGGAGGAGACAGGCAGGGTCCTGGCAGGCTGTGATTCCAGCCCGGCTCCAACAAGGAATGTGATTGCTGAGGCAAATCCACTCTGTTTAAAAACTTGGAAACAATCTGGTTCTCTCAGCCTCAATTTCTTTCATCTGCAAAACTAAAAGGTGCAAAGAGACTGTCCATGAAATCCACGCTCAAATCCGTAATCTATGTAGACCTTTCTTTTGAGTTCCAGACACAGACATTTAACTGCCTTCTAGACGTCCTCACCTACATGGTCCTCAGGCATCTTAAACCCAACCTGTCCCAAACCAACCCCAGCTCTGTTCCTCTGTCTTCCTTCACCCAAGCCAGAAAGCCAGGGGAATCAACCCCCTTCTCCCTCCCCTTGCTCCCCAGACCTAAGCAGTCACCAGGTCCTGCTTACTCCCTGCCCTTGACACAGCTCACATTAATCTTGCTCTCTCTCTCCCGGGACTGCTCACGACCACTCGTCTATACCTCTGCAGGAAGCACATCACCACTCCCCGAGCCTGCAGCCCTGACTCCCTCCAATCATATCTGCAAATCACTGCCAATGATATTTCTAGAGAAGATCTCAATTTGTCATTCCACTGCTGATTTTATTCATGCCACAAATATTTACTCAGCACCTACTAAGTGTCAATCACTCTCCTAGGTGGAGATTCAACAGAGGACAAAACAAAAAATTCCAGCCTCATGAATTCACTGTTTAAAACCATTTGGTGTTTTTAGGAAAAAAGAAAAAAAAAGAAAGTAACTGTTTCTAGACTTTGGGGAAGGGAGTCTAGACAATCTTAAAGCCTTTTGTACTGCATGAAAAAAATTTTTTGTATTTATAATGTAATGCTACTGTCATTCACTTTTTATTTGCCGCTGCTCTATAAAACCTTTCTTCCATTCTCCCCAAAACAGAGGTGCTTACTCCTTCTTGGGTCCCATCATTGAATTTACCACACTGCATTCTGATTGTCATGTACAAGTGTGTAATTTCCCAATGACACTCTGAGCCCCTTGAGGCCAGGCAGTTTATCTTATGAATCATTGTATGCCTGGTGTCTAGCACTGTTCACCAAATAAATATTAGCAGAAAAAATGATTCTATGAAATTACATGCCTACAAGCACACAGATTTCTGACATTTTTAAGGACCAGGGGAGTCTCTAATCTTTCATGTAGCTCTTCAGGTAATGATTTGTGTTTTGATCTTACATTAGATTGAGGGAAATAATGTTTTCTCTAGTGGACCATCACCATTTAGGAAAGAGCAGCTTGTTCTTGAGTGCCACCTGCTGGCCAAATAGAGTAAAGCTCTTTGGTTAGGCAAAAAAATGTATTCGTGCCAATCAATGCCGAAATGATAAGTCATGATGAAAATACACCGCTGACTTATAGATCTGATAACTCCAGGGAATTAAATTCAAAATGGGACATACACTATGATTACAGGTATGAAAGATATATTTTTTGAGAGGAAGGACTGATGTTGTATTAGGGTATTGGGGCTATGGGTGAATTTCTTCCTTTCTATTCCCAGGTTTTTCTAATATTGTGATATGGAATCATGCTAATAAAATGCTAAACTGCAGTCTGCTCAAGATGTAAAAGTAGATTTAAGACAACACTATCACTTCTCCAGTGACCACAGAGTTGTTGATCCTGGGCTATCGGTGACTCCTCTTTCTTCAGCCCTCGGGTTAAGTCAAGCCTTGCCAACGTTTCTTTCACGTGTTTTGTGTCCATGCAGTGAAAGGGGCCAGATTCAGTTCACAAGCAGCCTGCCTCAGTGCTAAGCAAGTTGGATTCTAGTTAATTAAGATTCACAGATGCATTCATTTATTCAACAAACACTTATTGTGCATTTTCATATGTATCAGGCACTGATACACTTATGTTGACTCCTCACCAATTCCAAATACTGAAAAACCTAACTCATTTGAACAAACTGGGAGAAAACCAAGCCTGAATTACTGAAAAATCCCCACATGGAAGAACAGCAGGAGGGAAAAGCTCATCTATTCCTGTCAAGTGTTTCATGAGAGCTGGGCTATGGCTGAAAAACAGAGGTCTCTGGACCTATTTCCGTGATACAAATACAGTGCTTGGTAAATTAACACATCAAGTATCTTTAAGTACACCAATACTCAGAGTGTCTGAAAGCAATTTGCTCTTTTAAAAAGTCTGCATGAGTCCCCCCCTCAATCCTGCTAACACACTATTACACAAATGGTTAAGCTGTTTTTTTAATCACTCAAAACAGTAAACCCTAGCATGCCTTTGGTTCATTTATTACCCAATTTTGAATCAGTATTGGTGCAGGTGAGAGTTTACTGCTGCCACCAGCAGATCTTGGCAGTCTCCTGGCCTAGAACGTCATTGCTCCTACTCTGGTGGTAGTTCTGCCACACACAGCTGTGGAACCTGGGCACACACTACTTTTCTGTGCTTGTTTCCTCACCTATAAAATGGGGATAAAAAATAACGCCTGATCCTGAAATGTTGAGGACTAAATGAGGTAAAGTATGTACGATGCTAAGCACAGGGCCTGGCACATAGTAAATGCTCAATAAGTCGTTAAAATTATCATTTCATTCAAGACCCGCACTCTTAACTCTGGCATCCTGTGGGAGCTGCCTTCTGAGTACTTTTAACCTCTACAATCTATTTCACTCAGTTGCCACATTGCCTTTTTATTTACTAACGTTTATTTATTTATTTTTTGCGTGTTTTGCCCCTGAAACTATTAAGGGACTGCATCTTATGCTCTTATTAGAATACCCAGCATAGGGACTTCCCTGGTAGCGCAGTGGTTAAGAATCCGCCTGCCAATGCAGGGGACACAGGTTCGAGTCCTAGTCCAGGAAGATCCTACATGCCGCAGAGCAACTAAGCCCGTGCGCCACAACTACTGAGCCTGCGCACCACAACTACTGAGCCCTCGTGCCACAACTACTGAAGCCCATGCGCCTAGAGCCCGTGCTCTGCAACGAGAAGCCACCACAAGGAGAAGCCCGCACACCGCAACGAAGAGTAGCCCCCGCTCGCCACAATTAGAGAAAGCCCGCACACAGCAACAAAGACCCTGCACACAGCAACAAAGACCCAACACAGCCAAAAATAAATAAATAAATGTATATTTAAAAAAAAAAAAAAAAAAAAAAGAATACTCAGCATAGTGCCTTAGATCCGGTAGAAATTCACTCAGCCAGCCACCTGAAGCAATTTTTTCACCAAAGTACCCTAATCCCAGTTCACTGACTTTCAAATGAAACTACTCTTGCAAAATGCCTTCTTTGGCAAGATATGATAGGTGGGATATGCCCAAGTGACCATAAGATCTGCCCCCATAAACTCAGCATTCAGACCAAGTCAGGCGTCTATTTGAAGAGGTGAACTTTGCTCATTGTGGACTTACCCAACCCAAATGGAACAGGTAATAGTGTGCCTTTCCTCCCTGTCCTCTTTCAAAGAATGAGATACAGACGATGATATACTGGTGCTGAGATGAGAAGCTGCTCCTCCCAGAACAGCTCCCAAATGTACAGGGTGCACCAGGCAGTGTGGAGATGCAGTCCTTGCCCTCATGGAGTTCATAGTTTATTATAGTTATAAAAATACAAGAGCATAAGTCAGGTATACAGCAACAGAAGTAAGTGCCGTAAGAGGTACTAATATGAGACTGGGTATAGGAAGGATCCGTTAGGGCCCATTTATACAAGCTAAAGTGCTGGCTATTCACCATGTTTGTAAGGGTAGGAAGCAGCACTGAAACATTTGCGGCTGGGATAACAGCTGCATAGTAAAGTACAAAGGCAAGTAACCTAGCAGAGGACCTGGGATGGTTTGGGGACGGGAAAGGAGTCTGGTGGTTACCCCATGAAGAAGTGCGTGGGGTGTGCATTCATCACTCAGGCAGAATTCTAAGAATTGGTATGGGGGAATAAACCAAGGTCTCTGAGAATCAGACAAGTTGGCCCCTTCTTGGCCCCATCTTTCCTTGTGATACGTCCAGCCCGAGGACCTCACCCCACCCCCGCCTTTATACCAGATGTGGCCTTAGTCACACACTCCGTTCCCCCAAAGATCAGCACACATTCTAAAGGTAAAGATGCCAACACAGGGAAAAGCTTATCAAAGGTAATACGAATCAACACAAAATTCATTTGGGAAAGGAAGAGAAAAAAAATAATTTGAAGACGATAATTGCTACTTATCACCAAACTGTACATCATTCAAATCCACTAGACTGATAACAAAATGCAACACAAGCCTCTTCCCGTTTCTGATATTTGATACATCAAGTCGTGTAAACAGTGATAACTTACTATCCAGGAGGCTCTGAAGAAATTTCCGGAGTGGGGCTGACTGCTGAGCTCTGTAAATGTCAAAAAAAAAAAAAAAAAAAAAAAAGAATGTAGATGACTTACTTCGACTCAGATATTTCAAGCCAAGGGGAAAACGAGAGAAGTCCCTTTCCTTTCCTAGTTTAGATGAAGCCCTCTGGGAGATGGGGAGCTCGGCTGGAAAAGTCTCAGTGCTGGTGGAAGGCGGTGCTCTTTCTCTAGAAGGAGGACTTCTGGGCTTTTGCCTCCCAGTGGCTGCAACCAGGGCTCTCTGGGTGGGTCGGGAGACGCCCCACTCCTTACATTTATCTCCAGTTGCAGGCCCACTGGAAAGATGGCCCACCGCTTGGCAACAGGCACTAGTGACATGGACAGCACCCTCCAGCAGCTTATCCCCCCACCCTCGGAGCCCCTGCCAAGCCCACCAGACTCCTTCATGCACCCACATGCCTCAACCAGAGTGTCACCCAACACTTCAGGTACAGAACATACAAAAATGCATTTTACGGTGCTTTGTGTCCACCTAGGGGACTGGGATAGGGAGGGTGGGAGGGAGACGCAAGAGGGAGGGGATATGGGGATATATGTATACATACAGCTGATTCACTCTGTGATACAGCAGAAACTAACACACCATCGTAAAGTAATTATACTCCAATAAAGATGTTTTTTTAAAAATGCATTTTAAAAGACTGTACTTTTAGATCATTTATTTACCCCTGCAGATTGAGAAGTGTGGAAATTGGGAGAAATGCAGTTTCACAAAACCTATTAATGACCATTTCAGCGTGACGGGAGGGAACATGTTATCAAATTACAGGCCCCTATGCACAAGGAAGAAAACCAAGAGTCTATGCAGAGAAAAAGCAGCATAATTACAGAGTTTAGGGTTTCTAATTGTCTTGGAGAAAGAAAGGCAAAGGGTTCAATATATTTGTTTTTAAAAATAATGTGTTAGTTGAATACATCAACATAAAAGTTAACGTTTAAAGATACTTCTGGGAATTCCCTGGCTGTCTGGTGGTTAAGACTCTGTGCTTCCACTGCCGGGGGCACGGGTTCGATCCCTGGTCGGGGAACTAAGATTCCGCAAACCACACAGCGCGACCAAAACCAAAAGCTCCTACCTCTACTAATGACCACTTCAAGGAAAACAAGCTCTGTGGAGGAGAAGAGGTACTTGGGGAAAGGAGAGAAGGGAAAACACCAGGAGAAGGAAAAGGAAGAGATTGGGAAAGAGGGAGGACGACGAGAGGGGAGGCAGCCTTCGTCAGGGGCTCACCCCCAGCCCTCCTCTGCCCTCCACCCCCACTGCTCCTGAGAAGGCACTGCTCTCACCTCCACACCCATCCTTCCAGCCCCTTGGCCCGCACTGGTCTCCCAGTCTTGGCACCTGCCCCGTTGTGGGTCTCCATCTTGGAAGAACTTTTGCACAACCCTGCTGAGTCCTCTGGAAACATCCCCCTTCCTTCCTTCCACAATCACATGTTGCCAATCAGTGCTGTATCCCTGGAGGCTCCCCTGACTCTTCACCACATACTCTACCTCCCATCAACTACTTACCCAGCAACCTCTGAAGTTTTTAGAAGCCTCTTGGTTACCAAGTGCACTGACCTTCCCTCAGAGTCTATTTTTGGGGGACCCCTCGGGCAACTCTCATACTTGTTCCATCTCTCACGTTTCCTCCTCACTCTGGTTTTCTCTGACCTGCCCCTCCTCCTGTTCTGTGTCATCCAACATCCCGATGGGTAGCTGCCTGTCTCCCATCCTTTCTCTCTGCATGACTCTATCTGTAATCTACTCCCAGGTTGGGTGTCTCCACCTGCTCCCAGGGCTTCAACCATCACTTCTCTTCAGGTGACTCGGATTGACTTTCGACCTCCCTGCCTCTCATGAGACCTAGTTTTCTATTTCCAACTGTGTACTGGATATTCCCTATATGATACCAAACCAACACCTCGAAAATAAACCACCTAAAACCACCTTCTTCACCTTACCTCTGCACTGATTTTCTCCCCACCTTTCTTATGTGACATACTGATGTCCCCATTCTTCCAGGTTCCTGGCGAAAACCCTACAGGTGTCTGTGTCCCCTTCCCATTCCCCAATTCTTTGTTCTTCACACCGATTAGTTAAAATGTCCCACTGCAATTTCCTCTGTGATTTCACATCTACCCTCATCTCTTCATGCTGGTGCCACTGGAGTACTCACCCCTACATGCCTGGACTGCTACAGTAGCCTCCTTGACCTCTCAACCTCCAACTGGAGGTTATCCCTTCAGTTCAACCTCTCTAGAGCGAGGACACTAACCTTCCTAAAACACTAGTCCTGAATTACATCATTGACTTGAGGGCAAAATCAACCATCTCTTTAACCATATTTTTGGAGTCTCTACAACCCAGGGTCAACCCTCTCTTCCCAAACCTGCCTTCCACTATTATCACCCCAAATTTTCTATTACAGATGAATTCATCTACTTTATTCCTGAATCCATCCTAAACACGTTCACTTTTGTGCTCTCTACCATGCCTCAAATGGATGGCCCCCACTTTCGCCATGTACCTAAATTCCATCAATCCCTTAAGATCCTGGCCGACTCCTGAGAAGTCTTCCCTGATTTCCTGGAAGATTTCCCCCTCTTCTGAACACTTAGAGGCCGTAACGTTCATTTAGCTCTTACCAGGCACTGCTGTGTACTGTTGGAGATCTTTTATTTATGAGTGTGACTAAGCTGTCACATTCTTGAAGGCAAAGTCCACTCTTGTGCTGATTTAGAACCTCCTTCAGCACGTCACACACACGTTAGGAACTACGGGCAACGCATAATTGAACCAATGCCAAGATGACTCATTCATGCATCAGACACCTCTTCGGGCCCACCTAGCCCCAGGCAGGGTTGTAGGTACTGGATGTCATCTCTGCCCCAAGGAGGCTGCGGTTACTGCAGTAGTTCTCTAGCTGCTGTCCATCCTGCCACATGTTACAGGACCACTCTTATTACAGTACTTTGAAAAAAGTGCCTGCTGATTCATTTCGGGCTCCCCTCCGGCCCCCCAGCTCACTTCAGGACTTACCTGCAGCCACAGTTCTCCTTTAGACCCAGCTCAGACCTCCATTCCCACAGCAGCTACAGCTGGTGCCAGTCTCCGCCCTGGTTGGAGACTCAGCGCCCCACTATGCTCACCCCGTCACGCATCTGCCTGATGGCATGCACCGTCGCTCACCTTCTGTGCTCCCCTGGGCCTAACCGCTGGTCCTGCTGGCTACCTTGTCCTTCGGTGACTCTGAATTCCCAAACCCTAACTCCCCTGGATCTGCTTGCAGTGCTTGGCTTCTGCCCCTCTTGTCCCGGGCCCCCCTGGCTGCGGCCATAATCACCTGCTTTGAGTCTCTGGCTCTACATGACTTCGTACCCAAGTCACACACACTGGTGGCCTGACCCTCCTTGTCTCAGTTCTGCTTAAGAATAACATGGTCCGTTAGCATTTTTTCCACTTCTCCTGCCACAGTCTGTGGACGTCCCAGCCTCATCGGCAGTGTCCGCATTCCTTTTTTATTTTCTATAAAGATACCCTTTCCTTGTAAGCATCTCCTTTGTTTTGTCAGGGAGCCCTGGGGGTAGTTCTCCAAACATTTGGTATTTTTCTTCGCCTTGGGAGCCCATTTACCCTGGACTCTCTCTTTTTCTGACATATCCTTTAATAAACCACATTGGGACATAGCTCCCTTTAAAAATATCAATGTAGGCAGAGTTTCAAACGCTTGTGGCCAGGCTGTCTGGCCTCCAGAGTGCATTTTTTCATTAAGAACTTTCTGACCTTTCAAATTACAAATACTACTATTCTGACAGTGCCTTGCACACAAGAGGCACTCGAATCACAGCCGCTGTGTTTTGGAAAATGATCTCTGAGGTTGGTATCTCCCAGGGCTGCAAAAAAGACACGGAAGTTGCCCCAAAAAGGCTCCCTGAAAATTCAGAGAAGGTATACACACAAGGGGGCAGAAGGGGAGTTAAAAGGGTGACCCCTTGAAAGCAGAGAAAGAGGATGATAAGCGGGGGTAAGGGGGAGCAGTTAAATCACCAGCCACCCTGCGTATATATTTGAAAAATCCCCTTTAAGGAAGATGCCAAGCTCAAAAGAAATCCAAACAAAAATTAAGTTGGGGGGTCAGGGGTGATCTAAAACAGGAGTCAGAAAGCCATGCAGCTTAAAAATGCCCAGCATACCCATTCATCACCCCAACTACATCAAAAACCATAGAACAAAGAAGAAAGCAAAGGGAACTGAGGGCACGAGAAAAACTCGGAAATACCTGTGACAGGTTTGCACTGGGTGCTTTATTAAGCGTCTCCGTTTTTTCTAAATCTGCCTCTAACTCTGTTTGGCAGAGGTTGAGATCTTTTTCTAGATTAGTCTGCTTCAAGAAAGAAAAGATGGGAAAGAGTGTTTTAGTTAGGAGGAAAGGCAGACAGCATGGAAGGTTACATTTGAAAAATGAGTTTGTTTAGTATCATACATTACTAAGGCAAAGATGGCATGACTAAAACACGAGAGCTTACTAGAAATGAGTTAAAGGCAGGAAAACAGAGAATGCAACATTAGGCATAGAGAATATAAATCCTGTGGTAATCAGAGCTCCGAAACTCTACTTGCTAGAGAGAGGAACTACACAGACCCCCAAAAAACCTACCTTTTAGGAAATACCTATTTTCTCTTTTTCAGAGTATTGGTGACTATAACACACACTATATGTCAGAAGAATAAGCAATTGCTTTAAAAACCTCTACACGTTAGTATAAGTCTTAGAGACTTCGTTAAACTGTTTTATCACCAAGCCAAAAAAAAAAAAAAAAAAAAGTTACAATCAAGTTAAAAATAAAAGGGGGGGGGGTGGATTTAATAAAAGAAAAAAGCCCACAACACACGCACACTAGCCAGGCCAGAGCGCACACACGCAGCGCACAGTGGAATTACCTTTCTATCCTCTCTAGGAAGGATAGAGCAGTCTCCAGGAGTATAATCCCATATCTTTTTGGGAGGCTGACGGGAAGCAGAGGAGGAAATGGAAGAAATGAGCGTAAAGACATAAAGACAAACATGGAGACCGGCTCAAACCAAGAGGGGCAACGCTAGGAGAACTGTCTCAACACAGAAAAGTGAACTAAAAAACAAAAGGAGCGGGCACCCTGTCTCCTGAGGCCACCTGGGGACCCCATGGAACTCAGGAGCTGGAAATGTTAAAGTGGGAGGTTTATTTCTGCATCTCTGTCTCAAGAGTCAATCACTGGTGGATTCTACATATTGAAAACTTTAAAAAGAACAAAGGAAAAAAAAATAAAGCATTAACACCAATTTGAACAAAAACAAACATTTAAATTCCTCATTGTTCTTTTCCAACTAAGATGGACACTGAGAGCCTACATTTTGGGAGCTAGTCTTCTCCCCTGTAAAATTCATTATGTCTTCATAAACGTGTGAATTTGGAGATCTGACCAAGGGTGGGTACATGGTGCTAAACGTGCTTCCTGTGGCTTGTGGCAATGAAATCCATGTATGAAACAGGTGTTAAATATTGCACTGTAGAACTAGACAATTTCACTAGATAATTTTTAAAAAATCTCCTTTTACAGTTTAACTAGACTTTGATAATACTGCTGATGGTAGAGTCAAACCTCCCATCTCTCTTAGAGAGCAGAGTTTATACTTTGAATTTAAACAGTGAACTGTAAGGTTATTTTTATTTTCTCCTTTAACTGTTCATGTTAGAATTAGAACTGCATTCCCGAAGTAGAAATCTGCCAGGAGAATTGTTCTAAGCGGGGCCCAGACGGTAGGACACCTGGAAGTTACAGGCCACTTCTATCTTTGCAACCTCTCTTTCACTAAGTAAACCTTCTTGTTCTGCCCACTTACACTTGAAATTTCTTACACAGTGACCTCTGAGGAGATGAGATCATTAATAACTCCTATCATTCTGTGCAAATTTCATCATAACCAACTCTATGGAAGCATTCAAATTAGTTTTACATTTTGCCTTGAGCTTACTTACAGAAATCACATCAATTTCTGTAGGAATTAGGGGGAGAAAAAAGAAGAAAAAGCTGACACTCCAGGCCAAATAAAAAGTAATTGATTTTACAAATGAAACGTAATTGATTCCAAGGTGCCTTCACCAGTAACTTGTGTATGTAATATAAATTGCGTATATGCTGCAATTTGTAAAGTAAGTGCCACTGACAATTACCATTCATCTTTAAGCACTTAATACAGTTGGATTGTTCATCTGGGGATGGAGATGTTTTCAAGTCACTGATGGTAGCCCTACTCATTTACTTACTGCAAAAAATAAGACAGTGTTTACAAATTAAATTGGTTTTAAATAATCTTCCCCCAAATGGTCCCTGGAGTCTTAAATTAGTTGATATCCTACAACTCATTAGACCTAAAAGGTATCACAGTCAGGAGCTTGCTGAAACTTCAGCTCATTTTGGGTGGCTTTAAGTGAAGGCGCCAAGGAAGAAAGGAGTTCAGGCTAAATGTCTAAAGTTCTGGCAGGCATTACTAGGGGGAAGTGGGTCCTAGGTTCATGTGGTGTAAAAAGGAGAAACGATGATCCTCATGGTTGATAGTAGTTTTAATTTCATTCTGCTTCTGAATGACCGAAAAATCTTCCAAAACAACTGCCATGGATTACACCCCTTTTATTTATGTCTCTTGCTCTTTTGTGGCCCAGAGTTGATTGCGATAGGAGAGAAGTGAAGAAAAAATTTCTCCCCATCACACTTTCCTCCCAAACTCTGGGAGTAATATCCAGTCATCAACCTGGTTCAACCAGATAACAAGCCCACCCTTAGGATGACTCAGACCATAAGGACCCGTTCACCTCAGTGCTGTTCCTCAGGATACAGGCATTGATTAAGCTATTTTGGCAAGTCTTCAAAAGTATCATCTTTTATTACTTTAAAAGACCTACACAAAAAAAAGGTAGTCCCATTTAAGAAGGACTCTAAGGTCTATGCAAGGAACACTCTGGCTTCAGAGAAAATGACATTTTGGAAAAGCATCTCTAAGTCTTTAAATAATTAAGAGGCAGTTAGGACAATAGGGTAGGAATACAAATTATAGGAAGGTCCCCGTACACAAATGGACCGTGTTGTTAACGTTTGTCTGGATTGGTTGTGTGGGCTCAGGCTAGGCTATGGTTTCCAGCAGAAACAATGCTAATTCACGGAGCTATTCACAGAGCCTATCTAAATATGCTGTGACTGAAATGCTGTCTACTGCTAACGAAAGGAGTATTATTTACGATGACAGATTTAATAAAACAAATCAATCACAATTAATTAGAAAAAAATGGCTTCATAACTTTTCCTAAAAGTTAACATTTCAGTAAAACTAATATAGTTATTTGTTATCTGGCAAATGAGGAGATGGCTAGAAATTTGTGGATTCTGAACAGGGTTTCAAAACTCAATGGCATAGACTCCTTATTATAAACAATTTAAAGCTAATATCTTTTGCTTTCTCTGATGAAAGCATGGCATTATCATTGCGTGTACCAATCATGGTCTTTTTTTTGAGGGGGCAGGGGTACACATTTCTGCAGGTTTTTTGTGAGATAATTGAGCAGGTTTTAAGAGAAAGAAAAGGAAAAGGGTTAGGATACTGTTAAATCTTTGCATGTGGAAGAGACTGCGTGAGGTAGACTTCATTGATGTGTGAATGGTGGACAGCAGAGAAAACAGGGAGAGAGAGGAGAAGTGAGGTGTGTACCAAAGCTTTGGGGAGGGGAGGAGACGGTGCAGACTTGGGGTTGGATGCTTCCCTCTCTGCTGGTCATTAGGTGGCGCTGTTCATCCAGGACACCTTGGCTGACATTTGGTGACAGTGTCAGGGAGGGGACAAAGTGGGAGGAATGCCTGTTCCTACAAGAAGGGGTGTTTGCAAGGCAGGTGCTCCTAACTCAGAAAATGACTGAACATTCAAACAAAGCTCAGCAATTCCAGAGCAACAGTTAAATTTCTCCGTCTTCATCTTCCTTAAAAATGTACCACAGAATTTAACATTTTACTGAACTATAAAGTTAACTGCTATCTGCAAATAAAACTATCATTCTAAATCATGGTGATTCAAATGCCGGATTCAATGCTTAAAGTCTCATACAAACATCTAATAAAATGTTTTATTTTTATATACTAAATCCCTCCACCTGTAAATTCTTTTTGCAGCTGTAATAATTAAGACTTTAAAGTAACTGGAGCTTTAAAGTCAGTTTCCAGTCATCTCCAGTGGAAAAAGGAGCTCAATTCTCCCCTTCGGTTTGATACTCCTTTGGGTACAAGGCCAAGAAAATCCTCCTTTAAGTGCCAAAAATCAATTTGTACCAAAGCGAACTCAGACACATCACAGGGAAGCTACAGGCTATTGGGCTGAATACTAAGTTTGCTAGAATTCCTAACTCTCATTTCTAATTTTGGGAAATATTATCCTACCTCATAGAAATCATTCCCTAAAAGTCGCCTGTAACAGGATGGCATTCGAGGATCACCTCTGCATAGAGAGGACCTTTTCCACTTGTGCTGGCACTTCCCTTGCATGTGTGCTTCTAAAATTTCTATTTAAAGCAGTGACAGTGCTGGTCTTTCTCAGTGTGTAATGCATTTTCCTGGTTGTCTTTGGTATACCATGAAGACTTTGGTCAAGGAACTGAACCAAAGGCCGAAATAATGCAATCTACAAGGTGTGTGATATTTGTTGCTAGTGGTGGGAGGTCCTGAAACAAGCAATGACTTAGCCATGTCTCCTGGGGGATTTTCTAGCAAGAAACACTGTCCAGAGCTCACTGTCCTTTCTTGGTGAAGTAAAGCAATGGGAAGCTCACAGGTTGTAGCGAGAATAGACAATCCCACCACTGACAGCCAACAAGGCTGCTCCCCACTTCCTGAATTCTTTACAAATAGGTCTGGTTTTTTAGCAGCAACAATGCATCAACAGCACTATTAAAAAAAGGTGTCTATAACCACTGAAGCTATTAAACTTACCGGTTTCCCAAACTCCAATTCCGAAAAGAATTTATACCAAGGTTCATTCTTTAAATCTATCTCTTCTGGGCTTATATCCCGACTCTATAGGGGTTGGTGATAGGGAAATGGAAGAGAGAGAAGGATAACATTATGCAGAGATTACATAGGAACCGGCCAGTAGAGATGCAGTGGTTTCCAGAAATATACAGCACCTGCATTCAACAGCAGCGATCATCCGTTTCTTTATTGACATGAGCAAAATCAGGGGAGCTGAAACAGGCGGGAAAGGATGTGTTTATGAAAACAGGCACACTGAGGTAGGGAGCAGTGAGGGAGGCATTCTCGGTCCCAAGGCAGAGGGACGACAGATGGAGAACGCTGCACCACACTGCCGCCTTCCCAACAGATCTGAACATGGGCATGACAGTTTCCCTTGGTAATTGTCGGAGTGGTGGGAGAAAAGAGAGCCCTTATTAAAATAGCTAAAATAGCTCTTTACAAAGAGCTATTAGTTAAGAGCAAATAACCTGGGGAACACATCAAACGTTTAGCCATCTACGCCAGATGAGTACAGCAAGCACTTTTTATGGGCTAGTACAGTTTTAGTACTTATTTGCAAGGCTGCCTTAAGGTTTTCAAAATAAGCAGCAAATACTGACACTTTTATAAAAGCCAATTTGTTAATACTGCATCTTTAATGGCACGTGAGTAGGTGAGAAACCATGTCCCATACAGAGTAAAGTGAGAGATGATGTAAGTAAAAACAGTAGACACAAGTGAAAAAACATTTTAAACAGCATCCATGGGGGATGAATACAGACAGAATATACTTTGTGTTCTACGAAATAAACGTTAAAGAACTAGGGGAAAAATAAAGCGAGGGAAAAGCTGAACAAGACAGATAACAGAACGATAGGGGGGGAAAAAACTTCTGGGTTATGTTACAAAAATAAGTTAGATTTCTCATTTTATACGACTCTAAAAAGTAGTTCACAGACTGATGATATGATTCCATGGGATTTCATGTTTAATCAAATATTTATAAAGTTCTGGTACCTTGCTCTGTGGAAGAGCATGTGTTTCCGGAAATAATTAGTTGGAAAATGAATGCCTGGAAAGCAAATCAGGTTTCCCCTTAATAAACTGGAGATATGGTCACATCAGATAGAAGTGTTAGAGGCTCACGGCTTAATTCCTACGGGTATATACGTTTCAAAAAATCTTGATAGTCACAAAAGAGAGAGGTGGTGATATTCTGACAACAATATGAAATAGAAAATGTACATTTTCCACTGTGATTGAAAACATCATAAGAAACTTCACGCCCTCAGGGCCACAACACATGAGGAAGGAAACTGCAGATCCTGTGGACGCTTCTCCAAGTGACTCCTTCACAAAGCTGCTCCTCCTGGATACATTTTTCTTAACATTCAGTTAACAGGCCTTTTGTAGCTTATTGAAATGAGCGTAAACTTCCTTAGTGACCTTTACCAATCTCTTCTAAAAATCCCTATAAGAATCTTTACCATTATTTCTACTTTTGCTTTAAATAGAGGAAAATACGGCAGAGAACTTTTCTTCAACAGAAATTAACTGGATAGAAGTTAGTTGAAATCAAAGGGAAATATATATTGAAACAGAGTCTGCCCTCTTGAAACCAGATTAAAACCTCCTCCAACTGTCTTTAGGGGCGTAGGGCTTAAATCTTGAAGAATGCGTGTTCCTTCTCAATGGATTTTGCAATTATGTAAAATAATGGATTCTGTATTTATTCAGTGAAATGAGGCACAATATCTACAAAGACACCACTGTTCAGGAGAGACAGTTTAGACACTGGGACACCCTAGATCCTTGTATGATGGATGGGGTTTCATGAAACCTATTTCATGTTTATTATTTTAAAAAAACTATTTATAAATTGCTCTCTGGGAGTAGTTTTTTTTCATTAAAAAAAAAAAAAATGTATCAACTCTTTCAGGAAACTGCCTGAATGCTTTGGTACTCAGTCCTGAAAGAATTAACCCATTTTATTGTCAAAGGTTGTTTGCAGATTGTTTTACTGCTGAGGTTAATGCTGGGCTGAGAACTGAGTCAGGAGGTATGTCAACCGGCTTGGACCCAGAGCAGCCAGTCTCAGCCCTCTGAGCTGCCAGAGAGAAAGTTAAAGAGGCAATACCACACAGCATTTGATTCTGCATTTATAACTCCACTACAGATCCAAGTACAGAACAGATAGGCAGAAAACGTCCTTCTGGATGCAGAACAGGCTCTCTGTACTGGCAGGCAAAGCAGATTCCACAAGGCCAGGCTGAGTTCTCTGCTACTGGTGGCTATCTTTTCCCAGCTTGGCAAAATCCTCAGAAAAGGCAGGTGACTTGAGAGGGACACCTGATTGTCCTGAAGGACAGTTTTGCTGCTTGGATGGGAGCCAGAGACTAGCTTCAGATTTTAATTAAATAATCTGAATGTGGCCCGTTCATTTACATGGCACTTTATAATGGTCATAGATCTTTAACCCACATTATCGCACATGATCCTCTCACTCAGTGCTTCAGTGAGGCTGGCAGGCCAGATAATAATTTCATTTTATAGATGAAAACACTGTGGTTCAGAAAGGTTAAGCGATGTCCCAAGACATAAGGCAGAGTCAGAATTCGAACTCAGAACTCAGACCTTGCAATTCCTAGTCCGGTGCTGTTTACATTTCTCATACTCCCCATGAGAAGGGGGTGGGCCTGCTTAGCTTGTGGATGACACCAAGCTAAAACAGGGGTAAGTGACAAACTTGAAAAGTCAGGAAGGAATTCAAGGTGACAGTGAAATGGGAAGAAACCAAGTTGGGTAAATCCCCTTGTTTTACACTTTCAAATATATATCGTGTCTGTAATAAAGATTTTAATGTCTGTCCTTCCTACTATACCCCTATGGGAGCAGGAACTCCAACATCTAATGCAGAGCTTGGCACATCAAAGTTATTCTATACAGCAGACCCTTGAACAGTGCGGGCATTAGGGGTGCATGCAATCGAAAAATCCAAGTATAATTTACAGTTGGCCCTCTGTAGCCACGGTTCCTCTATATCCACAGATCCAACCAACCACGATTGTGTAGGGCTATAGCATTTACTATTGAAAAGAATCCATGTATAAGTTGACTGTGCAGTTCAAACCCATGTTGTTCAAGGGTCAATTGTATATATTTATTGAATTGAGCTGAAGTTCAGTTCTATAAGGGACTTTGGAGGAAAGTGAAAGGAACACAGCCAGAAAAAAGCCATTTCTGACAAAGCAGGGACTGACCAATAGGTCTCCAATTCCAAGACCAGAAGAGAAGGAAATGGACTCATATTATGATAAGAGGGAGGGCAAACAGTTATGAAGAACTTCAGATGAGTTTGCCAAACAGCTGAATAGGTCACCAAGACTGTGAATCTCCTGGGGGGATTCTGAAGGTAGCACAGTGTTTATCTGTCTGGGATGCTGTGGGTTTGCTCCAGGGACAAGATGTGCCCTAAGGCAACCTTTACAGCCTACTCTTCAACTGTTTGTGTGAACAACAGATAGAGAGATGTGCCTGTGAGGCCACAATTTAAATTGCCAGGCTTAAGCAGACACGAGCACCTCCAACTGGAAAAAAATTGGGGGGAAAAGTGGATTTTCCCCCTTAAAAGGAGATGTGCATTTCTGAGAGCACACTTAGATTCTACATCTGTCTGTCTCTAGTTAGTATACTTATTCACAGTAAACAACAACAAAAATGTATGTGTGTGTGTGTGTGTGTGTGTGTGTGTGTGTGTGTGCGGTGGTGGGGTGGTGGCTGCGGAAGGAAGGGGGTTCCTCAAATTCTGGTAAACCCGACACTGGAAACCAAAAGGCAGGACTCACGTGCTGAAACTCACATTCCAACGTTTCTGTTCATGTGGCAAAAATAGCAGGAAAAGAAATTCAAAAATAAAGGACGAATTCAATCCCTGTGAAGAGTAGACTGTGAAAAGATGAAGATTCTCTCTAAAATGAAAAATGACTCTTTGGGAAGAACAGCGCTAAATAGAGGGAAAGGCACGAGACTAAAACAGCTGGACAGTGGTTTCCTCCCTGGCCAGCCTTTGGTGTTATGTCCTAACTGGACTGGCCCAGGTCCTGGTACAAGCAGGGGGCTTCCTGTGTGGGAACACCCAGACGGTGCTTGGCAATCCACGTGTATGGTCACCACAACTCCCCAAAGAGGGCCCCGTGGGCCCTGTGTGCTACTTTTCGGGGTTTGTAAAAACAATATAAATGATCCCAAGGTCTATATGACATGGAAGACATTGTGACCATTGTGGCATCAGTGAGAAAAATAAAACTATGTTATTGTTTTTTTCCTAGTTTTGAATAGTGGTCAAATTATTAGGAACCAAGGAAAGGAGGAGGAAACAAAGGAGAAATTAAGGGGCAAGCCTTCAATAAATCAATGACCGTCTATGAACAATAATAAATAATAAGTTGCCAACACAAAAGCACCCAAAGGCTTACAGAGTCTCTAAAACCATTGAAGTGTACTGACATGTGATGGTGTGTCCACCACTTGTTATTCAAGAGTTGGGAATATACTCAAAGGACGTGACATTCTTTCTAGGAAGACCTGTATGGAGGATTACCTTCTGTGCTTGTTACCTTCTAAGAGAGAGAGAACCTCCAATGCAGGGTGGAGCCAGAGGCAAAATTCTCCGCTCCTCTCAGAACTTTTTGCTTAAAATAACTGTGGTGCACAGTAAATGCTGAAGAATGACAACTCTGAAGCATTTCTGTGACCTGTTGAACCTTTTTTCCTAATTAAAATTACTTATCCCTTTGTGCTTTTAAAGATGTCACCTTTTTATTTTATTAAAAGTCAAATCAATTATTCCTTAAAAACATGTAGAGCAAAAGAGGTGGAGGGAGAATAATTTGAACCCACATTTCAGAGGCCTACTTATTCTGGACTCAGTGTGGTAACAGCATTTTAATAAGAATCAATCCCCAGGATGATAATTCCATCCTGCTGGCACAGCTGCAGGGCTGCAGGGTTTATAGAGCTTTGGAGGATCCCTTTTACCATGTTCAGAATTCTGAAACCAGCTTTTTCTAATGAAGGGTGAATAAAAGGAAACGTGATCGGCAGATATGAAACTAATCAGTTTGTAAAAATTCTCCCCTGCTTTTGCTGGGTGGTCTGCTATGCCCATACAGGTCATTTTCCCCACTGATAACTGCTTGGAGATGTGAACTTGTGTAGGGAACCATAAACCAGACTGAATATGAAATTCGTCCTCTCTATTGCACTTGTCAGAAAAGGAAGACCTAAAAGACATACTCTAACAGCCTGGGGCTTTTTTCCCCCAAGTCACATCATCATATTAATTATTTGGCTTTTAATGATGTACTAGTAACTTCTACACACTTTGCGCATGTTCAAATAAGAGTCAGCTAAAAATCCCCAACTTTAGTCCAGTTAGTAATAAGCCTGATAAACGAATGGTTAGATGTTTAAAAAAAGATAGCAGCAAAATCAACCTTTACATTACAAAATTTAAAATTAGTGAAAACCATGAGCAAAAAAGAGCAACAAAGCCACAATGAGAGGATTCTTTCAAAGCACGCTCTGGGGACTTATTTTGTGAACACCTGCAAAAGTGAAAAGGGTAAAAATGCTTCGTATTTTCATTGTCTTCTAAACAAAGCAAGTCTATTTCAAGGGAGAAAGAATGTAATCCAAGTGCACACACAGTGCATCTGGATTAAAGAACACGGGCAGGGTGAGACAAAAGAACTTTAATATGCACATTACCATCTTTTCGTTGGTCAGAACGGAGGACTTGCCCGGCTGATATTCGTAAATGCTTTTGGGTTCTGCACGGTATTTTCTTGTATCCGCTTTCTTATCTGGAGGCTCCCAGTCGTTTCTGTAGAAAGGAAATCCTATTAGAGCTATTTTCATGAAAATTGGCATCCGACAGGTCTGACTTTGGCTGACTCTAGTCTAATCAAGGAATTTTTATATCCGAGGCACAAAATCGGACTCCGCGCAAAGCATTCAGTTGTGCTGGTTTCCTTCTTCAAACAAACAGATCCCTGTGTTCGCTTCACAAAAGGCTTGAGGTGTCCTGTGCTCACAACCGGACACCGGGAAGCAGAGAGAAGAGAAAGAGAAGAAAGGAAGCAGCAGCAGCAGCAGCAAAGCTTGCTCTGGAAAAATCCTTCACCTTGCTCTGTTCTCATGAGCTTATCATTCCCCAGACATGCCTGTACTTCCCACTCAGGCTAGTGCAGTGAGAGAGAATGCAGGTCCCGGAGCCAGGCAGCTGTGGCTCCAACCCTGCTACAGCACTTGCTAGCTAGCTGATCTGGGCCAAGCACTTTGCCGCTACCTACCTTAGTTTCCTCATCTGAAAAATGGGGTTGCTGTAAGGATTAAATGAGACAGTATGTCTCAGCATGTAAATCACTTAGCATAGCGCCAGGCCCCCAGGAACCACTCAATAAATGCTATTTGTTATTATAACCATGTTCTTCTTCCCTATTCCACACCCCATCCGGTAATCATCAAAACTGCAGCTTTTGGCACAAGTACTTAACCCGATCCAGTGAGGGATTTCAGAGGATACATGAAGCCTTGGAAATTATTTGCAAAATTTTTATACATGCACATAATTGCACTTTGCACTGTGATATTATATTCCGTTTTTCCTGCAAGGCTATAAACTTCTTGAAGGTAGGGACGATGATTTATGTATGTTTATAGTCCTCCATAGCATCTGGTTCAACCTGCACACAGAATGTACCCAGTAGGCGCCCGATGAACGCACTTGTAAGGACTTATGGGTATACCCAGCCTTCCTTTCAGATTAACTATCAAATTCCTCAGGCAGATGTCACTTACGTATATGTGGGATTTCAAAAACAGCCATTCATTTGTCTATGAAGATGGAAAAGGTTTGGAGGTGTGAAACAGTGTATATTTAAAGGAAAAATAAATAATTCAGTTTGGCCAGGGCCTTTTTGTGGATTGAGAAGTGGTGGAAGATGGAGCTGGGAGACGCATGGGACACCAGTCCAGATGGCACAGGAGGTTGCTCCAGAGGGCAGAAGACTCAATAAGAGACAATAGGGTCATCTAGTGCGGGCATTAACAGATGACTGATATCATTACAACCATGTGAGCCTTATGCTTTGATAATGTGTTGAATAAATAAATAGATACTAAAAAGCGTGGCTTCATTTTAAAATTATATTCTCTTCTATGGGCCCCATCAGTATGCACAGAGTATAAAAACATATGACAAATCTTATGGCTAAGATTTCTCTTGTGAAGAGGTAAAAAGTGATGATAATTATCGTCAACATTATTTAAGTGCACACTGTGAGCCAGGCACTACTAGAAATGTTACATGCAACATCTTGTTTTATCCTTGCAACATCCCTATGAATGCAAAATGTATCCCCATTTTACAGATGAGAACATTGAGACTCAGAAAAAACAAGTCACTGCTAATAAGTGACAGAGCAGGGATTCAAACTCAGGTCTGCTTGACTCCTGGCTCCAATGCTGCCTGACCCAGAGAAAGAGATTGTGTATGAGAACCTAAAATCACAGAGCTGATGAGAGCACTTACCTTTCTGAGCTTGATTTTAGCGAGGAAGAGCGGGTCGGGAGGGGAAGTGTGGCCGACCTCTTAACTACCTTCTCACCATCAATGTAGTTCATCTCACTTTTTGAGCGAGGCACAGAAAGGGGAGATTTTGCTGGAGAAGGAAAAAGTGGGTGTGAAAGACTTTTAAAACAGATGAAAACTGAAAACAGGAAGATGTCTTCCCTCGTCCACCACTCTCCCTTCCTCCCCTACAACCAAGAAATTCTAAGTCACTTACTGTCTTCAGAAAAGGAATATCGAGGAGAGTACAGATCTGAATCATCATCTAGTGAACAAAACAAAACGTGATCAGGAGACATCCGGCTAAGGTAAGAGAACCGAGTGACACGTCCCCCACTGCCACTGTCCTGCACCGGCGTCCAGCCACACCCGGGAGCCCAGCGGACGGAGGCGGAGTCAAGCACCAGAAGCTACACCACGGCAAACCACAGTTCAGAGCTGGGTTTGGAGAACCCACCCAACCAAACAGACCTGTAGTCAGGAAGGTTCATTCATGACGCCTGGGGAAAGACTGCTCCTGACACACAGAAACGCATGGGGACAAGTAGCCAAAGGCCCTCTCGAGAGAATTTCCACAAGCAAAGCTGGTCCCCAGCCTGGCTGCGTGGGAAACGGGCTGAGATAGATGCCTGGGTGCTCATGCTGTCTCTGGTCCATACTGCTGAGTTTCATGGAGTCCCCAGGCCTGCTGGGTGGGATGGGGAGGCCTGGAGGTGTGGTTTCTAGCTGCCCAGCTCAGCTGTGACCCATTTCATATGCTAGGGTTCCATATACAATATCATGGAGCAAAGAGGTACTGCAGCTAAGAAAACACTTTGAGAAACCCCTCATAATCATTTGTTTTGATGCCACCTCAAACTGGTTCCTCGAGTAGCTTTCCTTCCTTGGAACCCCACATGCCCTCGGCAGATGTGGTTACATGGTTTGCTCTGCAAAGGTGCCTGCCGCTCATGGAAAGTGCCTAAATTGTGACTCTGGACCAAATCAAACACACATGGGTTTCTGTGGTGGGAGATGGCTCTCCAAGGGCACAGCACACATCCCTAAATAAGTGGAACACCGACTGGGGCGCTAAGACTGGCAGAACAAAGACAAGACATAAACCCTTCATGGAGATGGCCGCGTTGAACTAAACATGAGACCGCAGGTTCACTCACGAGAATAGGTTTTTCTGCTGGGACTGTCCTGGAAACCCAGGATACTTAATCACTACATCCATGATCCCACGAGGGATCACTACATCCCTCCAAAGAATTTCTCCAACAAGAGTTAGGCTGAAACAGCCTCTCCCATTTTCTAATAGCTCGCTAACCAGAATTCAGAATTCATGAATATGGAATGAAGACCAACTCCTTCCCCTAAAATCAGTAACAGCTCTAACAAAGCACATGAACTAGCCTGCAAAGGCAAGTCAGAGAATCCGATGTAATACGTCGATGGCTAAGTGTCAGTCAAGTCCTTATCTCCACGCAAGTCATTTTAAATTTCAGAGCAGAAAAGGCCAGAATATTTTATAAAATGTAAATAAAGCTAACACTGCTATTGAGTATTATTCAAAACCAGTCTATCTCCCCTTTCGTCTCCCCATTTTATCTGTCCCAGGTCTCCCCAGCTCCAATAATGGAAAGGCTTCAGGTACCAAGATATCTTTTCTCCTCCCTCCCTCCCTCTTTTTGCTTTGATATTGACTAATTTTTATCCTTAAAGTTGAACAGGGCTTAAAGTTTTTCTGCCAGTATAGCCAAGCCTTTCCCTGCTATAAACCGAACATGCAAGCTTATTTATGTTAACTTTTGAAAATAGGGCAGAAGAAAGAGATAAAATGGGATCCAGAAATACACAATTTTGAGGACTATTCTGAAGACTTGTGTTGCCTGCTTTTGTTTTGTATTACTGCTTTTGTTTTTTAACAGAACTTCTGATTATTGTTCTGATAAAATGACACAGCATCAAAGAAAACGAAAAATCAGCTTTGAATGCAGAGATTTGATTGGAAAAATGGTGCCTGCCAAATGAGTGATTAGCTTAGTTAGAAACCAGTGTAAGTAGTGTTTAAAATCCAGCCTAGCATTTTAGCTCAAAACACTGTATCTCTCTGAATCATGGGGAAATTACAGCCTAGGAGCAGATGGTAAGGTGAGGGTTAACTTATAACCTCGCTCTTGAGGTAAGCAGCACAGTTTTCATGAGGGAAAAATGGCATTTAAATATTCAAAGATCTTTTAAAAAATTCTCAGCTCTTTAAAAGTTTTTGCTCCCTAGAACTTTCTAATGTGGACTTCTAGAGGACTTGTTAAAGGAAAATGAGAAACAGTTCTTCTGAGATGGAAAAAAAAAAAAAACCAGCATGGCTTGGGCAGTTAATCCGTGTATTTTGAAAGTTAGAAGAAGTAGGAAAGAGAGGGGTGGGGGGGTGAAGGCAACAGAGAAGTATGAATGACTGAACCTTCTTAAAGTTGTTTCTTACTTGGTGTAAATGGAAAAAGAAATCTCCCCCATATCAGGCTAGCACAGGGCAGGGGCGTCTCCGTGAACTAGCTTTTCATTTTTCCCAGTGTCCACAGGATCCAAGTCTGACACGTGGATTTCAGTCCATTGACTTTCAAGTGGGCAAACTGAAGTTGCACAGATTCATCTGAACACTAGCAATTAGGACAAGTTCCAGGGGATGTATAATTTATTCTTTTAATATTTAATGTTTGTCCTGCAAATCTAATGGAAGAAAATTTTACCTACATTTATGAATAAAAAGAATAGCTGCTCCCATTATTAAAAGCCTAATAGTAACTGGTAATTTACTAATATTGCCTCACTTAATCCTTGCAAAAACTCCTGGAGGTACGTAAATATCTATCTTAGAGACAAGGAAATTAGGGCCCAGGGAGGTTAAGCAAATTTGCCCTTAGCCACACCGTGAGAAAGACAAAGCAGGAATGGATTCAAGGTCTTTCTGACCCCACTTCCCTACCTATGCTGCCCCTCAGCCCTGTGATAGGGATGGGGCTTCATTCTACCCTCATCTGCCCAATCCTGGGGAGAACTGTGGCTATTCCATTATCATTTTTATTAGGGAAGAGGCAGGGGAGGGTGTTCTTTTGAAACTCCAGTCACGCACTGCAGTGCTGGCCAGGCTGACTTCTAGCCCTTGAAGCCTTTGCTCTACTTTTCTGCAACACGCCCCCCCCCCCCGCCCCCCCGTTGACATTTAAGCAAGTTTTCTGAGTTACCCCACCACACGCCTAGCTTTCCTCCTGCTCTTCTCCAGGGAAATGGGTAAAACTAAGTCACTCTTGCTACATCTTTCACTTGCTGCTTCTTGTACCTTCTCCTGGCAGGCTAAGTGTATACTGGGACAGGTGGAGATGCAGTTGGAAATACAATGAATGGGAAAACTGGGTGTAAGGTTCACCTTCTGCATTTCTATACACCAGAGCTGGCCAAATATGTGTGTGTTTAACCCTAGTTGAGACACATTAAATGAAATGTTCCTCAAGTTGTCTATGAACACAGACCCCATCTATGCATGAAATCCTGCTTTCACTACTTCTCCAAGCATCCTTTCAAAGAACGTCCTAGTGGGCTCAGCAGAGCCGGGATCTTGTGATTCCTACTTGTGGTGGAGCCACACGCTGTGTCCTTCAGAGCCCCAAGCAGCAAACATCAAATCTTGGCAGCGATACCCAGAACTTCCTGTTCCAGTGACTTCCAGAAAACTCTAACACTAAGCAGCATTTACTGGGGGTGAACAACTCACTCCTGAGCCCTGAAGACCCCTGCCGGGCTTTGATGTTTACACACCAGTGATTGCCCTCTGGGCTTTGGCAATCTGTTCTTGGAGGCTGCATTTGGGGACAGCTACTCTCCTAAAACTGCCAGGAGGCACATAATTGCCTTTCCAACCACAGTAACTTTAAATAGACTAAAAAAGACTTCTTCAGTTTTTTTTTTTTTTTTTAAGAATTTATAATAATCTTAAAGACACTGGAGAAAGTGCTGTTTGTTCTATAAAAAGTGTGTAACTGACCGAAATGGGATGACTGACAAAAAGCAGTATTTGCATAATCGCTTGCCTATATCAATTAAATTTCAATTTTATGCATTTGTTAGGCCTTTAAACTTAAAATTATTTTTCTAATATCAGTGGCTCATTTTTAACACAATCTTTTTCCACTGCTCAAATTAATCCCTTTTCCTGCTTTACCCCACACACTCAGGAGGAGAAAGGATAAAGGGGTCGAGATAGATAGACACACACACACCCACCCACCCACCCAACAAACAAAAATGGTCAAACGAAAAGGTACACAGAGGTGGGTATCCAGGCTAGGTGGGATTGGGGAGGAAGAATAAGAAAAAGGGGGAGTGGGGCAGGAGGGTCAGGAAGAGTCCAGGGAGCTTGGGGGAACAGCCCCCAAATCATCTATGTTCTGGTTAGAAGCAATCAAATTCTAAATAATGAAAAAAAGATCAATATAGGCTGTTAGAGTAGCTACAGAAGACAAATTCAGAAAAAAAATCAAATGTGAGTAAAGAGAACGAGGTGGCACAGGACAGGAATGAAAGGAGCAGAGGTCTGGGAGGACCAGGGGGCTGCAAGACAACTCACCGGCCTCATCTCCCGGGGCGTCCCTCCCTCGAAGGTGGAAAGGGACTAACTGCTCCTCTCTCTTAACTATCTCGCAGGTCAGACTTCTGCGCTTGCTAAGCAGAGGACTTCTGGGCGGCTCTAGTTAGGGGAGCAAAGGTGATGGCTGCGAGCACTCAGCCCCTCCTTCGGGCAGTACTCGCTGCAGTTCGGGCACAGATCCTGGCCAGGCATCTTTACGACAGAACCATTTGCTTGAATTCAAGCAAAATAAGGCTATTCTCAGAAATTCTTTAAGGCCAGTAGAGGATTATCTTAAATATAGATATGCTTGGGAAAAATCAGCCTCCTAAATCCTTGCCTTAGTGCATCCCCACCTAGGAATGGGGAAGAAGCTCAGTGAGACTGACCACTATGACGTGATAAGTCACCACAACCTGAGCACGTCCTGAGGTTGTGTCTTGAGTCACTTCACCAGGAGGTGGCAGTGGCCACCATCAGCCTGACAGCAGTGGAAGAGGCATCCAAAACCAAGGGAAAAAGCTGGGCTCTGAGATTTCACCCTTGGCTGATACGACAGCCCTTTATCCTGACAGGACCAAATGGGTTCTCACTGGCATGGACCACAAAGTAATACACCAGTTCCTCGGCTTTGCTGATTTGGAGGCATCATTTGAAAATATCTTCCACTTTCTTGACATGAAGCACGTCAAGAGAGCCAGCATCATATGGCCATGTTCAGAGTAGAAAAGCGAGTTCTTTTCAATCTGTATTCCCCACACTCATTCTATATTCAAATCCCCAAATTTGCACTGGCGAGTATCTCCTTCCATTTTTGGAGGATGAAAAGGGTGGCATTCCTCCACTGCAGTGGTTCTCAGCCCTGATCATGTGCCAAATTACTTGGGGAGCTTTCCTAACCTCATATTTCCATATGCCACACGGGGAGACTCTGGCTCAGCCGAGCGAAGCATGACTGACTCAGAAGCAGGGCAAGCTGGATGCCTGGAGTTAGGCATCAGAGAGCCCCTGGCGAAGGGGCCAACCAAGAATACAGAGTGCAGCAGGTGAGGGAAAGGAATCAGCAGAGGAAATAAAAAACCCATGTCTGGGGGACCCCAGAGACCTGGGTTTGAATCCTGGCTCTGTCACTTGCTGTGTGATCTTCCACAAATTATTTAACCTTTCTGAGCCTCATACCCTTTATCGACAAAAATGAGGACTCACCTCATGGGGTTGCTGGGAGGATGAACATGAGATAACAATTATGATGCACCCAGCATGGAGCCTTGTATTCAGTAAGGGCTCAAGAGATGGCAGTGCCAAGCACAGTCACTGCAGTGGTTGTGCTATTATCACTATTAACAGGATTCCACCACAGGGCTATTTCCTAAGGATGGAGGCAGTGGAGGGCTTTCTGAGGCTGTTTCTCCACAGCATGTCCCTCTGGCTCCTGCTTCAGGAAGAAACCATGGGCAGGATGTCTGAAGACTCAGTCTAGCAGCCCTTCCATGGTCTGGGTGCAGCAGTGGGTGCACTGGCTCTAGTCTCTATCAACATCCCCTCTCCCCACGCCCACAACCAGAAAGACCTAGTGGCATCTCAGATGCTGGGAAGGGACATGTGCCTTTAAGAGAGAGACTGGAGTGTAATTCACAGACAAGTAGCTTTGGGTCAGAGAGGAAGGAATGATGGGCAGGAGAGGGTGGGTCAAGGGAAGGTTTAAAAGAAAAAGAAAGTAAAGTTATCCCCAATGGATTTCTGGTAAATTCTTTTTATTTTTGATAAGCTTTCTAGGGACGAGGGTATATAGAGAAGTTATACGAAATAAGTCTTCTGAATTCATTCTACTCTCCCCAAATTTCCTAGCCCTAATTCCTCCCAACGACCCCATGAGATAAAGAATAATCAGACATAACCGTTGCTCCTGTCCCATAGAGTGGTCTCAAAGATTATAAAATGATTAGAAGTGACTGCACCTTGTTGGAATTTACAGGCTTCTTTAAAAGTACATTTTAAATCTCACTGATTAAGACATGATAATTCTATTTGTCTTCTGAAAGTCTGGCCAGAAGTTTACTTTTTCACTGTAGCTGAGGGCGGGGGTGGGGGAAGGTTGCTAAGCTTGACACAAACTTTCACATAATCCTTCACTACTTAGGAGAATCAGCTTTGAGACACTTAGAAATGTCTTTTTTATACTGTATGATCAACTAGAATTTAGACAAAAAGCAGCAGCCCTTAGGCTAGGTTTTGATAGGTCTATTGCAAATAATCCTCGTTTCAAATTCTGAGTTCAAACAAAACAAAATAACCAGCAGCAACAACAGTCTTCTCCCCGAAGGGGACAGACTCCAGAATGACAGCTCACATTTCTCAGTAAATCTGTCTATTTTTTAATGCTCGTTAAAAACTATGCGTAGAGGCTGCCTCGGTTAGGTGCTAATCCATCTTTAACACCCTTCTTTGAAAGGGATAACTCCTTCCCATGTTAAGAAGGGTGTGCAGAGCCCAGGGCCACCGACTGGTAGCACGGGGCTGGAGTGGTACCGAGGGCAGGGCTGAGGAGGACCTGCCAGAACTCACAAACATCTAAACCACAAACCTGAGACTCTCTCATTACTTTAAAAAAATTAAAATGAAAATAACAATTCTTTAAAGTGAGCTAGCTCAAAGATTTCACTCGTTTGTAAAAAGCCTTCATCTAATTGAATACATCTGTGATCTACTTCTGAATCTGTCATCTAGGCAAGAGCGGGGGCGAGACAGAACCTACCCTGTTTTTAAAAAAATCTCCAGGGAAGAAGACTTCTTAGAAACTTGTGTTGAAGTCTAATCATCTTGGTTATTATGAATCTTTTATATCCAATCTAATTTTCTTCCTCTTTATCCTTTAAGATGATTTCTTCCTTTTTGGTCTTTGAAAATAAAAACTGGTAAGGTCTGCTTCCTAAATTATAAGTGAAAACTTATCATGTCATCCCTTACTTTTTTTTTCCTTTTTTGGCTGTGTTGGGTCTTTGTTGCTGCGCCCATGGTTTGTCTAGTTGCAGCCAGCGGTGGCTTCTCTTGTTGTGGAGCACGGGCTCTAGGCACGTGGGCTTCAGTAGTTGTGGCTCGCGGGATCTACAGCGCAGGCTCAGTAGTCGTGGCGCACGGGCTTAGTTGCTCCGCAGCGTGTGGGATCCCCCCAGACCAGGGATCGAACCCGTGTCCCCTGCTTTGGCAGGAGGACTCTTAACCACTGCGCCACCCTTAACCACTGTCCCAATCCCTTACTCTTTATGCCTCGTGGTAAAATAAGCCCGACTTGACGTGTACCACCAAGCAGACGGTATCGTCAGCCAGGGTTGCTAGGTGCTGCGCCTGATGACATGGTAGCTCTGGGTGTGAGGCCAGAAGGCGAAACCCTGTCTTCAGCTCAACAGCCAGGCTGACTGGAAGCTGCTGGCACTGCCTGCGACAGGCCTAAGGCATTCTTCCAGGCTGATGGGAGTCACTGTTTTTCTCCACAGGACTCCTCCAGGTGGCCTTCCTCTGCCCACGTCTATGGGATTCTACACCTTCACGCATGCTGTGTGCTGGTCATCTTCCCTAGAAAGGAATCCTATCTTATGAGTGGGTTGGGTTCTCCAAGTCCAAATAAAGCACAAATCAAAAAACTGCATTTGATCAAAATTACCCTAAAAAAATTTCTCACTCATCCAGTTCAGTTCATTGTTTCTGAAGCAATGCTTTTTGGCTAGAATCAGCACCCCAAGAGCAAAAAACTAGGTTATCCCACACCAGATAGACTCTTGCTGGAAGGAGGTCACTGATTGAAATGGAATCAACAGCTTTTAATTTTTTAAGTATCAGTTCCTTCCGTAGACTTTTCTTTTTGTTCACAATAGGCCCCAGGCATGAAAGGGTTGGAAACCACCAACTAGCACATCACAGGCAGACTAAAAATGGAATATGGTATTTTAACTAAAACTGTATCTAACACATCTCAGCATGTCATCGCGTATATGTTAAGTGATCAATAAAAGTTTGGTGAATGATTGAATGGACGACTTCACCAATGATGAGAAGGGCTGGGAAGGATGCTTTGCTGAGCTAATTAGAACAGAGAAGCACTTGAAGAGGGGACTGCACTGGGCTTCATCCCTAGAAAGAACTCTGCTTCTGAGGTCCAAAGCCTTCACTCAGCAACACTCTTCAGGCATGTGCTAAGGACCTACTGTGTGCCAGCAAGGTTTTCTGGGGCCTTCTGGACACGTGCTCTCACAACTGCCACCACACTGGACACAGTACGATGAAGTAGCCTTGTCTAACTCCCTGCCTGACATGAACTTGGGAGAAAAGAGGACATATCTTATTCACGGCACTGTCCTCAGTTCCGAGGACAGCATGTGGCACACACACGTGCTCAATACTACTTGAATGAATGAAGCTCAGAGCTCTCAACATCTCATCCTAGAAGAGCATTTAATCAAAGTGCCTCCTGCCTACCCCACCCACTCCTCTCTTTCTGGGTCACTCATCTAAAAATCACACAATCCCTGCGACTAGAATAATTCTCAGGATGTTGCCCTTCACTCACCTTTTAGAACCTTCTTTGACACCTAGGCTATTTACCCCAGAAAAGAATATCTTTTAGATACAAGTGTGGCCATCCTCCCACAGCAGGTCCAAATTCCTAGCCAGCTCTTTCATGAAAAGGTTTCTAGCTTGGTCAAAACCCTTATTTTCAAGGGCTATCATCTCCCACCATGACTGAATCCCATACCTGGATAGGTCTTGGGGAATTCCCTACCAAGGAGATATACCTGGAGATACACCCAGGACAAGAGGGGCCCAGTGGAGAGTTAGTTGCACATATGGGAACCAGGTAATGTTTCTCTTGCGGACGCTGGCACGTCTACCTCCTGCCCATGAGCCATAATGACTCAGCTTCCCCGAGTCAGTGCGCCGCCACCGGCATCACGTGACCACCCCCAGATACAAAGCCCTGGGTATCTGAGTACAGGCAGCTTTTCCCAGAGCCCCCACATGTTCAAAGTATCATAACTAAGTCACACTGGTTACCCCATTAATCTTGTAAACTCCGAGGGGATATGATTAAAATACCACCTGGATAGACTCCTGTTACACAGTCAGCGAGGAGCAAGAGAACGCCACAAAACACAAGGTTAGAGGGAAGCAAATGATGGGGAGAGAGCTCTTAGCCACCAGGAAGAACCCCAAGGCGAAAAAGAAAGTAACAGGATCGGTACAAAGAGAGGCACATGATTTTCCTTTAATTACCTTCAGTTTTAGGACTAGGAGTAGATGCAGGAAACTGGTAGGTAGGAGTGTAAGGATTGTCCTCTGCAGCAGAGAAAAGCAGTGGATTTTCAAACCATCCACTACGGAGTGGAGGAAGTGACAAATCTCCAACTGATTCTTTCAAATGACCCATTACCTATTTTAGTGTTATTAAAGCACACGGCATCACACTTGAAAAGAGATTAATGAATTAGAAAGGACTTGGTTATTTTAATATGGCATATCATGCAAATCAGTGAAATAAAATTTCTGCCAACCAAAAATGACAATAAAAACAAAATCTAAAAGCCAAATCTTATTCCTAAAATGGAACTAGAAGAATTAATTGAAGGCTAGGACAACAGATACACTGTCTAAGTTCATGGTACCTTCAGAATTTTGCTGGATTTCAGGAAGTTCAGGGAATTGGTACGTAGGGAAATAAGGGTTTTCTTCAGGAGTGTCTAGGCAGAGGAGCAGGTTTGGGAGAGAGAATAGAGGAAAATACAAATGGAGAGAATGAACGAATAGGAATCCACACACAATTCAGGCTCCTTGAATTCTGGAACATACTAAGCTTCACCAGGGATGAAAGAAATTCAAATTGCTTTTAAAAATCCAGTCCTTTTGCCTGAATTACTGAGACACGTCTAAAGACACAATATCATTTCTTTTCTTAGACAAAGAATCACATAAATACAGTCTCCGATAAGCAAAAGGCATTTAGCACAAAGCTGCAAATTTTCACCTTTTATGGGCAAAAAATATTAAGTATGCTAATAAATTGTGTGTAAAGAAAACAACTGTCACCAAATGATTTTTTTAAAAAATCAAAGCTTGTGCTGTAGACATTAGAATCAGGGCAAATTAGTGGATTCTTAATTTTCCAAATACCTCTGCCTAGGGCAAGTAGTTTCGCTCAGAATCTGTAATTTAGGTTGAGTTATCATCTATAATATATGAGAGGACCCATGCTGCCTGAGGGGCAGAATTACATATTTTTCACATATGCACCTGTGTCTCGGCATTTGGGCCGCCAAAGCTGGATCTAAAGGTGAGAGAGACACAGATTGCTGGGGAAATGGACATTGGCTTTAGGAAGTGACCAGTGGAACTGACACCATCTGATCAGACAGCCAGCATCACCACCGTGACTGAGCTCATCTACCTCAAAAAGAGTGAATTTACTCTTGGCTCAGAAACACTAAATACTGAGCGTCTCAAAATTTAGAAACAAATTGAAGAGGGGTACGCCCAGGTTCATTCTGAACACTGCAGGAGCTAATTAACAGTGATGTTAGCTGGCAGCCACAGTTAATCAGAGAGACTGGTCATCTGCAGCATAGGCTGACCAGACAATGACCAGATGCTTTTCCTTCGCCTTCGCGTGTCTTCTGTGCCAGGCGGCCAGACTGGATTTGGCCACAGGGAAGGACAGGATGCTCTGCCTGCAGGAGGAGTGGTACCCTTCCCACAGTGAAGCTGCATCCCTGCCCAGCAGCTGAGTGGTGGCACAGGCGGTTGGGAGCTGTGGGGCTTGCAACCTGCCTGAGCACTGGCCTGGGGTTCTCCCACCATGCTGGGTCCCCTGCTGGCAGCCCAGCAGGCCCCTGATTTGGAAGCACTACTCTCCCAGCTTGAGCGGGCTTTGTTGTGTCAGCTCTGGACTGGCTCTCAGGGCTCCCTGCCAAGTGCTGGTTCCCAGCTGGGGAAGATTATTTTTCACATTAACACCGTCATACAGGTGCACCATGCGTCCTACTTCACAAGGCAGAATTTGCTCTCATTTGGACCCTGCCACATCCCTCAGAGGAAGGGGAGGGGAACAAACACAAAGAGAGAGGTACATGATTGGCCCATGGTCACATGAGTGCTTGGGGGACTGAACCCAGACGAGAACACTTTTTAACTCCCAGTTCATGCCTTCTCAACTTGCTCTGCCTACAGGGCAGTCATGGGCTGACACCGGGAGGTGCACCTAAAGCCAGAAGCAGGTGGGAGTCGAAGCTGCTCACATCCCGGGCAGGCAGACGCTAAAGAACGCGGGCAGAGTGCTGGGCTCAGCCTGCTGCATCCCCAACATCTGGGAGGGAGGACTTGGGAGCCGACCTCAGCTCCCACATGTGAGGCAGGCGCACAAGCTCTCCTGCCCTCTCTGCTCTGAAGGTGCATGGCTGGGCTCAGGCAGGCCCGGGCCTAATGAGGTCAAGCTGCAGGGCCCAGTCTTCCGGCCAAGTGAGTTTAGGTCCTCACCACAATAGTCAACATATGGGCACAGCACAGCTTCTACAAATGAAAATCAATACCTCTGTTTAGTTTGTGGATCTGCTTAAACATGGTCTTGTACCAGTCTTTTGATCTCTCGGTGTTCTGGAGAAAAAGAGTAAAATAAAATGGAAATCTCAGCACATTTCAGAACTTCCATGATTACGAAAGCAAAATGCAAAGTGACAACGTCTCAAGTCAAAACTCATGTAATTCTATACATCTTTGTGATCTCACATGGAAATCTTTTAAATGCAAAACTGTTGAGAAAGAACAGACAAACCAAGAGATTCAGACCTGAATCTGCGGGGTACTATTGGGAGGCAGGTTTTGAAACCAGTGGACAAGGATCCACTTGAAATGTGTCCATTCTTAGGTAATTTTTAGAGAGAACCTCTCTCCATATATAGATGACTAAACTGAAGTAAAGGCTCCTAGAAATGTAAGAAACAAGGAACATATGCTATCACCCATTTCGGGTTACTCTGTAGAAGTATATCTAAGCCACCTGCATAGGGCTAGATTTAGCATGTATACATTAAAACGTAACCCATTACAGCATCCAACGCCAGAGAGTTTCCATCCTAACCACAAAGCTGGGTTGTTTTTTAAGACAAAAATAAAACAAGGAAGGAGACAGGTGGTTAGATCAGATACTTTCACTCCCACCTTACAGATGAGAAAATGTGATACAGAAAGTCAAAGGTCACAGAGCAGGTGAGCGGGAGGGCTGCCCAACAGGATGGTTAGCGGGAAGGGTCTGCTCTGTCACCCACAGGTTGTGCAATCCTGGGCAAGTAATCCCACCTGAGTCCCTGTTTCCTCATCTATAAAATGGGAATGATATTAGTACCTACCTTGTACAGTGAATCATGTTTAAATGAGATAATGCATTAGCAAACGAACACTGCGATCATTATTAGTAATAATTCTTTCTACTACTTATTATTATTATTGGAATACTTATTATTCCTTAGGACAACAATTCTTTTGAGGCTTAGCCCACTGCTGTTTCTATCAGCCTCCCCCAAAGGGACACAAAAACCTGTCCTTTGCTCAATGGAAATCACAGAGAAACACATCACAGCCAGTGTTCTGGTTCTGGCACATGGAGAGGGATGGGGTTCACCCCAATCCAGGTTCAAATGTGGGGCTTCTCTGGGATCCCAGGGCCTGCAGGAGGCTGGCGGGCCTGCAAAGCAGGGAGGGCTACGCCAGGGCTGCCACGAGACCCACCCTGTTCTGAGGCCTTGCAGGCTGAATCCACCCTGTGTGTCCCCAAGAGTCTCCCACTCTCCCTGGATGACGGGCTATCTCCCATCCAAGGGAACTTCTTCCTGAACGCCTGGTGGCAGGGACCCTGAGCCTCGCACTCTTCCCAGGGTTCTCTAACCCTGGACTACAGCACAATAACGAAGGAGATTGGGAAACACTGCCCACGACCTTCCCCTCTTGAACACACACATGCCTGAAGCCTCTCAGAAGTTCTGCGCAGAGAAAGCAATCTGCCTTTGTTCCACCCAGCTTTCCCCCACATTCATCGGACCATGAAACCCTTTTCTCATGGATTTAGTAACAGCTAACATATGCTTTGGGAAAAGCTGTCGCCCAGCTCTTAGACGCTCTGCAGGCCTCAGTGGGCTTAGAGAGAAGGCAGTGCTGAGGACCCTCCTTTTGAGGTCTCTGCCACCCACAGACGGGGTTCACATGGACCCAGGGGTGGACACCCGTCACTGGCCTGGCTTAGGACAAAGCCTAAGAAGGACCTGTAGGTCGGCACTCGTACCCGGAGTGGGATGCCCACATCATCCATGGAAACATCGCTTAGGTCCTGAGTGCTCTTTGCCACCCGCCTGCTGTCATCCTTCACCTTCTTCTCAGCAGCCCTGCCAGGGGAGGTGGGTTTTTCCTGAGTTGGTGCTGAGTCCTGCTCTCCCACTCTTCTTTCCAAGACAGGATCTGGAAAAGAAAAGCAATCATTAGCTCTTCTGGTGGCTCCAAAGCAAATTCCCCACAAACAATCCAGCTAGGGTAGAGTGTGTCTGCCAATTCTCAATTGCAAGGAGTTGTGCTTAGAGCAGGGGTCAGCAAACCATGGCCCAGCCCCCGGTTTCTGTAAATAAAGTTTTATTAGAACACAGCCATGCCCTTCGCTTATGTATTATTTACTGCTGCTTTGGAGCTACAACGGCAGAGCTGAGTAGCTGTGACAGAAACCGTATGGCCAGCAAAGCCTAACATATTTACCATCTGGCCCTTTTTTTTGTTTAGTATTTATTTTTTATTTATTGGATGAAAGATTAGATTCTGTAGTGTTTTACCATTTTCAAAAGTTTCACACACATGATTTCATATAATCCCATAATAACCCTTTGTCCTCCTACCCTTACATTGCCCCTCTCCCCTTCTTCTTACCCCACTGGGAACCACTAGTTTATTCTCTATACCTGAGTCTGTTTTTTTGTTTTATTCACTAGTTTGTTGTATTTTTTAGATTACACATATAAGTGATATCATGGCAGTATCTGTCTTTCTCTGACTTATTTCACCAAGCATAATGCCCTCCAAGTCCATCCATGTTGCTGCAAATGGCAAAATTTCATTTTTATGGCTGAGTCATATTCCACTGTATACATACCACATCTTCTTTATCCATTCATCTGTTGATGGACACTTAGGTTGCTTCCATACCTTGGCAACTGTAAATAATGCTGCTATGAACATTGGGGTTCATGTATCTTTTCAAATTAGTGTTTTTGTTTTTTTCAGATATATACCTAGGAGTGGAATTGCTGGGTCATATGGTAGCTCTATTTGAGGTGTTTTTTTTTTTTTTTTGAGAAACCTCCATACTGTTTTCCGCCCATTAGGCCCTTTTAAAAATGTGCGGACAGTGTGGTAAGTGCCCTATAGAGGACTGTACTTGGTGCTCCAGACATCCAGGTAGTTCTGACTTTTCTAGGAAGTCAGGGAGCAGGTAAACCACACGAGGGTGGCCAGACACTACTTGAAAGTTCTTGTTTCCCCTTGAGGAAGTCACTTAACTTTTCTGTGCCTCTGTTTTCTCATCCAGAAATGGGGATAACACTTCAACTGGCCAGCTCACAGCAATGTTGTGAGGACCCAATAAGACAGCTTACGCCAAGTGCTCAGAAAATGGTAAACTGTTAAATGCACATTAGAGTTTACTTAATTTCATCCAGGATTGGAAGCTCCAGAGAGCTAATAAACATACCACGTGTGGTCTATAGATTATAAAATGACTTAGTGTGTTGTTACTCCAAGGCATGCCATTTATTTACGGGAGGCATTTACAAAGCACCTGCCAGGCGCTAGGCGTTCACATGTGCTGTGGACATGGGGGTGAACCTTTCCCAGCCTGGTCTTCAAGGAACTGACGGTCTAGTGGGCAGAAAGAGCAGGAGAGCCCGCAATGAGAATGGAGGCAACCAGTGCTGACAGAGGAGTCCACATCCAGCTCCGCTGAGGAACTGGGTTCAGGCGCCACCCCTCAGAAGGGTCAGCCAGACAAAGAGGAAGTGAAGGATGCTCCTGGCAGAGGGAATGGCATAAGCAAATGCCAGGGGCCTCGGGACTACTCTGAGCTTATTATGGGCCAGGCAGTGCGCTAAGCTCTTCATGTATATTATCGCACCTCATCCTCCCAATAACTCTATGAGGAAGAAACTATCATCATCCCTCCATTTTTTAAAAACAGAAACAAGTAAAATTAATTTTTATTTTATTTACTCTATCTAAAATATCATTTCAACATGTAATCAGTATAAGCAATTACTAATGAGGTATTATACCTTCTTTATCTTGTACCAAGCACTGCATGTCAGTGTGTATATTATACCTACAGCACCTCTTGATTTGGATTAGCCACATTTTAAGTGCTCAATGGCCACATGTGGCTAGTGGCTACCACACTGGACAGAATAGCAGTAGAGTATGAATGCCCATGTAACCATTTATTAGTGTTGTGGTCTGCATTGAGCTTTTCAGAGTATCAGTTACTGATCCATTAAGTCATCCCTCCATTTTTAAAAAACAGGTAAGGGGAACAAAGCACAGAATAGTTAAAGTAGCCTGCCTGAGGTCACATAGCAGCACGTGGTCAAGCCGGGATTTGGCCTAGTGTCCACCTGACTCCAGCGGTCCTGTCTGAACCACATTCTGTCTGGCCTCCCTCCAAGGTGGGACCAAGGTTTCGAGCCTGGGAGCCTGGCCTGATCCAAACAGAGAAGTCAGGAAAGGGAACTGGGCTGGGGAAGGCAGGGAGAGAAGGCTGCCTGCACTTAGACAGGGTAACTTTGAGGAGACAGCGAGACACTCAAGTAGAAGTGCCCCGGAGACCCTGAAGAAACATGAGAGTGAAGCCCAGGGAGAGGCCCTGGAAGAGGGCGATTTTGGAGCCATCAGCACAAAAGTGATGGCTGAAGGCAAGGAGATGGAAGAGGTCAGTGGAGGAGATGACAGCAGAGTCAAGGGCCGAAGTCATGCACGAAGGAATGTCACAGTTACAGGCTGAAAAGCAGGAAAAAAAAAAAGGGTTCCCAGAAGCTTGCAGTTGTTGTTGGAGGGATAGGAGATGAACCGGAGAGGAACAAGCGAGGTGTCACTGAAACCAGAGAAGACAGAGTTCCAAGAAGTGGGATGGTAACGCGTCAGAGGAAAAAAAAGAAAACAGAAGAAAAGAAATTGAAGCAGAGGAAGCGGCATTACCTTAGGCAAAAAAAGAGTCACAGGATCTCTCTGAGGGAGAAAATTTCAGGAGGGGAGTGAGGGTAGACGCCAGATTGCAGGGGAAGGGGAGTCTGTGGGCAGGGAGCGGGCAGTTAAGTAGGGAGGGAGGTCAGCACGGAAGGAAGGAGTGTGTCAGATGGTCACCAGAGAGGCCAAAAGATTGGGGGGCAAAAAGGGTTACACCGGGGAGTCTAATGTCCTACTAGTGGAGCCCATGAGGTGAGACGGCGGGGGATGAAGATGTGCCCCGGCTATTAGTACGTGTCCGGGAAGGATCTGTTCATTGACTGAGGGAGAGGTTCTCACCTCTGAGAAAAGAAAACGTTCCGAGTGCTGGCGGGAGGACTAAACATTCCATGTTCCAGGGTACATGGAAAGCGGTGCCGAGGTCAGAGATGTCTGTGTGTGGAGGAGGGGTGTGGGAGCTGGGGAAACACTGCCGCCAGTGAGCTCAGGTTTACGACTTTCACAGACTGCTCAGTGGAGTGGCTTTGCCTGGGTTTCAAACAAACTTCTGAAATGAATACTCATTCTGGGACCGCAGAACAATTTCTAAACATTCTGTGCAAGACTCAGCTTCATGAGTGTTTCAGAAAACCCCATCACCGTAAGTTGTTGTTTTTTTTTTTTTTTAAAGACATAGGGATTTTCCTTAATTAAAACGATTTCACACTGCTCTGATTTTTTTTTAATTTTTAACTTTTTATACAATTTTAAAGGTTACGCTCCATTTACAGTTATTACAAAATATTGGCTATATTCCCCGTGTTGTACAATATACCCTTGTAGCCCATCTTACACCCAGTATGTTGTACTTCCCACCCCCTCACCCCCCCACTGGAAACCGCTAGTGTGTTCTCTACATCTGTGAGTCTACTTCTTTTTTGTTTTATTCACTAGTTTGTTGTATCTCTGGCATCACCACTGTAAGCTTTAAAAGATGTTAAGACCAGACTGGTTTTACGGGATGAGTTCTCAGGCTCCCACGAAATTCCCACAGGAGGCCAAGGATTTGGCAGGAAGCTCAGGAGGGTGGGGGGATGTTGAGTTACCAGAGTCCCCCCTTAACATGGCTGTGCTGAACACTCCCTTCCCGACTGGAAAGGCCTTGCCTAAGTGTGATCAAGTTGCAGCAGGTGAGGCTGATTTCAAGCTGTCTCACCAAGTGCTTAGAGACGCCCATAGTCCTCACGCTCTACTGTCATCCCTTCAGAGGAACATCACAGATATGCCAACCTCAGCGTTTCCAGACCTAGAGCAATTCTTAAGAAATTGTTAGGGCAGGTGGCTCTAGCAGCCATCACTTAACTGCAAAACTCAGGCTGACAGTCCACGGATTGGTTCCCAAGCTGCCAGAGTCCTTTTGATCTACAAAAATTAGCCCTGAACTCTTTTACTTTAGAAGCCTATGATCGTGTGATTTGTAATTGAGTGGGTTTCAGTACACAGAGGGCTGAACTGCAGCCTCTCAAGAAGAAGTGTTTCTTTATATAGTGGAAACCCAAGGTGACACTTCATTGTACCATGCAGGTGATGGGGCCACCCTGTGACATCCAATGGGTTACGATGAAGTCTTGCTGCTATGTCTCACTAGGCAAATACATGACATCCTGGAGCATTTCCTTCTAGTTTTATACTGTACTTTCAAAGGAAGGTCCTGGAAAGGGCCACTCAATAAAGGATGCTGCTGACGACCTGGACAGGGCATGTGTGTCTGTGGGAGGTGGGAGAGCATCCCTAGTCTTCACACCCAAAGCTTTGTGATTGAGGATCACAGCGCTGCTTACACTTCCCTCGGGGAAGGGAGGGGTGGCCTCTCCATACCCTATGCCAGCCCCTCTGTCCCAGCCCTTGTTTTCCTGTCTTTCCACCCAGGGGACAGGAGCTTCATGAGGCCAAATCCCATGTGGGTCTCATGCCTGGATGAATCTCATTAAGCATGAAGCCCCACAGAGGTTCAATAAAAAAATTCGGTTAGTAGGAGGGATTAGTCCTTCCAAGTCCCATCACCACTGGGGTTGGGGGGGAAAAGCCTTACTTTCTCTTACTCCAGAGCACAGACTAGAGCACCAGCCCCACCAGCCCTCTCTCCTTCAGGAGCTTCTGAACAAAATGGTGCTCTTCCTTTTTAAACAAAACTGCTTTTAGTGAGCACCTACTTTATGTCCTGCTCTACCAAATACCCTTAGTGGATCTGCACCAAAAGTGGAGGATGGAAGCGCTGGGCTTATTTTAAAGCGGAGGAAGTGGCCTGAGCCTGCCAGCATGATAGTGAAGCCCCGACATTCACACAGCACCTTCCAGTGTGCAAAGCACCCTCCCTCTTCCCATCACAAATGATCCCTACAACGCCTCTTTGAGGCAGGGGCAAGGATTACATGCCTATTTCCCATACGAGGAAACTGGCTCAGAGAGGTGAAGTCATTTACCCAGGGACAAACAGCTACTATAAGAGGGAAGAACCAGGACCGAACTCTGGGTCCCCTAACTTGCGTTGAGGTGCCTTTTCAAACTCCCCAAAGCAGGAAGGCGCCCACAGGAGCTCCTTTTCAGAGCTGCCCTGTTCTCAGCAATCTGGGCTGGGGCCAGGGAATGAAGTGGGCTGGAGTGCGGCAGCTCCAGGAGGGGTTAGCAAAGGGCACCCTGAGCTCAGCCATGGCCTGTCCTGTTCCTGCGGCCAAGTCCTGGATAAAGTGGAGAGGGTGTGAGAACCCCATGTCCTCCCCACCAGGCTCTCCACGAATCACAAGGACAGAAGCGGGATGAAGGAACACAGAACTCATGGAGCAGCTGCTCAGAAAAATGGTGGCTTTTGCTATCCACCAGATCAGGGGTCCTCAACCCCAGAGATCACGAGTACCGGCAAATCCACCACGTGCCGTGTGTTTGCATGCATGTGGCTGTGTGGCTTTTTCTAGAGAATGAATCTACTGCCTTGCTTAGATTCTCCAAATGAGTCCATGACCAAAACAAGGTTACAAGCCACGATATCACACCATTAGCTGCTTGAGGGCAGCACAGTTCCCCAAAACAGCCCCCGAGCCTGGCTTCGTGCCTTACACAAAGTAGGCACTCAATAAAATGACAAGTGAGCCAACAGAGGCACCTACTGACAACAGTAACTCATTTCTATCAAGCACTTGAGTGCCAGTGCTCAGTGCTAAGCTGCTGACAAGCAGAACCCAGGAGGCACTACTGCTTTCCCTATTTGGCAGATAAAAACTGATCTGTAGTTTAGATCATCAGTAACCTGCCTTAGGTCGCACCATCAGTAGTTGGGAGAACCAGGATTTTGGCTACAGAAAGCCGGAAGGAAATGGCCAAACATTCCCATTCCTGGGTTCCCTCCCCACCCCAACCTTGTCCCAATCCTGCACACTTTATCAGGGAGTGAGCCCTGATATCTGATTATATTTGCAGTCACTCCCCACCACTGTCGGCTCTTGATGAAACTTGCTATTCTAGTGCAGTCAGTACAAGCATCAGCATCGCAGGGGAGCTGCTTAGAAATTCAACTTCTGGGACTTCCCTGGTTGGTCCAGCGGTTAAGAATCCGCCTTCCAATGCAGGGGACATTGTTTCGATCCCTGGTCGGGGAACTAAGATCCCACATGCCGTGGGGCAACTAAGCCCGTGCGCCACTACTGAGCCTGCGCACCACAAATAGAGAACCCTGGAGCCCACGCGCCGCAACGAAGATCCTGCAGGCCGCCACTAAGACCCAACGCAGCCAAATAAATAAATAAATATTAAAAAAAAAAGAAACAAGAAATGCAACTTCTCGCCTATACCCATGAAATCCGAATCTCTGGAGGTGTGGCCCGGGAATCTGGGCTTTGGCCAGCTCTCCAGGAGGGTCTGATGCCAGCTCAAGTTCAAGAAGCTGTGCTCCCCAACCCTCTTCCAGGCACTGCTGGTCTGGAGGCTCTCCCCTTGGTCCATCATCCCAGGGTCATCTATTGGCATTTGCGTTTGCCACCCAAAAAGGAGAGAACTGATCCACATTTCCCAACCCCGGACTGTCACACCCTAGAAGAGAGACAGAAGCAATAGGAAGGTGGCTTCTTCAATGACGCTGGCCAGGAGCACTCCAGCCAAAGCGTAGCTCCTTGTCCTTTTTATTCAGAATAGCCAGTTCTTAGGGATCAAGGCACTTGTCACTGTCCCACTGGACACGTTTTACTAGTTTGCACCACTAGTGTGCCCCCACCAGCCTTCAAGTTCCAGGGAGGCAGGAACCATGCCTGTTTTTATCATCCTGGCAGCCAGCAATAAGCAGAGTTCCCAACACCATCAGAGAAGCTCGCAAGACTTCACTGATTGAACACATCAGGTGGTGGCCAGAAGATGGCTTTAGCAGGAACAGGTGTTAGTATGTAAATAAATATTTCTCACCTACCTGAAAGGCTGCTGAGTCGTTTCTGCTGTTCTGTGATAAAAAACAAAAAATACACAGTGTGAGTGAGATTTACACAGACATGGTAAGACCAAGAAGTCCTGGCGTAACTCGTTAGGATCCCCAAACCTGTGTCCTCACCGTCCTCTGGGCTTAGATGCTACAATGCTGTGTAGTCCAGCTGAATACAGGGATATTAATGTGGCTTCATCATCTGGGTGTGGTGTCTCCTGTCCCTCTCCCCCTAGATTTGTGCCAGGATTCGGGGAACAATCACGGTTTTCTGGTTGTTTGCATCTTAAAGTGATCTGATCACTGAAGGAGGCCCTCAACTCCCCTGGTCTCAAGGGAGCAGGACCTTATACACCCCAGTCTTGGTACCTTTTGAGGGAATGTAATCATAACCATGGCAGCTACCATCTGAGAGCGTGCTAAATGCCAGATATTGTTTTAAGAGCTTTCACATGTGTGAACGCTTTTAACCTTCACAGTTAACTCTAGCAGGTAGGTCAGCACTGGCTGAGAGACCTCAGACAAGGGGCACAAACTACCCAAGATGACACTGAAAATCAGAGCTGCGTCTAGAACCTGGGTTCCCCAGGTTTCTTTCCAACTCTAATCACCGGGTCCCACCGGTTCCTTAACAGTGGGAGGTCCATTGGTTTCCCACCCTCCTGGGCAGTCTCGCGGTGGGGAGGCCAGCATCTCCTTTGGAGAGTTCTGTGCCTATGTGCTTTGGGACAAGCACAAAAATGACCTTTACCTTCTACAGCTGCTAAATATAAAGCAGCCACATGTATAAAAATAGAACACTTGCCAGCCCATGGGTGCTGTCATCATTCCCCTTGGCGGCGTCCCCACCCTCCCTCCAGAACCAGCGTGGCGAGAAGTAAACAGAGCAGCAGGGGAGCTCACAGCCAGTAGAAGTCACCCTGTCTACATCGGGCATGTGGGCAAGGTTCACACTAGCTGGACCACAGAAGCCCAGCAGAGCCCTAGGCTCAGCTCTGCCAGCAACTTGCCAGATGGCACTGACCAACCACATAACGTCTCAGCCTCAGTTTCCTTGTCTGTTAAATCAAAGTGCTCACCGGATCTATGGTACCCAAACACTAGTCTCCAAGCCGGAGGCAAGGCCTTCCCTAGCAATTAAAAGCAAATTTATTCAATTGAAAAGATTATGTGGTATCGCACTTCTGAGGTGTGGAATAGCCTTTCCTTCATAGAAAGAGATGCATGCAGTGTAGATCACAGTGGTTGTTTCTCAGGAGTGTTATTTAGCAAAAGTTAGAAATTAGCAACCCCAGGCTAGTCCCCAGACCGTTTCACGTGACCATGAGATCCAGAAGTCTGGGACCGCGGAACTCCTGTCCTTCATGTGCTCCATGGACATGCCCTGCAAGCTTGCTGAAAAATGCAGAGCTTCTCCCCCATGCCTCCCCGCCAAAGACCTCCTGAATGTGACTCCCAGCGTGCTATGCACACTGAAGACCAAGAACCACCCAGGCACTCTCTCTCTCAGTCCTGAGAGTTTTCCAGTTTAAATCCTCCTCCCCAGACTGATCATAGCCATCTGCCCTCAAACACATGTGGGACAGAAAGCTGCAGAGAGAGGGGCAAGGGCTATGTTTACACAACCGCGAGAGCCAGGCCAGAGGTGCAGTGCCCCTCCGTTTGTTTGCAGTAGGGGGGCCTGGCCTGGGGAGACAGGGTTATTGTCACACTATGCCCTGGGGCAACCTAGGCAGGAGCAAAGGGAACCTTTTTTACGATGACTAAACTAGAATTCTAGAAGTAGAGCAGAGTTACCACTCCCTCAGGAGACTTTGCAATAGTTAAATTGTTTTCACGGGTACTTTTTGTGAGGCAAAGCAGGGCTGCCAGGCTGGGTAAATTCCAAAGCGAAGCCAAAAATGCCTGACCTAAAGTGAGCTGATGATTAGTGATCCAAAGCCGGTTGCACTAGGCGTTTCCGTTCTCCTCAACTCTTCCCGCCTCCTTAAGGAGCATAGGGGAAGCTACCTTTTAATTCCAAACAACAAACGTACTCGAACCCTTTTCTGAAGGACGTGTGATTCAGGCTGCACGATTCTGATGTTTAAGCCCAAAGGCAGGACTTGGACAAAAGAGAAAGGCAAGAACCAAAGGCATCTGAGTAAATAAGAAGACTCCATTTGTTCAGGGAAGAAGCAAAAAAGGAACTACAGGCACTTCTGTGCCCAAAAACGTCTCACTAGGTGTCATCAGAAGTAGCTGGCGTTACACTTGGCATTTCCCAAAAACCAAGTGGCCTTGGGAATAAACTGCCTTTCCTTCTGGGAACTAACTTGCTTCTTTTTTTTTGAGTGGGTTTTTTAAAAAGATGAGTCATAAAGAAGTTCATAGAGAACTGAAATTTCTCTTTGTCCTGCATTATGGACACTTTCTGGGCAGAGAAAGCTACTGCCAGTAAGGGGGATGGCACCGCTGAAAGGAAAGCAGGCTCTTACGTAGCTTAGTGTAGGGGGTAGGACCCTTCTATCTTTTGAAGAACACAGATTCATGGGTGAAAATTAATATGGGAACCACACAGAATGAAAAAAATAAAATTACTGAAATAACTAAGATTTGAGTGGGATGATTGTGAGAGAAAATGTTTCATTCATCTGCTTTTCAAGTTTGGGGCAGGAAATAGAAAACTCCATTTAATACGGAAAACAATTAAAAATAGACTCCAGTCCCATTCTCATCCAAGTCAATACAGAGAGGGAGGGGAGGAAAAGTATGAAGCAGACGAGCAGGGAGTCAAGAAAGGGAAGATTTGGTACCGAGCTTTGAGCTCTAAATAAAATAATTAAACCTCCACCGTTCTTTGAAATTCAGACTCAAGAGCCCTTTCTACACTAGGAAACTGCTTGAAGACTTTACATTTCACACTGCAAAGGACTTTTGTGAAGGGGAAGTTTATTCCTCTATGGAATTTCCAAAAGGAAAACTTGGGACTTAGAATCATCTTCTGGGATTTTAAAGCAGAAGGGTCAACATACATCCTTACTACCTCAATGTGCTCTGTTTCCCCTACGACATCCCTTCAGAGAAAGGGAAGAACCAACCAGCAGCAGTCAGAGAAACTCTAGAAAACAAACATGAAAACCCTCAGCAAAGCTGTCGGGGGCCACAAAGGGTAAGGGGCAAGAAGCCACACCAACGTCAAGTCCCCAGATGGTGTCACTGAGGGAAAGCCCAGTGCAGTGACTTCTGGAGAGAATGAAGGCCATGAGTCACTAAGAAAAAGTTCAAAAGCCTCTGTTTTAGAGATACAAAAACATGTTTTCTATTCTAGAAAATTTCCCATCCAGTAGGTTTTCTTTTTTTTTTTTTTAATTTTGGCGCTCAAAAGTTTGCTTTCTAGAAAATTCATGCCACAGAACTACAGGATTTAGGACAGTAATTAAAAGAGGTATTACTGCACCTGGATTTTCCTAGCAGAGCCCTGACTAGAATTCTCATGACGGTAATTAAGGGGCAGATGTTTTCCTTTCTGTCTTTTCTTTCTTTTTGGAGCTCCCATCTGAAGAAAACTGAATACCAAGGCTGTGGGACACACATCACCTACTTACTTATTCAGACACCTGACCTCATGCCCAGACAGGGGCCTCTGTCTGCTGCTGTGATCTACTTTGTGGGTCGTGGGAGCGAGTAAACTGGGGCAGGTGGCCTCGGGGAAGGATGGGATTTGTAGAAAATGCTGTGGAATGGCAGAATTCTTGCCCCAGATGTCACAGTGCAGCTATGGCTGATTCCAGCCAGCTGGGGGCGGGGTGCTCCTCGAAGATCCCTTACCTCGATTGTGTTGCAAGAGCACAATAGTAGGATTGACAATTGTCGTGGAGGGGTAGGCAGATGATGGCTTGCTAACTGGTGCAAAGGTCTGGGAATCAGTTCCAACGTGTGATGAAGAAACTTCATTTAGTAGAGGACTTGAGTCCTGAAAAGAAAACAAACGTTGTCACTCACTGCAACTACGTGAAACCAAGAGGTAACGCTTTTTAAAAAGAAGAGATTTAAAGCTTTACAAGGACCTTAATTATAAAAAGAAATGTAACCAGTGAGACATATTAATTCCAGTTAGAAGTTTAATCTGGAATGTTCATTCTCTTTGTTGGGATTAGTAAGGGGAGAGAAGGAAGGTGAATGTTACTCGAAGTCTCAGCAACGTCATTCATTATTTTCATCTGGTCATAACTGTGGCTCAATCCGGTTACTGAAAAAGCAAATTCGAAGAAGCATAACATGCAAAACTCATGCAATCCCCAGTGCAATCTGAGAACAAAAGGTGGTTTAATTGGGGAAAATCAGGAAAGTTTAGTACTTGTTTAGAGCAACATGAGACATTGTGAGGACGAGAAGCCATTGATGTAAGAACAGGGAAGAGTTAAGTACTGGAACTCTTGGAAAGCTACTCTTACCTACACCACTGAACGACCCTATTAGCACTTACTTCTGAGATTTGGACATTATCTTGTTGTACTGTGACATTTTCTCACTCTAATATTGACTGACAAAGATCTCTGAAGTAAAGACTTCTGAAAGTCCTGACTTTGAAATTCTGAGGTGTCTGCCAGAAATACCAATAAAATTATTACTACTAACAATATAATCTGCATGATGGGAATAATAGCAGTCTTTTTAAAGACATGAAAATAGGACCTCAAAATGTAGTAAAGATACGTAGACAGTTTCCTCTCTCATGCCTATAAATTTTGCAAAGTTTCTATTTGGAAGTTTACAGACCCCAAAGCCAGAGTGTCATTCCCAAAAGGTTTGAAGAACAAGACTGATAGTTACCTTCTAGATAAAAGTGTAGCTTAAAGCAATCAGTGTGCTCCAACCAGAGACGAACTGCTCCGTAAGTACCTGCAGGACAAGGGCTATGCCTCCCTTCCTCCTCTTCCCCCTGCACCTAGCACAATGCCCTGCAGACCATGGGTGCTCAGTAAATGCCACAGTAACTGACAGGAGTCGTCTATCAGCAAAGGTGTCTCTGAACAACCTCTGTAGCAAGAGAACTCGTGCCCACCAAAAGAGAGGATGTGAGTGTCAGGACCCGGGACAGCTCCTGACACACAGTAGGAGCTTCCTTTAAAAACACTGGCTTGGTCAGCTCACCTCTTCTGAAAGTGCCCTAATGTCATAGCTGTTAGTTATGAGTGGCAGCTCAGTTTAGTAAATAAAACCTTTTCCTAAGACTCGAGAGGCACAATATGATCTTGTTCAAAAAGTGCCTCGTCTCAATTTTTTCTTTTGTATAGTGGAAAAACAATTACACTTTTCCTAATTTACTTCCAAAGTGATGTAATAAAGATAACTCTGCCATAATGCACCCAAGAAACAAAAAATCAGGCATACAGCTCCTTAAAGTATAAATGCCTGGATGAATCGTGTGAACATTAAGCATCTCACAAATTTTACTCTGGCGTAAATCTTATTTCTGGAACATCACAAAAATAGCTATTGGCTAAAAGAACCTGGATCAATTAACATGAATTTTCTTCCCTCTTACTCTCCAATCACTGCAGATGGAGCAGATATCAACTTGTGGCTTGGCCACCATCCACAGGGGCTCCTGTTCCTCTTGACAATTCTCACTCATTGCAGGAATCCAACCAGTTTCCTTTTTCACCTCTTACTCTGTTCCTACCCAGGGCCAAACCAGAAGTTATCGGGCCAAAGGAAGTCCTGCTGGGAAGTCAGTACCAGGCTGACCAAACAGGTTTGCGAAATGGAGGACACTGTCCCAACTAATCTGTCCTGGCACACATGAGACAAGCTCAATATGAAAATCTAGATCTATGCAAATGACAAAGTGCAGGGTACACAAGAAAGCTACTCATGATATACCAGTGCACTAAAAATAAGATTTGCTTTACATGCTGCTCCAGAGAAACATTCTGTGCCTATACTCTCCAAAACAAGAGTGGCTTCTAAACGCACCTATAAATTGAGCTGGGGTGAAGAGAATGCATCAGCGAACAATCTAGCACTTTCCTCCAACAGGGCTGAGTGGAAAAGCTCAAAGCTAGGATATCCAAAGCCCCGGGGCCACATGTGGCCAGGTCCTCACCTAACCGTGTTGTGCTGTATCTAGAGATTAGAGAAGAGGACCCTGCCCGGGATGTAGCCTTTCCCAGCTTTGGCGTGCCTGATATCTCACTGTAATTTCTCTTACAAGTCAAAAAACAAGTTTCCTTCCTGCTTTCTGTGTGACTGGCTTCAGTTTAATGAGCCACCGGAGCCAGTTTTGTAGGCATACCTCTTTACGCAGAGGGATGTCAATGAACGTTTAATTCCATCAGCCAACTGCATGACCCACTAGGTTGCTACATTTTAAAATGTGGTCCACAGATCCTCAGCGTCAGAATCCCCCAGGATGCCTGTTGCCAAATCTCAGTCCTCGGCCCCTCCCCAGACCCACTCAATCAGAAACTCTAGGAGTATAACCTCAGAGGATCCCATGTACGCTACACTTGAGCACCAATACACCACTCAGATAAATCCTGCTCACAGCTGTGCCCACAGAATCTAGCGGGAAAACTAGAACGTGGCAGGAACTCAATGATGAACTGCTACTTAGTCAGCTACTTATTTTTGAGGAGCTCTGGTCCATTTGCTAGGGCAACCCCTCAGCCCCAAAGCTTAACAGTTACTGGGCACTCTCTGCGTGCCAGGCCCTGTATCAGAAACTTCTACGTACTCAGTTCCACTGCACCCACAGCCCCGACAGATCCGTACGTCCCCATTTTACGACTCACACTGAGGTTCTTGCAGTTTCTCGGCTCCCAGGGCTCCTGAGGCGAGAACAGACTGAGCCCTTGGACTTGGCCTTTCCTCTAAAGCACTTGGGCTTTCCCATTACGATGGGGACTCGTCCCTCGCAGGACAGGACCTGAAGTGTCGGGACGCTCTAACTTCCCGTGACCACTGGGGCAGGTACTGTTTTGCCTCAAAAGCCCCTGGCAGCCACCCTGCAGGGGCCCCAGCAATTTTCTGCCTTTTGAGGAAACAGTGCTAATGCTCGTACCAGGCTTGTATATCCATTTGCTCAATTAAACTTTTTTTTAAACCCAGTCTCTGCCATTGCTGTATATAAAAGAGAGTTTGCTTACTTGCAAAATCAGCAAGAGTGAATCCTTCCCTCCCCTAGAATCTCCCTGCTCCCTGTTAGAGAAACAGCACCATGCCTACTGTTGGCTTTTCCACGCAATTCCTCAGCTTTCCTTCGCTCTCCGCACTACATCTGCCTGGCCTACGAAGAGCACAGCTAGCCAAAGGAAAGGCCACAGAGGTGGTTTTCTCTGCAGGAAGATGTGCATTCCAAACAGGACAGAGAGGAAGAGGGTCTAGAGAGGTTGCTGAACAGCCACAAGGGGCCCACGGAACACATAGGGGAGGCATGCTCTAGTGAAAGCAAACACGGTTCCGGTCATCACACAAGCACAGGGCAGCCAACGTCTCTCTCAGAACTTAGTACTTGAGTGAGAAAGGGTTTTTTGGTTTTTCTTTCTTTTCTTTTTTTTTCTCTTTACTGCCGGGAGCAGACATTCAGGAAAGCCGTGAGGAAGGGGATCTAGCAAGCTTACGGTACTCGAAACAGCTCCCGTGAGGCCAGGCTCCGAGATTCTGCGGAGGCCCTCGGGGACCGGAGGGGCCAGCGGAGGCGGTGGTGAGAAGGATGGCGGTGTCTGGCTAACGGGGGGGAGGGAGCCAGGAGTGCTGGCTGGCTGGCGGTGGTGAGACCGCCTCTGCAGATGAGGGGGAATGAAATCGTCTAGAGTCGGCAAGGTCAGAGGTGAGCCGGCAGGGGCGGCCGCCGGGACCGGGGGGCTGTGGGGCCCCAGAGATGCTGGAGGTCTGTCAGTGCCTTCGTGCCCTCTGTCAGTGTTAACCAGGTAGAGAGGGACAACTATTACCTCAGGCTGGGCTGGGCTGGAGGAAGTGGCATCCTGTAGGAAATAAGGGGGTCATTACGTAAAGGGGTACGGCAGGGAAGAAGGAATTCCATATTTAAACAGCTGAGAGCGGACATGCAGTGATGTACTCTGAGAAATATTTAATCAGTGCCCTTTCCTCAGAGTACACGAGACAGTCAGTGCTAGCCAGCTGGCCTCCTGACACTCTATGACACAGAGGGAACCCCATCCAAGTTTACTTTCCATCCATCTATTTTTGAGTCCTTCTAACACTTGAGAAAAAGAGAACAACAGAACAGGCAGGCAGGCTGTGTTTAACCCCAAAACTGCTTGCAGAGCCCGAAAGCTTGGGAGTAAATACAATTTCTTTGGCACCTTGTTACAAAACACATGTAACATATAATAGCTCACCATATTATTAGTCTACGGATTCCACGCTCCAGCATACTTACGTATTTACAGAAAAGAGAGGCGGGGAGACACAGGGAGACTGTGCTGAGATGTTGAGACAGAAGGGTTTGAGCCTCAAGCTGCAGCACCACTCACGAGGAAAAGGAGGTAGGGCGGCCCAGAAAACAAACAAGCTGCTCGCATGAGTTTTCGAAAGAGAGGGTGTAGGAGACACACAAACATTCCTAATTCCTTGCCTTGGCTGGATAACACGGCTGCAAAAGGTAAGGTTGTTTTCTCTTCCGGTTTTCGGGATCAGAGGTAACCTGGGGGCCTAGCACAGGTGGTCTCACTGCGTCTGCTGACGAAGGCCGAGTCCCCGGGGAAGGACTCTCGCCAGGGCTAAGGGCATCCTTACGGATGTCAGAGAATAGCTTGGGAGGGTCAGGAGGAGGAGCGGAGGGTGGCTTCCCCGTGCCGGCTGTGCAGGAGGCAGTGCTGGGAGCCGGTGCTCGAGTGCCCGCAGCTTCCAAGGGAGTGCCTTTGTCTGGGTCACGTGCAACACCAGAGAGGTTTTCCGATGCCACGGGGCGAATGTTATGGGATAAACAAGGTACATATAAGCTGCTGACCTTTTTATTCCCAACTGCCTCATGACGTGGGTTAGAGCTCACATTCTCTCTATAAACTGTCCTGGCAGCTGCACAGCACTGCTGGGGGTGGGACCAAGCACTGGGGAGCGTGGAACCCAGAAGTGAGGGCCCAGGACACAGCACACCTCTGGGCGCTGATCTGGCTGCCAGGGGGACGGAGATGGGCCGGGGTCGTGAGGGGCTCTGCTGGCTGGGGGTGCCGGGTGGGACGTACGGCTTTGGTGAGCTCAGGTAAAGGGAGTCCTTGAAGGAACTGCGGGTGCCAGGGGGCTGCCATGCAAAGCAGTCCTCTTGAGGGAGAGGAGGGCGTGGGGGAGAGAGGACCTTTGGTAGTATTTTTAAGACACAATAAAAGGAAAGAAAGAGGAGGGGAAATGGAAAGAAGGATGACCATTAGAAATAGTAGCACAACATGACCTGAAGAAAAAACAATTCTGGACACGTTTTTAAGCAAATCCTCAGCTTAGACTCTTCATGGCCTGTACATTTTTCCTTGCGGTAAAGCCAAGGAGTGAATCCTACTCACCTGGAGAGGCAGGCCTGACTCTCCTTTACATCACAGGGAGGCTGAGCTCAGCCCAGGTGCTAAGTCAGGTTGACACGAGTCCTAGGTTGACCTGTACCTTCTGAGACCTCCTGACCCAAGAAGGGTGCCCAAGGGTTAAACGCCAGCGGAAGAAGCCCCAGAGGCCCCAGTTTTCTCCAATCCTCAAAGATTTTCCTCTTTGTACCTTCAGCTTTAAAAGTTTAAGTTCCCTCCAACTCTTGAGTGTCTTCCATTCTTTTCCCTCAGGAAATGGAGAACTGGAAGAATCATCCTTAGTTGTTCACAGGAGGCAGCCGTCTTAATTGAGTCACTAAGATTTAGCACTCAATTCCATAAGCATAACAAATTAAAACTCACCAAGAAGAGAATGCTAAGGACTTAGAATCCACACGTGCTCTTGTCTCAGAGGAAACAATTTGATGGAACTAATTATTAGAAGGAAGACAAGCATGAGATTAAAAACATGCAGTCTCCCATTTTTGATGCACCCAGAACAAAGAGACCAGGCAATGAAGCATTTGACTGGATTGGACTGTGCCTGTTTACCAAATTCCAGACCATTCCTCATTCCCATCCAGCCCACCAGGCACAGACAATCCTAAAAGGGGGTGATCAGCCTCAGGCTCATGGTTTAAGCCCAAAGCTCTGGCTCCAGGCTCAGAGCTAGAAAACTGTAGTTCCCATCTCATTCCCTCTCCCTCAACACAGCCCCGAGCTCCTCCCTGGGTCTCAGCAAGGCAGAAGGTCAGGAAATGGGGTAAATCTCCAGATGATCCCCATTTCAAGGAGAGCCACCTGTCCACCTGTGGCTCAACCAGGAATCAGACCATAAGATAAGGAAAGTTTATTTTCCTAATGTTATGGACTGGATGTGTGACCCCTCAAATTCATAAGTTGAACCCCTAACCCCAAGTGGTGGCATTTGGAGATGGGGCCTGTGGGTGGTAATTAGGGTTAGATGAGGTCTTGAGGGTGGGACCCCATGATGGGATAGGGGTCCTTATATGAAGAGGAAGAGAGACCAGAGCCCTCTCTTTCCACCAGGTGAGGACACAGTGAGAAGGCAGCTGTCTACATGACAGGAAGAGAGCCCTAACCAGGAACCTAACAGGCTGGCACCTCGATCTTGGACTTCCCAGCCTCCAGAGCTGTGAGAAATAAATGTTTGTTGATTAAATCACCTGCCTTTGATATTTTCTTATAGCAGCCTAAGTTAAGACACCTAGATTTTCTTCACTGGCCCCTATCTTTAAAGATAGCCCAGTATGAGAAGAAAATGAGAACCTTCCACTAAATTGCACAGGTAAGGTATATTAGAGTTTGGTTGATAAATGGTAAATGGATTGTGACTCCAAACTGGGAGGGTGCAAGGGTGTGGGCCTATTTGTATTTTATTTTTATTTTTTTTTGTGGAGAGCAGGCAGCAAGGGGAAGGGACGCTAGTGAGGGTAAATAAGTGAGAATAAAGTTTGAGTCTGGACTAGAATATCAACCCAGAGACAGTAAACAACCCATCCCTCAGCAAACTAGGTTAACTTGACGCCTATCCTTTCCACAGGGTGCCCAGGACACTGCCAGTGGAATGTGGCCGTGTGTACCAGCCAAAAATACAAAACGTATTTTCAGTCATTAGTAAGAGCAAAACCATCCAGATGTACTCTCTTGGTTTCAGTGAACTTAGGCTGGAGGTTGGGGTGTACTCACAGACTAAAATGATGTTCTCTAGAAACAAAACACTTGACCAAGCACGCACCAAAGAGACCGCAGGTAAGTTGATGATGGTTGTCAGGGAGGTAAGTAAAAGGCAATTTTGAGTTAGGCTCAAATTTACTTTTACTTCGAGCTCAAGTGTCCCACATGTGATTTCTTCTTGCCCAAAGACGGAAATCGGTTTCAATGACTTTTTAACTTAATTTGGCTGTGGCCATATAAGGTGCCAGGGCTGCATTATTATATCAGGCCTGAGCCTTCCCAGGGCTCTGACCCTGTAGAGAGGACGCTTCCCCAGAGTGTTGACAACGCACTCAGAGCCAAGGCCTTCCTGTCCTGGGGCTCCTTTTAGCCCTAGAGAAGGAGGGGGACAGGCACAGTCACTTTACATGGAAGGAACTACTTTCTGTTTTATTGTAAACATTGTGGGAACCATATAGGTAGTTGGCATTCCTCCCCAGCTGGCTACTAATGAAATTCCATTTATCTTTTTAGAAGATGGGATGGTGACAAAAATGGGGCTGCTTGAAGAATCTGACACGTTCCTAGTATGTACAGTTCCAGAAACTATCAAGCCCTGCCTCCACTGGGGATCCCCAAGATGATGCTGTCAGAGAGGGGAAAGCCCTGATTCCGTGTCGCTGCGGGTGAGGAGAGCAGGGCAGCAGGAGGAAAGGCAGATGTGGGAGCATCAGGAGGATAGGATTCCCCTCTGGCCCGTGTGTCCTTGGACTCCAACTCAATCCTTAGGAGGAGATGCTAGGCCTGCAGGGGTCTGAGAGCTGTCTTCATCTGAAACCAAGCCAGAGCAGTCAGCAGCCCAGCCCACCTTGGCTTTGTCTAAGCCAGCGTATACTTACAGCTCTGGCAATGGCTATAGAGACCAGAAGTCATTTTTGCTTTCAGAAAACGAAATCTACGACCTAAAGCCTCTTGAAAGTTGGATAGCCAATTTTACACTGAATATACAGATAACACCTCTACATCAGCAATATGCCAGGTATCCTTTCAGACACCCAGGTAAAAAGAAAATTCTTGGATAGTGACAGATGAGAAAATGCATACACTATTCGTAGGCCATATTACAACATGATTATCCTTGTTATGAGGCTCACCCTTACAGACTCCTTGAGGGCAATGTTTACACAGTGATCCAAACACAACGAATGCTCAGTAAAGTTGCTGTAAGTACATGTATTTAAAGGGGATTTTTATTTACTTCACACGCTGTTAAAATTCTCTCTGTAGAAGAGCTATTTAAGAAGCCAAAAGGAATTAGTGAGCTACCCTTTGGGCTAAGTCCCTGATAGTGGAAGAGGATGTGATTCTACACTTGCCTTGAATTAATCAGCACTACTTCCTACCCTGGATATAGAGCCAACTGTATCCAACCTGGAGAACGCCAAGAAGGAAGTGTGCCTGCCACCAGCAGCAGACTTAGATGCTGGGAAAGGTCTTAGAAACAGGGAAACTATGGCCAGTCATTTACCAGACAACAGACCTCCCACATCCCGAGTCTAATGAGGACTTCAGGAGGCCGGGCCCATTCACAGCTCCTGGCCCTGACCAGCGGCCCTGCATGCACGTGGCAGTAGCTACAGGAGACAGGCCATGGTAGGGGCGGGGAGGCTGAGTAGTGCTGCCTTGGCACTCGATTCAGCAACCTCCTCTAAGCCTGGGAGACAAGGGTCTGCAAAGGGGAAGGAAGGCATCATCTCGGACTTGGTTTCATTCCAGGGACGAGAGCAATTTTATGTCCTCACGAGCAGAACCCAGAGGATTATCGGAGAAGGGGGGTGGGAACAAGGAAGGCCTGCGGATTCCCCAGGCTCCTTGCGAGTTGTGGGAGCATGTGCACCGAAGGCAGGCGGGCGCAGGGAGGTGGACTGCATAGGGAACACATTTCTGCCGCATTTTTTTGAGCAGCGCAGCTCTTTTTAAAAGAAAGGATTGCTCTGTTCCATGGATATTACTCCGCTATATAAAAACACTCTTCACAGATTGCCTGAATTAAAACAGGGTCTATTACTTTCGTCAAGATGGCAAAGTAGGGAAGTCCCTGGGCAGTCCAGTGGTTAGGACTCCTCGCTCTCACTGCTGAGGGCCCGAGTTTGATCCCTAGTTGGGGAACTAAAATCCCGTAAGCTGCACAGTGCAGCCAAAAAAAAAAAAAAGGCAAAGTAGCAACAGGAAGGGGAAGAAAGAAAGATGAGGAAAACAACTTAGGGGGAAAACTTAAGCAAAATTATTCCTACTGCAAGTTGTACAACGTGGGGTACACTTTCTTTTGTAGGGTAGCGCTAGGCAGTGTAAAGCCCGCTGTATTGCCATTCTGACTTCCGCCTGCTTCTAGGCTGCTGGATTCCGAGCTGGCCACAGCTCCCTGACCTTAATCTGTAAGGACGGAGCTGCTGAAACTCTTACAGCCTCAACACGAGCAAATTAATGAAATAAACACAGAGTGCAGTCCCCTTTTGAATATTATGCTCTAAAGAGTTTTTATAAAACAGGCTCAGACCTTTTTCCCACCTGTCATTCCCTCTTTCAGAACATTTCCACACACGTTTCAAACCTACGGAATATTGGGCTTATGCTTCTGATACCCTGGTACAGACCAGCCTCATCCCATACATCTGCTTCCCTTGACCCCAACTTCTCCCTAACTCTGGTCCTCCCGGGGCTTTTTCAGAGTTGACCAAAAGTGGGACTCAGAAGCCAGTCCATCATCCAGCTGGGCGAGCAGGAAGTCACAAGTGCAAGCTAAACGACTCAAGAACAGTCCCCACCCCACCCTTGGGCGCCCGCCTACCTGAGGCTTGTCGGAAGGAAGGTTGGGATGCACACTTCGGTAGCCCTTGGCAACGAGTGGAGAGGGCTGGGCGTTTCCATTGGCATCAGCATTGGAAGGAAGCCTCCACTCATCTGAGAGATGAAAAAAAAAAAGAAACCCCTCACTCACAGGAACACTCCCTGGTTCCCCTCTAATTGAAGGGTTCCTGGTGGAAGGTAGGGACAGAAAGGATGCAAGAGAAACCATACCTGCTGAGGAATTCTCTGACTCCAGAACTACGTGTGGCACAGAAAGGATGAAAACAGGAAGGGGGGAAAACAGAAATGGTTACGTTTGCAGGAAACAAGCACGTACTGCACAGAAAGACGAAACTCCAGCACCCCATTGCCTGACACAAAATGCCCTCAGTCACGATGGCCTAATTACCATAGGAACCCACTCTAAACCATGATGTGCTCACAGGCGCTGACCTTTGAAAACACAAGGCTCACATTCACAGTAATGAAGAAACAATTGTTCTTGACATTCTTATTTTACAGACAAAAAGGCCACAGAACTCTCCTGTCCAGCCCTGACTCACTAACTTGCATTCCCCTTTTATAAGCCTGACGTTGGCCCAGAATGACCTCTCCTCATCAGCAGCCTGGGCTAATTAACAGACCCGGAGAGGGAGACATCGATAAGCACTTTTTCCATGGCTGTTGGTGCTGCGCAAAGGGGAGAACATGATTTAAGCCCCAAGGTATCTGCTGTGATAAGGGCTTTTTTTCCTCCCTGACTGCCTTTCTTCTTTCCATTAAACGAGCTACATAAACATTTCAAAATCTAATCACCCTGAGTTTTCATCATACTACAAGGCACCCTTGTCCCCCTTCAGCCAGCTACCACCCTGCCCTCCATCCATTGCCTGGCACAGCTCAGAGACCCTAAACCTCTCCTAACCTGACCAGCACCGCGAGGCAGGATGGCACAGTGGTCTCAAGCTTGGCTGGGAAGGCAGCTGGACCTCAATTCACATCCTGGCTCCTCCACCTACGGGCTCTGTGGCCCTGGGCAAGTTATAAGCCTCAGTTTTCCCATCTGAAAAATGGGGGTAACGATATGCCTGCTTCATATGTGTTGTTTCAAGAATTAAAAGATATAATGCATGAGAGATGCTTAGAACAGTGCCTGGCAGAGCTCAGCAATGTTTGTTATTTACCACCGTCTTCTGCATCATCTCTTGTCTCTATTCTCTATCTTCCATGTAGCCCAGGGGTTAGCAAACCTTTTCTGTAAAGGGCCAGTTAGCAAATACTTTAGGCTTTGACAGCCATATGGGCTCAGTCAGAACTATTCAACTATGCTGTTGTAGCACAAAAGCAGCCGCAAACAATATCAAGTGAACGAGGGTGGCTGTGTTCCAATAAACCTTTATTTGTGGAAACTGGAATTTGAATTTCATGTAATTTTCACATAGCACATTCTTTGATTTTTCTTTCAACCCTTAAAACATAAAAACCCAGATGCAAGAAAAAAACATCCTCATGCTTTCTGTCCGATTGTGGCAGCCCAGATTGAAGAGGGAAATTTCTTTTGCAACTCAGAAGTAACCTTGTGAACAGTAAACCAAAGCCTGCTTTACTCCAAAGAAGAATTTGAGTTTACAAGAAAAGTATTGGAAAACTATTCCCCTACACCCTTGCCTTCTGATTGATTCCACTTTTAAAAGCATAAGAGCTAAGTCTAATTAAAGGCAAGCCAAAAAAAATTATATATATATATATATACACACACACACATATATATGTGTGTATATATACACACACACACACACACACACACACACACACACACACACCCCATCCCTTGTTAACGGGCTGTACAAAAACAAGCATAGGCCAGATTAGGCCCAAGCGCCACAGTTTGCCAACCCCTCGTGGAGCCAATCCCTTAATTTCCTCCTCCTCTCTGGTTGCCTCCTATCTCACCCTATATAAAGAGGGAAATAAAGCACTGCAGCTCTCACAGCCCAAGGCTCCATTTCAATGTGGGTTCCTCAGGGATCAGAGATGGGCTTTCCGGATCAAACACCTTTCTAAGTGCCAGACGCTGTTGGCCACTTTTGCATATATTTAGTATTTAATTCAATGTACACAAGTCTGTGAGGTAGGTAATCACTCTGCTTCTTGGATGAAGAAACAGAGAGGCCAATTGACTGGCCCAAAGTCACACAGCCAGGAAGTGATAAAGCAGTCGGCCCAGGTCTCCAGAATCAAGTGCAGCACTCTGTCCACCACCCACGGCCACCCACCCTGCCATCTGCCACAAAGCAGAGCCTACATTCCAGGGAGGTGGCGGAAGCCAAAGGGTGTCAGAGCAAAAGACCAGGCAGTGGAAAAGGTTTCAAGTGATTTGCTTCCATGTACAGCGGTCTATCTGCATCGGAGTCACCAGGAGTGCTTGTTAAAACACAGATCGCAGGGCCCCATCCCCAGAGTTTTTGACTCAGAGAAGTGAGGCTTGAGAATTTGCATTTCTAACATGTCTCCAGGTTATAGTAAGGCTGCTGGTCCATAACCCAAAGGTCACTTTGAGAATCACTGACATAAATAATGTATACTCAAAAACATCTTTACTCTGGGAAACCATATCCATTTTTGCAAATTTTGTCCTCCTCTAAAACGAAGTTTTTATAACCTGCTTAAGTTGTACATTCTTTTAGCAGGTTGCCTGTCATATTTCTGCCACTCCCTTAGGGACAATTCCTAGATGTCTGTCTTCTTGTCCCAACCACATGGCTAGGAAATTTACAGGACTTGATTTTCACTCACATTACTGCGACGTACCAGCTCGTGCAATCAAGGACAAGCTGTTAATCACCCTAAATTTCACTGTTTCCATCTATAAAATATAATCCTTACCCCACGTACACCTCACAGGGTTGCTGAGGTCAGGTACGTGACGTGTCCTAAAAGTGACCGTTTTTAAAGAGTTTTTATTGGAGTAGAGTTGATTCACAATGTTGTGTTAGTTTCTGCTATAGAGCAAAGTGAATCAGTTATACATATACTTATTTCCACTCTTTTTCAGGTTCTTTTCCCATATAGGTTATTACAGAGTATTGAGAAGAGTTCCCTAGGCTATACAGCAGGAAAAATGACCATTTTAACACTCACTAGTGCATCCATCCAGATCCTGGCCCCGAGATTTCCTTGCACCCGCAGGCCTTCAGATACCAGGTGACACACTGTGGCAATGTTTCTCCTTCCTCCCCTGTATCTATCACTTTCACTATCGCATCTTCCTTCCTAGGTTATTTCTAGTCCAGCTTTGTCAAGTCATTCTATCAAATTTATTTGATTTACACACACGCACTAAATGTCAATAGGTTCTTTAAAAAAAAAAATTTTTTTTTATACAGCAGGTTCTAATTAGTTATCTATTTTATACATATTAGTGTATATATGTCAATCCCAATCTCCCAATTCATCCCACCCCTCTGCCCCCGCTTTCCCCCCACTTGGTGTCCGTATGTCAACAGGTTCTGATGAGGGGCTATCAATAAAGGATGTGAACTTTGTACATGGATGTGGAGGCATGTTATTTTGTCTGCTCTTTGGCTGGGTTGGTTCTATTCAGGTGATGTTGGCACACAGATGTGTCGTGGAAAGCTGAGGAGAGTCTGCTCCTCCAAAACCCTTAGGTATCGTAAAGGGACTGTCATTGTGGCATCAGACAGCCTAGTTTGAATCCTGTTTTCCTCACTGCATATCCTGCAGCAAGGGACATAGCCCCATCTGTGAAACGAGAAATTTTCTCTCTCGTCCTAAGGACTAAGTGGAAGTATTTGGCATAAAGTATGTGCTTAGTAAGATCGAGATCCAAAGCATAAGGGGAAAAAAATTTCCCAGACACAGCAATTAGAGCAGCTGACTCCTGCCATTTGATAAATAGCCTTAAGAACATAATATCCTCGGGAATCAACCTACTTTTCCTTCTCATTCCAAGTCTTTAAAACTGTTCCCCTTACCCTGTCCCCAAAAAGGTAGTTCCCAGGACCCCTCAGAACATTCCTTTCTTATTTAAAAGAGCTGCATTTCTGACGTTTCATCCTCCTTCATCTGTTACCAAGTCTTCTGAATCTTGAAGGTTGGTAGCAGCCCAGGGCCGTTCCTGTCTGAGGGCGGCAGGTGAAATTTTATGTACATGATCATCAATTATTAACTCTTGGTTAAGGAGACTGTCAAAATGCTTCTCCCAATAAATGTTAGCTCAGAGCTCCCGAGATGGAGGAGGGCCTTGGAAAGCTGGGTCCCTCAGGAGGTTTTGCAGCCCTGAGGAGAACAAGCCTTTCCATGAGAAGTTTAATTTTTTTGCCTTATCTTTTCCTCCATCTACTCTTTATATACAATCTTTTCTGGCCTGTGGCCACAGCTTACTTATTTTCCTGTATCTCACTCTGTGCTAATTTCATTTTGGTCTGTTGTAAGGTTGTTTTGCTGATCACTTCTTGGGATCTCAGGACACTTTTCATTGAGTTAGATCTGTGTTTCCTGGTAGAGAATCCAAGAGTTAGAGGAAAGGTGTTAAAAGTGGGTCTAAGAGCGTTCCATATCTTGTTTAATTTTTATTCATGCTGTGTGGTAAAGAATTTACTCTTCCCCAAAAGGAGCTCTGGCCTTTGCCCTCTGGCTTCCAGGAGTTAATCTCTGAGTCCTTGGAATGTCATCCTGATAGGAGTCATTGTGCTAAACCAATAACATGACTTAGGTTGGGGGGCTTTGAGCTCAATCTCCTAAAGGACTGGAGAGTGAGATGAACCACTTGGGCAGTGGATAACACCTATGTAATAGAGCCCCAGTGAAAACCATGGACACCACAGCTTGTATGACCTTCATGGTTGGCACTGCTCTGAGCACTTTCTCACACGCAGTGCTGGGAACTAACATGTCCTGACTCCACAGGAGAGGGACCATAGCAACTCCATGCTTCCTTCTTCCCCAGACGCCACCCTATGCACTCTTTCTTCTAGCTGATTTTAATCTGTATCCTCTCCCTGTAATAAACCAGAACTGTGGGTATAACAGTTTTCAATGGGTTCTTTGAGTCCTGCTACCAAATTATCAAACCTGAGAGTGGTTGTGGGAATTCCCTGACCTTGCAGTTGGTGTCATGGTGAGAGTCTTCTCTCGTGGGGACTTTTGCCTCCAACTACTTCTCATTTGGCCCCCTTTTCTCACACATGAGCTCACGAAAAAGACTCTTAGTTAATGGGGGTAGGGAATGTCTAACTATTTTAATGTCAATTTTCTTATCTTTTTGCTACTGTCATTTCTGGAGAGCAAATGTGAGGAAATGAGTTGATTGCAGGTCCAAGAATCTTTACATCCAGAGCTAACTTTGCAGTCAAGAATCAGGCAGGAAGGATGGGAGCCAACTGGCACAGAATAAGGTGTAAGTGTCGAACTGAACTTTGGCTTTTGAGTCAGAACACAGGGATTGATGGTCTCCAGGCCATACCAGACAGGAAGCTTCGTACAGCGCCCACCACCAGTTCAGGCTCCCTGTCTCCTCTTGAGTAAGATCACCGTGACCTGGGGACACAGGTGGAGTCACACCTGAACCAATCGGGCCATTACCCAAACCTGGCCAGGCTATTATACCAGGAAGCAGGAATAAGAGGCCTCTCTTGGAGGCCGGGAATCAGCAATAAGATTACTGTAGTTCTTTCCAGATGGTTCAGATCCCAAAACCTAGGTCTACATTCAGAGATTAGGAGGGCGGTCAGGGATCCAGAATCAAGCTACCACTGAGGGCAGGAGCCTGGAGGTTGGGTTTAAACTGGGCAGCTCCGAGGGCTCCGTCTGTCACTCCAACTCAGAGAGCATCTCCACCCGCCCCATGTTCACTTGGACGCCAATGGCTCCCAAATCCACACCCTGGATTCCAAATTTCCAAATGCCTATTAGAAAATTCCTCCTAGAAGTCCTTCTCTTGCCAAGAAACTCAACAAGTCGAGAAATGGAATCCAACATTCCTTCCAACTCCCCTCATAAATCCAGCATCTCCATGAGTGCCACATCTATTCTCCTAGTCAAGCAGGGAAGGTGCCTCCTGCTCAGCATGGAGCCCTACCTCTCCGCACTCCTTAAACACTGTGCCAAGCCCGGCCATTCCACTCTCCAAATACACTTCTCGCTTGGCCCCTGCTCTTCATTCCCACCACCACCACGCTGGGCCTAGACCCTCACAGCCTCTACGAGAAATTACTGCAAGTCTTTAAGTGGCCTCCTGATCTGCAGTAACTAGAATGGTTTCCATTCAAGAGCACCTTGTACATGCCTGGCTCTGTGCTATATCTTGAGATGGAAGAGTTCACTGCATCCCAGCAACTCTATTAAGATCATCTCCAGTTTACAGATGGGGAAAGTGAAGCTCTCCAAGGTTAATTTGCCCATATTACCAAGACAGGAAGGGGTGGAGCTGAGCCTTGAGAGAGGACTGTGTGACTTGAGAGCGAGACCACCTCTCACAGGGTAAGGGAGCTAGAGCAAGGACTGGAAATAGGGGCCACCTCTGAAATGCGGGTGTCAAGGGGCCATATGGGGAAAGAAATCAGGCCACAGGTGCTGGGCAGTAACGTGAGAACGAAGTTTCCAGTTCAGGCAGATGATCAGTAACTTGGAGATCTACAGGGATGGAGGAATGTGGTAAAGCCAGGGAGCAAGGCAGAGAAGAGACAGCCAGAGCAGCTGGGGCACAGATGCTGGCCCTGGTGGTAGGGGAGAGACCTGGACACAATCTGACACCCACTATCTGTGAAGACACTGGGAAAAGGAAGCACGCCCAATCCTTGGCAAGAGCCAAGCAAGGCTCCCTGCCTCACACTTGGGCTCCCAGTGCAGGCTAGCACAGCTGCCTGCAAATGCTGCTGAAAACTGTTTCCATGAGGCTGGTCAAGTCTCAGAAGCTTGGTGTGGGCCAGCAAGTTGTCATCCAGAGGCTCAGATGGAGGGAGTAGGCAGGGATGAGGAGGTCTGGGGGACCACAGGGACTCAGCCAGAGTCAAGGGCCAGCAGGATGCTGGCCAATGACCAGCAGGGTAAGAGAACAAGCTCTCTGGTCCTGAATGTCCCACCTCTGGAGGTGCATCCTCTTTTATCCTCACCTCCAGTGTTAACTCATTCCAGACTGTTGTACACCTAATCAGTATAATTTCCCCCCACCTCTACTCAACCCCAGCTTGTTCCTTTCCACCCAAACTGGCCTAGTGTACAATCCTGAATGTGTCCCCAGTGAATAGGGTTCTGTTTGTGTCAGTTTAATTCCCAAACTTCCCAAGTTCACAGAGCATTCTGGAACTAGAAAGGCTTGAAAACCATCTTTCCCAAGTCCCTCATACTTCATATGTGCTTCAGAGGTGTGACATACGTGTGGTCAGAAGGCATGACAGTGGACTGGGGCTCCACACCCGACTCCCTGGTTGGAACAAACTGCCTCTTGTGCTCACATGATGCACCAAAATTTCTCTCCCTTTTCTTCCCTTCTCGTCACAATTCCTGGTGACTCCCAGTGATGCCTGGCACCTATATGATGCAGAATGAATGTCTGCTGATTTGGATTCAATGACCTCTATTTATCTGGAGAAAAATAATCTACAAAGATTAATTTACTGTAAGGTGTGAATGACTGATAGCCATCCCCCAATCCTTCAGAGTATTTTCAATTTAAAACAAGATCTTTTTTAAATCCAAATTATCTGTTATAAATCTGTAAGATATAGAATTATCTGGGGACTAGAGAGAGCTTCCTTAAGTGCTCAAATCACTGCACTGGAGTGCAAATCTACAGACAGCAAGGTAAAGAATAACATTGGGGCTCTATGTTAGTGCTAAATTGTGACCACCAGGGGGAGCTCAAGGCTCCCTCTCCTCCCAGTCACCGTTCCCATTCACCACCAGAGGAAGAGCCAGGAGGTTGATAGGTCATTTTATCGGGCCACAGGGCTGTAGGTATGGTCTTCCTCTTTAAATTATCCCTTAGGATTCTCTCTTTCCCAGAGGTCCTCCAGCTTGGGAGATGGATCTTCCCAGTGGCCCCACCTCTCCTGGAGACCAGAGTGGCAAAGTACAGTAGGGAAAGAGGCAGGTATGGGTTCAGGAAAACAGAGCCAAGCAGCTACTTTCAAACTAATAGTGCTGGAGGCCACTCATGCCTTCCCCTGAGCCTAGGGAAAAAGAAGCTTTCCACAGGGACTGATATTACCAGAACGGGGCTGGTGCTCAAACCCTAGCCTGGCCTCATCCTTGGGCATCTGCCTTGGTACCTGTCACAGCTGGCAGGGAACAGAAAGAAAGTCAAATTTCCAGGATGCTGGGTACTGACCATCTCTATCCTGTATAATTCCATCTTATCACAACACACCATTCCCGACTGTACCAGAAGAGCTTGCATGTCTCTGGTCCCAAGGAAGTGGTCATCACCCCAATTCATTTTCTCTCCATTTCCTCCCTTCAAGATGGGAGAAAACTCCCATCCCCTACGGCAGTAGCTCTCAAATGTGGTCCTTGGACCAGCAGCATCAGCATGACCTGGGAACTTGTCGAAAATGCAAAACCTCAATGCAAAACCCCTGACATACTTCATCCTCACAATGACGAATGACGGCGAGGCAGGTGCAGTTATCAAACTTATCCGACAGATGGGTTCACCAGGGTTGAGAGAGCAGCCATCTCATCCAAGGCTGCACAGCCAACAGGTGGTGGAAGCAGGACATGAACCCCATGTGTCGGATTCCAAAGTCCCAGGTGTCCACCTCAACACCGTGCTCCAGGCACCCAGGTTTCCCGAGGGGCGGGGGCTTCTGTCTCCCTCCGCTCCTAGTTTGCGTTGGCCTTAGACACGCCCTCCTGATCCTACTCCCTTCGGGTTGCCTCCCTGCTTTCTGGGAGCTAAGGCCATTCAGCCGCCTGCACTTTTCACTCTCCCTTGGCTTCTTCCCCAGCCCCAGCCCCACCTGGATGGGCACAGCTGAGCTCCTAGAAGTGGGGATGGGCTCAGAGAAGCCAAGCCTGGAGGCCATCTCACCACTCCCTCCCCAGGCCCTTAAGCCATCTCCGTCCTCCTAAACTAGTCTGCAGAGCCGCAGACTGCTCATGCATTCCATCAAAAGCTAGAATAAAGTGGTCGCTGCCGTGCCTTTGCCTGAAGCAAGTGGGTACCTGTCAGTTTAGGGCAGTGATCACCACCCACCACAGAGACGAGAAGGAGCGGACTGTGCCAGGGGCCCCTGGGAGAATCGGTAGGCAGCCGGTGGATTCCCACCCTTCCCCCAGTCTCCGAGGTAGCGCACCTGGTTTCCTTTCCTCTTGCGGGGTTTCCCGAGGGCTCACAGGGCTACCGCTTGGGATCTCCCTGTAGGAGGACGAGGCCCGGAGAGTCACCGCTCCCTTCCCAGTGCAGATTTTTGTAGGATCCGTGTCTGAAAAGGAAAGACCCAAGAGGGAAGACTGAATCCCAGGCTCCTGGAGGATGAAAGCGACAGTCAGCCAGCGACTTGGTACAGCTCGGGAATGAAATGAACCTGGTTACAGACAGGCAAAGTCTTATGGTCAATGAAAATTAACCTGTGGATGGTGAAGAGGGACAAAGCGCATTTTCAGAGGTTTACCACCCATCATGAGGTTAGGAGGAAATGGAGGCAACAGTGAGTTCCGAGTCAATGGATGCGTTACAATGTCAGCTGTAAACATTTCCAAATCAAAGCGGGTTGATTCCTTTTATTAAATGAAGTTTAGGTTGGTGAGCAGACTTCTGACCAATTAGTAAGGCTCAGTTCGAGAAAGAATTTATGAAAGATTTCTCAAGCTCCCACATCATCCTTCTTAAAAAAAGAGCAAGTTGACAGCATAGGGAATTAGGTGGCGGTTCTGTAGAGAATCACTGCTCCATGCAGTACCCCAACGGAAAAGCAAAAGACAATCTCCTTGTATCAGCAAGCCAAGCCCCCCACAGTGGTGAGACAGGATATGCTGCCTGGGGAGAAAGATCAAGGGCCAGAGCCTCACATTCTAAACTTAATGAAGAAAATCCACACCAAAGAAAACGACTAGAAACGCTAAATCCTTCAAGGAACAGTGTTCACTGCACTTCCAGCTGAGCCTTCCCTGGGCCCCGACCTCTCCTACAGTTCACAATGGCCTAATAACAGACCCAGGGTATCTTTCAGAACCGCATGGAAAAGGATTTCAAAATAGGCTTCAAAAGATCTGGATGTTCATCCTCCAGGACAATCAGTGACGGGGAAGCAAGAAAGCCACGCAGACCACACAGCCCTAGGAGGTACACGTGCTGAATGTTTCTCTCTGTACAGCTGAGCTGAACTGAATTCCGCAGTTTTTCAAGTTGCTCACAGCACAGCCTGGATCTTGGACCTCAAATTGTCATGACTGGGATTATGGGTAAAGTTTAAGGTGGGCATCGGGCAGGATGTGGGCTCAGACGTCCAACTCATCCCCATTCCTGTGCCAGGGCCAAGAGAAGCCAAGCCTCTTTGCTCCTCCTTTCCACTCTGGCAGCCCCCTTTCTGACAGCTCAGAACAATCATTAGTGTTACAGAAGAGGACAGATCAGCTGTCAGCACCTCTTGCACTGAAAGCGGAGCACGAAAACACAATGTACAGCAGAGCGGGCAGCGGCCTTGGAGAGCATCTGACTCGTCCAACCCTATCAAGAGGATAAGTGACTGATGTCACAGAACAATTGGCAAAATTGATTCACGGTCTTTTCAAAAGGGTGAGGGGCAAAGTCATGGTCTTTTCCAAAGGGTGAGGGGCAAAGTGACAAACCCAGCCCATCCTTAGTGTCCTGGATGCACAGCCAGATTGGCCCAACTCCTGAAAGAACCACCAGTGGGATAAAGAGCCACCTGGGCCTCACTCGTCTCATTTTGTACAGAAGGAAGCTATGAGCCGGAGCTGACGTCTGAACTGCACCCCCTTCCTTGGAGAGGAGAGGCAGGAAGTGACTGCAGGTGAGGTTCGGGGCAGAGGAGGGAGTGCTCAGAGAAATGGTCCTGCCAGCATCACAGAGATGCAGCCAGGTTTGGCATCTAAGGCAGCTGCTTCAAGTTCAGCCCAATTCAGAGATTCCCTGTGCAGCCACATTAGTTCTTGGGGACAGTGGAGTTTTAAAGAAAGTCTTGGGAACCTCTAAGGGGAACCTAAGTCAACCATGTGGCTCAGACCTACACCAGCTGGAATCAACGTTCAGCCTCTGGACTGACCTTCTCCTTAAGGGGGAGGGGCAAGGCACCTGTCAGTTCCTCTCCACACTTGCCGGTGGCACACACACACACACACACACACACACACACACACACACACACACACACACACACACACACACACACACACACACACACACACACACACACACACACACACACACACACACACACACACACACACACACACACACACACACGAAGAAAGGAAACCAGCCAGAGAAGTGAAAGGGAGTGGCTCCTAAACATGCAAGGATTAAGCCTCCAAGTCTTTGTTAGAAGGAAAGAAGAAAGGATCATGCATGATCTGCTAACAATTAAAAAAAAAAAAAAAAAAGAAAAAGGAAAAGAAACCAACCCAAGGAGAGATACCTGGAGGGAGTACTAGGCCTGAAGAATTTTTCACTGTCTTCACAGGGATTATTTTAACAGCAGAAATAGAGCGTGCACGTAAAGGGTCGGCAGTTGCTGAAAACACAAAAGGGTAAATGGTGCATCCAGAAAAAACATTTGGGAAACACTCAGGCAGTGGAGGAACCGGGCAGGGACAATAGGAGGAAGTCACCCACACCAAAAGAACAATAGGAAGAGCGGTAGATGCAGTAACTCAAAATAACCTGCTTTCGCTCTTTAGAGTCCTGTACCAAGTCACCCGCACCCTCCCACGACCGTCCCCCAGATGCAGCTGATCAGTGTCTGTGCCGCCTGCCACACCAGGAACTTGCTAGACAAAGAGATTTACAGAGACGCAGATGGCCTGGCAAATAGAGGAAGGGGAGAGCAAGCAGGGTCCAAGGGGAGAAGGCTAGGGTGTCTATGGTTGGGGGGAGGCTCCGAGGAGGAGAGTTAAGGCTCCCGTAACTCCAGAGGAGTGGAGGAAGGACAGGGAACAAGTTTGGGGGCTGCCTGGTCCTTTCAGCCATCACAGCTGCTTCTCCAGGATCATAACTCCTGGGGTCTTGTGCCTGTTCTGACAACCACAGCTCTCTGGCCCTGAGCAAATCAGAGGCCCCATCTGTTGGGCAGCAGATGGTCTACTTAAACCCATCCTTCCCTGGGCAAGAGGTTGCCAAGTGTCCAAGTGCCTGCTCAAGACTCTGGGCAGCACTCAAGCGCAAGGCCCAGGGTGCTGACACCAGCTGAGCTTTGAGAGCTGGGATACTGCCTGGGATGTGGGTGAAGGCTGCTGTCCTCAAGTCCCGGATGCTCATGCTTATCTGTGCACAGGCTTCCCTGGGCCCCCTGCTTACCCAGATTCTGGAATCTCAATGGTGGGCACGGTCCCAAACCCTCCTTCTCACAACAAGCCTATGGTGTCAATGTCACTCTTGAGCAACACCCGGAGTTCTTATGGCCCCAGATCCACGTCCCACCTTGGGGGGTAGGGCTGTTTGGGAAGCAAGACTGTCACGGCTGCATCAGCATCATGCTGACGAGCCTGTCAAGGGGACAGGAGGGAGGGAGGCAGCTCGGAGATGGGTAGTTCACCTTCCAATCCATCAGGCTGCCACTTCACAAGGTCCGTGGCAGTCATACAGCTGCCAAGAACTGAGTTGATAATAACAATCCTGCACATGTTAAGATACAAACATGCTTTCACAGCAATCCCGCTGACTGCTCCTTACGGTCACCTGGGAGATTGGGTGGGAGGATTTTGTTACCATTTTCAGAGGAAGAAGCAAGAGAGCTGCTCGGAGTCATCCAGTGCTCAAGTGAAGAGGCCGAGACTGGAGCCCAGCTGTCCAGGCACCTGGTTTAGTGACCGCCCCAGGCCACCCTGATGACTCCAGGTTGCATCTGCTTCCTCTTTCCAACCAGAGGTGGGTCTTACCAAGGAGCGAGGGGAACGCAACTCCACGGGCCGCCCTGCCCGCCCACCTCTGAGGTCTCTTCTGCCGATGAATTCACAGGGCTGGGGTTGATGGTGAGCATCAGACACCCTCGTCTCCCCGTGCTCCTCATCAGATGCTTAAACACTCCTCTGTAGGCACCGCCCTTCAACATTCCCTAAGCGAATTGGCCAAGGTTGTCCAAGACCCCGAGAATATAGCCTCACACCAGGCGTGGAGAAGAGTGGCCAGGCAGGGAGGCACGGAGGACAGGACAACAGCAGGACACCTCCCAACCAACCGGCCCCAGGCTCCCCATCTCTCCTGCTCTCTACGCCTTCCCTCCTAGCTGTTCTTTCTGACTTTACACTTTGCCTTGTCTCAAAATGAATACTTGGCTGGCCCAGATGGTAATTACAGACAAAGTCCAAATATGTCAAACTTTGTAAGCGTTTTCTTTGAGGGAGGGTGCATTTTGACTTAAATGCCCAATGACAGGACTTTTGCCCTCCCTCTTTGATACCATAAGACTTGCAGGATGAGCACTGATAGAATCACTGGAACCTGAATCTGAAGCAGGAAAAAATACTGCAGATCATCAAATTCCCTCATTTTCTAGATAAGGAAACTCATAGCCATAAAGACAAAGGACCTCCCAAGAGGTCTCTGTTTACAAGCAGCAGACCAGGACCCGAACCCCTATTTCCTCACACAGCAAAGTGACATGGGAAGCCTGATGCCCGGCTGTTCAGGATGAGAGATGGGACCTCAAAGGTCATCTTATCCATCATTCGTTTCACACTTACATCTTTTGTCCTAAAATTTTAAAAACTGAAAATCTGAGAGGATGCGCATGAAACTAATGTCACCAAAATAATTTATTTCAGCAATTTAGGCTCTTGCCTCAGGGTCAGGATGGTGAATGTGTCACTATTTATCCCAGGTGAAGGTGAAATGTCGGGTAAGAGAGACTGCAGGCTGATAAATGCCATACACATGAGGACTCTGCCCGTGTATTTGGGGTCTGTGGTTCACAGCATCCTGTGAGCTAGCGACAGTTTTTAATACATCACCTCACAGTGGGAAACGGCAGCCTCAGACTCCTGATTCTCAGAAAGCATAGGAACAGGTCTCCAGGTCACGGCCTAATTAGACCAGTGACTGTTCCCACCAGGCGGGTGGCCCAGGCCCCTGCTCCTTCTAGAAATGCCAAGTTTCACTTCAAGAGCCTTACCTCTGTCTTGCCCATTGCTGCCCGGTGCCAAACCATTCACCACAGCTTTGGAAGCACCAACATCACATTCTGAAAGAAAGAAAGAGCCCGAGGCTTGTGATCATGTCTCCCCACCCTTCCCTGAGTCCCACCTGGTGCAAAGTGCTGGCCCTGCGGGCTTTCTCAGGCCTGAAGAAGGGCCCCAGGGCGTCGTAGTTGAGTTCTGAGAATGCTCTGTGGCAGGGAGAATGAAAAAGCTGTTTGGGATGGGAAGTGTGTTGTGAGTGCTGTAAATTCTCTGGCTTCCTGGCTTGGCTTCACTTCTGACATTTAAAAAAAAAATCTCCTTAATTCCCTGAAAATGGCATCTCCTGCCTGCCACCATTCCAAGGCCGCTCAAACGCATCCCTGTGCATCCCGGATGAGAGCTGTCAGCCAGCCAGGACAGAAACCTCAGGCTCTGTGACACTTCCCTTCACCCCACCCCACCGCCGCTGCCATGGAAGCCATGCCGGCCCTCCCCCAGCCCATGGTCCCCAGCCGAGGCTCCTGTGTTCTGGTTGTGGCGATGACCTGGCCCCCTGACCGCTCTCCCGGCCTTCGTTCTGCCTTCTCCACCCCAGCCCTCTAGACCCCCATCTGGCTGAAAAAGCCCCAGGGAGCAGGACAGAGAACAAAACAGGACAAAGCAACGTGATTTTCTAAAACCCTCCACTTTAAATATACTGTATTTCACTTCTATTTTATTTTTTTGTTTGTTTTTAATGTTTAAATTACATTTTTATTATTATATTTTTAAATTTATTTTGGCTGCACTGGGTCTTCGTCGCGGCAAGCGGGATCTTTTTTAGTTGCGGCATGCAGACTCTTAGTTGTGGCATGCATGAGGGATCTAGTTCTCCGACCAGGGATCAAACCCGGGCCCCCTGTATTGGGAGCGCAGAGTCTTACCCACTGGACCACCAGGGAAGTCCCTATTTTTGTTTTTGTTTTTTAAATTAATTTTTATTGGAGTATAGTTGCTTTACAATGTTGTGTTAGTTTCTACTGTACAGCAAAATGAATCAGCTATACGTATACATATATCCCCTCTTTTTTGGATTTTCTGCCCATTTAGGTCACCACAGTGCATTAAGCACAGTTCCCTGTGCTATACGGTATGTTCTCATTAGTTGTCTATTTTACACATAGTATCAATAGTGTATATGTGTCAATCCCAATCTCCCAATTCCTCCCACACCCCTTTCCCCCTTGGTATCCATACACTTGTTCTCTACGTCTGTGTCTCTATTTCTGCTTTGCAAATAATTCACTTCTATTTTGAAAAATAAAAATATCAGGGTTTAGTCTGGGAAGTCAATCATACATATTATCATTTCCATGAGGAAACAAATTGAACTTGGAATCAGGTTCCCCCAAATGTACATTAGGAATATCATTTTTTAGTAAGTAAGATGGCCTGTATGTTGGCATAAGTGGTTATATTCAAATGAACAAACTGACCTTCCTGATGATTAAAAGCAAACCAACAAACAAGCCCCACTAACCAGGAGCTACCCAGGGACAAAGCCTGGGCAACTCATCCCGGACTCCAGGCACTTCAGCCACAGGTCCCAGCCCTTTTCCAGCTGCAACTCCCTCCTGCCCCTGCCCGCCATGACCGTCTCCTCACAACCCCTTCAGCACATCAGATATTTTCTAATATTCAGGCCTTGGCTCCTGTGAGGCCTTCGGCCAGAAATGCACGCTCCCCCTTTTCCTAGCTTGGGGAAATCCTCTGCACCTTGAGGTTCACCTTGAATGTAACCTCCTGTGTGTCAGTGGAGACCTTTCAAAGTTCTGCTCAGCTGCAGACACTGAGACCCTCACTGCCCACTGGCAGCCTAAGCCCCACCCAGTTTCCCATCCCAGAACTGACGGCAGCAGCCCAGAGAAGACAAGCAGGTGGGACATGTGATCAGTGTGCTTGGGGTGACGCCCCCTGCAGCCAAGAGCAAACCAAGCCACAAATATAATCATAACAGCTACGGGTTTTTAAAGCCCTCTATTTACCCGGATCTGAGGGTCCATGCTCAGCATTTTATAATGAGCACCTCATTTTTATTCTTAATATCCAGGCCCCTGGAGCTAGAAGTTAGGAACTCTTATTTTATAGATAAGGACTTTGAAGCTCAGAAAGGATGCTGGGCTCTAAGATCACTAAATAGGGATTTGAAGTCTGGTCTGGTCCATCCCACAGCTTATCTTCTTTGTCCCCAGCTAGGATAAACATTTTTTATTTTTAAAATGAAAAATGGTTTATATGTTTAGAATACTCTCTATATATAAACCAGATATATTCTATTTCCCCAAAAGCCCCCAACCCCAGTAGCTCATTTGGCTGAGACTTGGTCACCCTACCTGGGCTCTTAACAATCAGCCGGCCTGACATAAACTACACTGACAGGCCAGCCCAGGCACTCCTGGATCCAGATGTGAGCAGGGCTACTGCCCCTGTGCCCGCTCCCCAACTCCGCCACAGCGGCCATGACCTCCCGACACTGGCCTGTTCACTGCCCCCAATCTACCTACAGACAAAGGCTAGTTCTCCCAAAGTCCCCTTTGCACCTGCATTTCTGGGATGGATGGAAGGAGGGTGTTGGCAGAAAGCCAGAAATCCAAGTAAAAGAAATATCACCCGTTCCACCACTCCATCTTTTCTGACTATCCCTTCCCCATGCACCTGCCTAATTTCTCTTAACCATCCCCTTCCTAGGACTACAGGCCTTGCTTTGGGCCTCCACAGTGCCAGCAGTCTCTGAGCTTCCACAAGGCCCAGACCCATGTCCGTCCTTTCCTTTTGTGTGTGTTTTTTTTTTAATCAAACAACCAAACTTTAAGTAATTTGGAAAAATAATTCCATCACCTCACACTCACACCTCTGCAGCACAGTGCTGGTGGCCTGGGGTTGCCTCAGGGGTCACTAGCCAGGTGACCCAGACAGGCTGTTCTTTCCACCAAAGGTTAAAAATGAGTGTTTTCTACATAGCTGCTTTCTTCCTGGTGATCACTTTTATTAGTGGCATAATCTCTCATCAAGTAAACACACATAATGAACCTACTCATTCCCCACCTTCAAGTGGGTGTTTTTGTTTCCTTCGAATTAAGATAGACATTCCCAAGAGCGGGATTATCAGGTCAAAGGGTCCAGATTTTTTGGACTCTCCCTAGGAAATGCCTCCTTTCAGCATCACGCCTGAGAGAGAACTTGGGGAGAAGTCCCACAGGCATTTCTGCACCCTTGACCGGCCCCTCCCTGCCCACTTCTTCCCCCCTTATTCATGCCAGGAGTGGTGATGCCAGTTTAGGCTAATCCTGATATTAGAAGAACAAGAAACTTTAGGCTGCAGAGCTAAGAAAAAAACAAAACAAAGCAAAAAAAAACCCTGGCCTATTTTGAATGACAGGAAAAACAAAAAGCCAAGCGAGAAGAAAAAATGAGTTGCAAAGCAGGGACTACTGGCGGTGCCTGAGCCCACCTGGAGGGGAAAAGAAGGGACGTAGCCCCCTCACACATAGGAGAAGCGCCCATGGAGTCAAGGCCAAGCCCAGTCCCTCTCCTCGCCAGGAGGGAACCTGAGCTGATAACCCACGGAGGGGACACTGGACAGGCCTTGGGCTCAGCGCTCAGTACTTTAGAAGCACTGCCTCACTTAATCCTCACAAATCCCCATGAGGTGGTGCTTTCGTGATGTCCATCTTACAGAGGAGAGTGGAGAGAAGGATCCACCACAGGCCAAAGCCCGCACGCTCAGTGTGTGTGGCCCTGACCTGATCCACCTGGGCCCTCCTCCTCCTAATAAGCACGCACTGTCCGGCAAGGTTTAGGATTTGGCTAAAAGGGCACTGCATGCAAATAAGCGGAAAGGCTTGTTTTTAACCTCCAGAGGTCTCTGATAACACCCTGGAGATATCTCAGGATTAGGAGGCCCCTGAGTGAGCTATCCACTAGGTCATCTCCCAGCCCACCCTGCTTGCAGGTCTCGGGAGGTTCCAGGGTGCACTCAGTAGCTAAGGTGGGCCTCCATCTCCAGATGGAAACTTCTCTGCCTCTAATCCTGGGCTGGAAAGCTGACAGCTCTTGGCTAGACAACGAGCAGGTACCTACCTATTCCCTTCTGTCTTCCCTAGCCCGGGCTTTCTACCCCAGCTCTAAACCAAAACTACTCAGAACTGCTCATTTGTGTAGGTCTTGATTTTTACTACCAAAGGCATAGCAAAAAGGTGGTTTTGCCCTGATAAAGGAAGCGATGGATTAGCTCATACCATGGGGCAATTATGGTCAATCTGTTTACTTTTGCTGCAGTCACTCAGATTAAGAAATGCCACTGAGGTGTATACATATGTCAACATTTATCAAATAATATATTTAAAATATCCACAAGTTTATTGTATGCCAATTATATCTCAATAAAGTTGTTAAATCGAGGGAAAGGGGGCCCGTTATAAAGATTAGGACACAGTACATGTAAAGTGTATAGCACAGTTCTTGACATATGGTAGGTACTCAATAAATCATTAATAATAAAGGTTGTGATGACGATTTATGACAAAGCTTTGGTGCTTACCCAGGACTCGAAAGATAAAAAATGAAATGCAGTTGGGGCCTTCAGAGTAAGAGGGAAATCTGGGTAAACAGTCCAGTTTTGCAGATTTGTCAGGAAGAGAAAGACAGCGTTTTAAATGACTTACCAGAGCTCATGGTGGTGATAGGACAAGTCTTCTGTAACTGGGGCTCTGCAGAAAAACAAACACCACAATGGAATTGATGAATGGCAGGTTCGAGATAAATCCCTATGGTTCACATTAAAAATGCAAACACCGTATATAAGCCTTGATAAAACAGAGGTGGACCAGGCATTACTTGGCCAGGCTTCTGGTTCTTGGTTGGCTGTGTACTAACCTGACCTTGGGCACATAACTCAAACTCCCTGGCCTCCGTTTTGTCAACCGTACTTGGTTTAGACACTCTCCAAGATCCCTTCCACCTACAACATTCTATTAAGAACCTCAAGTTACATGAGTCCATGTGGATCAAGGAGAGGGTGAAGGAAAGAACCAAGTTTTAGGACAGAGGGATAAAATCACAACACAAACTGATTATTGGAGAGTAAAAATAAGATTATATATAGCTTATTATGCTCAAGAAAATGTTCTAGGTGCTTTAAATATATTAATTCATTTGATCCTCACAAGGACCCTATAAGGTAAGAACTAGCATTGTATTAGTTTACACAGATGAGGAAACCAAAGCACAGAGAGGCGAACAGCTTGCTGCTCATGTGGCAGAGTTGGTTCTGGAACCCAGACAGCCCGACCTGAAAGCCCAGGCACGTAGGAACTACACTCTACTGCCTTGAGGTGGGAATGCAGTCCACTTACTCACTGATATGCAAACGGTAACCCTCTCATTTAATATGGTCCCATCTGAAGTCCCCCAAAACCACTGGCTACTGTCACTATAGTTTTATCTCTTCTAGAACTTTTTTTTTTGTGGCTGCGTTGGGTCTTCATTGCTGCGCACAGGCTTCCTCTAGTTGCAGTGAGCGGGGGCTACTCTCTGTTGCGGTGCGCGGGCTTCTCATTGCAGTGGCTTCTCTTGTTGTGGAGCACGGGCTCTAGGCACGCGGGCTTCAGTAGTTGTGGCTCATGGGCTCTAGAGGTGCATGGGCTTAGTTGCTCTGCAGCATGTGGGATCTTCCCGGGCTAGGGATCGAACCCGTGTCCCCTGCATCAGCAGGCGGACTCTTAACCACTGCACCACCAGGGAAGTCCTAGAATCTTACATAAATGGTATCATACGGTACGTAATCTTTTGTACCTGGCTTCTCTCACTTAGCATAACACAATTTAGCAACTGGCCATATACGTGTGGGTCTATTTCTGGACTTTGTTCCATTTATTTGTCTTTATCTAATCCATTGTCTTGATGATTAGAGCTTTATAGTAAGTCTTGAAATCGGGTAGTGTGAGTCTTCCAACTTCATTCTTTTTCAAAATCATTTTGGTTCTTCCAGGTCCTCTGCATTTTCATAAAAAGTTTAGAGTCATCTTACCAGTTTCCACCAAAACAAAAAAAGCCTGCTGGAATTTTGAATGGGTTCGTGTTCAATCTATGTATCAATCTGGGGGAAATTAACATTTTAACAACATTGAATTTCCAATTCATGAGAATGAACTCTCTCCCTTTATGCAGGTCCCCTTTAATTTCTCTCAGCAATGTCTTGTAGCTTTCAAGGTGCAAGTCTTGCACATGTTTTGAATAGTAAGGTCTAGCTAAACACATCTGAAGGACAACCTGAAAAGTAAGTCTTCATGAGCTGTAGAACCTTACTATTTAACACGTGGTCTGCAGACCAGCAGCTGGGAACTTACTAAAAAATGGAGAAATGCAGAATCAATGCTGCACCAACTTAATCAGAATCTGCATTTTAACAAGATCCCCAGCTGGTCCCTATGTACTTTCAAGTGTGAAAAGCAATGATGTAGAGGATATCAACTTCCCGGTTCATGAATTCTGTATTAAGGTCATGGTATGGTCTGAGGGTCTGCACCAAGAGACACGCTTTAGTCTCCTTTTTAACGCTGAAGTCAGGCACCAGTTTCCTTTCTGGGTGGTTGTCTTGTTCACTGTCCTTGGAATTGACTGAACAGAAGCTGGGGGCAAAAAGGAAATCATTCTAAGTCCGTCTCTCCAGCCCAAATCAGCCATAAGTTTGCCTCTGTCACTGCCAAGTACACCTGAGACTACCCGTGACCTTCAACAGCCCCTCAGATTGCTCTCTAAGCTGTGGAAACATTTGTTCTTTCAGTTAAGAACACAACCCCCTGTGTTGTGTATGCCCTGGTGGTTTCCAATCCTGGTTTTATGATACCTTCGTTTGCCTCCCAGGGCCAAAACGGATGTCGGGATAGCATCCAAATGTTTTATTTTTTAAATCATTTAAATAATTATGCTAAGGTTTTATTTATTTAACTTTTAAAGCACAACTGTAGAAATGTTTTCGTTTCAACACTGAAGTTATCTTTTTTGTTTTTAACATCTTTATTGGAGTATAATTGCTTTACAATGGTGTGTTAATTTCTGCTTTTATAACAAAGTGAATCAGCTATACATATACATATATCCCCATATCTCTTCCCTCTTGCATCTCCCTCCCTCCCACCCTCCCTATCCCAGCCCTCTAGGTGGTCACAAAGCGCCGAGCTGATCTCCCTGTGCTATGCGGCTGCTTCCCACTAGCTATCTATTTTACATTTGGTAGTGTATATATGTCCATGCCACTCTCTCACTTCGTCCCAGTTTACCCTTCCCCCTCCCCCTCCCCGTGTCCTCAAGTCCGTTCTCCACATCTGCGTCTTTATTCCTGTCCTGCCCCTAGGTTCTTCAGAACCACTGTTTTTTTTTTGATTCCATATATATGTGTTAGCATATGGTGTTTGTTTTTCTCTTTCTGACTTACTTCCAACAGTGAAGTTATCTTAATATTTTTCTTTCTTTACAATACTTTCTAACCTTTATCTGCATAAATAGCATTTACATAGTTGTAAACAATGTCTGGACAGCTTTGTGTTCTAGTTCTCAAATTAAATATTTCATGAACATTTTTCTGGATTTTTACAGTCATCATTTTAATGGCTGTAACATTCCATAATTCATTTACCAGCTCCCTCTGTAGAGTTTAATTTGTCTTAATTTTAAAAATAAGTACATAAATGGACTATTACTCAGCCATAAAAAAAGAATGAAATAATGCCATTTGTAGCAACATGGATGGACCTAGACATTATTTTACTAAGTCAGACAGAGAAAGACAAATATCATATGATATTACTTATACGTGGAATCTAAAAAAAATGATACAAACTTATTTACAAAACAGAAATAGACTCACAGACATAGAAAACAGACTTATGGTCACCAAAGGGGAAAGTGGGCAGAGGGGATAAATTAGGAGTTTAGGATTAACAGATACACACTAAGAAATAGATAAGAAACAGGTAAACAACAAGGACCTACTGTATAGCACAGGGAAGTATATTCAGTATCTTATAATAACCTATAATGGAAAAGAATCTGAAAAAGTATGTATATATTATATACATTATATACATACACACATATATATAAAAAACTGAATCAGTTTGCAGTACACCTGAAACTAACAACATTGTAAATCAACTATACTTCAATTAAAAAAATAAGTACATAGCACAACAGCATTCTGAGGTTGGGGGAGAAATGAATGGAAATGTCTTATAAAGCAAACAAAAAGGATGCCTCAACTCGCACGTGATGAGTCTTCACCATCTGTCATATGTGGGTCACCCTTTGCACATTTTATATATTTCTCAATACAGACACTAGTAATTTCTAGATGTCAGCCCCACCCTTACTTACAAAGTGACCTAAAGTACATATGGGCAGGGATAGTATCCCAAATACTAACCATCACTTTACTACAAACATCCACCAACCAGAGTGGATGCCAGGTGTAGAGCTCTCTGGGGGGGGGGGGCCCTCCCCAGGCCAGGTGTTTTACCGTTTAGTGGTTGGATTGCGAAAAGATGGAAGGAGAATGGGCCCAGGGTGGTAGGACACCATTCCAGTACTTGAGGAACTTGTATGACGTAGTAGGCGGCAACGACAATGCCTAGGTGGGTACCAGCTCTGCACACATAGACTTTCTCGGTAGTAGGTCCTGTTACATGCTCTCACTTGGTTGTTTAAATAGGCAGCAGGTGACACGAAGCAGGGGGTAGTTTAAAATAATATCAAAATAAAAACTGTGGCAGTGGCAGTTGTGCCGAGGACGGTGCCCAGTGTCCCATCCTCGGCGGTGGTTGCAACAGCAGCGACACCTTATCCAGACTCATCCGGGGCCTGGTGTTGGCTCTGAGTCCATCCATCTCAGCCTCTTTGAATTTCTGCCTGTTCTGAGTGTGGTTCGCCTGCCTCTTGTAAATTCTGAACCACCTGAGATCTTGCCAATAAATCTCCCTTTCAGTCTGAGTTAACCAGAGGCCATGCCTGTTCGTTTGCACCCAAAGCATCTTGAGCAGCACAAGATGAGGGGGAGGAGCGAGCCCCAAAGGTTTCAGTGGGAGAGGAGAATCTTCATTCCTCTCTCCTGAATAAGGCTGTCCAGAGGGGAATCCCAAGTGGCTCAGCAAACAGTTTTGTCTCTACAACCTGAAGAGCTCAGAGTCAGGGTGGCGGGGATGCAGTCAGGAAGCTGCACAAACTGAGTCTGACCAGAGAACGCTGAAAGCTTTAAAAGTCACAATCTAATCCCCACAGTTTATTTAGAGATAGTACAAGTATTACAATCATATGTTAAACATGAGAGTTTATTTTACATAAAAATTTCTGACACTTAATATTTATTTAAAAACTAAGCTGTAAAGAGTTTGAGTTGGTTGAGAACATGATGGCACATCTTTATAATTTCTCCCCCAAGTCTCCTCCAAAGGAGGCAGGAGCCTTTGGGTAAAAGCCAAAAAAGATGAACAGTGCCACCTAGTGGCAAAACTGGACCACTACAAGTGGGCAGCAATCCCCCGGTGGGTTGCAGGAACCTACAGTGTCATGGCTTGGGTGGGCCAGCTAGGGTCAAGCCGCCATTCCACCCCTCGGGCTGTCAAGACCTACCGAACTTGGTCAGAACACCACAGCATCAACAGACATTCCACCAAAAGAACAAGATGTGAAGTAGCCAGTCTTGTTAAGAATGCATCCAGATAATCAACGGTTCTGCATGGTCCCTCTCTAATTCCACAACCCTGTAATTCTGAGATAAGTCTCGATGCCACAGAGTGAATAATTACCAAAAAGCAAAAGTTGCTCATGCTCCCAGCTGAAATAGAATCCAATAACTAAATATGGGTTGTTTATTGGGGAAGGAAAGAAGGTCCTTCCTTATATGGATGATTCAGGGATATATGACAAGGGAGGAATTGAGTTTGTCTGTAAAAATAAATTCAAGATCCAGCAAAGATTCTTGGAAGAGAATGAGCCCCTGGTTGACCTCTCACTCAGCATGCTCCAGCTTCCCCTATGACCTACGGTGTTTTGCCTCCATTGCTTCTTCCCAAATACACATACATACACACACAATTCTAAGATTCTGGAAGGGAGATGCTGTGTCATCCTCAGGACTGAGCATTTAGTGGGTGGGTGTTCAGTCAGGAACTTTGCCCTCATCTCTATTTAGCCTTCAGAACCTAACTTTCAAGTCTTATCTTCAAAATAACCAAGACCCTCCTTATCTCCACTGTAGCTGCCTACAGGAAGCTAGCTCCCCATTCGACCAGACCCTGATTATACTCTAGCTCTAAAAATCCAATCTGCCAACCTGATATATACACACACACACACACATACACATACATACACATATATACATATGCATATATATTTGCAGCTACGTCCAGTGGCTTGAAAAGAATAGGCACAGCTCACAAAGCCCCAGAATACATGCTTGGCCTTACTGCTTTATACTTTGCTGATCCACCAGCAAAGGCACGTTTCTGAAATTTTTTGACAGCACATCTTCCTCTCAATCTCTAATCATGTCGTTTCTCTTCAAATGCACTCTCTGCATTATTGGAGAGGGTGCAGAAGGCTCTTCAGAAAGCCAGAAAGGATAAACACTGAGTCGCTAACACTTCCTTTCAAGGGGAGGAAGCTAGAATAAACTCGACCCTGACATTAAGTTCAGCCTGGAATCCCATGACACAGCTGGGGGCTCAGAACAGCACAAGCCCACAGTTTCTGTGGAAAGACTGATGCTTTTGGAGAGGGAGCAATAGGTCATCCCCCACATCCTCCCATTTCCTCCTGGAATCCCTCCAACGTGGTTTCCGTTCTAACCAGTTATCTAAAATGGCCTTCAGAAAGGTTTCCAGTGCACACACATGGCCAAGCGCAACAGTTTCTGCAGTGGTCGGGGCCTCACTGACCTTGCCACTGAATTTAAGACAGTTAACTCCTTCCTCCTCCCAAGCACTTTCTGGTCCTGATTTGTAAACGTCACTGTGGACTGGTTGACCTTGAGCCATGAGGCTCTTCCTTCTAGAACAGGATCTCTGCAGTGCTTCTAGGAGTTTAAAGGGCTAGAGGACCCTGAGCTGGGTCCTCATTCCTTTCCAACTGCATGCTCACTTCCTAGAAGATTTCACCCGGACTATTAGAACCAGAAGCATCCGGGCAGGTTACCTAGCCCCTCTTCATGGTTTTCCACCTGTTCTGGAAGAAAGTTCCATGAGGCCCCTCAGGCTAACAGGGCGGCTGTGCTTTTGTCGATTTCATTCATTTATACTTGCTGAGCTTTCCTTGGATAAATGGGTTGTATGGCTACAAAAAATTCATAAACCAGAAATCTAATCCATCCCCTTATTATTTAGGTGCAAAAACAGATTCAGGAAAAGTTTCCCTTAGTCTTGCTCTTTATTCTGTCTACTAAGCCCACTTTCCCTCCTATCCCTCTTTTTTTTTTTTTAATTTTTACTGGAGTATAGTTGATTTACAGTGTTGTGTTAGTTTCTTCTGCATGGCAAAGTGAATCAGCTATACATATAACCACTCTTTTTTAGATTCTTTTCCCATATAGGTCATTACAGAGTATTGAGTAGAGTTTCCTGTGCTGTACAGCAGGTCCTTATTAGTTATCTATTTTATATATAGTAGTGTGTATATGGCAATCCCAATCTCCCAATTTATCCCTTCCCCCCTTTGCCCCCTGGTAACCATAAATTTGTTTTTTACATCTGTGACTATTTCTGTTTTGTAAGTAAGTTTCTTTGTTCCATTTTTTTAGATTCCACATATAAGCGATACCATATGATATTTGCCTTTCTCTGTCTGACTTACTTCACTCAGTATGGTAATCTCTAGGTCCACCCATGTTGCTGCAAATGGCATTATTTCATTGCAGCACTATTTACAATAGCCAGGACATGGAAGCAACCTAAATGTCCACTAACAGAGGAATGGATAAAGAAGATGTCGTACATATATGCAATGGAATATTACTTAGCCTCTTATCCCTCCTTCTTCCTCCTCAGGGCACCTTCAGCCCTTGGTCTCTTGGCAATGAACACTGAATTCCAGATGAGAAGCAACCATCCACAGCCAATTCCTGAACTAGCCAGTGCCAATTCCCCCTTATAACCTTCTGATATCACGTTATTACTCACCAAACAATGCAAAGTGTTCTGATAATCAGTTACAAAGATTACTGGCCAAGTCCATTACTCATTTTTTCCCACCCTGCCTTCCTGGTTTCCCCTCCTCCAATCAAGTTCACTAGACAGTGAGGCCCCTCCAGCAGGGCAGGGTCTTGATCATCTCTGTATCCTACTGTCTAGTATGGTGCCTAGCTCAGAGCAGGCACCCAATTAGTATTGGTGAGGTGAATGTCTGTCTCCTCATTCCCTTGCCACCTGCCTAGTCTTGTCAATTCTTCTGCCTTCATGACTCATACAACCCAGCCACCACTGCTTTTCCATCCTCACGCTCACCATTCTATTCCACCACCTCATTCCTAGACAATTACAATGGCCTAATAAGCCTCGGAATCACCCTATAGCCCATGTCCTGCCACGTTCTGACATTAGCAGTGTAAGAGTTCCTCGGTCAAATTTCACTGGAGAAAAAAAATCTGCGGGGCCCCTATAAACTCAGAAGGGTTGGCTGGGTGGTACGGGGCAAAAGGAAAAAAGGCAGCAAACCTCCTAGGAAAGAATAAGGTAAAACACAGGCCTGATGATACCATTCCAACAGCATTACTTTAGCACCTACTGTGCACCCAGAATAGTGCTTGGCCCATAGGAGACCAACGTGAATCGGACATTTGCTGTCTTTGAGGCCACCACAGAGCTGTAGGACAACAGACATGTCCCATTTAATATAATATGATGGGTAACCCTCTGCTAGTGATCTGACCTAAGTGTTACAGGAGCATAGGAAGAAGAGGAATAAATTCTGCAAGGAGAGAGAATCAAGGAATGAATAAATACTAAAATATTTTAAGTGTTCAACGTCACACCTTCTAAAATCACCTTAAATGTCATGCTTTGGGAAACATTGGTCTAAATGTCCAAATTCCTTAAAATACCATAAGGCTCTGTAAGATGAAGTCCCAATTACTTTTCCAGTCTCATCTCCCACAGGTATCAATAAGCCCTAAACTCCATGTGTATCATATTTGTCATTCCTATTGAATCCTGAACAAGATTTCCCATTTCCAAGTCTTTAATCTCACTGTTACTTCCCACTAATGCCCTCTCCCAAACCTCCCCAAATATTAAGGCCAATCCCAGTCACCAGATCCACCGACCCAACAAAAAAGGAAGATTTTAATTTTGGTTTAGTCTTATTTTTAATCACTATTGAAAGTCATGGACTTCTCTGGTGGCACAGTGGTTAAGAATCCGCCTGCCAATGCAGGGGACACGGGTTCGAGTCCTGGCCTGGGAAGATCCCACATGCCGCAGAGCAACTAAGCCCGTGAGCCACAACTACTGAAGCCCATGCGCCTAGAGCCCGTGAGCCACAACTACTGAGCCCGCGGGCCACAACTACTGAAGCCCGTGCACCTGGAGCCCGTGCTGCACAACAAGAGAAGCCACTGCAATGAGAAGCCCGTGCACCGCAAGAGTAGCCCTCGCTCGCCACAACTAGAGAAAGCCCGCACACAGCAATGAAGACCCAATGCAGCCAAAAATAAATAAATAAATAATTATTAAAAAAAAAAAAAAAAAAGTCATGATGATAAGGAATTCATTTAATAAGACTTATTTAATAATCACAGAATTCAGAAATCCCATGCCCAAGCTCCCACTAAAGTCATCACACTCTCAACTCAGGCCCTTGCCAGAGATGGGCCAAGCAAGATCCGGAGTTGGAAAGTTAGCTACCGATAAACCTGCAATCGTTTTTTTTCCCTTTTATACTTAAATGAAGTCTTTAAATAAACATGCAAAGTTGATTCTGCCAACAAAATTGCCAATAAGAAAACACAGCCCAAAAGAGTTTCAAGTTTTATACATGCAAAATTATTTGAGCTTCAGACAATAGAATTTAGGAGATAATATATGATTACAAGTTATGTATTACAACACATGGTTTACAGCAAACATAATAGAGAGGATTAATATCCTTGTTTTACGGTGTACTCGATACTTATTGCCAAGAAAAAAATGTTAAAGGCATGAAGAAATTCCAAGAAAAAAGGCAAACAAATCTGAGAAAAATGTTCACTTAACCTGATTAGTTTAAAAAGAAGATTCAAATAATGGCTAACCATTTTTCCCACTTCTTAAGTTAGTCCACAAATTTAAAAGCCCTAACGCTCAGTGTGGTCAAATGCAAAGACACTGACATTTTCCTACAGTCATTGACACTGTAAATTGTTACCACTGTTTTCAGCACAGCACATCAAGACTTAATGTAGCTCATACCCTTTGTGCTTTAGGGGAATCCAGTTCAAAGAAAGAACACCAAATGACAATAAAGCTACGTAGACAGAGATGTTTACCACAACTTTGTTAATAGTAAAAACCTAGAAACACTCCTGTGTTCAGTGACAGGGGGCCAATTACATGGCCACTCACCCCCTGGGTGGACTGAACCGTTATGAAGATAATGGTTATGTAGACCGTACAACATGGGAAAACACTTCTTATGAGATTAGGTGAATAAAGCAGGATGTAGGTCTGTGTGACGTTTCTGATTATAAATATGTAAAAACCAAAATGTGTGCACATACTTCAAAGGAAATATGCCCAAATTCTAATAATGATATGGTAGCATGGAATTCCAGGTAACTTTTAAATTTCATTTCTATTTTCCAAATTGCGTATAATGTGATTATAACACACTTCTTTTTTAATGAAAGGAAGTTGTTTTTTAATCTCATCCCTGGCATTTGATATGCAATTGTGTAATCTTCAGAACTTTAAAGAGCAAATTCTAGCAGACAAGCTAAAAAAAAAAAAAATGCCACTAACAGTCTTGTCCATTAGAACATGGCAGCCCCACATGATGCAATCTTTCTCAGGACCCATAACAAATACCCCAAATATGGAATTGCAACATTAATTGCCAGTGATTGCTTTTGTTTAATGAAGCCAAACTACTCCCATGCAGTTCCTTATGAGGACAAGGGAGGCAGTAAAATGACTAGAATGTTCAGCCAGATTTCCTAAAGAAGCAATTACACCAAAACGTTTCATCTTAAAATAGTCCACAGGGGCTGCCAGGTGACAACACACACAGTACCCCACTGCTCCCAAAGCCTGCTCGCTGCCAATTCCCTGCTCCTAACCTGATTCCATGGCATTCCAGAGACCTGAGCTCCTCAAACTCTTTATATGTACAACTCTGGGCACACACAGTTTCTTAAGCCTGCATTGTTAACCAAGACAAGTCTTAAATACAAAAACTGGCCCACGTGTGTTTCCCAAATATGGCTGTGTCTACAGAACCAAAACAAAGCTGTCTAACTGCAGCATCCAGTACACTCGAAACACTCCACTTAGGAAATCTAGATAACTGAAACAAGGGCAGATTCCCAAATTCGTTAGATAAAAGCAAAACATCTTAGCTCTGTTTAAATTGTAAACTCATAACCTCAAACTAATAAAGGCAAGCCCAGGATACAGATGACGCCTTTCTTCTGAAGCAGTTACTACACAATGTCTACCTGTAGAGAAAGCATGAATGAAAGCATTTTGAATTCTCAGGAGAGTCAAGGTTGAACCATAGGCTATCGGTAAAGAGACTAAGAAGTTACTGTGGGTGGCTGAAAAAAATCTTACACAGCTGAAAAAGGTCTTTTAGAGCTTGAGCACGGGAAAGAAGGGTGGGTTTGATATGGCAGGAGAGGTGTCCACGCTTCTAGAAAATCCCTAATTCCCTCTCAACTTTTCTTTTAAACCACAAAATTCCTAAGGCCACATATTTACCACATCATATATCATACAGACATCTGCAGTACAGGCCCATACCACACTGAGGAATGAGGGAACAGAAGTTCCATTCAGTAAAAAGACTCTGGGTCCTTTGCAAATACATAAATACCTCAATTCATAATACTGGCTTATTCAGGAATTGCTTGTTTTCCTTAAGACGTTCTGAAATTTTACTGAAAGTATACTAACCTAGCAAACAGCCAATAGAAACAATGAAAGCATCATCTTTTCTGAGAAAACCTCTATTCTCAGCAGCATTTGTTTAATAACTGAAGTGGAACACATACAGTCAGGCCCAGAATCAATACTCCCTGAACCCAGACCTTGGAGGCTGAGGACTGCATCAGATCCTTGATGCTTAATGGTAATATATGTGAGACACCGACTTCCATTCATCACTCAGTAAATTGCAGTACGTTAGCTACTTTTCTCTTTTAATTGTATTTTGCACTAACTTTAGGCAATTTGAGTTTATCAGGTATAAAATCTACAGCCAAGTATTTGAAAACACAGTGCAAATTTCTGAAATGAGTCTTCTTCCAACTAAGCTAAAATCACTAAAAATATTCAATATAGTGCCAAGGTCATAGCAAGCATTCAATAAAAAGTTTTTGGCTTTTTTTTTAATCTATGTTATTTCTCAGACCAGATTACCTAGAAATCAGTTGGCGTCTATTATACATTTATATATTAATAAACATTTTATATATACACACACACACACATTTCTGACTTCAGCTGCTCTATGTGTATCCAACTATATCAATAATCACTTTGAACATCTATTGTCTAAATGCACCAATTAAAAGAGATTATTAGAGTGGATCAAAAAACAAGACCCAATTGTATGTTGTAAGAAACCCGCTTTAACTATAAAGACACAGATTAAAAGTAAATGGATGGAGAAAAATATACTGTGCTAACAGTTTCTATATGCGTTTAGTGGCTGTGCAAAACCACCACAAAAAAAAGAGTCAGAAGAACTGGGTTTGAAACCAAACTCTATCAGGGCTGCAAATTGGGAAGGCCCTTAGTTTCTCAGCCTCAGTTTACTCACCTACAAAAAGAAATGAACAATACCTAATTCTATAAGGTGTTTCTAAATTTTAAAATCTATATGAAATATTGTAAAGTGTTGTTATAAAAGGAAACGTATTCTAGCGAAGAGATGCTGGTCTAGTTCTGTTATCCTTTTATTGCTTTAACAGACTGATGAATATAATCACTGCATATCTTATCATGAAGTTGATATTACCAATACTTACCTGTATAAAACGTCAGGCTTTATAAACTGAAGTAGCATCTAAAAACCAAGAAATCCGTCTCTGGCTCTGCCTTCCTAGGCAAAAACAGGCAATGGAGGACACTCTTCATAAAAACATCATATTTTAAGACACTTCAGAGTTGCTCTCTAAGGTCAGGTCTCAAGGAACCACCATTAATTCAAGATCCATTTACTGTGCATGCATTCTATGCAAGGTCCCGTGCACAGGCTTCAGAACAGAGAGATGAACCATCTCCTCATTTCCTAAACGCTGACTGTGAACCAACCATTTACCTACCTCATTTCTAATCTTGAGAACCCCTTATAAGATTCCCATACCCATTTTGCAAATAAAAAAACAGCCTCAATGGAAGTGAAAAGACTCACTGAAAAGTCTTGCAGAAGCAAGTAGGAAAGATCCTGGTGCTGGCTCCCAAGCCCAGGCTCTTTCCAGTCCATGATCCTCACCCAAAGAGGCACAACACAGTCCCTGCCGGAAGCTGTTCAGAGAAGAGACACACCTTAAAAAGATAGATGGGGGACTTCCCTGGTGGTCCAGTGGGTAAGGCTCCACGCTCCCAATGCAGGGGGCCCAAGTTCGACCCCTGGTCGGGGAACTAGATCCCATATGCCACAACTAAGAAGCCTGCATGCCACAACTAAAGATCCCACATGCTGCAGTGAAGATCCTGCATGCCGCAACTAAGACCCAGTGCAGCCTAAATAAATAAATAAACAAACAAACAAATAAATAAATATTTGAAAAAAGAGAGAGAGAGATGGATAATCTCAGGGGGCATTTTTATCCAGCTGTGGTAATAATCAAATTTATCAACCAAGATAAGAGATGGTGCCTGCCTTCAGAGACCTTACATTGTAGTTGAGAAGACTAATAGCCTTGAAACCCTGATGAGGCACTAAAGACAGCACGAAAGAGCATCTGTGGACTGCCCTCCACTGTAGGAATACGACAGCCAAGAGAATGCCAAGCTTCAAGACTCACCTGGGAAAGATCAGGAGACATGCTGACAAATACACCCCTTTCTGAATGTTTAAAATATCCCTGTAGTACTTACAATATTAACTTCTCTATAGAGGGTTCACTGGGGGACGTTAAGCTGAATTAATCAGATCACACACAGCACTTTCTGGCAGCCTTTAGGAAGCAATGACACCCATCAACACCCCTTTACCCACACACACCTGTAAAAGGTGTAGAGGGACTCTAGAATAAATAACTTGGATTTCAGTTGTTGCTCTGCCACTTACTAGATACTCAAGCTGAGGTCTGTCAGTTAACCTTGCTAAAACTTGGTTTCCTCGTCTATAAAATGGGAAGAATAAGTCATCAATCTCAGAGTGTTACGGTGAGCATTAAATGAGGTCAAGCACATCAAGTGACTATCTCAGTGTTACAAAGTGCTCAATAAATTCTAGCTGCTTTCAGCATAATCAGCATCATCAATAGCATCTGAGGCATCTCCTCAGCTGGCTTCTCTCAGTAGCAGGTGTTCTTTTTTCAAGTACAGGGAGGCTAGTCTCTTCAAGCTAATTAAAAGGACAGACTCAACCAGCTCTCCTTTCAAGAGCTCACTGCACGCACTTCCTCTCCCTCCTGAAGTTACCTGGCCTGTCTTTCCCCAACAGCACAATCCTCAAAAGCTCAACTTCCCATAAGAAGCAAAGTAACTAGTCTACCTTTTCTCCAAACAGTAAATTCTCATGTATAGTTATGTTCTTGTCTGGGTATCACTTGATTTACATATAAAAAGTATCATCTTCCATGTGTTTTGCTACTAACAAGCTGTTCTCCTCACAAAATTCCTAAGGTGGAAATTTCCACGGTGGGTTCCACATAGGTAGTGTTTGGTACACAGAAGAGACCCCAGTTCAGTTCAGCTGATGGAAAGGATTTGTATTGAAGAGATTATGGAAAGAACATTGGGTAGGTGGTGTGCCCAAGCCACAAACTGGCCTTGAATGCCAGGCAATGGCATTTGTGCTGGCCTCTTATCAGGACATAGAATTCAAGATAAATTCTTTGGAAGTTTCCTAATTCAAGATTAATCTGACAGAGGCATGCAGGATGAACTACAGAGGTGGGTGCACTGGGGCAGGGAGAATATATGAGCTGACTGCTTGTGAGCAGAGGTCAGGCCAAGGGCAGTCACATCTAGTGCTTTTTATAAGACACCCACACCCACACCCACACCCACACACAAACTCTGCCCAGGAAAGTAGCACCCAAAGAACTTGTTTTGCCCATCTGGCTGTGAAAAGCTCCACAGAGGCTTTGGTTACAGCAATCACAGATGATAACTTCTACATGTGTCTTGTCTTGCTTATCTGTAGCAAAAACTCAGAGAGAATTTGATTTTCTGAGCTTACTCCTTACATCTCATTCTGCCACGTTTGCCCACAGCAAATTTTTTTTTTTTTTCCTGCTCGATTGCCTTGGTGGCTGATAACATAAAATTATCAGAAAGTAAAAGATGTCAAAAAACCTTTAGAACTCAAAGAAGCTTACTAACCAAATAGGGACACTACAATAGCAATCACTAAAATAAAAGATGACAGGGATGTTTAAGAGTTTATTTTCAAACTAATGTCAAAGAGAAAAGTTCTCAACACAAAATGACCCTGCCTTCACAACTCACATAGATATAAGACACTGGAAGAAAAGAACTACGTATTCAATTACATTCAATGTAGGATTGGGGGCAGAGGGATGGAATGACGACACTGAGATCCCAATTAAGAGAATATTAAATTCCTCACAGCCCACTATCAGCAAAGTGTTCCAGGTGTTTAGGCAGTGACTTTACCATTGTGAGCCTCAGTTTCCCCCACATGCAAAACAGGGATTAAAATAGCACTAACATCCCTCCTGTTAAGGATTAATGGGGCCAAGCACTACCCACGTAGCACAATGAGAACTCAATAAATGGTCATATTGACATAACTGGTCTACTTCCAATTTGCCTCATTCTATCAATAATTCCAAATATGAGGAGAGTCAGAGGTGAGTGGAAATCCTGGTTAATAAAAGGATTTAATTAGTCACTACTTTACTATAACAATAGTTTACTGGGATTCTGCTCGAAGGAGGCAAGGGCACTGCCAAGAAATGAGGCTTTTTACCTTTGACAGAAAACATAAAATTTGTGGTAGCCCCACCCAGCCCCCCACAAGGCAGTGCCAGCAGTGGCCTTGGCTGCCTACAATCTTTTAAAAAAGGGAGGGTGGTGATGGTGAAAGGCCATATGATCTGTCTTGAACAGGGTTTCATATGGCCAAAGAACTCAGAGCATCACAGAATTTCAAGGCTGCAAAGGACCACTATTTCCAAATGCTATGAGCCTTGAAGTCCAGATCAATCCATCAAGATGAGAAAATCCAACATCCAGGCACACATGCTCCCTGAAACAAAGAACCCCAGCCCTGCCAAGCCCTTCCAACAGGATAAGGGGGAAAGCCAAGCCAGCAACAGGCGTTACAGCTACTATGCCTGTGGGCCTGCTGTGCTTTCTAGAAGCTAAGCTCCCCGAAGACAGGCATCTGTTACCATGTGAGTTTGTAAGTCACGAGGGCACTAAAATATTATTCTCAATTCCTTCCTAAAATTTCATTTCGCCCTTCCCTCTTAAAAAGCAGCAGTAGAAAATTAACATCTAAGGTTTCACAACATTTATAGTAAGTCCAAATGTCTCAAACTGAAGTCAAAAATCTTATATACAAGTACAAAGTTGGAGAATAAATGGCTTTCTCCTTATTTAAAAATAAATCATTAAGGCAAATCTACAATCAAATGCCCTTTGGTGCTTCTGAACCCATTAACTCATTCAATAAATGTTCACTAATGTGAGGCACTGAATAGTGTGGTTCTTCTATTTTAAATTTACAGTATGTCTTACATGTCTGGAAATCAATCCCTCAAAATTCTAACAGAGGACATTTCAAGAAGACTGCAGAGATGGGGGACAGGATAAAGGTCCCATGCAGAAATCTCTCCCACCCTTTAAGTAACAAAAATCTTTCAGAAAAACGTAACTTGAGAACTCTTGGGTTGGTTCCCCAGTCCTCTTAAAGGGAGCTTGGTGAATATAATTTGTGGAGTTGGTGAATATAATTACACTTCTGGAGGAAATCTAGTTTAACAAGCTTATAATTATAGACTTCCTATTTAATAATAAAAATGCAAAGATAAAGTTCTTTCTTACATAAAAATGTAAAGCCTAATACACTAGATTATAAGGGGGCCAAAAAAACTAAAAGATGAGGTAAAACTCTTAAAACAGAAATGAAAAATACTTGAACTCTCAGCATGGTATGAGGCATTTCAAATTCCCATCTGCTAATATCACAGCCCGAAAAACTAGTCGGCAAATTCAAAGGCAGAGAATCAGGTGCAGTGAGGCCTTGGGCAGCATGAAATCCGGGATGACGACACAAAGTAAGCCAACAGGCTTTGCTAAATTGTCAAGTCCAACCAGTGAACAGGGACAGAAAACCCCAGTGACTCTGAAAGTTACATATACATGGAATTTACAATACTCACGGGACTTCCCTGGTGGCGCAGTGGTTAAGAATCCGCCTGCCAATGCAGGGGACGCGGGTTTGAGCCCTGGTCCGGGAAGATCCCATATGCCGCAGAGCAACTAGGCCCGTGCGCCACTACTGAGCCTGCGCTCTAGAGCCCACGAGCCACAACTACTGAAGCCCGTGCGCCTAGGGCCTGTGCTCTGCAACGAGAAGTCACCGCAATGAGAAGCTCGCACACCGCAACGAAGAGTAGCCCCTGCTCGCCGCAACTAGAGAAAGCCTGCTCGCCGCAACTAGAGAAAGCCTGCACGCAGCAACGAAGACCCAATGCAGCCATAAATAAATAGATAGATAGATAGATAAATAAATAATAAAATAAAATACTCACATTCCTACTCCACTGCCAGTTACACCGAAGTCCAAAGAGAAACGAGGAGGGAAGCAGGGGGGCTCAGGAATGTGCCCGAGACGCTGACCAGAGGAGAACTGGCTGGAAAGGCCTTGCCTTGGAGTCTCCCAGAGGTCGGCATTTACTCATTTAACATGGACAAGTGGCTGAGCCCTTCCAATGAGTGCCAGGTGGGGAAACCCTTCTCTGGCCACTCAGCTCAGCTCCCTCATTAAATTCAGAGTGAAACCAGCTGCCGGGAAAGGCAAAGGGTGACCCCACCAAAGCTCTGGAAAGCCAAGAGAGTAGATTGAGTGCCTGGATCAGTGCGAGAAGGGAGATTTCAGGCCGTTGTAGGGAAGAAAAGGAAATCATCCTCAGGGTGCTGCTCTGCTGCTGGCTGGAAATAAAGCGTGGTTTCTCTGTAGAATGTGCTGGGTCCACATTCCAGTCCGCTCGGCCTCACTGCCATCAGGGAGGGAGAACAGATGGAGGAAGGTGGAGGAAGGTGGAGGAAGAAGGGCAGGGAGTCCCCAAAGATAAATAAAACGATGCGGATGACAGACCAGCTCAGACGGTATTTCAACAGAAGACAAAAAAGATCAATTCTGGACAAGAATTATTTAAATTATATAGACAGAAATACACATAAAATTCTGCACTAAACATGAATGGACTTTTTTTTTTTTTTGGGTCCTTGTAGCCTAATTTTTTTTTTTTTTTGATACTCTAAGATTACTTTAAGATTTTTTTTCACTTTTTTAGATTCTTTTCCCATTACAAGTCATTACAGAGTATTGAGAAGAGTTCCCTGTGCTATACAGTAATTCCCTGTTGCTTATCTATTTTATGTATAGTGGTTTGTATCTGTTAATCCCACACTCCTAATTTATCCTTCTTTCCCTCCTTTTTCCCTTTGGTAACATAAGTTTATTTTCTATGTCTGTGAGTCTGTTTCTGTTCTGTAAATAGATTCATTTGTATTATTTTTTGATTCCACATATGTGATACCGTATAATATCTGTCTTTCTAAACAGAGGTTAAGTTTTATTTAAATCTTATTTCATTCATTTCTTCTATCAAATGACATTAAGAAACTGTATTCAAATATAGACATGTGAAATCATTTTATTTATTTTTATTTTTTAATAGATCTTTATTGGAGTATAATTGTTTCACAATACCATGTTAGTTTCTGTTGCATAACAAAGCGAATCAGCCATATGCATACACACGTCCCCATATCACCTCCCTTTTGAGCCTCCCTCCCATCCTCCCTATCCCAACTCCTCTAGGTCATCGCAAAGCACAGAGCTGATCTCCCTGTGCTATGCTGCTGCTTCCCACCAGCCAACTATTTTACATTGGGTAGTGTATACACGTAGATGCTACTCTCACTTCGCCCCAGCTCTGCCCTCCCACCCCATGTCATCAAGTCCATTCTCTATGTCTACCTCTTTATTCCTGCCCCGCAACTAGATTCATCAGTACTGTTTTTGGGGTTTTTTTTAGATTCCATATATATGCGTTAGCATACGGTATTTGTTTTTCTGACTTACTTCACTCGTATGACAGACTCTAGGTCCATCCACCTCACTACAAATAATTCAATTTCGTTTCTTTTTATGGCTGAGTAATATTCCATTGTATATATGTGCTACATCTTCTTTATCCATTCATCTGTTGATGGACATTTAGGTTGGTTCCATGTCCTGGCTATTATAAATACTGTTGCAATGAACATTGAGGTGCATGTCTCTTTTTAAATTATGGTTTTCTCAGGGTATATGCCCAGTAGTGGGATTGCTGGGTCATATGGTAGTTCTATTTTCAGTTTTTTAAGGAACCTCCATACTGTTTTCCATAGTGGTTGTATCAATTTACATTCTCACCAACAGTGTAGGAGGGTTTCCTTTTCACCACACACTTTCCAGCATTTATTATTTCTAGCTTTTTTGATAATGGCCATTCTGACCCACGTGAGGTGATACCTCACTGTATTTTTGATTTGCATTTCTCTAATAATTAGTGATGTGGAGCAGCTTTTCACATGCCTCTTGGCCATCTGTATGTCTTCCTTGGTGAAATTTCTATTTAGGTCTTCCACCCATTTTTTAACTGGACTGTTTGTGTTTTTGATATTGAGCTCCATGAGCTGTTTGTATATTTTGGAGATTAATCCTTTGTCTGTTGCTTCATTTGCAAATATTTTCTCCCATTATGAGGGGTGCCTTTTTGTCTTGTTTATGGTTTCCTTTGCTGTGCAAAAGCTTTGAAGTTTCATTAGGTCCCATTTGTTTATTTTTGTTTTTATTTCCATTTCTCTAGGGGGTGGGTCAAAAAGGATCTTGCTGTGATTTATGTCATAGAGTGTTCTGCCTATGTTTTCCTTCCTCTAAGAGTTTTATAGTGTCTGGCCTTACACTTAGGTCTTTAATCCATTTTGAGTTTATTTTTGTGCATGGTGTTAGGGAGCATTCTAATTTCATTCTTTTACATGTATCTGTCCAGTTTTCCCAGCACCACTTACTGAAGAGACTGTCTTTTCTCCATTGTATATTCTTGCCTCCTTTATCAAAAATAAGGTGACCCTATGTGCGTGGGTTTATCTCTGGGCTTTCTCTCCTGTTCCATTGATCTATATTTCTGTTTTTGTGCCAGTACCATACTGTCTTGATTACTGTAGCTTTGTAGTATAGTCTGCAGTCAGGGAGCCTGATTCCTCCAACTCTGTTTTTCTTTCTCAAGATTGCTTTGGCTTATTCAGGGTCTTTTGTGTTTCCATACGAATTGTAAGATTTTTTGTTCTAATTCTGTGAAGAATGACACTGGTAGTTTGATAGGGATTGCACTGAATCTGTAGATTGCTTTGAGTAGTATAGTCATTTTCACAATACTGATTCTTCCAATCCAAGAACATGGTATATCTCTCCATCTGTGTGTATCATCTTTAATTTCTTTCTTCAGTGTCTTATAGTTTTCTGCATAGAGGTCTTTTGTCTCCCTAGGTAGGTTTATTCCTAGGTATTTTATTCTTTTTGTTGCAATGGTAAATGGGAGTGTTTCCTTAATTTCTCTGATTTTTCATTGTTGATGTATAGGAACGCCAGAGATTTCTGTGCATTAATTTTGTATCCTGCAACCTTACCAAATTCATTGATTAGTTCTAGTAGTTTTCTGGTGGCATCTTTAGTATTTTCTATGTATAGTATCATGTCATCGGCAAACAGTGACAGTTTTACTTCTTTTCCAATTTGTATTCCTTTTATTTCTTTTTCTTCTCTGATTGCTGTGGCTAGGACTTTCAAAACTATGTTGAATAAGAGTGCTATTAAAAGGATCATACACCATGATCAAGTGGGGTTTATCCCAGGAATGCAAGGATTCTTCAATATACGCAAATCAATCAATGTGATACACCATATTAACAAATTGAAGGAGAAAAACCATATGATCATCTCAATAGATGCAGAGAAAGCTTTCGACAAAATTCAACACCCATTTATGATAAAAGCCCTGCAGAAAGTAGGCATAGAGGGAACTTTCCTCAACATAATAAAGGCCATATATGACAAACCCACAGCCAACATTGTCCTCAATGGTGAAAAACTGAAACCATTTCCACTAAGATCAGGAACAAGACAAGGTTGCCCACTCTCACCACTATTATTCAACATAGTTTTGGAAGTGTTAGCCACAGCAATCAGAGAAGACAAAGAAATAAAAGGAGTCCAAATTGGAAAAGAAGAAGTAAAGCTGTCACTATTTGCAGATGACATGATACTATACATAGAGAATCCTAAAGATGCTACCAGAAAACTCCTAGAGCTAATCAATGAATTTGGTAAAGTAGCAGGATACAAAATTAATGCACAGAAATCTCTTGCATTTCTATACACTAATGACGAAAAATCTGAAAGTGAAATTAAGAAAACACTCCCGTTTACCATTGCAACAAAAAGAATAAAATATCTAGGAATAAACCTACCTAAGGAGACAAAAGACCTGTATGCAGAAAATTATAAGACACTGATGAAAGAAATTAAAGATGATACAAATAGATGGAGAGATATACCATGTTCCTGGATTGGAAGAATCAACATTGTGAAAATGACTCTACTACCCAAAGCAATCTACAGATTCAATGCAATCCCTATCAAACTACCACTGGCATTTTTCACAGAACTAGAACAAAAAATTTCACAATTTGTATGGAAACACAAAAGACCCCGAATAGCCAAAGCAATCTTGAGAACGAAAAATGGAGCTGGGGGAATCAGGCTCCCTGACTTCAGACTATATTACAAAGCTTCAGTAATCAAGACAGTTTGGTACTGGCACAAAAACAGAAATATAGATCAATGGAACAGGATAGAAAGCCCAGAGATAAACCCACACACATATGGTCACCTTATCTTTGATAAAGGAGGCAAGCATATACAGTGGAGAAAAGACAGCCTCTTCAATAAGTGGTGCTGGGAAAATTGAACAGATACATGTAAGAGTATGAAATTAGAACACTCCCTGACACCATGCACAAAAATAAACTCAAAATGGATTAAAGACCTAAGTGTAAGGCCAGACACTATCAAACTCTTAGAGGAAAACATAGGCAGAACACTCTATGACATACATCACAGCAAGATTCTTTTTGACCCAGCTCCCAGAGAAATGGAAATAAGAACACAAATAAACAAATGGGACCTAATGAAACTTAAAAGCTTTTGCACAGCAAAGGAAACCATAAACAAGACCAAAAGACAACCCTCAGAATGGGAGAAAATATTTGCAAATGAAGCAACTGACAAAGGATTAATCTCCAAGATCTACAAGCAGCTCATGCAGCTCAATAACAAAAAAACGAACAACCCAATCCAAAAATGGGCAGAAGACCTAAATAGACATTTCTCCAAAGAAGATATACAGATTGCCAACAGACACGTGAAAGAATGCTCAACATCATTAATCATTAGAGAAATGCAAATCAAAACTACAATGAGATATCATCTCACACCGGTCAGAATGGCCATCATCAAAAAATCTAGAAACAATAAATGCTGGAGAGGCTGTGGAGGAAAGGGAACACTCTTGCACTGTTGGTGGGAAGGTAAATTGATACAGCCACTATGGAGAACAGTATGGAGGTTCCTCAAAAAACTACAAATAGAACTACCATACGACCCAGCAATCCCACTACTGGGCATATACCCTGAGAAAACCATAGTTCAAAAAGAGTCATGTACCAAAATGTTCATTGCAGCTCTATTTACAATAGCCAGGACATGGAAGCAACCTAAATGTCCATCGACAGATGAATGAATAAAGAAGATGTGGCACATATATACAATGGAATATTACTCAGCCATAAAAAGAAATGAAATGGAGGTATTTGTAATGAGGTGGATGGAGTTAGAGTCTGTCATACAGAGTGAAGTAAGTCAGAAAGAGAAAAACAAATACAGTATGCTAACACATATATACGGAATCTAAGGAAAAAAAAAAAAAAGGCCATGAAGAACATAGTGGCAAGACGGGAATAAAGACACAGACCTACTAGAGAATGGACTTGAGGATATGGGGAGGGTGTGGGGTGAGATGTGACAGGGTAAGAGAGTGTCATGGACATATATACACTACCAAATGTAAAATAGATAGCTAGTGGGAAGCAGCCACATAGCACAGGGAGATCAGCTCGGTGCTTTGTGAGCACCTAGAGGGGTGGGATGGGGAGGGTGGGAGGGAGGGAGATGCAAGAGGGAAGAGATATGGGAACATACTGTATATGTATAACTGATTCACTTTGTTATTAAGCAGAAGCTAACACACCATTGTAAGGCAATTATACTTCAATAAAGATGTTTAAAAAAAAAAAAAAAGTGCTGAGAGTGGACATCTTTGTCTTATTCCTGATCTTAGTGGAAATGCTTTCAGTTTTTCACCACTGAGTATGATGCTTGCTGTGGGTTTGTCATATATGGCCTTTATTATGTTGAGGTAGGTTCCCATTTTCTGGAGAGTATTCATCATAAATGGTGTTGAATTTTTTCAAAAGCCTTTTCTGCATCTATTGAGATGATCATACGGTTTTTATTCCTTAATTTGTTAATGTGGTGTGTCACATTGATTGATTTGCATATATTGAAGAATCCTTGCATCCCTGGGATAAATCCCACTTGATCATGGTGTATGATCCTTTTAATGTGCTGTTGGATTCTGTTTGCTTGTATTTTGTTCAGGATTTTTGCATCTATGTTCATCAGTGATATTGGTCTATAATTTTCTTTTTTTGTGATATCTTTTTCTGGTTTTGGTATCAGAGTGATGGTGGCTTTGTAGAATGAATTTGGGAGTGTTTCTCCCTCTGCAACTTTTTGGAAGAGTTTGAGAAGGATCCGTGTTAGCTCTTCTCCAAATGTTTGACAGAATTTGGCTGTGAAGCCATCTGGTCCTGGACTTTTGTTTGTTGGAAGATTTTTAATTACGGTTTCAATTTCATTACTTGTGATAGGTGTGTTTATATTTTCTAATTCTTCCTGGTTCAGTCTTGTAAAACTGTACCTTTCCAAGAATTTGTCCATTTCTTTGTGGTTGTCCATTTTATTGGCATATAGTTGTTTGTAGCAGTCTCTTATAATCCTTTGTATTTCTGCAGTGTCAGTTGTTACTTCTCCTTTTTCACTTCTAATTCTACTGAGTTGAGTCTTCTCCCTTTTTTTCTTGATGAGTCTGGCTAAGGGTTTATCAATTTTGTTTATCTTCTCAAAAAAAACAGCTTTTAGTTTTATTGATCTTTGCTATTGTTTTCTTCATTTCTATTTCATTTACTTCTGCTCTGATCTTTATGATTTCTTTCCTTCTACTGACTTTGGGTTTTCTTTGTTCTTCTTTCTCTAGTTGTTTTAAGTGTAGTATTAATTGTTTATTTGATATTTTTCTTGTTTCTTGAGGTGAGATTGAATTGCTATAAACTTCCCTCTTAGAACTGCTTTTGCTGCATCCCATAGGTTTTGGGTCATCGTGTTTTCGTTGTTATTTGTTTCTATGTATTTTTTTATTTCTTCTTTGATTTATTCAGTGGCCTCTTGGTTATTTAGTAGCACACAGTTTAGCCTCCATATATTTGTGGTTTTTACAGGTTTTTTCCTGTAATTGATTTCCAATCTCACAGTGTTGTGGGTCAGAAAAACTGCTTGATACAATTTCAATTTTCTTAAATTTTCCGAAGCTTGATTTGTGACCCAAAATGAAATCATTTTAAAGTCAAAGAAATTTTAAGATAATCAAAGTAATGGTTTCTCTTATGTCTTGACTTTTTTTTCCTTAAAGATGTATCTGCAATAGAGTATGGCAAGACACAAACTGATGTCTTTTGGCTTTCATTTCATTACTTTAAAAGCCAAAAATGCTGCTTTGTGTAACTATGTGGTGGAAGCCCCTAAGAGAACCATCACTGTCTTTTTTTTTTGTGGAGAACTGCGTATTCTCTTCTATCCCCAAATAAGCTATATTTATTAAATACTGGTTTTAGCCTATGATATGAGGTAACATTTGGGTATTTCCATTCCTTTTCCTCCAAATTCAGTAATTCCCTCAAATATACTTTTATAAATTCACAAGTGACTTAATAATCAACGATTTTCTCAAATGTAAGTTTTGTTCTCATGGGTTCTGAGAAAGCATTTTAAAGGCCAACCTGCAATGCTATTGCTAGTCAACTCAATGAATTGGGGAATTCAGAAAAGAGCAGGAGGCATTTTAAAAATTATTCTCATACGTGTCTTTCAACCAAATTCCTTCTTTATTTAATTAATTAATTATTTTTTGGCCACACCACACAGCAAGTGAGATCTTAGTTTCCCGACCATGTGAGATCAAACCCACACCCTATATGCATTAGAGGTACAGAGTCTTAATCACTGGACTGCCAGAGAAGTCCGCCAAATTCTTACCTTGTACTTCAATTTTCATTATAAAGTTGAATTCTCTGGATTTAAAAATATTTTCAATTCTGATAACTAAAATAATCTTTGCAAAATCTTCCCACTGTCTTCCCAGAGGGTCTCAAAAACTGCCATGCATTGACAAACAGAGAAGGCACCTGTTTAAAATGTAGATTGCAGGTTCTGCTCCCAGATATGTTGATTGAGAAGTTCCGAGACGGCCCCAGAATCTGCATTTCTGGCAGATATGGTTTCAAGCTATACTTTGAGAAACACTGGTCAATATGCCCAGGTTACTGCAGAACCAAGTACTAGACGCCCACAGCTCATCCACAATGCTGTACACAAAGCTGGAAACCATCCTGAATTTGTTGCATCGCTTTAAACATAATTTATAATTTGTACTGATTGTGTCAGAATTTCATTTAAGCAGGGAGACAGTTTTTCCTTTTTTCCCTGCAAAATGTTCACAGTGAATAAAACAATGTGCAAATGTAATTCCACTTGCAGGGCCTGCCAGGCATGACTGCTGCCCCATCTGCACACAGTCTGGCACAGGGTTTCCAAATGAGGAAGTAACTCAGAGTACACTCATCTATTAGCTTAAATACTCCTAAATTGGGTGTTTGAGAAAGCAAAGAATTCAAATGTACACGAAAGGTAGGACGATTTCATATCATAATCCATAAAATGACTCTAACCTAAAAAAAGACATATTTTGACACACTGTTGATGCCATCTAAAGAGCAAATGTTTATTTTTTAATTAGACAGGCTTTGATTTCTAATAGACCATTAATACTTTATCCTGTCATATTGTTGTAAGGGGACTGTTTTCATTTTATATCAGACTCTTAAACTTCCAACTTCTAATGTGTTTCCACTAAATACAGTCTTACTAAACTATTCAACAATAGAGAAGTTTCTTGTAGAAAGCAATTGGAAAGGCAATTAAAAACAACAAAAAAAAAACCAAAAAAACAAAAGTGGCTGCTCAAGTATTTATTAAGCTCTTTAAGAAGAATCCCCTTTTCATTTCCTTTCAAGAGGAATTTTTTTTAGGGACTTCCCTGGTGGCACAGTGGTTAGGTGTCCGCCTGCCAATGCACGGGACACAGTTTCGAGCCCTGGTCCGGGAAGATCCCACATTCCTCGAAGCAACTAAGCCCGTGCACCACAACTACTGAGCCTGCGCTCCTAGAGCCTGTGATCTGCAACAAAGAGAAGCTACCGCAATAAGCCCGCGCACCGCAATGAAGAGTAGGCCCCGCTAGCCGCAACTAGAGAAAACCCCTTGCCCAGCAACAAAGACCCAACCAACGCAGCCAAAAATAAATAAATAAATAGAAGAATTTTAAAAGATTTATCAGGTTTATCTTTTAAAGCACAAAAGAAATGTAAGCACAGAGCTAAGCATGTGAAAATTAAGGATCCATAATGTCAGCACCCTAGCACAACCTCTTAATCTGAAGGACCAAATTGTCACAGATATCACTCACACCTTGTTTCTGATCCAGGTAACTGCCAAGTATTCAGGATTATACCACTCTGTAACATGTAAACTTTAATTTGGGGGTGGGGGGCGTATACTCAAGCTCTGCTTCACATTTATTTTGAAAGGTAGCCAAATCTGATCTTTTTTTCCTAGCAATAAATTAAATACAACTACTGTTACCACCAAGAACCCCCTGAGCACAGGCACTATGCTTAGCACATTACATACAATGTCTCACTTAATCCTAACAACCTTAGGATATGTGAACTGTTGCTCCCAATTTAGAAAGGAAGCAATGGTACAGTGTCTTCTCTGGGGTCACACAGCCAGTATGTGGTGGAATTGTGACAGAAAACCCGATCTGACCTTAAATCCCAGGCCCTTAACTACGACCTCATTCTACAAAGATGTGTCTTGCATTGCACTGCACTTTGCTGCCTACACTGCCCTCCCTGCTCGTTTTAAGAACACCTTCCGAGTACATTCGTTTATTATAGTCATGAGGAGAATGTGCTCAACAGAGCATTCCACAGAATAGCCCAGCCTTTCCGAAGCGTCTGCTTAGTCCCCACACTGTGCTCAGTCTAGCTTCAGAGATGAACACTCACTGCTCTTGAGGGGCTTGCAATCCAAGCCATGGAGGCTGCTTAAAAGCAGGACAGGGGTTGGGTTTTTTTTTTAAGCCACGTGATGCTTGGCCATGGTCCACTGCTGGCTGCTGAGTGTGTGACAGTTAACAGAAGCTTGGACTGAGGGCTGTGAGCAGATACAAGTGACCCCCCCGCTTTGGTCCACGAAATGAACTGAGAGATGGTTAAGTACTCTTCACATTGTTTACTCTAAGCCTTTCACACAAATTCCAAAATGAGAATTGTTTGGTTCTGCAAATGGAGATATTAAAAGGGAAACATGAAAGTAAAACCAAGTCTTGGAACATCTGAAAAAGAATTTTTAAACCGTTCATAGTTATGCTGCTGGGGTCACTCTCCAATCCCAAGTCCAGCTGTTTACTTCCTTGACTTGACTCTTGTCAGTTCAAGTGGCAAAGATATCCCAAGTTCCAGTAAACACGCAGCTCTTTTTAGTGTTGGCAGGAGTGCTGGAGGGGAGGTGAAAGGAGTTTCTGTGGCCAAGCTTGGGCTACAGCCTTCACAGAGGCAGTATTCTCCAGGGTCCAGCAAGGCAGTGACAGGTAATCAAGGTAGGAGAACACTAAGGCAATGGATCAGCGTAGGTGGCCCACGATCATGAATGTCGCCCTTTTCCTTCCATCACTAACCCTTGGCAATTCCATGCTTCTCTTTAATGAGAAGCCTGTTGCCTCTCTAACCCATGCCCTTGCCTTCCCTCAGAGGCATGGTGATTAAGAATGTAGGCTCAAAAACAAAACAAAACAAAAAAAAGGATGTAGGCTCAATTTGCAGCAACATGGATGGACCTAGAGATTATCATACTAAGTGAAAGAAATCAGAAAGAGAAAGACAAATACCATATGATATCACTTATATGTGGAATCTAATTTATCTACAGAACAGAAACAGACTCACAGATATAGAGAACAGACTGTGGTTGCCAAAGGGGAGGGAAGGATTAGCAGATGCAAACTATTATATAGAGAATGGATAAGCAACAAGGTCCTACTGTGTAGCACAGGAAACTATATTCAATATCCTGTAATAAGCCATAATGGAAAAGAATATGAAAAGGGGTATATATAAGTATAACTGAATCACTCTGCTGTACAGCAGAAACTAACACAATATTGTAAATCAACTATACTTCAATAAAATAATTTTTTAAAAAAAGAATGTAGGCTCAATAACAATTATCAGCTCCACTTACTAGGTGTGCAACCGTGGGTGAGTTACCTCCGTTCCTCATGTGCAAAATGGGGTGATCACACCATTCCTCTCGTGGCTACTACAAGGCGTGGTTGGGATAATACAGGTAAAGCACTTGGAAGCACTTGGCACGAAGCCAGGCATAGTGCAAGTGCTTGATAAACGGCAGCTGTTCCTCAGTATCCAGGGCACCCACTGTCTCGTCCACTCTTTGTCCCACTTACGTGACAGCTCCTGTATCGTTTATTCTTCTGTAAACCAGAGATGACTCTCTGAAGGGGGAGAGGTGAGTATTCTACACATTCTGGAATTTTCTCTGCTCTTTGAAGGGATCTATTCTTGCAGGATGGTCAACAAATGTTTTGAGTTTTTGGTTTTTGTTTTATCTAACGATGAGGAACCTTTTAAAACTCCCAGGAGAGACTCTTACACTTACTTGAAACTATCTCAGTACCTTACGTAGTGAAAAGCATTCAACAAAAATCACCGTTGGGGTATTTTGTTATGAAGGATCTTAGGATCTTTAGAAATAATCTTCACTATGTTAGATGAGAAAACAGCTCAGATGGGAAAGGAGAAGGGTGCCCACAAAGTCAGAGAGAGCCTGTGACCCAAACAGGAATGAAACTTGGGCTTTTAACTCACAATCAGCGCTGTTTCCCCCAAAGGATGCTGCCCTGAGTCAAGACACGACTAACTGGCTTTACCTTTCTATAGATCAAGTGGTAAGGAGAATGTCACACTATGTCATATTTCAAGGGAAGCAAAATTCTTTATTTGCTGCAAATATTTTTTTCTGAATTTTCACACAGTGCCTTGGATGTAGTAAAGGAGCAATTAATATTTGGTTGATTTGATTTTACATAAAAAGGCAAATGATACTAAGAACCATATGCTCACTATGAAAAATTCTTCTAGATATTAACTTTCCATATACAAAGAAATAATGGAATGTTCTAAATAATGAAATACACTGGTTTTTATGATTTGCATGTTTCATTTCCCCTCAAAATTCATATGTTGAAAACCTAACACCCAAGGTGATGATATTAGGAGGTGGGGCCTTTGGAAGGTGCTTAGATCATGAGGGCAGAGCCTTCATGAATGAGATTAATGCCCTTATAAAGGAGGCCCCAGAGAGCTCCCAGCCCTTCCACCATGTGAGGCTATAACAGGAAGTCTGCAGCCTGGAAGAGGGCCCTCACCAAAACACGACCTTGCTGCCACCTTGACCTTGAAGCTCCCGGTCTCCAGAACTGCGAGAAGTAAGTTTCTGTTGTTTATAAGCCACCCAGTCTGTGGCATTTTCTTATAGCAGCCTAAAAAGACTAAGAAGTCCAATTTTTGAAGAGTGAGAAATATTATGAAATGAAATATACCAGCATCCTTTGTACCATTTTCTCTTTCTATGGGCCGGAAGGCATCTAGAGAGCATTGCTTTGGGCAATGACCACGATTCCGTGTTGTGGCACATATCCCAGACTATTAGCACAGCCCCCAATTTTCTCTTTGCACCAATAAACAATGTAAAGTTCCCCTCCCCCAAATTCCAGTTTTTAGTAACTGAATAAATCAAGTCAGTAAGCATTTTAGGTAAAAATAAACATAGGACGCAAACGACTAGAAACCCATAAAGAGTAGGCTCACAAGCTCACCCCCAGAAGCATCTACACACGAAACAGAAGCGAGCATGTCTATGGCTGTAGCTGTAACGCATATTTGTAAAGGTGCCCCATGTGGAGCCAATGGGACAGCAGACACAGCTTGAGCAGCAATGCAGATTCTACCACCAGAATCCTGAATTACCCATTTTTATGAGAAAGAAGCAAATGGCACAAGGCATTAAGATATCACAGATTTCTTAAAAATTTTTCTAGATCTCTTTTGAAGTCAGAAAACACTGAACTCAAACTCCTACACTTTATATTGTTATCAGATTGAACCATTTCAGATGGTTCTTTTAAGTCAAATACAGTCAAATATTGGAGTATCACATTGTTCAAACTAACACGTGGCATTATGAGAGTACATAAGACCTCAGTCATCAAAGACAGCCTGAAGCATGGTTTCAGGAAAATTATTTCATAATGACTTTCTTCCATGAGTTCTGGGGTGGAAAAGGCAGGAAGATTTGGGGTTAACAGTTGTCCAATTACCAAAAACTCCACTGATGAGAACTCTTAATTTTCTAAGCATTCCTATTAAAGTTTTACTGAGGAATAATTTATGAGATGTCTGCGGCATGTTGTGAAAAAAAAAAAAGTCTGACATTTCAGACTATTTTAAAACCTCTCTCTTGTAAGAGGAGCTGGAGGTGTGGCAGGCTTGGGCCTCGCTCGTGCCTGGGGGAGAGAGTTGGAGATTTTAGCAGTTCTGGGCAGGAGCCTGGCGCTGCTTCAAAGCTCCAAGGCCCAGGCGGGCTCTCCATACACCCCGAGGTGCTGTTACGCAAAGATAGCATCTCTGTTCCTCTCTGGGGCCTCAGCACTGTTTGCCCTTCAAGGTTCCCTGCTGCTTAAGGAAACATGCGAAATATTTCCGTAAAGGACTGCTGTGTGGAAGCAACAGGAAGTAAAGGTTTACTCCAGTGACTCCCCGCTAATACAGGGGTGGAGGCCGCATCTGAGAATCACAGTTTTCCAAACGACTTGTTATTTTTACCAGATGTTTTCAAAGGCAGTTCTTATGCACAGTATTTGAGAGGTGTTCTTGTTTTCTGGAATAAAGGGGACTTGACCATAAGCTATATTCTAATTGGGCATTAAAAACCAACCTAAGGGCTTCCCTGGTGGTGCAGTAGTTAAGAATCCGCCTGCCAAGGCAGGGGACACAGGTTTGAGCCCTGGTCCAGGAAGACCCCACATGCCGTGGAGCAACTAAGCCCGTGCATCTCAACTACTGAGCCTGCACGCTAGAACCCAAGAGCCACAACTACCGAGCCCACGTGCCACAACTACTGAAGCCTGCGTGCCTACAGCCCGTGCTCCGCAACAAGAGAAGCCACCACAATGAGAAGCCCGTGCACCACAACAAAGAGTAGCCTTGGCTCGCCGCAACTAGAGAAAAGCCCGTGTGCAGCAACGAAGACCCAATGCAGCCAAAAAAAAAAAAAAACCTAAATTCAAAGTGACATGGGGGGAAAGTAGCCTCCTGAGAGACATGACTTTTAAATTTTCTTAGGGCATAAGAGAAATTAGGCATTCATGTACTCTGAAACTTCCTGAAGGAAGTAAAAAATCAGTCCTTAGAAAATTCAACCTTTACCATCTTCTAACAAAGGTATTAGGCTAAAGAGACTTCACTGGACCAGTGTGGCCCCAATATAAAAACTGGAGTCAGGGGCACCCTGAGAGCCCATCACAGCACCTCTTTCTTCTTCCAACTGCTTGCTCGCCTCCCACCACCAGGACCATTTCCATTTGGCTGAGGCACCTATGAAAAGAGCGCCCTTTCCTTCTACTCCCACAGCCAAGCCTTCCCAAGCGGTGCCATATGTCTGAAAGTTCCCTCCACCTCCTCCTAGCCCCTTCAAGCTAAGCTGCCTCACCCACGCCCTTCGAATGGCTCCCATATCCTCCAAAAACATTTTCTAGAATGGGATGGCTCCCCGAAAAGGATGGAAGACAGATTTCCATAGCCCCAACCCACCTAGACTTGGAAACTGCATGTTTACATCTTTCTTCCCCATATATGTAATCTGCATACTTTTATTGTTAATTTACATATTTGCCCGATGTGCTATTTTCTCCTGTCTACTGATTCTAGCTCAGTATGTAGCTCAGAACACGAGCTTCAGAGAGCAGTACTGTCAGCCTCACCACGTGATGGAAGAGAGGACGTTCTGCCTGAAGAAGCATGTGGCAGAAGCAGGGGCTGCGAGGCTGGCAGGGCTGTGTGAATTTCGCCTCCATTCCCCAGTGCTCTCTCCGGGTGATCTGCCTTGCCTCTTTGAGCTTCACCTTCCTCCTCTGCGAAGTGTGAAATAATAAAAACCTATCCTTGGGCTTCCCTGGTGGTGCAGTGGTTGAGAGTCTGCCTGCTAATGCAGGGGACACGGGTTTGAGCCCTGGTCTGGGAAGATCCCACATGCCGCAGAGCAACTGGGCCCGTGAGCCACAACTATTGAGCCTGAGCGTCTGGAGCCTGTGCTCCGCAACGAGAGAGGCCGCAATAGTGAGAGGCCCGCGCACCGCGATGAAGAGTGGCCCCCGCTTGCCGCAACTAGAGAAAGCCCTCGCACAGAAACGAAGACCAAACACAGCCAAAAATTAATTAATTAATTAATTAATTTTTTAAAAAAAACCTATCCTTGGGGTTATTATGAGGACTAAATGTGATATACGTAAACCTTGCATATATAGAGGAATCCAAGTCCTGCACTGACCATTGCTGCTTTTCCCAAACTCTGCCTACACACCTTTTATAAATAGTTCCTTTATTTAAATCTCCTTACATTACCCGATTTGACTGTGCCATGTTTCCTGCCTGGACTCCAATATGCTCAGTAAGTGATATTTTCCTTAATTCGTCTTCCCCACCTCTCCCCTGATATCTGGTTTTCTACCTAAGCAAAACATTCTGCTTTAAAAAAATGTAACCCAGTATTCTTCAATGTTTAGTTACTTCTATATCATCTCAATGTTCAAGTTGTTGTGTAAGCCTGGTTTACTCAAATGATAAATTATGGCATCATGTCTGGTTTGTCCTGTAGTTGAAGTTTCTGAATTCCTCACTGATTGGCAGGTCCATAAAATCTCCAGGCTCAAAGTGCCCTTACAGATCACCTAGACCAGCATCTCCCAAAACGGGTCCCACAAAACACCACTGCCAGAGAAGTTGGCAAGTATGTAGCAGAAAAGGTGTTATAGAATCTAAGAAGTTTGCAGACTTTCCATGCAACCCTCAGGGACCCTCAATGACATTTAGGCACCTGAGAAGTATTGTCATAAAGAATCCTGTTGAAATTCACTAAAGCAGCATTTCACTAACTTATTTGGCCACAGAACCCCTTGCCCATCCCTATTTTTAGAGCACCCATTAACATCCTGCAGAACAGATTTCTATAAAATAGAACGGGGACGGGGAAAGAAGAAAGAGGAAAAATTCATTTTCCTAAAGTAGGTCAGTTAGTAAATGGCAGAGCTGGCTTCAAACCCACACCTCTCAGACCCCCAAACCACTGCTCTTCCCACTATAGCAGAGGCTCTTGACCTTCACTGCCCCGCAGAATCACCAGGAGTGCTTGTTAAACTGCAGACTGCCGAGTCCCACCCTCGGACTTTCTAATTCAGTGGGGTTGGTGTGCATTTCCAACTAGCTTTCAGGCGATGCTCACGGCAGTGGTGAGAACCCCTGCACTACGCCCACCCATAGTGGTACAGGGGCTGGACAGGGCCTCGGCCTAGAGAGTGAGGACCTACTGGGGAAGCCAGGGCATAAACATGGGAAAACGCCTAAACAACCACAAGGTTAATAACTAACAGTTCAGCACATAAGGCTACATCTAACCAACAGCCAGTCCTACGGCCCAGAGTCAAGACTGAAAAAACTGGACAGTGGGAATTAACCTAGATCTTAAAGGACAGGAAGCCCCAAGTAAAAAGGGAGAAGGGAAGCGCATTCCAAGTGGTACAATGGTTCCTACTGCCCAAATATTTGTTTGTAGAGCCGTGGCTTTTTGTAGCTGGAAGGGACCTGGCCTGCACATCTTTGGAGACCACTCTGGTTCTTACATTTGAATACGGGTGTGACTGCTATTTCAAAAATTTGCAGCAAAACACTTAAGGCAAGATAGAGAAGCTCCTCTCCAAGTAGGTGATTTGGAGGATCTAGCGAAGGTCTTCCTGCTCACTTTCCAGCTGCAGCCTCACTTCCCCTGCTCATCCTGGATGCCCAGCAGCCCACCTCCAGGACATTAAAGCAAGGCCCAAGGACAGCTGGCCACTAAGTCTACAAGCCAACTGGCTGGTCCTTTTCTTAGAAAGTGGGTGTGAAACAGTCAAAACCATCCTCCTGCAAGTGCCGTTCTAAAGGGGCTTTGATGACATGCAACAGTTTCTAGACATTCCCTTTACCCCCATCCTCCAAAAAAAAAGACTATCTGGGAGTATAAGTTTCATGAGTTGGCTATAGCCAATTTCCTCAAAGGAATGACCAAGAGTGAAAAAGCCATTCTCTACGATCGCGTCAGGGGCCACATTAACTCACCGCGGCCCCTAACTCTGGTCTTGCAATGCTGTCGCTAGCTGCTGCTTCCAATGAAACAGTAATGCGTTCACCGGGGTAGGGACACAGCCAGCCCGCCTCTCCTCCCTCACTCGCTGGCATTCCTTGAACAGTCAACCTAAGGTAGGATGCAAGCGACACCAACTGAGACAGGAACTGCCCTCCCAGTTAAGGCAGAGAAAGCACAGTGATAAATCAGATGGCAAGTCAGGAGGGGAGTGGAGATGAAGGGCTGAAGGTGGAGGCAGTGACTTCCAGGGGACTAAGGAAGTGGGATGTGGGAGGGGAAGGTTAGATGGTTCATGAGCACCTGCTCTGCTCTGTGCCATACACTGTTGGCTCCTTCACCCATTCTCTCCTGTCACCCTCATAAAGCCCTATGAGGTGGATCAATGTCTTCTTTTACAGAGGGGGAAACAACACCCTGGAAGCCTAAGTGACTTGCCCCAGGACACACAGTGGGAAAACGCCAACATGGGGGTTTTAGCTCTGGCTTGTCTGAATCCAAAAGTGGTGGTGTTCGATGATGCAAGATGTACAGCTGACATAAGACCAGGTAACTTCCAAAGTCAACTAAATCAGGGTAAGTACACGCTCCAATATTTGCCAAAGATTTGACTTATAATTTGAAACATGGTGAAATTAAATAAATTTGAGTCATACACACACACACACACAAGCTATATATTTGTCTAAATGTAAAATGTAAGTATTTGTAAAGTTCTAAATTAGGTATTTATGAGGGGGAAGTTTGGACCATTTGTTAAAAATCATCACCACTGGCAATTTGTGCCTTTGAAGGGGTTTCGACATATGAGTATAGTGGCCTGAAATACAATCTTCCCTTTTCTCCTCCAGGACGTTCTACAAAAGCAACATGGAAATGAGGGAGGGGAGGGTGAACATTTCAGTCAATTTAGGAGAGAGAGAACCCACAGACTCAAAAACTGTATTATGGCTTCTAAAAGACACTAGGAGTGGTTCAGAAACATGCAGAGATGAGTACAGGATCCATGTGTTCCCACATCATGCAAAATGATAACACTACTAAATATAGACTTGTCTACATGCCCAGCACTGGTCTGTAAGCTTTATATAGATTAGTGTTTTCAATCATCACATCCTACCTATGAGATAAATACTAACTGGCCAAGACCAAACAGTTCAATAGTAAATGGAGAAACTAGGATTTAAACCCAGGCCTTTGGGCTTCAGAGCCCACACTCATCACCACTGAGACGACTGCCTATTCCACAGCAGACTACAAGATCATCATTACACCATGATTTTAGTGGCAGAGGACTAAAACGGCCTAAATACCATTCACAGGCCATTGTTTATGTGTTATGACATCTATTCAATGGGAACAACAAAACAATCATATCATGAGGTAGCTCAAAATGTGAGATGGAATGATTTCTAAGATTATGATTAAATAGAAAAACCAAATTCAAAACACTGTGGATAGTATGATGTCCTTTGTATGGGGAAAAAATATATATATACACATATTTATTAATGGAGGGAAAATTTCCACGATAGTATATATGAAACTGGTGGCCAGGATTGATTCTAAAGCAAGAAGTATGTGAGAGATGGAAGATTTACATTTTACTACAAACCTTTCCTAACTTTTGAATTCTGAACATGGTCATATATCACCTATGTATTTAAAGAAAATTCAAAAACAAAAATTACTTTGAGAGAATCATGGTGAAATATTTTCCAACCTAATTCCCAGTAGAAAGAGTGAGTAGAATATTCTGGGATAACCTATATGAGAAAAGAATCTAAAAAAGAATGAATATAGGGACTTCCCTGGTGGCGCAGTGGTTAAGAATCCACCTGCCAATGCAGGGGACACGGATTCAAGCCCTGGTCTGGGAAGATCCCGCACGCCACGGAGCAACTAAGCCCGTGCACCACAACGACTGAGCCTGCACTCTAGAGCCCGCGAGCCACAACTACTGGGCCCGCGTGCCACAACTACTGAAGCCTGCACACCTAGAGCCTGTGCTCCACAACGAGAAGCCACCGCAATGAGAAGCTCGCGCACTGCAACTTGAAGAGTAGCCTCCGCTCTCTGCAACTAGAGAAAGCCCGCGTGCAGCAACGAAGACCCAATGCAGCCAAAAATAAATTTTTTAAAAAAGAATGAATATATGTATATGTATAACTGAATCATTTTGCTATACACCTGAAACTAACATAGCATTGTAAATCAACTATACTCCAATAAAATTAAAATTTAAAAAATAAAGTCATCTGAAAACTAAAAGAAAAAGGTGAGTAGAGTAGAAGTGAGCAGAACAGTCTCTCTGACAATTTTCTCTTCATTCCATAGAGAGAAGTGAATAACTTCCTGCAATTTTTCATAGTAGAGATTCTGAAATGCTTAGAACTAAAAAAACGAAAAAAATTATGCCATCCACTTTCTTCAACTCAGACACTTGTTTCTTAAAAATGCAGTGGACATATAGCAAGAAAGCATTCCTTGTGTAGATGGCAGTAAAAGGTGTTTCAGTGTTTGGGCTTGGGGTGTGCACGAGAGCATATGAGAAATCCCTAAAAAAATAAAGATGACAGGTAGTGACCCAGCACAACTACTGTATGGCCAGAATAGAAATGGGTACGTCACGTCCATGCCACTAAAGAAACAGAGTCTCTCGTGTCCTACAAAGCACGCAAGGCATCTTGCCTTGCCAAATTTAAATGGGGACATTATTTTTAAGTTACTATAATTAGTTCACATTTGTCTATGAATCAGTCTTTATGAGGCAAGAGCATCTAAGCCCCATCAGATGAAATCTGAGGCAACATCATCTCTGTTTATTATTTTGAAAAGAAAGAAAGGGTGCCAAGTTTCCTGCAACACCCAACTCAAACGCTGAAACTTGGAGGACAGAATGTCCTGTTGTCCACGTTTGAAGATAGGAATATATTTTCATCTAATACATCAGTCCCAGGTTCAGCTGGCAACAGGAAGGAATTGAATTCCAGAGCTCAAAAATAGGACTTAAGTACTAAAGCACCTTTCACTGCTCATATAGGATACTATTTATGGTTTAACCCTTTACGCTGCAGCAGTTTTAAGAAGTACTCATGCTTTTGAACAGACATGAAAACATTTCAATCTAAAGCTCTCTGCCTGACAAGAGATTGGCAAATGAAAGCGTTTTAAAGCTATTTTTACATTCCCTCATCCACGGCTTTCATAATTAAGTTTCTCACAAAGAATGAAGAGTTTCAACACCAAATATAAAGGCAGGGGAAGGGGGAGTGTTCCTATTTAGCCTGGGCTTCTTTCTCCTGAATGAAATGGCTCATCTAAGGGGCTCTGAAATCAGGCACATAAACACAATAGAATCTCTAAAAGGAGTCCAGCCAGAGAGCAGGCAACACTAAGGCAATTAGAATCTGCAAGAGGTTTAAACAGGCAACCTTAATAAGTCCCAGGGACCCTACTGGAAGGTATAAGCTCAATGCTATAATTCACAGAGAACATCATTTAGCAGTATGCCGGGGAACTGTAGCACATTTGAGTGAGGCCAGTGGGTGCAGAAGAGGGACAACTGCTATTCACTTGTCTCCAGATTATATCAAAGCCATAATATTTTCATGCATGCCCACGATAAATACATATCGATGCACCTGTATGTTCTTTTATGGCAAAGACCACGGGTTCTGGTCCCAGTTTTGATATTTACGAAACAGATTCCCTTCAGTAGACCATTTTAAACCATCAGAATTTCATTTTTGCCCCTCAAACATAACAACAACAAAAAATAAGCAACAGGGAATAATACTTGCCCTGTCTAACCTCACAGGAATTCTATAAGAACCAAAGTGAAATAATAGTTTTATAGTTTTTAACATTCAGCAAACATTTATGTGACACTATACACCAGGCACAAGGTGCTGGACAATTCTTACTTTTAATAACCTGCTGACACAGGTACTATTATTATCCCCGTTTTATGGATAAGAAAACTAAGGACGAGAGATGCTCAGTAATGTGCTCAAGGTTACACAACCAGGAGGTGGGATTTGAACCCTGACAGTCTGACTCCAGAGTATGTGCTACTATATACACTATACTATGCAGCCTATCATCATAATTACCATGAATACCTTCACTTAATCCCAATTCCACAAATGAGGAAAATGAGGCTCAGAGGTTAAGTCATAAGCAAGCCGAGATCATAAAGCAAGCACATGGCAGGGAGCCAGGATTTGAAACGGGGTCTGTGCCACTCCGGACACTGCACTCTTTTTGCTTTTTTGGCCGCGTGGCATGTGGGATCTTAGTTCCCTGACCAGGGGTCGAACCCATGCCCCCTATAGTGGAAGCACAGAGTCCTAACCCACTGGATCACAAGGGAATTCCCCGGACCCTGCATTCTTAAAACACAGTTACTAAACTTCAATCCACAAATATTTACTCTGCAACTACCGTGCTCTAACACACTTTTTAAAAAAAGGTAAGGAGGTGGTGGTGGTGTTTCCTCAGGAGCTGAAAGGCTTTCGAATCACCACCTCCATACTAAGCCAGCCCCACCCACAGTCACCGAGTTCAGAGCCCTGCCCACAGCAGGTGCCCGGTGATAGCTGATGCCACTGAGGATGAAGATGACCACGGAATATGTTAAATGTTGGGATACAGTTTCAAAAGGGAATAAGACTACTCAAGCTAGAGGGGAAAAAGCCCTACAGGGCAGAATGCTGACAGCTGTAAAAATGAACAGGTGTGGCCTATCTAACAGGTAGAACATTGTAGGTACTTTGTTAATTCCTACTAAGCTTTCAACTCCTGAAGCAGGGTGACCAACTCATCCCGGTCCTCGCTGGACTTTCCTAGTAGTCTCACGTCACCCTGGAGGGTAAATATTAGGTTGGCCTTCCACCCCCGCCCACCCTGGTTCTAGCACAGGTGCTTGCAAATAGAAGGTGCTCACTACGTTGTTGGTTAGATGGATGGAAGGAGCAATATTTTATTATTTCCAAGTTCACTCACTTCTACGCCACGAGTGTTGCCAAGCAGCAGTTCCCGCACAGCAAAACGACTATGTGAGAATCATTTTAACTAGCACTTTCATTGTTTGTATGCAAATGTACATGCCTAAGATGGGCCCTTTAAAGGGCTTTCCCCTAAATCAGCATCGCTCACTGAGATTTTTCTCCGTAAATCCTTTTACGTAGATAGTAGAGAGAGAAATTTCAATCCAGCCTGAATCTGTAATAATGGAGTTAAGGTGCTTTTCTTTATAGGAATGACAAGTCTAAAATGAGGAAACGGGAGGCACTTCCAGGCGCCAGGATAGAGCTGCTCCTTGACTTACTCATCCCAAAATAGGATAGGCACCTCAGAGGGCGCTTTCCCAATACCCAGTTCCAGGAAAGTGAAACGCCCCACTGCCTGGGTCCCCCTGGATTAGAATCCTCAAAGCTACTGCAAGCAAACTTTCCAACCTCCCCTTCTATTCCCTTCCCCAAATGTCCTGCTCCAAGCTCAGGCAGCCCGTTCTCTTTGCTGGCCCGTTCCCTTCCTTTGGTTCTGACCCAGGGGCCTTGGTCTTGTGCCTCAGCTCAGGGAGAGGCCCAGATGCTCCTTGAGAATTCAACCCTGGCAGAGGGATCAGTAGATCCAGCCCAGCCCAGCCCAGCCCTGGGTGGGGGCTCTGAAGAGCTGGTCTCTTGGGGAGTCAGGGTGGGAATAAAAGTTCTGGGTGGTCAGCATGGCTGAATCCTGTCCCGAGTCACCCACTCAGCCCTGTATGATTATGCCAGGCAGCCCACGGAGCCAGTCACAACTTAAAATTAGAGAGAACATGACGGCGAGAAGCAAAGTTCTCAGAAGGGCACACAGGGAAGGCAGAGGTTATCTGAGCTTGGAGGAAAAACTCCTGTCATCCAAAAGGGTGGGGAGAACTGGAGCCAGGAAAGCCCTGGAAAGTTCTTTAAATGGCTGCAAAGTGCGCTCCTGGCCTCAGAATGCTCTATTTGCATGTCTGGGCCACAGGAGCAGGGAACGCGTTGATGCTGAACAAAGGACAGTAGTATCTGGTCCACACCTGCTGTTGTCAAAGCTGGTTCTGTCTCAAGCTGGTCACTCTCAAAACTGGCCAGGATGAGGACCACTGCTGGCGGGAGTGGGTCGGGAAGGAGTGGGTGTCAGGAGCGTTTCAAATGGGGTGACATCCTTTTCACCCAGTGACCTGTGACTGACAAGCCAAGATCCCTGAATGGAAACGCCTGGTTGGAATGCCTTCTTAGTTCAGTGAGACAAGCATCTTGGGAGTTATTTATTCCAAGGAAGGGGATGTCCCTGAAGGAAATGAGTACATGCCAAGCAGAGAATATAGCAAATCAAGATACTTCTGACGCAGTCCAAACCCTTGGCTGATGTACTTTCAGTTCAATACCTGGAACTCAAAACCAGCCCAGAGAGAATCAGAAACAGGCTCCCAAGTGGCTGGGAGACAAGAAGGTCCAAAGTGGCTTCAGAAACCCCTAAGACCAAAGACACTGGGCTCATCCGAAGCCACGGGATTTCTGAGCTAAAGGAGGCATTGGACAGCATCTAGTTCTTACTTTTAAAAGCCGGGGAGGGGGAGGTGCTTAAGGGAAGCAGTGCTGCTGAATTCCCTAAAGTAATGAAGAATTCGAAGACCCTGGTCTTCAAAGTACTTTTTCCAAAATGAGCATTTTTTTCATCATGTACTATTTGGTTAGTACCCAGAGGAACCAAAAGGTTCAAACCAGTCACCCCTTATCCCCTGTGCTCAATGAGTGGACCTTCCATTCCTGGAACTGACCCCGAGGTACTCTGGACCAAGGGTGACGGGTAGAGGGTTCAGACGATCCGCAATGAACTGGAACCAACCTCACAAAACTGCATCATCCGTGAACAGGCAGCAAGGGGACCAGCCACACTCCATCCTCTGTCACGCTGAGACTTTAACCTTAAACAGAACATTCTAAATCTCAGATACTGTCCAAAAGCTCAGAGACACGTTTTGGAGATGGAAAATATACAAACAAGCACTTCTAGACACTCCACCTAGTATCCCATACTCCAGGGATGGGTCTGGAAACCAAGAGGTTATTTTTTTTTTCCAAATGATAAAAAATGGTGCAGATAAGTGTCCACTTTCTCTTCCCCCATGGCTCCCCTTTTTCCAGTGATCTCTCAGTTCTGCTTGCTCCAAGAAGGAAGCTTCCACCGGGCACTACCAGTCTTTAGCACATGTTAAGGCAGCACAATCTGGAGACAGGAGCAGGAGTGACAGCAGCCAGAAGAGGACAGGCTAAAGCAAAAGCACTGAGTGTTTGAAACCACAAGCCCTGAATCTGCATTCCCTCTGTTTACTTAGAAACAGTTGCTGATGCTCACCCCCAAAGGTAAACTAGGACAAACCCGGAAAGGGAAGGGGAAGCAGTGAGGTAAGAGCCGCTGTAAACCTGGCACCACGCAGAGGAAAAGCGCTGTCAGGACGCAGCCTTCCTCTCGACAAGAAAAATGAGATAACAGACCGCTACGAATAGTGACAGGAGGCTATACCCAGGCGCTAAGCAGAGGCAGAGGCTCGCCACCTTCACACACTTAAAAGTCATCCACAGACAATTTGGAGGTCGCTGTGGTAGAGTGAAAAGAACGTGGCATTTGGAATCAGAGGAGGAGACTCTGAGTCCTGGCTCTGTCTTGAGCAAAGCTGTGTGACATCAGGTCAGCCACTCAACCTCTCTGAGTTTTAGTTCTCTGTGAACTATAAAATGAAGGATTTGATCTACAAGAGCCAAGACATAGAAACAACCTAAATATCCATCAGCACATAAGTGGATAAAGAAGATATGGTAAGGGTGGGAGGGAGATGCATGAGGGAAGGGATATGGGGATATACGTACGCACACAGCTGATTCACTTTGTTATACGGCAGAAACTAACACAACATTGTAAAGCAATTATACTCCAATAAAGATGTTAAAAAAAAAAGAAGATATGGTATATATAAAGAAATATTACTCAGCCACAAAAAAGAATGAAATAATGCCATTTGCAGCAACATGAATGGACATAGAGATTATCATACTAAGTGAACTCAGTCAGAAAGAGAAAGACAAATATCATATGATATCACTTATATGTGGAATCTAAAATATGACACAAATGAACATATCTACAAAACAGAAACAGACTCACATAGAGAACAGACTTGTGGTTGCCAAGCGGGGAGGGAAGGATTGGGAGTTTGGGATTAGCAGATGCAAACTAGTATATACAGGATGAACAAACAGCAAGGTCCTACTGTATAGCACAGGGAACTATATTCAATATCCTGTGATAAACCATAATGGAAAAGAATATGAAAAAGAATATATATATAATAAAGTAAAATGAATCAGTTGGACTAGCTGCCCTCATAGTTTTCTTCCAGTTCTAACATTCTGTTACACTACTAAATGCTGCAGCAAAGCAGTCACGCCCCCTTCTATTGAACACCTTCTGTATGTCAGGTGATCTGCTGGGTACTAGAACAGTTTGCACTCAAGGAACCTTCCAACCCACGTATGCCAGCAGCCTGTAAACAAGCTTCTACAGTACAGAGGGAGAGGTGTGTGGACAGGGTGAAGGGTCAGCTGACCCAGCAGAGGAAGAGGGCAATCAGGAACAGCTTCCCAGAAGTGATGCCCAGGCCAGCACCTGAAGTACGTAATTAGGCCATAGGAAAGGGCAGAAGGAATAATATGTACAAAAGCACACAGGAATGGCCCAACAGGGCACACACGATGGGAGGAGTTCAGAGATAAAGGACCTTATAAGCCATACTAAGAAGAGCTCTTGTCAGCACCCCCAGGCCCCCCCAGTCCCCTGCTGTTCACCCTAACATCTCCCTAGGCCAACACCGGGTCAGCCATCAAGCAACCACCCAACCCCTGCCCCCGAGCCTGTCCCTGTTTCCCTGAGTCACATGGCCAAGCCACACCTGTTTTACACACAGGCTTCTTCGCAGTCACTCAGTAGGCCTTGCTTTCAACTCCTGCTTGGCCCCTAGTGCCCAACCCATGACAGCTGTTCCAAATAGTTTCCATATGCCTCAGAGCCACGGATGCATCCCACCTACCCCGCTCAGGCTCAGTAGATGACCCCCACCTCCTCCGTTCCTGGGAATGCCTGTCCAAGCACCGCTCCTGTAGCAATCCTTCTGGCCACCTGTCCCAAGCTCCTTCCTACACAGCCCAGGCCAAGCTGTGGGGATCTCTGCTCATGAGTACAAAAGAAACTAAAAAGAAACAGAAACCACAGTCATCCACCCATACAGGCTGTTGCCCATGCATCTGACTGGGCTCTGAAACAGCACACTTCAGCGGGATGAGGTGTAGGCATGTACCCTGCACGCCAAAAGGCATTACGCAAATACTATCAGGTACTCCATCACTGTTTTTTGAAGAAACAGGTAAACAGATTTTGATTCTGAGTTGCAAATACATAGTACCTTCAGGCATGTGAATCAAGAATGCAGCCTAGGATTTTGCCAAAAAGACCCTTTCTATAGGCCTTTTCTATAACACAATGGCAAGGCCTTCACGAGCCTGGTCTCTGGTCCCTGCTTTGTTCCTTTACACACAGTCCGTTTAATGCCAACCTAAGCAGCACTGAATCATTTTAGTGCCTTTTATTTCTGAAATAAATTTCCTAAAAACACAATATATTTAATATAAAATGCATACTCAATAGGTTCCATATATTGCATGTATGTTATACTGCACTGTGTGTGTAGTTATTTATTTTTCCATGCTCTCGGTGCCAGTATAAGTTCTCAGCCAAAGGAGAGCAGCACAACACAGTCTCAGACGACACAGCCCCAAGCAAAACACCCAGGGCACCGCCCTGCGGTGACATGTTCTACAATGTATTGTTTACTCTGCCAGCACTTCTCTGTCTGCCATTTATTTATTTTTTGCTCTGGTCAACAATTTTGACTCATAATGGACAAGAGACGGTCTGCAACTGGTGTTGGACCTGATACCAAGAAATAAAGGAAAAGTATCACCTAAGATTGATAAATTCGAGTGTCGGGTACTCTGACCAGTGAACAGGGGTCAGCTTATAGACGGGGAGTACCGAGCAACGGAAATATGCTATAGAATGCCAGGAAGATAAATACCTCTGCCCAGATCACCTCCACACCATCTACTAAACAGAGCTAGAGAGCTTTCCCACAGTGCTGCAAGCTCAGGGCAATGCCATGAGCTCCTGAGTACATAACTCCTTACACTTAGTTCTCTCGTGTTAATTCCAGGTAACTATGAGGAAGAAACGGCATTAGGAACCCTCCTCCATTTGATAGGGACAGAGTAAAGGGACAAAGCAGGTGATTAAATAGTTAATCCCAGGACTTCCCTAGTAGTCCAGTGGTTAAGACTCCAATGCAGGGGGCCCGGTGCTATCCCTGATCAGGGAACTAGATCCCACATGCATGCTGCAACTAAAAGATCCCACATGCCACAACGAAGATCCCACGTGCTGCAAAATATTTTTTAAAAAAACAGTTAATCCCACTAGGGGATTGTAAGTAGAAAAAAACATGGGAGACCCCTGTAAGTTAATGATCACTCAAGAAAGCAGGTTTGCTTAACCACAAAACCAAGCAGGCTTGCTTAGCAATAAAACCATGCAACTGAAGCACAAGACATGCCCCCAAACAATAAAACAATGGTGGCATGAGACCCACATCCTGCCCAGTGAGCTCAGTAAGTTAATGACCCCTAGGACATGTTCGCTGCACACATAAAAAACAATAATTTATGGAAGGTGACATTTCAAAGTGAAAGACCCTCATTGTACTGAGACCTGAAATAATTTTTCCATAGTGCCATGATAGTCCGAGCTTGACCATGTAGAGACAAGAAAACTCCCCTGCCCAACCTGGAGGAGGAGCTGATGATGGAAGTGGGACGTCTACTCAAGAATGAGGAAGAAGGTGGTCTTTTCCCCCTCTCCACTTTTCCTTTGATTATAAAACTGTAGCCCACTAAGTTCTATGGGGCACAGCACCCTCTTGTCCGTCCTCTTGTAAACCTCACAGGCATCCTAATTCTAATAAATCACTTCTTATCTACCACTTTGCCTCTCGCTGAATTCTTTCTGTGCTGAGACATAAAGAATCGGAGCTCCTTGGAGCCCCCCGAAATGCCACCTAGCGGTTTCCCATTGAGGTGCTGCTCTTCCAGCCCCACAGAACTGGTTATGTAGTCGGTACCCCAAAGTTTCCCAGAACTCATGCACAGCTCTGAGTGGGCAGGGCATGTGACAGAACAGAATTCTTGACTGTTAGAGTTTGAGTGAAACCCAAACATGATCTCATTCTATATAAGAAACAAACGAAGCCCAGGGAGGGTGGGTTGCCCTAGGGTAGGTGGCAAGTCAGGGCCCAGCAGGTGGTCAGAGTGAGAGCTCCCGTCTCCTCTTTAGTCAGTCCAGCAAACCAAGAGTCTGCGATGATCTTTCACCCTAAAGCCAAGCAGCTAAAAATGAAAAAGGATCAAGAGGCTGTCTCCATTCTGGCTAGCATTTAGTTTTCGGAAGTTTACAAGAATGATTTTAGGAGGAAAAGGGTGTTATTAGAATCAAACTGATCACAATAGCTCGTAAAAGGGGAATGATTTAGATTAAATTCACACAGTTATTAAAGTTTTAGGATGGTTTGTTGCTTTTTGTTTGTATGAAGCTCCTTGCCTATAATCTACTGAATACTTTGGAAGGTACCAGGGCCCAAAAACCTAATAATTCTGCTTCACTAAAACATCAGTGGCTTCTGTCATCCAGTTTTATATTTTTGTCTGCTTACTGTAAAAAGGGAGATTAAGAAATGTTCAAGCTCCTTCAAGTTCAGTAGTTTAGTTTTGTATGAAAGAAGAAGAAGAAGAAGAAAAAAAACTGGAACAATTTAAGAGCAAATGTGATTAGTAGATTTGTATAAATGTTTCCAACATGGTAATTTTATGAGCAAACCACATTACACAGAGTACACGATATGTTTCAAAACTAATATAATGATACAATAACTGTAAAGAATACTAAACAAATTACATTACTGCTTTCTTTCCTTCCCCTCTTGTTTAAAAATGCACAAATCTCTTTAAGGAAAAAAAATTGTTTCACTCCACAGCCAACTGTTTTGCTGTCATTTTAAATGTAGTTTCCATTATTTTAAAAGGGGGATACCAATGGGCTTCCCTGGTGGTGCAGTGGTTAAGAATCTGCCTGCCAATGCAGGGGACACGGGTACGAGCCCTGGTCTGGGAAGATCCCACATGCCGTGGAGCAACTAAGCCCGTGTGCCTAGAGCCCGTGCTCCACAACAAGAAGCCATTGCAATGAGAAGCCCGCACACCACAACAAAGAGTAGCCACCGCTCGCCACAGCTAGAGAAAGCCCGTGCGCAGCAACGAAGACCGAACGTAGCCAAAAATAAATAAATGAATTTACCTTAAAAAGGGGGGGGGCGCTGCCCTGGTGGCGCAGGGGTTGAGAATCTGCCTGCCAATGCAGGGGACACGGGTTCAAGCCCTGGTCTGGGAAGATCCCACATGCCGCGGAGCAGCTGGGCCCGTGAGCCACAACTACTGAGCCTGCCCGTCTGGAGCCTGTGCTCCGCAAGAAGAGAGGCCGCCGTAGTGAGAGGCCCGCGCACCGCGATGAAGAGTGGCCCCCACTTGCCGCAACTAGAGAAAGCCCTCGCACAGAAACGAAGACCCAACACAGCCATAAATAAATAAATAAATAATTTTTAAAAAGAGGGGGGATACCAAAATGATGTTTTGCTGAACCTCAAGATCCCTTGATTTGTCAAGATAAGATTTTAAACTGATACTGAAAGCCAGGGGTTACAAAACCAACAGGCCGAGAGGGCCAACCAGATAACAAATGATGGTGTGGAACTGCAGCAAATTGGTACTCATATACTCCCACAAGATGGGATTCAGGGCTGTTCCACTCCAGGCCATGCTATTCCATGCAAGAATATGGCCCAACACTGCTAGATATTCTAATTCTCAAGAGCAGCTAGAAATCAAATCATGTGAAACTTCCCGACTTCGAAAATTCTGGCCACTTACTTCAAAAACTTTTAAAACACTGGTGTTTTATGGGCAGCTAGTTTGAAGGACAAAATGCTATAAACATGATTAATTCAGGGAGCAAATTCATCTAGAAACACAAATTTATTGGAAAACAAAGGTTGATCTCTATATACTTTTTAAAACCTATATTCCCCTATAATAACTTTTCTCTTGCCCAAGAGGAAGGAGGATGGGGGAATACATAAATTTGAGAAAAAAAATTGAAATTAGCTGTTAGAAAGCAAGAAGGGTAAAGGTACCTCTACTTCCTTTTTTATTAAAACAGCAGCAATTCATATAAGAGTATGTCCAGCTTTTAAGTCTATGTTGGGATAATTCCAGAAGTTGCAAATTTTATTGAAGTTAGGCTGCCCTAGGCATAGCAATTCTCCCTAAACATTCTGTCTAATCAGAAATGCCACCCAGAGCTATCCAGACGCAGCTGCTTTTATAATGGTATGCTAATGGTTTTTGTGACTAAGTTAGAAGGCATGATAACGGGGTAGGGGAATGTCACCTCCTGAAAATGTAAAAGTATTATCTATGCAAATTATGTAGGTGCATATGCACCTTAAAGGGTTTCTTGACCCTCCCCACCATCCCCCCACAAAAAGGCTAAGAACCAACACCTGATTATAATAGTGAAAGTTCAATTGTGCAAGTTCAAGCATAAATAATGTAGTTTTTTTCAAGCATACCTCTGCAGGAACCAGTTTTTAATTTAATCACTGCCTTAATCAGCAGACCAGAGAAAATCTCTTTGAGTGAGGAAAACAAAGTGAGTCACCTCTGTGTTGATAAGGAGACTGCAGGACGAGGGGCACTGCTGTGAAGTAGGTATCAGGTGGTGCCTAGTCTATATTAGTCAGTGGAGCAATCAGAATGATTGCTGATCGCCTTGTTTTAGTGGCATCCCCAAGCACAGTCTAACATTTACGTCCCCAAACTGGGGGGCGGTGGGACAAAAAATGTATCTCACTATTTGTAGTGACTAGATAGAAAAGGAGAAAGTATCTTGTTTTTACACATGGTTGGCTGGCAAATGTGATACAGCTTCCTGTTTGTTTTAGGAGTATAAAATCAAATGTGTAAATCTCTTGGAGAAACATCAAATAATAAGAAATGTCGGTGCTGCATGGAACGGATGTCATGTCTTTGTAGAACACAAAAATGTTGGCCAGAAAGAAACATTATAGAACCTCTGGTAACACAAACCAATATGGCAGCCCAGGGAGATACTTTTAGACAATGAGCCCTGTAGAAACTGACACCCAAACAGCACACACCAAACAGTGTGGTGACCAGCACATTGGTTCTAGACATTGAATTCTAGCCTTCACTTTATGCAAATTCCATTTTGAACATTTTCTGACAGTAACTGAGATTCTTAAGATAAGGAAAATGAATCTGGGATGATCATTTTAATTTGACTGAACTCTGGGGTTAGGAACTATCAACCACAACGGATTCCAAAGCCCATGTCCTGCTCCACAGTGCAACAAGACTTTGCTCTAAAGGGCAGCAGGGAGATGGCCAGTTGAAACAGACATAATTTGTGGCTCAGCTCATGCCAACTACACCTCATTTGAATCCACATTTGTCTAAAGTAGCTGAATAAAATGTTGGCCAGAAACAGCCTTAAATCCTTTTTGAAAGAAGGGAAGGGGGAATGAAATTGGCCTGATTGACATTTCCGTAACACGCAAAAATGAGAAACCCAAGTTAAAGAGGCTGTAGGAGAACAGAATTTGCCACCCCAAAACATGTCTCTTTGACATATTATTTTAAACTGGTTACACTTTCTAAGAAATAGCAGACATGGGAAAAATTCTGAAAACCAAATAATAGTTACCCTTTTGGAAGAAACATTTATCAGGGAAATCTTCATTTGTAAGGGTGTCTCCAGGGCTATACCAGGAAGAGGAGGATGATCTGATCTCTAGAAACCCTCATCAATGGAGAAGATGACGACTAATCTACATAACAACCTTACCCTAGCTTACAGTGCTTTTCCTGGTCACCTCCCATAACTGACGCTCATCCTCTTTTAATCTTTAGCTGAGGATGGTACTGAAAGCGAGGGAGTTGGTCACTTGGGGGAGTTACTCAGTTTTCCTGGGTCTCTACCATGTATACATGTTGTTTACTTCTGTTTGCTTTTCTCCTGTTAATCTGTCTCATGTCAATTTAGTTCTTAGACCAGCCAGAAGAACCTAGGAAAGTAAAGGAACATTTCTTACCAAAGCCTAGTCCCAAGTTGCTGATGTACATGAAGCCTCAGAACAAATAAAAGCAATGGAGACTGAACAGGCAATGACCTTGGTTGACATACACGACGAGCAATAGTAACGATAAAACCAAGTAGTGAAGGAACTTTAAATTTTTCTAGATCATTTATTACACCTAGAAGGGGCACTATTATCCTTTTTAAAGGTAATACATAAACATGATACAAAAAAAGTTAGAAGGACAAAATGGTATAGAGTGAAAAGTAAGTTTTCTTCCTATACCACTCCCCCCCGCCTGCCCCCCAAGGTTACTTATCTCCAGCAGCTCCTCCTGAGACGGTCCACATGCACAGGAGCAATGAAGCACTATTCTGCATACCTGGCCTTTTTTGTTTTTTAAACTTAAGGCAGATTCTACCATTTTTTAAAAAGTCCCACCACCCCTTGTGATGAATTGGGAGATTGGGATTGACATATATACACTAATATGTATAAAATGGATAACTAATAAGAACCTGCTATATAAAAAAATAAAATAAAATTCAAAAATTAAAAAAAAAAAAAACTCCACCACCCTTAAGTCTCCAGGGGCATGGGAAGGTAGCAAATTTTTTCTTTTTCTCATTCCTGAAATCACTTACTAAAAAGGAAACAGGAGAAATCCTCCCTACCATGCATGACTGCCAGTCAGTTTCATTCTTTTTTAATCTTATTTAGGTTCCACTCTGAGAAAAGATGACAAAGGAAACTAGGGTTGGTGTTAATCGTCATGAACATTCCACTGAAACCTTCACTTTGCCATAAATTAATGCTTTCAGACATAGAATGCTACACAATCATGTTCATTTTCCAGAGATTAGATGCTCCAGAAGTCTCACTGAGAATATTTTCACAGAAACACAAGGGTCTTGAGATACATGGATGGGGCTGCCCGTGGCCCAGGCAACTTGAAACAGCACATTTTATAAATGCTGCTTGTCCCACTGCCCTCAACAGCTGCACTGGTTTCCCGTTCTTTTGTCATTTCCGCAAAAGGCCTGAAGAAAAAAAGAAAACAAAACAAAAAACACAAGCATGGAGAAAAAGTGGAAATGTTTACAAAGAAGAGAATCTTGAGGATATTCAAAAGCCTTTGGAGAGGCTAACCTGAGGCTCCCAGGGCAGTCAGAGATGGGCCCCGAAGCCCGAAGCCCGGCAAGAGGGAGGAGGCCGGCAGGCGTTGAGGTGGTAACTGTGGGAAGGGGACAAAAGTGTCTACGGGGGCTGGAGATACCCAGACTAAAGAGACTTCCCAGGTAACCTGAAAACGGAAAAACCAAGGAGCCCAGCAAGAATATGCTGGAAGCTCAGTGGGGCAGTTTCTCTGCGAATTGGACAAAACCAATACAGGAGAGCTGTATTTTGTGCCAGAAGCCCAAACAGATGAAAATGTGTATGTTCAAAATATGATTTTCTCATATCAATGGATGACGGTTCAGGGGTATGGGTGGTCCTGAAACACATACGTCTACGACAACCATCACTTCAACCATCATCAGGTCTATTTGTGCAGCTTTATTATCTTGTAGCATTTATCTTTGGTACTTCAAAGATACCCAAAATGTTTCCTAAATTGTGGTCCTGCAAATCACGGTGCCTGTTTGGCCTTTTCATAAAATTACATCACAACTTTCACCGCAAAATTACTGATTTTCGGGCATTGCTTTCCACTCAGTGAACCTTCATTTAATGAACTTTTGAATATGATCATAGAATGAAAAAAATCTGAAACGTATTAACAGTGAATTAAACTTCATCAAAATGGCTGGTGGAAGTTCTAGTGCATATAAAGAACAGAGTAGCTTACAGGCTATTATTGGCAAAGGATGCTGGATCCTTCTGCTTGCCAGCCAAACAGCCACGTGCCAAATGCATAAATGCAGTTTATAATTCACTCAGCTGGCCAGATTTTAAATCATGCAATTCTAAAACTAATTTTCTTGATTTGGGGGAGTCACAGTATTTCCTTTTTTTTTTTTTTTTTTTTTTTTAAACATAAGGTGAGGCTTTATTACTACTGTCATATCATCTCACTTGAATAATTTATATTTACATTACATGAAATTATCCCTTATTCATTAGCGTGTGTCTTCATTTACTTCTTAGTAGGGATTTTATATGGAAAATCCACTCTTTGCCTTTCTTTTCTATGTCCAAATCCTACCTATTCCTCCCTTCTCTCCCTGAGTGATCGCATCCAGTCTCATAGCTTCAAATACCATCTACATGCTGATGACACTCAAAGGTACCATTTCCAGCTCCAGCCAACTCTAAATCTCTCTAAGAAAATCGAACGGGCATCTCAAACTTCATATGCCCAAACGGAACTCGCAGGATCCTCCCCAAACCTCCCTCTTTGGTCCCCATCTCAGTAAAGAGCATCATTATATTCACCCAGCCAAAAACACTGGGCTTATTCTTGGCTTTTATTTTTGCTCAAACCACACACCCAACTCAGCAGGCTCTGCCTTCAAAATATACCCCGAGCTTGACCAGTTCACATCATTTTATAACCACCACACTAATCCAAGCCACGCCCTTATCTCTCGCCTAGGCCGGAAGGGCCTCCTACAGGTCACAAGGGTTCTATTCTTGCCCCCAAAGTCTATTCTCCATTCAGGACCCAGAGAAATAATTTTAAAGCTCAAAGAAGATCATATCACTATTCTACTCAAACTTCTCAAAAGGTATCCAATCACACTCTGGGTGTTGGAGTAAATCTAAACTCCTTATCATACCTACAAGATCTGGCTCCCACCTACAACTGATCTCATTTCATATCACTCTCCCCATAACAACCCCCCATTCAAGGCCAGCCAAATTGGCTGCCTTCCTGTCCCTCTATCACGCCAAGCTCAGCCTACACCAAGGCCTTTCTTTTTGCTTGCTGTTCCCTCCGCTAACCACTTCCCCCCAGATCCCTGCACTCCATCCAGATCTCTGCACAAAATTTCTACCCCCCCCTACACACACACAGACCTTCTCAGACCTCTTTCAAAAAGAACCCCTCACTCTTTGTATAGCACTTATTATCACCTGAAATTATATTATCTACTTAGTTATTTCCTTCATTCACAAAACAATATTTAGTGAGCACTTACCACGTTTATGTGCAAGGTGCTCTTCTAGGAGCTGAGAAGACAGCAGTGAATAAGCAAAGATCCCTGCCCTCATAGAGGTCACATTCTTGCTTGTCACCCCACTCGAATCTAAGCTCCAGTCTGTCTGTGACCACCGGGTCCCCAGTGCCCAGAGCAGTGCCTTGGCACAGAGTAGGCATTCATACATATTTACCAAATGGCTGAAGCATCCCATCCGCCTGAGACCATCTGCTTCCCTGAGGACTCCCACCACAGAGTTCTTCCTAACAGATGGGTCTCTGACTGAGGGACCCAGAATGTCCACTGTGTCCCTTTAGGCACAGCAATGGGGACAGTCAGCCTCCCATACCTGAGTTGGGTCCCTAACCCTGGGCCTGACTAACTGTCCTTCCTTTCTGCCCCACCAAGGCACCCTGCAAGCTCCCCAGGTGGCCATGCCACGGGTACACATCTCACTGGGTCGTAAAAGCACCTGGTCCACGCGGTGGGAGCGGACCAGGCAGTCAGCAGCAAGCCAGCCAGCTTCTCTCAACAAAGGGCGGCTGGACTCGAGACGCACGGGTCATACTGCCTCCCTGGCTCAGTGTCCTGCCCTCAGTACTCACGTGAGACCTTCACCATCAACTAGCTAGCACGCCTCAAAGTGCTGCCAGCACTGGAACACACTGGTGTTAAAGACGTGGTTTTGCCTCTTTCAACTGCCACAGATGCAAGACATTTACCTGCTATGATGAGTAATTAAGTTTCTTTCCGGGGGGAAAAAGGAAGAACATTTGTTAACTGTGAAATTATCTGATCGCAAATAAAAATGAAGGTAATTGTGAAACATAGTTAATTTATCTTTCTAAAAAATGGTAGCTGGAGTGGTAGGAAGGAAAAAAAGGAAAATGAAAATCTCTTGAAGAACCACTCTGGAGGACTCAAAATCGGTATTTAAAACCCATGTTTCCAACCTATGTATTCACATCTCAATTTGTTAGCACAGAATTGCCCAGCTCTACATCTCAGAGTCAGATAGGATTACTCTGTATTTGCTCAGCATTTTATTCCCTTGGAAGCATTCTCATATAATTTTTCAGCAGGGCAGGATTCATTTCTCTGTCTGGGGGCCCAGCGAAGCCAAACAATGCACCTAAGATCCCACAATAAGCAGAACGAAGTAGGTACCAGAACCCAGATATGCCTAGGCCCATCCCAGTGTCCTTCCTTCTCTAATAGAAAGGACAGTGTGGTTCTCTGAAAAATCACGTTCTACAGTCCACTGAAAACATGTCCCTTCACCGCAGCAGCAGGAAAAAAAACACACACACATACATATTCACCAGTGGTTTAAGGTGCTGGAAAGACGCATTGGTCCTGGAGCTGTGGGCAGAGAGAAGGTCTCACAAACTCTTCCAATAAATGCCACTCCTGCAATGACAAACATACAAGGCATCTGCTGTGAATAGGGCATCCTGTGGCCTCTCTCCAAGGAGGCCATCCAAATACCAATTGCCAGGCACCCTGTTTAGACTCAAAGCCTCCCTCCTCATCTTCCAGCCCCACTTCCTTCTTACCCTGACTTCACCCAGTAGAAGCAGAATCTTCAGTTCACTGGTTGAAATGGTCCCCATTAGAATCAATGGACCTTGGACAGAAAGAAGCTCTAGAGATCATTTATAATAGATGTCGAGTGGGTCACATCTAGCCTACAGAGATATTATATTAATCTGCAGGATATGCCTAGAAATTTGAGGCAAAACTTAAAAATCAGAGATGTCACATAAAAACCCAGACTTCGGGCTTCTCTTTAAAAAAAAAAAAAAAAAAAAAGAGGATCTGTCAAAATAGCCCATGTTCATGTCTGGAAATGATCAGCTGGTGCTAAGTAGCAGCTGCCCTTCACAGGCAGGCTTGGCTATTCCAATACGCCACAGTCGCTACCACTCCCTATTGTCACAGAGAAAAGCTGTGATGATCACTGTCCTTGCGTTATTTTGTTCGTGGTACAGCAATATTTCCTTCTACCTCTGATTCTAACAAAAGTAGGAACACAAAAAAGGGGCTGAGTTCTAAGAGGAAAAAGAATGGTATAGCACATATAGCAACTTAAGTTAGGAACCTCAGTCCTGTAGACATTTGCAACCCCTGAACAAGAACAACACTCCCATTTCATACAAGTGTAAGCAGAAAACTAACTTACCCACTCCCACAGTTAGAATTTGCTCTGCCTTTAGACCCTAGGTCCAATCCAGGACTCTTTTGCTATGCCCCATTGCACAGTAATCTTATGTTACAAAGCAAAAAGCAAATTTTATGTGTGTATACACACACACACACACACACACACACACATATGTATGTGTTTCCCTTGAAGCTAGATACTCAATTCAAGGAACTACAGTTGAAGTATCTAACCTACTCTGTACTAAAATGCTTGCCATACCTTCATCTGCCAAAGAATATAAGAGTAAGTTATATCAGGTTCCCTAAGGGCTTGTTTCCTAATGTGACATTTTCAATAAAACGTTACTGCTTTAAGCACAAAAGTAGTTCTCACAAATACCATAAATCCGCTACTTCAAAAGTGCTCAGTTAACGTTCCAAACTGTCTGAAACACTCCTTATGCTAGAAAAATGTCCTTTAATATGCATCTTGAATACAAGGCTATCAATAAGCTTATGTATAGGTACCAACACCGTAATAAATGAACAATGTTCAATGATAAGGTCATGGAGGGAGTTATTTATATCGTCCCCTCAAAGCATGTATTGATTCATTCACTCAGCAGATATTTACTGAACCCTATTACATGCCAGGCAGTGCACGAGGTGATGGATACACAAAGATGAACACACCCAGTCCCCTAAGTGGCTCTGTCTGGGTAAAAGATCCAGACACTCAAAGACTTCTAAAACAATGGGTAAACGTAAAGATCTGGGTAGGCACAGGTGCTGTGGGAGCCCTAAGCAGGGGTTCCTAGTGCAGCTGAGGTGAAGAGATGCTTCCCAGCACGGACAGAGGCCTGAGGGAAGCCTACAGCAGGGATGGGAGTGGAGCAGTCGGGGGGTGAACCGAGGGAAGGAGGGAATGACAGGGACAGTGTGGGTAAAAGCGAAAAATATGAACAGCCCCTCCCTCCGATTGAGTCTTGTCCAGATTTTGTATCACCTTATGGGTCTTAAAACCCCCCACCTTATGCCACCTGACACAACATCTGCCGAGACTTGATGCACAAGCCCCACACGTGCACCCATGGAAGTTGATCTTGCCAAGTGCCCATATCAACAATGCCACCAAGCCTTTGTGTCGGAACCACCATCTTCCAGTAATTCGCCAAAATGACCAAAACAAAGGGAAAGAGGAGGGGCACCCGCTACATGTTCTCTAGGCCTTTTAGAAAACACGGAGTTGTTCCTTTGGCCTCATACATGCGAATCTACAAGAAAGGTGATATTGTAGTTATCAAGGGAATGGGCACTGTTCAAAAAGGAACGCCCCACAAGTGTCCCCATGGCAAAACTGGAAGAGTCTACAATGTTAGCCAGCATGCTGTTGGCATTCTTGTAAACAAACAAGGGCAAGATTCTTGCCAAGAGAATTAATGTGCATATCGAGCATATTAAGCACCCTAAGAGCCGAGATAGCTTCCTGAAACGGGTGAAGGAAAATGATCAGAAAAAGAAGGAAGCCAAAGAGAAAAGTACTTGGGTTCAGCTGAAGCGCCAGCCTGCTCTACCCAGAGAAGCACACTTCGTGAGAACCAATGGAAAGGAGCCTGAACCGTTGGAACCCACTCCCTATGAATTCATGGCATGACAGGTGTAAAGAAAATAAGAGACCTGAACTGTTTAAAAAAAAAAAAAAAAAGCCACCAATTCAGCCCTGCTGCCTGGCAATGTCCACCTTTCACATCCTCAGGGCAACAAATACTGTGCCAGAGTCTGCAGGACCCAAGAAACATGGGGGTAGAAACACTGAGCCTTCTAGTATTTCCAGAACTTCCATGATGTCTAAGAAGACAGTAAACAGATTTTTTTTCCTGTGCCATCACAGGACGGCCTTGCCTCCATCTCAGGATCTGGATTTCTACAGACAGAATCTACTATGCGGTCGAGCCTCAAGCAGCAAGTTTTGTGAGAAAATGTTCCAGAATATCTGCCCATCAAAACGCCCAGGTGGAGCTCCCCTTTTCTTCATGGACTAAAAAGGGAGGAGCCGCCAGCCCTGATCTAGGCTGAGGCAAAGCCAAGGGGCAGCATCTCTGAAAGACAAGCGTTAGGAAAGGGGCATAAAGAGGAGTGAAGACCAAATATGTGGCCATGGTTAGGGTTCAGGGTCAAGGTCCGTTCGAGAAAATAAGGAAGCATCCCTGGATCTTAACTGGTGGGCAGGTTCCCAAATCTGGCTGAAAATTAGAATCACCTAGAAAACTAGAACAGTTTCTTGGGCCTCAGACCCATTAAATCTGAATTTCTGGTTTGGAGGCACAGGAACTCTTCAGGTGATTGTGATGCCTAGACTCTGATACTCATTTGGAAAAGGGTATCTTTCACCCTTTTCCAGAACACTCTTTCACCCTCTAGAACGATCTCAACGTTATTAGTTCAGCATCTTGCCAGCAGGATTCAAGGATCCAGGCTTTGGGGGAGTTGTACATCCTTAGTATGTTTACCCACTCCCTAAATCACACCGTCACAACCATCACTTTACTCCTTTTTATTTTAAATAAAAATAGAAGGCCAGCAGCCAGGATGGCAACTGGGTAAGTGAAGCCAGCCTCCCTCTCTGCCCTTGTCGCTATATATCATGACCCGATGCCAGGGCCTCCAGATGATCTACTGGAGTTGTCCAGTCTCAGCAGATCTGAGCCCTTGTATACCTGCGTAGGCTCACCCTGGCAGAGCAAAGGGTCGGGGAGCATCTGGTCACCAAGGTGGCCTTTGAGGAACAGCTCCAAGGCACACAGCACTCTGATCAGATCCTTACTGCCCACCAAAGAAAGAGCAGGACACTGCAGATCAATGCAATGCCTGGAAACCTGCCAAGCCAGCCGAGCACTTCTCTTCCCAGATTTCCACTTGTGGTCAAGAAACGACCTGAGCAACCTCAAGCAAAGAATGGCAAAGTAAATGCTGTGAACCACAAGGATGACAGATCAGAGTAAGTCAGTTCCCTGAATGGACCAGCCTCCAGAGATCTCTTCCCCGACATCACCAGATGCTACTAGGTGACCTTCAGACAGCCCAGCACCAGAGAAACCCATGGCTGACCAAGGTCAGCCTTCCTGACTGCAAGGCCCAGCAGCAATCCATAGTATCCTTCACGAGAACAAGGAGACACTCAAGCATCCCCTTCAACCTAAGGGCCCTCCACTTCAGCCATAATGCAAATTTGGAAGAGCACAGGTGAGGCAGGAAGTCTAGGAAAAGCACAAGATACTAATTTATCCCTTCTGGGGAGAAAAGCAATCCAATATTTCTTGCAGTACCATTATATCCTTGCCTAAAACAAGACCATTCTCTGACCCAACCCTCCAAAAGATGTCACAAGAGTTGTTCAAGGCCCTGCCAAACACCCTGAACCATCACCTTCCTCATCTACATCCCCATCTCTAGCCTATCCCAAGAACACAGAACAATCCTGGATGTTGTGAAAGTCACCTTAGCCACCTTCATTCCTACTCAACATCAATCCAACAATCCAACCAGCTCTGGACCAATGGGAGCCTCTCTGGATACATGTTTTCCTAACTACCATGTATCTCTCCTTCAGAGCACAAATCACTTATTTTTACATTGTTTTCCCACTAACCTATACGTATGGACAAGGACCATGTCAACATTTGTTTTGTCTTTTTGTTGTTGTTGTTTAACCTCTTTTGTTTGCTTGACTTACGATCACTGTATCCCAATAGTGACTTCAAATCCTCTAGGTTCCTTCAAAATATACCCCAAATTTCATACCTTCCAGCTAAAAGATGACCAAGTCAACCCATTCCCTAACTACTCAGTCTTGCCACTGGCCTCTGGAATCTAAGCATCCACTAATTAGTCCACTAATTTAGTGGACTAGGAAGGACCCTGCTCAGAAGGCTAGTCTAGTACTGGTAAAGCACTAACCCAGTTGGACTCCCAAGGTCAAGTTCACCCGCAAAGGCCAAAGTCAGCACGGAAAAGTCTACCAGGTGATGAGGAGAGAAGAAGAGAGTCAAGATGTGTAATCTGAGGTTCCTAGTGGACCCTAACCAGGGTCTGACACTAACGCTCAACCTAATGTTCAAAGCACCCGTACTCTGCCTCGTTTCTATCTCACTGGGAATCTGATAATTCTAGTTATGAGGCATGACATGACATAGCTTCAAATTTCTGGGACTGCTTGATGCCAGAGCTGTTTCCTATTACTCTTCAGCTCCTAGAAACTTTTGGGTCCCTGACCATTGCCTGGAATTCTGGCTTCATTTCCTGCCCCAACCCCTGCTACTTTGTGTGTGCCCTAACTCCACCTAACTATGCGACCTTGATGCATCCTGCCCATGGCACTCACCTAGTTCCTGGCTCTGTCCCCTCCGCACACCCTTCCACCCCCCAAAGCCTGGCACATAGGAATGTCTGCTGAAGGTAACTCGACCTTACCTACCTGCTCTCCTGCCTCTCAGACTTGGCCCCTCTCTCCTTGTTCTGAGTCCAAGGCCCAACTTTCTTCCCAAGCTCATGGGAGACTCCCCTCCCTCACAAATTCCAACTCCTCCATCAACAAACCCAGACAGTCCAGGGGAGAAAAATCAATCCCCAACTGGCCTTGAGGCTGACCAATTTGGGAAGGAAACAACTCACAATAGTTATCTTTCCTTTTTGTGTTTTTAAAATCACACTGCCTTAAATCACACTGCCTTTAATGCTTTAACATGACTTCACTCCTGTTTTGACCTTGGAAAGCACTTCCCTATTTCTCACAGCAAATCCCACTGGGGCCGGGGCCAGACCCAGTGCCATATCCTCAGGACCTGAACAGTACTGAAGCTTCCGAGATGCTCAATGCCCAGATGGCTCCTATGTCCAAACACCACTCACCTCTAGTCCCACTGCTCCGCTGTCCCCTTTTCCCACCCATTAGCAGAAGAAAGTGGATCTTTGGGAGCTTTTTATAGTTCTCCCACCTACTCCACAAATTCAGTAGGAGGCAGAATGAAGTTTCCAAGTTCTCTGAATGACACAAAGCTCTTAAAGTAGAATAAAATTAGTTGAAAAATAGCAAGATGATTTTTATCTCCTTTAAAAAAAAAAAAAAAAGCACACCTACTTTAAATGATTCACAGTGACTTCATACTTTCTTCCACTGGAATATGCTTTTCTTCCTCCCAAAGGTGGTCGTACCCTCCCTTTCTCCCCATCCAGTCCTAAAACAAGATACCTCCACAGGATACCTGTTCTGATTTGCGGGCTCCCAAGAAAATTTTTCCTTTTTTTTTTTTTTAACTGAAGTACAGTTGACTTACTAACACACCATTTTGTGTTAGTTTCAGGTGTACAGCAAAGTGATTCAGTTATACATATATTCTTTTTTAGATTCTTTTCCCTTTATAGGTTATTACAAAGTACTGAGTATAGTTCCCTGTGCTATATAGTAGGTCCTTGTTGGTTATCTATTTTATATATACTAGTGTATATATGTTAATCCTACACTCCTAATTTATTCCTCCCCCAAACAGGGGACACTTCACAAATTTGTGTCATCCTTGTGCAGGGGCCATGCTAATCTTCTCTGTATCATTCCAATTTTCTCGTGCTGAAGCAAGCACGAGAAAATGTTGACGATAAACAAGTCAGGCAATATTCCTGTCCCCTGGATGGGATAAATAATTACAGACTGAAAGTAGTTTTTGCTGGTGGGACTAAAGTTAGGTAGTCAGGGCTGGCCTCAGTTAAGAAATGTTATTTGATCTGAGCTGTCACTGGTGAGAATACCCCAGCCATGGCGAGAGACAGGGAAAGAGCTCTACAGGTAGAGAGAGGAGCAAATGCAGAGACTCTCGGGGGAGAAGCCTCGGAGCCACCTACAGGGGGTACTCTTCCAACTCATCTCCAATACCCCAGCTTCCCCCTGCAGCCTCCATCACCACCAATCAGCTCCCAGCTCAGCTGTGTGGCCCCACCAGGCCTAAAGTCAAAACCTTTGCTCAGGCCACTCCCTCTGCTGCCTCGGTACCTGTTAGCTCCTTCTTGCCCCTCAAGGCCCCCGTGGTTGGGCCCAGTGCCCTTGCCCTCTATCCCACAATCATGATATATTCTGAAGTCCCATTCTTCTGTCTGGTTCCCCCAACTGACTGTTCCTTGATCACTGGGGTCCAATCTAACTCATCCCTGTTGGCCCAGAACCTGACACATAGGTGGTACTCAGAAAAGGTACACTAAATTGAAGTACCTCACATGCACACACAAGTGAGTACATATATAAACTGGTGAAATCTGCATAAGGACTGTAGGTTGCAACAGTGCCCATTTCCTGGTTTGGATGCTGTACTAGTTACGTAAGATGCCACTACTGGGGGAGGCTGAGGGAAGGACACACAGGACCCTGTATCTTTTGGCGGTGGGGCAAATTCCTAGCAGTCTGTATTTCTAAGGTTAAAACTTCTTTTAAAACCCCAAAGATTTTACTTTTTAAATACTCTGATTTGTGGCTTCTCCTTAATAATAGGAAGATCTGGTGACATTGGGCCTCCAGGCCAACAGCTGGATGGGGCTGGGCAGTAGCTGTTCCCCCTTACATGGGCATGGCTCTCAGATTCCTCTCCCAAAACACCAAGGCCAAGTGTCAGTTGCTATTTATCATGGTGCCTGCAGTGCTTTTTCTCTTAGAAATACTGCTCTACCAAGAGTAGGAAAATGAAAGACCAAGAGGGTCTTTTATTTCCAGAAAAAAGGGAGACATTTTACATTTTTGTGAAAGTGAAAAACATTCCTGTGAGTTTCGATTTGAAATCCCCTACCCTTCACCACATGTTACCTGCTCGGCCTGAGGCATTTGAGGTTTGGACCCTGTACTGCAACTCTTTAGGACCAAATTTTTTACTCTAAGTCAGCAAATAAATTTTAAAACCAAACCACTGGAAAAGAACACAGCTTAAGTACACAGTATCCCATTCTGCCCTAAATATTTTGGTTCTTTCATCTCACCTTTCCTGAGAACACAGGATCCTGCTCTCAGACACCAAAAGAGAAGGTGCCACCCCTTATGCATGATCACATCCAGATAAATAAGCAAGATCTTGTTTTTCCACTGAAACTGCAGTTCTGTTTAGCAGGGGAGGGAAAAGGCCCTCAGGGCATGCCTTCCCCGACCTTTCCCTTCACACCACTACCATCACCACCCCCCAAAAGGAACGTGCTCGGAATGCAAGTGTCCCTGAAAGGGGGTGAGGCCAAGGCACAGAACGCCAGTGAACTGCCCAGTGAATGATTTTAGAACAGTGTTTCCAATCAGGCTACAGAGAATCACCTGGGGCTCTAGACGACGTTCCTCAGGTGACACTCTTGCAGACGGCCCAGGACTGATTCATCCTGTGGCGTTTGGAAACCATTAATTTAGAAAACTGTGACCCCTTGCTACCCTGGGCAGTCGGCCAAGACACACCTCTCAGGCCAAGAGATGCCAAAGCTGTGCAGTCCTGTAAGGCGGCCACTAGCCACACGTGGTCATTGAGCCCTTGCAATGTGGCTGGTGTGACTTGAGATGTACTGTAAGGGGAACATAGACACTGGATTTTGAAGACGTGGTATGGAAAAAAAACGTAAAATAGCTCACTGATTTTTTAAAAAATACTGATTATATATTGAAATAATATTTTAGATATACTGGGTTAAAAATATATAGTTAAAATTAATTTCATTTCTTTTCACCTTTTTAAGTGTGGCTACTAGAAAAATCTTAAATGACATATGTGGCTTACATCTGTTACACAGCCACGCTTGAGGAGACACTCAACATTCTAGTGGGCATTAACAATCCTATTGGAAAAAAAATAAGGACGCTGGTCAGGCCTGTCACCTACCAAGTGCATGATCCTCAGCAGGTTCTCGATCTCTTGGCAGCTCAGTTCCTCCCAGACACGGGCATGAGAGCACCCAGCACGCTGGGCCCAGGGGAGCATCATAAAAGTAACCGGAAGCACCAGGCTGACATCTTCCCGAAGCTGGGACTCAACACCTGTGACCTTCCTCGCCCTCCTCCTTCCCTGACTGCTTCAAGTCCGTAAAATTTGAACCCAGGATCTCCTGGCATCAAATTTACTAACCACAGTGTGCAGAACTGGGCTGTGACTGCAGATGGACGGCACAGAGGGTCTCCATCCAGAGGGTACAAAGGAATCACCTGAGGAGCCCTAACCCCGCCCACCCCCACCCCCCAACCAGAGGCTCTGACTGTCCACTTGGTGTGGGACCAGGGAGGCACACTGCTCATGAGAACCTTGGAACGTTCTGGTGCCCATGGCCTAAGAGTCCCTCTGAGACACTGACGTGGCTGAGGAACTGTGACCAAAACCATTAGGGCTGCCTTGGGACTTCCCCAGCCTGCAGTCAGCAGGCCAGCCTGAACAAGGCAGGTGTGGCCCACGGAGAGGCCAGGAGCTGACCAGGGCCCTTCCCCAGCAGAGGGCTACTTTCCTGACATCTTGTAAAGCTAGGCTGGAAATGATTGTCTGCCCTGGATGTTGTTTCAAACGGCGGCTGACACTTCCTGCCTTCACACAAGGCCCTTTAAGAGGATCTAAAAGTACAGACAATTTCCAAGTGCCCAACAGCTTGGCAATTGGGCTAAAAAGACCAGGCTGCTTAGCACTCCCACCAGCAACACACAAGAGGGTCCAGGACAGGTCCTCTCTCTGCCCTTGCCTGGTACCCAAAACACCAATGCTTGCCTCAACTTTCTGGATGTCAGGCCAATCCTTCAGGCTCTTCTGCAGAAGTGTCTCTCCTGCTTTCCTAGGAGCCCAGAAAGAGGCCAGGACTTCCATGGACAGACCTGCAAGTTCCAGTAGCCTGTTTATTCTTCTGGGGCCTTCAACCACTGGAAGAAGTCATCTTACCAAACACGAATGCCAGATAGGCAGAGCGCACAGATCAATCCAACCCCAGGAGGCACGCCGGCAGAAGACAGAACTTTATCTCAACCAAACAGTCACTGCTCCTTCCCTTGGATTTAAAACCTTCTCTGTGCTAAGCCATCTCCATCTCAAACCAGTACAAAAGAGCAATTTCCTGGAGAACAAAAATTTAAATATCTTTCCCAGTATTTCTGTCAGTAAAATATGATCATGAAACTCAACTTATTCTTCCTTCTTAGGGCAACTCTCTCTATGAAAAAAAAAAATACAATGTGAACGAAACACTACATTTTCTCCACCGAGTCTGAACTGCCTCATATTTTTTTGGAAATCGGGTACAAAGTGAATAAGTACCAAATCTGAGAACTCCAATATATTTTTTATTTTTAATGCAGGAAAATGATCTGGGGTTTGTTCATAGTAATACAAACTACACGCTGACTCTGGCACATCAGCCCTGGGCCCCTGGACCCCAACCACAGAGTATTTTTCCAAATCACCCACCCCCACCACCAGAAGTCTGCTTCTCGCATTCTTCTGCCCCACAGTTGGCCTCTGTCTCCCAGATAGAACATGCCAGAGTAGCATGAACATAACTGAGTCTCCATGTAGCCCTGTCTTCACTTGGGAGCCATGTAAGCAAACAATCCAGCCCAAACATAAAACTCAAAATGTTATTGATCTCTTGAACACCAATGGGAAGGAATTAAATTCTTAATGTATTGGGAACTGTCTTTAAAACCCCTCTTCCTTCTCTACCACTTGGTATCCCATACAGAGAGAGCAGCTATCCCTCTAAAGGCTCTTCTCTTCATCTTCCCACTCTCCCCAACTCCCAGCTCATACACACTTTCCCTCTCCTTTCCTTTAGCCTCTGTTCCTCCTCCTCACACACAAGTATTGGGTCTTTTCAGATACAAATACAGGCCCTCCTTACATGCATTCACATATCCACACTCACACAAACTCTGACCGGCCCACCTCTTGGTCCTCCAGCTCATCCTCCACTCATTGCCTCTATATAAATAAGGACCAGGAACTGAGCTAACCAAGAGAAAATTCTCCTTAAAAGGTAGGGTAACTGGGAAAGCTGAGTAATAGACAACAATTATGTTTAACAGAGAGAAGAGGAGAAAGTCTATGAACACTCGCAGTGCCATGTGGCAAAGGGGTAGAGTTAAATGTCACCACTCAGATCAGAAAATATGCTCTTTATACCCAGATTATACCGCTGCTGGAGAGACAGCCCCCACACAGCCATGAAGAAGCCAACCCATCTTGGCTTCCAAGCGCTTCCGGTAACACACTGGCTGTGTATATCCATCACTACAATAATGGGATAAAGTAGTATATGGAGAGGGGTATTTCCTAGGTCTCTGTCCACAGCAGAGATTCATCCTGGTGCTTGAAGAAGTCACAATGATCTGAATATGTGGAACAGTGGGCCTAGCACCATAAAGGACTTCTGAGATGGCTCTGCTTATGCAATGGCCTTGTTCCTTTGTTCATCACACACAGGGGCAGTGAGGAGGAAGAGGGAGAAACTGGACTTCCCTGGTGGCGCAGTGGTTAAGAATCTGCCTGCCAATGCAGGGGACACGGGTTCGAGCCCTGGTCTGGGAAGATCCCACATGCTGCGGAGCAGCTAAGCCCGTGCGCCACAGCTACTGAGCCTGCGCTCTAGAATCCGTGAGCCACAAGTACTGAGCCTGCATGCCACAACTACTGAAGCCCACGTGCCTAGAGCCCATGCTCCTCAACAAGAGAAGCCACTGCAATGAGAAGCCCATGCACCACAACGAAGAGTAGCCCCCACTTGCTGCAAATAGAGAAAAGCCCACGTGCAGCAATGAAGATCCAACGCAGCCAAAAATAAATAAATTAATTAATTAAAAAAAAAAAAAAAAAAAAAAGGAGAAACTATGATGAGAATGACCCAGGCTCTACTTTCAAGGAAGCAAGTACAGGCCATAAGAGCCATACAAGGTAAAAATTGATGAAAAGTTATGTCTGCTTGTGAAGGAAGTTAAGAGGAGAGATAAGGGACAGCTGCAGGGCACAATTGAAAGAATGCCAACCTATATGCTGGCTCTACTAAGAATGGCCTTAGGCAAGTTGCTATACCTCTCTGAGCCTATTTCCATGCCTGTAAAATGAGAAGGCTGGCCATAGGTGATCAGAGTTCCTTTCCAGCACTGATATTCCACAGCTCTGATTTTAAGGATACCGGCAGTGGGGGTCGTGAACAGGTGGAGAACAGAATAGAAATGCAGACAGGACGAGGAGTACAAACGATCAGAAAATCTTAATTATTATGATCACTGTCGCTCTATGAAAATAATCACTGTACCTTCTAAAGCTACAGTTGTCAAGTGTGGCCAGACTTACAGGTAGGTTTCTGGCCCATTAATCTTAATACCAGAACAACATGCCCAGTGTACTTGGAGCAGGCCATTTGCTTATGAAGACACATTAAGGGCAGGGCCTTCCTCCCACGGTGCTGAGACCCTTCCTCATCCTAATGAAGGCCAGAGTTCAGACTTCCTGGTTTGCAAATGAGCAGATAGACTCGGAGAGCCTGAATGACTCCCCCAAGTCACACAGCTTGGACGGGCAGAACCCGGGGGGAAGCCCAGATTGTCTGACTCCCCACCTACTGATAAATGCCGATGAGATAACTGTGTGGGAGTCCTGCAAAGCTTGGACACTTAGAAACTCCACGCAGATGCACCTAACAGGTCCAAAAGGATGGGGTAGGATTCTGTAAAAGGGGAGCCAAGAGCAGCCTCCCCTTCGTCCACCACCTTGACAAGCAGGTTCATCACCAGCTCTGGGGGTTGGTATCTACCTAATACCCCGTTACACATACACGTTCCCATCTTTAAGCAATGCAGGTGGTGGCCTGTACTCTAGAACTGAGGTACTCCAGGTCCTGGGGTGCAACTGAAATCCTGTGCAAAGACCCAACCACTTTCTAAATGCATATCCACAGGCAAGTCACTAAACATCTCAGGGCTTCAGTTTCCTCATTTGTAGAATAGGGATAACAACACTCCACACCTCATAGGGTTATGAGGAGGATTAAAAGAGGTAATACATGTAAGTGCTTAGCACAATGCCTACAACATAAATGTTATTATCACTGCACTTTTTCTGGGGAAGAGTCCAGACACCTGGGGTGCAGGGGCTCGGCCGCAGTGCCAGAAGCCCTCCTCCTGCACCCTGATGGGCCCGGATAGAGTGGGTTTATTCCTGAATGTGTGGAAATTGGAGTTGGGATCTGGTTCTGTCCTTTTTAATTTCCCACTCTTAGGGTGGAGTCCTTAAGGGATCCAAGGAGGCATTTCCCAGCCATAGAAACGCCTATTTAGTGCCTCCAGTGCAATTCACCAGAGTTCTTTTTCTCCTGCTCTCCAGCAGAGAAAGCCTCAAACCCCTTCCTTCTGGAACAGTGAGGAAGCTAGAGGAGGTACTTCCCTTCCCACAGGATGACCTCAGTTCCATTCCAAGGATAGCATGTGGAACGTGGTCTACGTTAACTTTTATTGGGTCATAGATCCCTTTGAGAATCTAATGAAAACTTTGTGGATTCTTCCCCTACTGGGGAACTGTGAAGAGAGAATCAACTAATTCCAGGTACACAACAAGGTGATGTGTTGGGATGTGAAGAAGATCTGAAGCTGAGGTCTTGGTCTGTGAAGAAAGGATTCAAGAAGAAAGAGATTAAAGGAAGGTGTAAGAGATGGGAAGCAACTCAAGTCCTGGCTTTGCTGTTCTTTGGCCTCATGACCTTGAACAAATTACTCAACCTCTGAGTCTCAGCTTCCCCATCAGTAAAATGCGGGGGCTAATTAACAGTCCTTGCTTCACAGAGGAAGAATTATGAGGGTCAAATGAGATCATCTATGTAGACATTTAACATGTATCCGGTACACCTTAAGCACGCACTCAACTGACGCCAACTATTATTACCATGATGAGGATGAGGATGATGAAGGATGAGGCAGAAAAAGGTTAGCATAGCCATGAAGCCTTACTGTACTACTGGTTTTGTGGTTTTTTAGATGTTGCATTTAAAAACAAAATCAAGGCAGGTTTGTTGGGGAGAAATACCAGTACCAGAGGGAATACAGGGTCTTGAGGCCAAAATACAGAAGAGCTCTAACTGCAGAACGCCAACCTTGGGTCCTCAGCTCAGAAAGCCCCACTTTAGGTAGCAATGAAGGTGGAGAACATAGATGAGTGCCTAACGAAGGGCCAACTCAAATATCACATGTCTTTACTCTCAGCTGGAACAGCATCAACTCCATAAAGTAACCCAGTAACTCTCCAAAAGGCAGTTAGTCTTTGACTGATCAACAATGGAGGAATTACTATTTAACAAACACAATGTTGGGTTAGATGAAATCTTTCAAAGCAAGGGACATTTAGAAGAAAAATAAATACATATAAAAATAAAAGACGCATTTTTGATGGTAAAAAAGACTGGCGATAACAGTTCCCATGGCAGCCCTGGCTCCCAACATCCCTATGTTCCAATCTGTTATCCCCTCCCGTATCCTCCACCTTGTTACCTCATTGGCAGATTAGGAATAAGTCTGGAAGCAGCCATGCTTTCCCAAATAATTTCCTCTAATATAAAAGTAATACATGTTCATCATATAAAGCTGGGAAAACAAAGGAAATCTCAAAGGAAACGATAATCCAACCAGCTACATTACCATGTTGATTTATTGCTGCCAGTTTCTCTAAGTCAAATCATTTTTATTTATTTAAAGAATTATGTCACATGGCTTTCCTAAAATGGCCAGCATTTCTGAAGATTCAGTAAAAGCAGTAAGAATCAAGTTTAGAACTGGTTGACAAAAGGGAGACAAGTGCACGTACACACACGCGCACACACGTGTGCAGGGCTTGCCTCTCAGAGGCCCCTTGAACTCACAATACAGGATGGTCACTATGGCCACCCCGGAGCTAAGAAATTTAAACTTAGAGGATCAAAAAAGAACTCCACCCATTAAAACAATGCTCTTTAAGTATCAAAAAGTCTAGCATTTCAAAAGAGTGTTTTAAATACACATTTTAAAAAACCCAAAGCCTATGATGTGTTCCTTGGCACGAATCTGGGTCAGTTCCTGGTGGGGCTCCAAGGTAGAATTTCAAAAGAGATGTAATTATTCCTCATGTCACTGATACCATTCTATCAGATGCAAATAAGTCAAAATCATAACGATAAAGAAAAACAAAACTGAACCTCTCTGGCAACACACTCGGTGCTTAGAAAACATGAGTCTTCACCCGCATCTTTTACGGCTGCCTCTTAAAACCATTTTCGATACCACTTATGCCAGAAAAACAGGAAGAATAATTTGTTGACTAGTTTCAAGGCTGTCCTCATCTGTTCAGTGGAGGGGCATCTCAGACAAGGTTGTCCGTTCAGCAGGAAAGAACTTTCCAAGAGATGAGCACCCATCACTGTTAAAGGGTGGCTCCTTCAGTAAGAGTCTAACTGCCGAAGGTATGCAAGCAGAGTTACACAAACCATGTGGCTTCCAAGGTCCCTCACAACTTTAAAATTCAGCCTTCGTTTCAGAAGGTGCTGCCCTGTTGCCTTCCCTCATTCCTCATTAACGAGAAAGACGGCAAGATCACTGGCATGAGTTCCAGTGAAGTCTTCTCCAGAACTCAGAAGGGCCACAGATAGAGGCAAAGGGCAAGAGATGGGAGTCACTCCTGAGCCTGGACGAGACAGGTAAGCCCAGAAGCATGTCCTCTAGGACTGGACAAAGAATTCAGAGGTGTCTGTGGGTGGCTCTGGGAACAAAGTGGAACGCTGAGACTCGGAGTAGAGTCCACATGCCCTATCCTGAGACTGGACTGCAGCAGCTTTTCTGGAAAAGGTGGCACTTTTAGGATTTAATACAGATCCCTCTGGGTCCCCAAGACACAGGCAGCTCTGCCACTTTCCCAAAAACCCTGGACATCACCAGTCAAATATAAGCAGAAGCCATCTCCTTAAGAGTGTCCTGGAGCTGAGAGGTCAAGAAAGGGGCCTCCTAGGATCCCCAAGATAACCAAGTCCAGCAAACAATGGCCTGCAATTAACTGGGACAGTGTACTTTTTCTACACTCTACGATAGAGGCAAAGGACAACAAAATAAGTTGATATTTGGTCCCAAAAATCCACATCCAGAAGATGTCCTAGTTCAATCCAGCTTCTAACGGGCCCTTGGTTATGGTTGGTCCACAGAGCTAGTAACAACACACGGCACAATTCAAACCTACAGCTTAGAATTTTGGACAGACTTTAAAGTCTTACTGGCAAGATCACAAAAGGCCAAAAGATGTGCACGTTATTCCACGTAGGGACCCCCATGTCCCTCTAGGATAAGGCATGACACTCCTGATTTCTGGAGAAGACAGGATTTTTCTTCCTCCAAAGATAAGGGGGCTGGGGCACAGCGCATGGGGAGGGGGAGGAGAGCAAAATCCTCAGGAGGAGCCAATAGATAATACCCAAAAGTAGCAAAACATGCAAGCTATTGAAAAATGTGTAAGTAAATACCAAAAGAATCAGCTACGATTTTTAAGTGACTGCCACAGGGGATGGCAGGTAGGGGGAGGGGAGGCAGGAGATGGTGTTCCTGGAGAACTGCTTGATTCTTGAAACTATATGCATGTGTAAATTTGATAAAAACTACAAATTGGAGCAGATGGAGTTCGGAAAAACGATATACACACTGTGGATGCTGCTGCCGCCACCCCTCCCCCCAGCAACCTGCGCGGAAGCGAAGTTGCCCAGGCTTGTTGGGGCAACCTTCTTAACACGAACACTGGTGCAACACGTGAACCATGGTTCCCACTCTATGCTGCGAGCAGATGACACGCCAGTTAGCTCTGGAAACTCGACTGCCAGCAGAACCAGCTGTTTTCTCTTTTTCCTTTGCAAGTCCAGAAAAGTTTATTGGTGTTGTTACCTTTTCAGAACGTTGTCAACAATTAGCCTTACTGCATAACTCTCTGCAGTATGGACTAGCATTCTGGGAAAGTCGAGAAAACTTCCTCAACATTGCTGATTTCATACAGCATTACATTCAGTCTTCATGTCTCCATAGGCTCCTCTTGGCTGTGAGAATTTCTCATACTTTCCTCATTTTTGATGACCTCGACAATGTTGAGGAGTACTGCCCTGTTCTAAAGCCTCAGAGTCTTCTGCTTCAGTTGGCAGAAAGGGACAGAGACAGTGGAGGAGCCACTTCACATTCATAAAAACCCCAGCTTAGAGGAGCTGTCCATCCTTTTGTATTTCTGATATGGAGCGATGGAGATCTCCTCTAGCACCCAGTGCTAAGGCAACATTTCCAATTTGAATATTTCATTGGTCAGGCTGCGGCAGGCGGCCCAGCTTTAGGAAGACCAGCTGGGTGGCTGATAAAGTCTTTGTGCTCCAGCCGGGTGTCAGGCCTGTGCCTCTGAGGTGGGAGAACAGAGTTCAAGACATTGATATTACGTGGGGCCAGGAGGTCTCTAGTGGACCAAACGGCAAAAGCTCTCTCAGAGATCTCCATCTCAACGCTAAGACCCAGCTCCACTCAACGACCAGCAAGCTACAGTGCTGGACACCCCATGCTAACCAACTAGCAGGACAGGAACACAACCCCAGCCATTAGCAGAGAGGCTGCCTAAAATCATAATAAGGTCACAGACACCCCCAAACACACCACCAGATGCGGTCCTGCCCACCAGAAAGACAAGATCCAGCCTCATCCACCAGAACACAGGCACTAGTCCCCTCCACCAGGAAGCTTAACAAGCCACTGAACCAACCTCACCCACTGGGGGCAGACACCAAAAACAACGGGAACTACGAACCTGCAGCCTGCAGAAAGGAGACCCCAAACACAGTAAGATAAGCAAAATGAGAAGACAAAGAAAATACACAGCAGATGAAGGAGCAAAGTAAAAACCCACCAGACTAAACAAATGAAGACGAAATAGGCAGTCTACCTGAAAAAGAATTCAGAGTAATGATAGTAAAGTGATCCAAAATCTTGGAAACAGAATGGAGGAAATACAAGAAACGTTTAACCAGGACCTAGAAGAACTAAAGAGCAAATAAACAATGATGAACAACACAGTAAATGAAATTAAAAATTCTCTAGAAGGAATCAATACCAGAATAACTGAGGCAGAAGAACGGATAAGTGACCTGGAAGATAAAATAGTGGAAATAACTACTGCAGAGCAGAATAAAGAAAAAAGAATGAGAAGAATTGAGGACAGTCTCAGAGACCTCTAGGACAACATTAAACGTACCAACATTTGAATTATAGGGGTCCCAGAAGAAGAGGAGAAAAAGAAAGGGACTGAGAAAATATTTGAAGAGATTATAGTTGAAAACTTCCCTAATATGAGAAAGGAAATAATCAAGTCCAAGAAGTGCAGAGAGTCCCATACAGGATAAATTCAAGGAGAAACAGGCCAAGACACATATTAATCAAACCATCAAATATTAAATACAAAGAAAAAATATTAAAAGCAGCAAGGGAAAAGCAACAAATAACATACAAGGGGATCCCCATAAGGTTAACAGCTGATCTTTCCGCAGAAACTCTGCAAGCCAGAAGGGTGTAGCAGGACATACTTAAAATGATGAAAGGTAAAAACCTACAACCAAGATTAGTCTACCCAGCAAGGATCTCATTCAGATTTGACAGAGAAATTAAAACCTTTACAGACAAGCAAAAGCTAAGAGAATTCAGCACCACCAAACCGGCTTTACAACAAATCCTAAAGGAACTTCTCTAGGCAGGAAACACAAGAGAAGGAAAAGATCTACAATGACAAACCCAAAACAATTAAGAAAATGGTAATAGGAACACACATATCGATAACTACCTTAAATGTAAATGCTCCAACCAAAAGACAAAGACTGGCTGAATGGATACAAAAACAAGACCTATATATATGCTGTCTACAAGAGACCCACTTCAGACCTAGGGACACATACAGACTGAAAGGGAGGGGATGGAAGATATTCTATGCAAATGGAAATCAAAAGAAAGCTGGAGTAGCAATTCTCATATCAGACAAAATAGACGTTAAAATAAAGACTATTACAAGAGACAAAGAAGGACACTACATAATGATCAAGGGATCAATCCACGAAGAAGATATAACAATTGTAAATATTTATGCAACCAACATACGGGCACCTCAATACATAAGGCAAATGCTAACAGCCATAAAAGGGGAAATCGACAGTAACACAGTCATAGTAGGGGACTATAACACCCCACTTTCACCAATGGACAGATCATCCAAAATGAAAATAAATAAGGAAACACAAGCTTTAAATGACACGTTAAATAAGATGGACTTAATTGATATTTACAGGAAATTCCATCCAAAAAACAGAATATACTTTCTTCTCAAGTGCTCATGGAACATTCTCCAGGATAGATCATATCTTGGGTCACAAATCAAGCCTTGGTAAATTTAAGAAAACTGAAATCGTATCAAGTATCTTTTCCAAACACAATGCTATGAGACTAGATGTCAGTTACAGGAATAAATCTGTAAAAAATACAAACACATGGAGGCTAAACAGTACACTACTAAATAACCAAGAGACCACTGAAGAAATCAAAGAGGAAATCAAAAAATACCTAGAAACAAACAACAATGAAAATACAATGACCCAAAACTTATGGGATGCAGCAGAAGCAGTTCTAAGAGGGAAGTTTATAGCAATATAATCCTACCTCATGAAACAAGAAACGTCTCAGATAAACAAACTTACCTTACACCTAAAGCAATTAGAGAAAGAAAAAAAAAATCCCAAAGTTAGCAGAAGGAAAGAAATCATAAAGATCAGATTAGAAATAAATGAAAAAGAAATGAAGGAAATAATAGCTAAGATCAGTAAAACTAAAAGCTGGACTTCCCTGGCAGCGCAGTGGTTAAGAATCCACCTGCCAATGCAGGAGACACAGGTTCCAGCCCTGGTCCGGGAAGATTCCACATTCTGCAGAGCAACTAAGCCCGTGCGCCACAACTACTGAGCCTGCGCTCTAGAGCCCATAAGCCACAACTACTGAAGCCCGCACACCTAGAGCCACAACAAGAGAAGCCACCACAATGAGAAGCCTGCGCACCGCAACGAAGAGTAGCCCCCGCTCACCGCAACTACAGAAAGCCCGCACACAGCAATGAAGACCCAACACAGCCAAAAGTAAATTAAAAAAAAAATCTTCCAACAAACAAAAGCCCAGGACCAGATGGTTTCACAGGCAAATTCTATCAACCATTTAGAGAAGAGCTAACACCTATCCTTCTCAAACTCTTCCAAAATATAGCAGAGGGAGGAACACTCCCAAACTCATTCTACGAGGCCACCATCAACCTGATACCAAAACCAGACAAAGATGTCACAAAAAAAGAAAACCAGGGCTTCCCTGGTGGCACAGTGGTTGAGACTCTGCCTGCTAATGCAGGGGACACGAGTTCGAGCCCTGGTCTGGGAAGATCCCACATGCCGCGGAGCAACTAGGCCCGTGAGCCACAACTACTGAGCCTGCGTGTCTGGAGCCTGTGCTCCGCAACAAGAGAGGCTGCGATAGTGAGAGGCCCGCACACCGCGATGAAGAGTGGCCCCCGCTTGCCACAACTAGAGAAAGCCCTCGCACAGAAACGAAGACCCAAGACAGCCAAAATAAAATAAATAAATAAACAAATGTGGGGTTAAAAAAAGAAAAACCCAAAGCCAAAAGAAAAACTATATTAAGATGTATTAAAAAAAAAAAAAAAAAGAAAACCACTGACTAACATCACTGATGAACACAGATGCAAAAATCCGCAACAAAATACTAGCAAACAGAATCAAACAACACATTAAAAGGATCATACACCATGATCAAGTGGGGTTTATCCCAGTAATGCAAGGATTATTCAATATACGCAAATCAATCAATGTGATAAACCATATTAACAAACTGAAGGAGAAAAAACATATGATATGAATAGATGCAGAAAAAGCTTTCGACAAAATTCAACACCCATTTATGATAAAAACTCTCCAGAAAGTAGGCATAGAGGGCACTTACCTCAACATAATAAAGACCATATATGACAAACCCACAGCCAACATTGTTCTCAATGGTGAAAACTTGAAACCATTTCCACTAAGATCAGGAACAAGACAAGGTTGCCCACTCTCACCACTATTATTCAACATACTTCTGGAATTTTTAGCCACAGCAATCAGAGAAAAAAAGGAAATACAATGAATCCAAATCGGAAAAGAAGAAGTAAAACTGTCACTGTATGCAGATGACATGATACTATACAGACAGAATCCCAAAGATGCTACCAGAAAACTACTAGAGCTAATCAATGAACTTGGTAAAGTAGCAGGATATAAAATTAATTCACAGAAATCTCTTGCATTCCTATACACTAATGATGAAAAACCTGAAAGAGAAATTAAGGAAACACTCCCATTTACCACTGCAACAAAAAGAATAAAATACCTAGGAATAAACCTACCTAAGGAGAAAAAAGACCTGTATGCAGAAAACTATAAGACACTGATGAAAGAAATTAAAGATGATATAAACAGATGGAGTGATACACCATGTTCTTGGATTATTGGAAGAATCAACACTGTGAAAATGACTATACTACCCAAAGCAATCTACAGATTCAATGCAATCCCTATCAAACTACCAGTGGCATTTTTCACAGAACTAGAACAAAAAATTTCACAATTTGTATGGAAACATAAAAGACCACAAACACCCAAAGCAATCTTGAGAACGAAAAATGGAGCTGGAGGAATCAGGCTCCCTGACTGCAGACTATACTACAAAGCTACAGTAATCAAGACAGTATGGTACTGGCACAAAAACAGAAATATAGATCAATGGAACAGGATAGAAAGCCCAGAGATAAACCCACACACATAGGGTCACCTTATCTTTGATAAAGGAGGCAAGAATATACAATGGAGAAAAGACAGCCTCTTCAATAAGTGGTGCTGGGAAAACTGGACAGCTACAGGTAAAAGAATGAAATTAGAACACTCCCTGGGCTCCCCTGGTGGTGCAGTTGTTGAGAATCCGCCTGCCAATGCAGGGGACAAGGGTTCGAGCCCTCGTCTGGGAAGATCCCACATGCCGCAGAGCAACTAGGCCCATGAGCCACAACTACTGAGCCTGCGCGTCTGGAGCCTGTGCTCCGCAACAAGAGAGGCCGCGATAGTGAGAGGCCCGCGCACCGCGATGAAGAGTGGTCCCCGCTTGCCGCAACTGGAGAAAGCCCTCGCACAGAAACGAAGACCCAACACAGCCAAAAATAAATAAATAAAATAATTAATTATTAAAAAAAAAAAAAGAACACTCCCTAACACCATACACAAAAATAAACTCAAAGTGGATCAAAGACCTAAATGTAAGGCCAGACACTATAAAACTCTTAGAGGAAGGAAAACATAGGCAGAACACTCTATGACATAAATCACAGCAAGATCCTTTTTGACCCACCTCCTAGAGAAATGGAAATAAAAACAAAAATAAACAAATGGGACCTAATGGAACTTCAAAGCTTTTGCACAGCAAAGGAAACCATAAACAAGACGAAAAGACAACTCTCAGAATGGTAGAAAGTATTTGCAAACGAATCAAGTGACGAAGGATTAATCTCCAAAATATACAGGCAGCTCATGCAGCCCAATATCAAAAAAGCAAACCACCCAATCCAAAAATGGGCAGAAGATCTAAATAGATATTTCCCCAAAGAAGATACACAGATTGCCAACAAACACATGAAAGCATGCTCAACATCATTAATCATTAGAGAAATGAAAATCAAAACTACAGTGAGGTATCACCTCACACCAGTCAAAATGGGCATCATCAAAATATCTATAAACAATAAATGCTGGAGAGGGTGTGGAGAAAAGGGAACCCTCTTGCACTGTTGGTGGGAATGTAAATTGATACAGCCACTATGTAGAACAGTATGGAGGTTCCTTAAAAAACTAAAAATAGAACTACCATATGACCCAGCAATCCCACTACTGGGCATATACCCTGAGAAAACCATCATTCAAAAAGAGTCACGTACCACAATGTTCACTGCAGCTCTACTTACAATAGCCAGGACATGGAAGCAACCTAAGTGTCCATCGACAGATGAATGGATAAAGAAGATGTGGCACACATATACAATGGAATATTACTCAGCCATAAAAAGAAACGAAATTGAGTTATTTGTAGTGAGGTGGATGGACCTAGAGACTGTCATACAGAGTGAAGTAAGTCAGAAAGAGAAAAACAAATACCGTATGCTAACACATATATATGGAATCTTAAAAAAAAAAAAAAAAAAGGTTCTAAAGAACCTAGGGGCAGGACAGGAATAAAGACGCAGATGTAGAGAATGGACTTGAGGACACAGAGAGGGGGAAGGGTAAGCTGGGACGAAGTGAGGGAGTGGCATGGACATATATACATTACCAAATGTAAAATAGATAGCTAGTGGGAAGCAGCCGCATAGCACAGGCAGATCAGCTAGGTGCCTGTGTCCACCTAGAGGGGTGGGATAGGGAGGGTGGGAGGGAGACGCAAGAGGGAGGAGATATGCGGACATATGTTTACGTATAGTTGATTCACTTTGTTATACAGCAGAAACTAACACACCCTTGTAAAGCAATTATACTCCAATAAAGATGTTAAAAAAAACACAAAACTACAAATTGTAAAAAAAAGAAAAGAGGGAGCAGGGCTAGGATACCTTGGATGTATGTATTTTATTTCCCAACTTAAAGCAAATAAAATAGTTATTAAAATCATCATCCAGAGAGAATCACTGGATGATTTGGAGGTAGTTTCTTTTTATATATGTGTATGTGTATACATACATGTATCAATAAGAAGAATTTTTTTTAACTCTTTGGAGTCATCCAATGACCGTAAGTTTTCTGTTTTATTTTGGAGAAGGAATATTTTATTTATTAACGTATTAAATAACTTGGCCCTTTTCTTCGTATATCATCAGTCAATATCAAGATTTTCTATATATTAGGATAGGCATGCCAGGTTGTCATATTTTGACTACATGGTGCATTTTACAAAGAAAAAAATACTTTTTGGATAGGGTATTGTGATTTTCAGTATTCTTAGACATCAAATTGCAGCAGTGGGGTGGAAGCCTTACTGGAAATTGGTTTCACCTCAAATTATGTTTTCTGACTCTCTCCCTGCGTGCCTTGTTTCTTCCCATGCATGTCTTCGCTTCTCTCTCCCCACCCACCTGTCACTACCTCTCCTCCCCACTCCACCCCACTTTCCTGTTTCATCCTCTCACACCTATACTTTTCCCCTGACACCCTCAACCTGATGGAATATGGAACTGAAATCATATTCTTATTACTTTTTGCATTTGCACAACAAAATTGTCTTTAAGTTTGAAATAGGAACACAAAGCATTCCATTCATCCATTTTCTAAGGTCCCCGTACCTTTTTTTTTTTTTTAAAAAAAAAAAACAAGGCAGCTGTAGCCCCAGGGCTCATGGCCTGACTAGGAAACCCTCAGAAATAAGAGCTCTGACCCCTGCCTGGAAAAGCCAGTATAGACGTAGAACAGGCCTTGTGTGGGCAAGGGGGTGGTTTCCCAGAGAGGCCAGGGAGGAGGACTGAAGTCAAAGCCAACTCACACTTCCCCTGGGGACCTGCAGGAGGAAGGGTCATGCCCCCAGCCCAGCACCGCTCCCAGTGGGGGCATCAATAGATCCAGAAGGCAAACCTACAACTATCAGGGCATCCAGCTAAACCACCACCTACTCTTCCATCCCTCTGAGAAGGACCTGCCTCTCTTTCTGATCATCCAAAATGTCTTCAGTCTTCTTTCCCCTGCAAGAGCTTCTTCTAAAATCAGGTTACCCCCATCCTATACCTATAGGACTTTTGTAACCCAGGTGTTGGATACATCTTAAAAGAACTTTCTGGGTCCCGATCACTCCTTGAAATATAGGTTCTCTCTTCCAGCCCTCAGAGATCTGCATACTTCCCATGGCTGACTTCCACAGCTCCAAGTGTCTGATAAAAAAATATTGACCAGGACAGGCCTAGACACAATCCTAGGTCTGCCACAGAGGCTTCCCACACAGAAAATACAAATCTGAGCTGGTAATCCAGCCAGCAGTGAATCCACTTGAGGCCTTATCACCCAGCCCTCACTTCCTGTTTTAGCTTTAGGCTCCTAATGGGATCCTTCCCCTCAGGTGCTTCCCTGAGATCACGCATGGGTCATGTACCCAATAGATACAGTATCTACTGCACTTGCGAGTTCATGTCAAGAAACGAGTATATTCCGTTTGACAGGCTTGCACAACTCATACTGGTTCTTAATCACTGGTGCATTCTTCTTGGTAACAGTACCAAGCCATTTCCCTATGAAGATACATGAAAAAATTTTTAAAGAAAGAAAAGAGCGTAAATGAGGGAGTTCTGCTTTCCCCAAGTGTTTCCTGAAGAAAGTCAGGCAATTGCTCCAGTTCTGAGAAATAAACCAGTAAATTCCCATACAGTAAGTTTTCTGCAAATGATGTAGGAAACTGGGGGAGGGGGCGTGGAGGGGCGACTAAAACGGGTGGTTCAGCTCTCAAAGAGCAGCAAGATAAGTTTTTTTTTTTTTTACAGTGGCAAATGTTCCTTTTGGACTGGCTTCAAACCTGTGTGTGGGCCGATTCTCTGAAATAAACAAAATTCTCTTGTATAACAGAGGTTATGAGGTGACTAAGAGGGTGAGGATTCTGGTGGAAAAGAAGTCACCCACAAATCACCTTTGACTAAGATCAGTTCTTCTGCCTGCATTGGGTCTTGACTCGGCAAAACCTGACCAGCGACGGACAGCCATATCAAAGGGTCCATGTAACCCGGGATGGATGGATATATGCCCCAGCTTAAGTCCAGCGACAACCTGACTGGTCCAGCTTTTGAGAGCCCTGAAACGCCCTGATCCACACAGCAAGAGCTGGAATGCCAACCCTGGCTCCAGTCAGCTCCCATGCACTGCCAAGGGAGGCGTGATGTCCTGAACAGCAGTTGGCCCAACACGTGAGCGGCAGGTGCAGCTGCCGAGCTTTCATGTTTACCAGGAAGAAAGAATGTTGATTTTGCAGATTTTTGATAATGTTTTCACAGCCAGTGTTATTCCCAGCCCATTTGAAAATGCAATCTGAACACCACCCCTTTCCTCATTGGTCTCCTCGAACTTAAATGGTTCCATCGGCCTCAGCCCTGGAAACCCTTCTTTCTCTACTGGCCACATTTCAGTTTGGCCAAGTGGAGGAGCAGAGGGAAACCAGGATCTCTGCAATGGCAGTCGGGGTATGGAGAAGAATATTAAATTCAGAAGTGGGGTACTTGGGCTTAAGACCCTGGCAGCACATGGCTGCAAGATCTCTGTGGGCCAGCTAGGCTCTCCAGGAAGGACTCTCACAGCTCTGTCTTTGGGTCTGTGGTTCTACTGAATCGATTCCATGTTCTCGCTTTAAATTGAGTAACCCAAATGCAATAAGCCACAGATTAAAAAGGACTAGAAGGAACCGAGAAGTTACTTTAGACTGAGAGCAAAGAATGGGCCAAGCACCCGGCAATCTTGCCGGAGGGATCTGGCATGACACCACAGAAAGGATCCAGACTAGAAAGGGCCCTTTACAAAATGCTGAGAGTTTGCCCAGACCCTTTTGAAAACTGGGTTCTTTAGCTGTTTCCTGAATTTTCCTCTCCACAATCTTGAACACTGACTATTATGTGGAAAAAAGAAACAAGAAACATTTAAGGGGACAAAAGTATACCCTTGGGAGACACAGGAAGAATGGTGTTTGAAGTAAGGACTTTTTCTCTTCTCCCTCATACACAAAAACTCATACACGCTCAACTAGCCTTATGAGTAATACGCCGCCATGGTGGATGCCCAGCTAACTCTGTCATAGCCAGGAGCCTCTGCCAACCACTGATGCAGTGGAAGAGTTGTCTGACCAGCTCCCTGCCTGATGCTGGTCTATTTTTGGTGAAAACCTTGGTCTTCAGTTGCCTTGGGCTCTTTCCTTGGAAGTACTATTTGATGACGGTAATCCTCAAGGGCCTGTACTAAAAATGACTTTCCAGCTAAGAGACACTGTAGAGATCAAGCCAGTTTTAGACCCTTACTGTCACGGTTTTGAGATCTGTGTAAGGATCAAGCAGTGGCCAGCCCAGCCCAACCCAGCCCAGAAACATCATGGTAAACCTACCTATCCCACCATTAGATATCTGTATGCCCAGCACCATGTAGACATCTTAACTTCGAGGATGCTTACAATATAGTTTTGAGATAAAAATCAGCCCAGTGACAGCTAGTCAGACAGCCATATAAAGCAAAAGAAAAATTTTAAAATCCATTTTCAGTCACAAAAAGTTGTGAGAATGGAGCAAATATGGGCTACAAAGGTCACCCAGACCTTGCACTGGGAAATACACTCCAGGTAAAAGACCTCTTTTAGAGGGCAAAACAGATACCCTGAGGTTTTCTTCTCAGAGAAACCAAAGGTCAGGTCATCTGTTGATCGACCAAGAAAGCAACCATTAAGCAAACCACCTCCCCCCTTCCAGCCCCACGGCTTTGTGTCTCTCGGGGCTGGAATACAGATTCGAAGGTGGGAGACTCCAAGGAGGACAGATGACCAAGCAGGGGCTCTGCGGTGGTCAGTGTAAAAGTGGTGCTCACCATATGTTGGCAGACTGAAAAGCAAGTCACAATCTCTTTAGTTATTTCCCTACATATGGTTTTTAGATTCTGGCATCAGAACCTCTAGAATCTCTCTAGACCTGAGAAATCAAAATCTTTGAAGGCATGGCCAGGGAATCTCTGTCTTTAACCCATTACTCAATATGACCCCAAAAGTGTGAGAATTACTGCTAGCCTGTTCCGGCCTGTCCTCTTCTGACATAGGGGTAACTAGGAAAAGGTTGGGTGCCTCAGTGAGGAAAGAGATTTAAGCAGAAACCACACATGTGAAGAGAGAGAAGAAAGAGGCTGGAACAATCAGTGGGAAATCTCTTAAGGGGAGACAGAGAATGTGATGGTGAGCCACCCAGCCCAACACGGAGACTCTCCCTCCACTGCAACCTTGGAAGATCATAAGAAAGGTGATTTCTTTACAGGAGCCAAAGAGGGCTTGAGTTTGAGTGGATCTGGGCCAGCCCCAAGAATGGAGGAGTTCAGGAATTCCCTGGAGATCCAGTGGTTAGGACTCAGCACTTTCACTGCCGGGGCCTGGGTTTGATCCCTGCTTGGGGAACTAAGATCCCTCAAGCTGCACAGAGCGGCCAAAAAAATTAGTAAATAAAAAATTAAAATAAAAAAAAAAGAATGGAGGAGTTCACCAATGTGGATGGGACTGTCCAAGTTTGGCCCAAAGCCCCCTGCAATAGGTTCCTTCTGCCCCCGGCACCACAGCCCTGAGAAGTGTTGACTACCAAGTCCTAAGGGATTCCAAGGAAACAGTGAAGTGCTTCCACCCAACTCCAGATATCACAGCCACTTGGCCAATGCCCACTTACTCTGTCTGGCTTACTCTGTCTGACATGGTCCGGAACTGATATCTACACTCACCATCCCCCAAGGGTCAGTGGGTTTCACCTGTCTCTCCCTAGGCCTGAGGGAGTGGCAGAGGCAAGCAGCTCCAGATCTGAGTGGTATGAGCTAGTGGTTCTCAAAGTGCGGTCACCAGGCCGGCAGCATCAGCATTATGTGGGAACGTGTTAGAAATACAAATCCTCTGGTCCCACTCTAGAGCTACTGAATCAGAAATTCTGGTGGAGGAGCCCAGCAATCTGTAGCTTAATGAGATCTGAAGGTAATTTTAATAAACAGCTAAAGTTTGAGAACCAGTGTTTTATACTGTTAATATGAACCATAATGGTAAGTCAACAAGAGTGGCATGTATTTACCTAGGCCTACAAAACACTTTCAAATATAATATCTTAGGGATACCCCCTTCTAATCCTAAGGTCCTATAATTCGTTTGAATCTCATAGCAACGCTGAGGTAGATGAAGCAGAATTATTGTCCCATCTTATAGGTAGAGAGACTGAGGTTCAGAGAGATGGAGTGACCAACAGAGGTTACCCTCACCCAGAGCCATCACTGACAAGCCACTGGAAAGTCACCAAGACTTAACTCTAAATAATTAAGAGTTACCAGCCCAGGACTTCCCTGGTGGCACAGTGGTTAAGAATCCGCCTGCCAATGCAGGGGACACGGCTTCGATCCCTGGTCCAGGAAGATCCCACATGCCACGGAGCAAGCCCGTGCACCACAACTACTGAGCCTGAGGCTCTAGCGAGCTACAACTACTGAGCCCACGTGCCTAGAGCCCGTGCTCCGCAACAAGAAGCCACTACAATGAGAAGCCCGTGCACCGCAACGAAGAGTAACTCCCACTCGCCACAACTAGAAAAAACCCGCACACAGCAACGAAGACCCAACGCAGCCAAAGGTAAATAAATAAATAAATAAAGTTGGAAAAAAAGAGTTACCAGCCCATACCAATTTCTTTTTTCCCATGGCCCACAGGGACACTGCTGGCAGCAGGAATGATATTGACATTCCTTTTTATCCAGCCCATTGTTACTTACCTCAAGTGACTCTTTCTAAGACTGTCCTCCATTAATTCTGGATTTGAACTGCAAAAGCAATTTTAAACCCACTTCAAGACAGATCCACTTAGTCTCAATGCTGACCTGACACAAACAACAATCCTCAACTGATAAATGGGCTCTGCACCAAGTTCATGTGTAAACTGGAAGGTTGGAACTCAGATTACATTTTCCCATGGACATAACATGGGAGATGGTGGCTGGATCCTCAGATCAAGCCACAAAAGTCCATCTACAAGAGGGAGAGGCAGAAGAGAGCACAGGCAGCTTTGGCAGTGCCAGAAGGTTTAAATCCCAGCTTTCCCATCATTAACCAAAAGGAGACAAAACCCAAGTCACATGGCCTTTCTGGGCCTCAGTTTCTTCATCCGTAAGACTCACCTGGCAGGGTTGTTTAGAGGATTAAATGACAGTGTATGTATAGTGCCTGCCACACAGTAGACATTCAACAAATGCTTGCAGATTATATTAACTCCCAAAGTAGCAGGCATACTATGTTTTTGCCCTGAAAACTATGCAGTTAAAAAAAAAAATAACATACATTTGGGAATTCCCTGGCAGTCCAGTGGTTAGGACTTGGCACTTTCACTGCTGGGGGGCCCGGGTTCAATCCCTGGCCAGGGAACTAAGATCCCGCAAGCCAAGTGGTGTGGTCAAAATTAAACAACAAAAAAAAAGCATACATTTGAAATTACATAAGGATTGACTGCAGGAGGATTAACTGCCTCCTAAAAGATCAAAAAGATCGAGGGAAAAAGGGAGGGTGGCAGCCTCAGGGGGTGGCAAAGGTCAGGTCACCCATCTCACCCACCTATTCCCCTGGCCTTTTTTCAGCTCAGCTCAATGGTCACTTCTTTGGGAACCTTCCTTGGCCTCCCAGATTGGGTCAACTCTCTCTAATATGTTCCCATGGCCCCAAGTAGTTCTTCATAGCCTTACAATGATTAGAATTTTACCCTTAGAGTCTGTCTTCCCCACAACCCCGTAAATTCCATGGAGTCAAGGCCCAGGTTTGTTTCTGCTCCCCAGTATCTTTCCCTGGTACTTGGCCCTGTGCCTGGAACACAGTGGGCCCTCAAATATTTGAAGAATGAATCATACTAGGGCAGCTGAGCAGGGATGGGTAAAGGGAAGAGGAGGTTCTGTGCAGCTGGCTGTGCATATGAACAGATAAGTCACAAGGTCTTGACTCATGGTTACCTGGAGAAGCATACAACTCTTTCTGCCCCAATTAAAAGAAAAAAAAAAAACATCAATCTGCCTCTGCCATTATCACTTGGCCAATAAAGGCTGATGATAAAACCCACAAGTTATTAAACCCACAGGCATCCTCCTCCAATGGGTACACATCCCCCAGGGCCTTGGTTTGTTCACAGGGCAAGTGCTGAATGAAGTGAAGATCCAGGCAGGTATGGAATTTGTTGCAGCTCTCCCTACCTCAGTACCAGTTAAAGTGGGATGACTCCAGCCTCATCCCAGCTTGAACTCTGAAGGCATGGAAAACGCTGCTGCGAGCTGCAATGTATTCAGTGGCTATATCCTGCAACAGCCGGGGTGATCCTCAAAACCCAACAAGGTACGTATGGTTCCCACTCTGCAGGCGAGGAAACAGACTGAGGGAGGTCAGGAACACACTCATGATCACATAGTTAATAAGTAGCAAAGCTAGAACTGGAACCCAAATTAGGTTGCAAAATGTGTGCTGTGAGCCATATTCAGCTACCTCTCCCCACACTGGGTATAGGTTTCTCCAGACTGAAGGGTGTACAGGCTTCGGTGAGCCAACGTAACATGGGGTAAAACACACTGCAGAAAGACAACTGTTCCGGATTCTTCCACGACTATGTGACCCAGGGTAAGTCACTTCACCTCCCCGGACCCCAGGGAGGCTGCCTCCCCAGTAATGTAAGAGTGGCCTGGATGGCCATTATGAGAGGAGACCTGCTGAGCACATAAGAATGCCTGCCAGTCAAAACCTATCAAGAAATCACACCTGCCTGGCCCTTGCCAGGACCCTGTCACGCTGCAGCTCAGCTCTCCCTCACCCAAAGTGAAGGTTAACCAGAGACGCTGAGCTTTCAGGTGGGGAGGGAAGGAATGTTAGGCCACTGACTTTTCTTTTTTTCTTCCTTTCATTATCCACATTTCTATATATTATATGTATAGGACAACAAATTCAGGAACAATGAGAAAGTAATGTCTAAAACTTTAAGAAATACAGATTATAAAATAATCATTTAACTTTTTATGCAAATGATTAAGCATTTTCATGCACTTGTTAAATAAAGCATACATAAGTCAAAATGTTAAATAATTCTAGTTTTTGACTAAATCATCTAAAGAAAATGTTGGTGAAAACTCAAAATTGTCTAATAAGGTATGCATGACCTTGTTTATTTAGTATTTATCACAGACGTCAAAATGATCATGGTTAAAGCCAATTTAAGCATTTACAGAATAGACACCCTGAAACTGGCTTGGAATAAACCAAGGATAAGCAACAAGCTAAAGGAGACTGTTTACCATACACTTAATTAACCCGAACCTCCCTTCCTACATCAGGAAATCGAAAAAATACCGTTTGCTGTGAAAGAAGGTGTCTGTATCCCCAAGCTTTCCTTGGGCTCATGCCCACCAGCAGTCTTCTATGCAGCACCAGCTCCCTCTGGGATGTGTTCAACATACACTCAAGACCAACTGCACAACAGCCTTCAGAGACCAAGGCCATCCATCCAAGCAACAATCTCACCCAAGCGTCGGCCCCTGCTGTACAGAGTGATCTGGAATTTACAGTCTCTTCTACAAAGCCTTACAAGGTCAAAAATGTTCAAGTTGTGTAATTCCAATGATGAAAAGGCTGTGGAACAGCACAGACTAAATGGCCAATATGAATGACACTTCAGAAGCCAAAACACAACAGCTGAAAGGCGGAGTCAGCAGTGGGCACAGCGGAAACCAAGGAGCCTGGTGCTGGCCAGGCTTCAGCAGCACGTGAGTCTGTGCTGCCACTGGCCCTGGTCAAAGTCACCACCTCCTGCCAGTCCCCGCCAAGGGTTAGCACAGTCACCCCCCCCCCGCCCCAGCACCAAAAGAGGAGTCACAAATAGTTGACATCCATTTTGGGAAAGGCTGCTGACCTCTGAGCCATCACCCTCTTTGCAATACCCATACTGACTTTCACACATGCGGCAAGGCATGGGGAAATGGCCAAGGACATTTTCTAAAATGTTCATCAAAATAAAGTCTGAAATATGAGGAGGAGCAGAAGGGGGAGTGAAGGAAGGCACAGCCCTCTTCTTTACCACAAGCCTAGATGCACTACGTCTAACAATGTACACAAAATATTTCAGGGGGAGAAACAAGGGATATACAGCGAGAAGAAAAGAGAAGGAAAAATAAAGAGGAAAATGATGTTAAAGAGGAAGCCTAGTGTCAAGTTGCCACCACCTGACACTGCCTTGATAGCCTTGGTCTTGCTCTCCCAGCCCTACTTACCAAGGCTGTTCAAGAGGGATGTGTGGGGGGCTTCCCTGGTAGCGCAGTGGTTGAGAATCTGCCTGCTAATGCAGGGGACACGGGTTCGAGCCCTGGTCTGGGAAGATCCCACATGCCGCGGAGCAACTAGGCCCGTGAGCCACAACTACTGAGCCTGCGCGTCTGGAGCTTGTGCTCCGCAACGAGAGAGGCCACGATAGTGAGAGGCCCGCGTACCGCGATGAAGAGTGGCCCCCGCTTGCCGCAACTAGAGAAAGCCCTCGCACAGAAACGAAGACCCAACACAGCCAAAAATAAATAAATTTATTAAAAAAAAAAAAAAAGAGGAATGTGTGATTCCACCCCACCCCACCGCCCCTCACCAAACAGCAGACAGCAAAGACATAACAAACCTAACCAATCAACTGTATGACGTCAGCACCCAATCTCCTGCAAAATAAGAAAAGCAAACTGACAAATGTTGAGCGGACCCTACCACCAAGTAAGTTACCAGACACGGAGTTTAAAGACATTTTTAGCTTCTAAAATAAGCCTTTAAATGCCTAAATATACTTAGGCAAACCCTTTCCAATTAAATGATAAAATATACCTTGATTTATAAAACAAACATTTTAAGATATTTAAAAATAAATGAAACATTATGCTTGTGCAGTGCCAGGGCACGAAAACACCACCAGCATTTTGCAATAAATGCTGGGAGGCTTAAGAGACTGCAGTAAGACTGAGGACAGATCTAATCTATTAGATCTAAAGCTATGATTCTACAAATTAGGGAAAGGGTAGTAGGCAGCTAAACCGAGACCAACAGATTTTCACTCTTTGTAAAATGTGTTAAAATGGACATTTCTACAAAAAGACATTGAGTGTTTTTTTATATATTATACTAACCTGAATATTCCAAATACCACCTACCCTACTGTTAAAAAGACACAAACACACAAAGGATAGTTCCAGTTCTATCCAGGCCCTGAAACTGATGTACTTACCGCAGATGGGTCCTGCACCGGATGAGATGGAAGAATGTTTATTAAACACCTACTGTGTGCCAGACCTCAGAACTAAGAGTCCCCCTTTTGCTTGACCCCTTGTCTTCCCAGTCCCCAAACAGCCGTGACAGGGTAAGAATGGAGGGAGAGGACTGAAGATCACACCACACCTTCAGATACAGCCAATATTTAACAGCAGGCAGAAGTGGATGGCGTACAGAGAGCACTTGCTCCATGCAACTGAATAGGTCAGCCCTAATTTAGAGATGACTTTTTCATCTTAAGAGGCAGACAAATGGAGACTAGTTAACTCTTTCATCATCCTTTCTCTGGCAGTTTCTGAGCCAGTCTTCTCACCCTTCAGGTCCTCCTGATAGAGGGCAAACCTTACTTCCCTAGTTTTATCTTGTTTCTGGTCACCAGTAACACTGAATCTGGAATTCAGCAGGACCTCAGAGTGGTAGAAAAGTGAAAACTGGGGCCGTCCAGAAAAAAAAAGTATGAAGTCACATCACTAACTTTAAGACAAGTTTCCAGGCCCTCAAAGCTCAGAGCCAGGTCCCAGTGTGGTTATAGGTCAGAGAGAGACAGGAAGGGGAGAGGAAGCTTTTCCACGGTCCCAAGATCCAACCCACAGGGGCCTCCTCCTCTCCCTTTTCTTCTTCCCAGTTCCTAATTATTCCCTTTTTTGTTTTTCTAGTCAATCAACACATACTTCTTGAGCCCCTATTTAACATATGCATGTTTCTCATTTTAACACAGCTTTTATTGATGTATACAGAGCACCTGACATTTCATGAAGTCCGCCCCTGGGGTATCTTGTAAAAAGTCTTTTGTAAAAAAGTGACCTCTGAAGTGAAAGTCTGCCGAACACTATTTTATGTTGTTGAACCACAACTACTAGCACCCCACTCCCTGCCAACTTCATGTCAATACGCAGAATCATGGGTGCAAAGCACTGATAATGAGAGCAGGGCCAGAGTTTTTTCTGCACGACCACATATAGGACACACCTGAGGGGCTGACAATCAAATAATAATAATAAGAGTAGCCACGATGTATCAGCACCTGTTCATAGGTCAGGTACTAGACCAGTGCTTAAGTACCTAGTTCAGTCCTTACAAATGTGAGGTCAATTTTATCATCCCAATTTAATGATGAAAAGCTGAGCTCAAAGACCTTGCCTACAGTTTCACGGCGAGAGGCAAAGCCAAAATCTGGACCCAGGAAAGTCCAACAACTCTTCTCCTCTTCCTGGTGGTAGAGTTGAATCAGACAGGACTCAATGTCTGGGTTCCAGGTGCCCCTCCCTTCTGTGTATGGATCTGGTCAGTGGAAATCAATGCTGGGGGTGGGAAAATCTACGTGCCAGAAATATCACAGGGAACGACAGCAGTAAATACCCATTTGCTTTTCATGATTTTTAAGTGAGGGAAGCGGGAAGGGAGAAGTCTGCATGTAAATATTCTCTGTGCCCCCAGTGACATCACTTACCTCCCCAACCATTATCTCAAGCTTTGGCGCTGGAACATTCTGAAAGTAACTTGCTACGTAAGACCTCAGCACAGAAAAGCAAGGTCTGACTTGTATTATTAGCTTCTCTACTTCAACCTCAGGTACCACCAATGGAAATGACAGGGCTGCATGAGCACTGCCAGCCTGGCCCCGAGCTCCTGATTCTGCAGCAGGCCTGCAGCCAAGTTCCGCTAACCCTGAGTCGCTGAAGACCGGGCACATGTGTGTGGTGTTAAGAAAAATACTAACAAGAGGCAATATACTCCCATTTGGGAAACAGAGAAAATAAAACCACACTCACCAACATTCCTACTGTGGTATTATTCGGGGACATTTCCTTGCAGTTTTTTTCATGTACATTTAGCACATGATTATGACTGTGGCTTATATACAATTCTGTTGTCTTTTCCTCCAGCTACTACTTCTGCTTACTTATCAAGGGTCATCTGTCCTGTGGAGCCTTTCCTAGCCACCTCCTTGCCTAGATGAAGCTGACCCCTTTCTTCCTGATGCTTCCACTACCCGCTGAACACCCTTGAATCATGCTCCTCTAAAAACTTTACTCATTAGCTTAGGCGTCAGGCTCCCCCTGTAAACCATAGCCGTTCCAAGCAGTCTGATTGTAAGCTTTGATTATTTTTCACATAGTTGGCAGTAACACCACCAAAATGTTAACAGGGGCTGGGCTGGAGTGTCGTGCCATGACTGATTTGTTTTAGCATTCCGTCCACTTTTTGATGTGGTTCCAAATTTTCTTTAGATAACGTATAATTTCTTTCATGCATATTTAACTGACTATAAAAGTTTCTTAGGACTGCAATTGATCAACTTCAAAATCACAAAAGGAGAAAGGGGCCTGATGGCATGAGACAGGGGCAAATTTCCCGATTTTAAAGTAGGAAAGTGGGTGATTCTGACATCTACAAATAAAAAGCCCTGATAGGGCTTCCCCGGTGGTGCAGTGGTTAAGAATCCGCCTGCCAATGCAGGGGACACGGGTTCGAGCCCTGGTCTAGGAGGATCCCACATGCCGTGGAGCAACTAAGCCCATGCACAACTACTGAGCCTGTGCTCTAGAACCCGCGAGCCATAACTACTGAACCTGCATGCCACAACTTCTGAAGCCTGTGCACCTAGAGCCTGTGCTCCGCAACAAGAGAAGCCACTTCAATGAGAAGCCTGCACACCGCAACTAGAGAAAGCCCGCGCACAGCAATGAATACCCAACGTACCCAAAAATTAAAAACGTATTAAAAAAAAAAAAAGCCCTGATAACTACACACAATGATTCCTGGCAAAAGTATAGAACAAATGGTTTGGGGACATTTAGAAAGGAATGAACATGGGGAAGAGGCAATGTGAGTCCACGACAACCAAGCTGAACCAAAAAGCAACCAGTTGTGCCTTGTTGTGATTACCAAGTTTGTAGACCAGGTGAAATGCGAAAGCTATCACGTATCTTGACTTCAGCAAAGCATCTTTAAAAACTCTTGTGATTCATTTATAGATAAGTTAGTGAAATAGTCAAGCAGCTTGTGCAAGTGTATGCCCATCTAGCCTGCTGAACAACTACCCCTACAGAATGTACATCACTCCCTCTTTGGGCCATCACTGTACTTTGTACACGGCCCTCATTACACCTGACTGAGCTCCTGGTCTGTCTTCCTATTAGCCCAGGGGTCAGCACTCTAAGATATGTACACTGGTGTCTCCAGTGGCTTGATGATGAGCTAGAGAAAGGTTACCGACAGCACAACACAGTGTTTGATTCTTCGCCACGCCCTCTCCAATGTCTTCTCAACAATGACTTGACTAAAGACAGACTCAGGAGGCAGGCTCATCAACTCCCCAGACGGCACAAAACAGGAAAGAGGAGCTAACGTTATAGCCGGCAGAATCAAGATTCAAAGGGTCCTGACAGCCCAGCATTCTGGGCCAAAAACAAAGCCTGTTGTGCAAGTACAGGCTGGGCGGGGGCAGTTCGAATCTTCCTCGAGTCCATGAGACCTGCCCTGGCAACCATCCACGTGAAACAGAGCTGGGTGCTGTCTCAGACCACAAGGTTCATCGGAGCTCACAGTGCCAAGAGTAATGCAATCTTAAATGGCATCAAAAGTAGGACAGGGTCCAGTTCATGGAAAAAAATGCTAATACTCCCACTCTATCCCACAATGGTCAGGCCACGAGCGCAGGATTCAGCTAGGACACCATACTTTTAATTTTTTAATGGGTTAAAATCACAGCATTTAAAAAGCACCCCGGGACTTCCCTGGTGGCGCAGTGATTAGGAATCCACCTGCCAATGCAGGGGACATGGGTATGAGCCCTGGTCCGGGAAGATCCCACATGCCGCAGAGCAACTAAGCCCGTGCACCACAACTACTGAGCCTGCGCTCTAGAGCCCGCGTGCCACAGCTACTGAGCCTGCGCTCTGGAGCCCATGAGCCACGGCTACTGAAGCCCGTGCGCCTAGAGCCTGTGCTCCCAACAAGAGAAGCCACCACAGTGAGAAGCCCACGCACCACAAGGAAGAGTAGCCCCCGCTCACCGCAACCAGAGAAAAGCCCGTGAACAGCAACGAAGACCCAACACAGCCAAAAATAAATTTTAAAAATAAATAAATAAACAGCACCCAATAGTTTATAGCGAAAAATCTTTATTCCACCCAGTCTCTTCCTCAGAGGCAACCAACATTACCCATTTCTTTTGTACTCTTTCAAATGCACTGCATGTATATACAAGCAAATAAACATATATTCTCCTCTTTCACTTAAAAAACATATCCTACAGAGTTCTACGCCAGTACCTGAGAAGCAGCCTCATTCTCGTCCGTAGCCACACAGCGTTCAAAAGCTTGGAGACCCTAGATTGATGAACATTTAGGTTATCCCAGTCTTTTGCTTCTGTAAATCATGTTGTAAGAAACAAACACATCATTTCTCACATATGCAGACATACCTGTAGAACAAATTCCAAAAACTGGAATTACAAGGACAAAAAGTGGCTGCATTTGTAATTGTGATGGGTATTGTCAAATGGGACACTGCCTTTTAAAGAGAGTCATGGACAAAATGGGGTTTCCCAAAAGAGGGGGCTAGAAATTACGCCCTAGAAAGAAGAGGTAAAGAGCCTTAGTGTGGAGAAATGAGAACCATCAGCTTCAAATACCCAGGGCCACCACCAATAAGTTCCGTCCCTGCTCACCACAGCCGGGACACATCCTCGGATACTTACATCATCCCACATGACTCTCACGACAACCCTGAGGGATGGGCATTTTTACGCAGACAAGCAAACTGAGGCCAGAGTCCTCTTGCCAAAAGCCACAGAGCTGAGACTCTGAGACTCCAAACTGAGCAGCTCAACCGTCTGTGCTCCTCACCCTCACAACTCCTGACCTCTCCAGCTCCGGCTGCAGAGCTGAATCACACAAGTAGCTTCTGCACGAGCCCCGCCTTCAGATTCTGACCTACCTCGTCAGGACGCAGCACGTACAGGTTCTCTCAGGTGAATCCAATATGTAGTGATGGCTGAGAACTACTGCCCTGGTCCACAGTAGCTCTCCAACAAGGGCAGGAATTGGACTCACCTGGAACCCTTTTAAAACAATTTTCAAGCCCCACCCCACCCCCGAGTTTCTGAGTCAGCAGTTCTGGGGTGGTGCTGAGGAGTTTGTATTTCTAGCAGGTTCCCAGGTGATGCTGACGCTGCTGGCCCAAGGACCACGCTTCGAGAACTGCTGCTCTGGAAGCAAGAGCTACCACTACTCTTTGTAACGGATAACAATTAACATTTTACAAGGCACGTCACCCCAGTGAACGTTCACTGCTTCGGAAGGTCCAGTGGGATAATGTCTTCTGCAAAATGAAGTGAGCACAGACTCTCAAGTGTCTTAGCCAAGTTCACACAGGTTGCAAGTGATACAAAACTTTCATTTCTTTTTTTTTTTTAATAAATGTCTTTGCCTTGTACTGCTGACATCTAGTTCAATGCTCCTTCTACTATCCTAATATCAGACTCCAGGAGGCAAGAACCTTGTCTATCTTATTACTGAGACATGGTGCCCAAAGGAGAACATTATAAGACAAGTTGATGACAGCTCATGTTAAAGAATTCTAATAATTAGAAGCATTCAAAAATAAAATGAACTGCCTCAGTGAATAGTGAGCTCCCCTTCCTTGGAGAGACACCAGCAAAAGCCAACAAGCCAAGGGACAGAAATGTTACAAAGCAATTCTACGTTCCAAGGGAAACTCCTTTACCTCTAACAATTTTTGCAAAGCTAAACTTTGATTCTCGTGCATTCCAGTAGAGAGGAGGTACTCTCTAAATCCTTCTTGAGTATGGGTCAACTAGCCTGCCAACAGCTTCACCATATAAATTTAGAGAAATTACTTCACTCCTGTGCCTCAGTTTCCCTGGACGCAAAATGAAGGGGCTCATCAGTCAGTCCCTGGGAATTATCTAACAAAATGACTGGCAAATAATAAACAACTAACAGAGGTACCAAAGTACTTAAAATGCCAACGACGTCTGCCTCTTCTCCTCTCTGCCAGTCTGCACTGCAACTAATCCCGCATCTAACTGGTATTTCCATGAAAATTAAACTTAACGAAGATCCAAGAGCAAATTCAAAATCACACTGATCCCCCCCCCTTTTAATTCCATGCCTTCATCAGTTTAATTACTGGTCTATCATATTTTTAAAATTCATTCTTCCAGCAGCCACCTATTGGGCACCCACGGTGGGCAGAGAACTGCGCAAGAACCTTGGGGAATACAGGGAAGAGTCACGCCGGCCCTGTCTTCTGGGGCAGCACACCTACATTTACCACTTTTCACAGTTTCAGGACAGCTCTGGATTTCTTCCACCTGGGTAATGTGGAGGGCTTCACCAGAATTTACTAGTGTAAAATTCTGTGTTTACAGGTCAAGCTTCACAAGGAAAACCACAGCACAGATTAACAGAATGAGAAGTGAACCAAGATCTTAATTTTTAAGATCTAAAATACTAGGTGCCAAGGTTTCATCTTTATGAAGGGCCAAAATACAACGCCCTCACCTAAGACCATTTCTTTCACACCTGAGTGATATGAAGGGGTCAGGCTGAGAGTGGTTTTCAGGCAACAGCTTCTCAAAGTCACCAGCGCTGTGGAATCTTAGGGGCTATTAGGAGATTTCTGAGGGGAAAGGATAAGAAACTGGGGAAGACTCCCAGGCAGCCATATAAAGCCCTAATTTACTTGCTTTGAACACTAAAAACTGTGTTTTCAGACACAATACCAAAAACAAGGGGAACACACATGTAGCAGCTATTAAAAAATTGTGAGCCTCCCTTAATAACTTCACAAAGATGATCATGATGGGAGGGGAAGCAAAGCGGAGATGCCATTTGTCAAAGAGAAGATGAAACCTGTGGCTCCATGGCTCCAGACAATGCAAATGACCTCGTCAGAATGCAGGAGCCGAGGCAGAATGACTCAGAAAAGGGAAGCCGGGCAAACACTCCAAAGCCAGCGTTGAAAAGCTGAGATGGGTGTTTACTGCAATGATTCAGCTCATAAACAGATTCTGACGGTCACATTCAGGTGCATGTTAACAAGGCTTTTCTTCTTCGAGGAATATCAAAGCCAGCCTGCTGAACAGTTCACAAGCACACACCATCAAGAATTAGGACACCTAAACTATGGACCAGTTTGCTGAAGGCATCAGACCTAGGATAAAACATCAAGTGAGCGAATATTTTATTTTTCCAGTTCCTGTGGTCATATATATGGCTGAGGAGATTAGGGCTGAAAGGATTAGAGGTTGAAATCATGTAGCTCAGCTCCCCAAACTCTAAGATGTCTAAGCGTCAGCTGCAGTGCCTGTTAGAAGCAGAATCCCAGGACCCACACCCAAGAGTCTGACAGTATATGAATGGGGAGAGGAGCTACCCCCTAGCTTCTTAAACAGAGCTCTTCACTCGTGAGAAGCAATCAAAGAACCTGCAAAGGGTCCCCCAGCAGGAAGACTGATAAGCAAATATAACTGAGTTAAGGGGGCCCATATGTTTCCACAGGACTCTGTCCATGTCCCAGTCACAATGTCACCTGCACAGTCATTTCCTAGTCACCTCTGCCTGTGAGCATCTGCAGGGCAGGGACTGAGTCCCATTCATTTCTGCATCACCACTCATATAGCAGGCGCTCATGAACTTGGTTATGGTCAGATGAAAGCTATTACCTACCTCTGCCTACAATGCCTTCTAAAAGGCTGGGCCACCTGGTACATTCCCCACCCAAGCCTTCCAGCCCCAGTTCAGGTGTCACCTCCTCTGAGAAATAACTGTCCTTCCCTCCTAACTCTCCCAGAGGACCCTGTACATGCCTGTTAGCACTTATCACCCAGCTTTGTAATTATCCTGTTTACCTAGGAGACTCCTCAAGGGCAATGATTTTGGTCTTTGAAACCTGGGCCCCAAGCTCAGCTTGCCAAGCAGAAGTTGCTCAACAAATGTTTACAATGTCTTCAATAAATGGCAGGGGGCAGGAAGGATGAGAGGGAGAAACTAATCTTTTTTTTTTCATCTTTTATTTATTTTTTATTAGTTACCTATTTTATACACATCAGTGTATACATGTCAATCCCAATCTCCCAATTCATCCCAACCCCCACCCCACCCCCTCATCGTTTTCCCCCCTTGGTGTCCATACGTTTGTTCTCTACATCTGTGTCTCTATTTCTGCCTTGCACATGGGTTCATGTGTACCATTTTTCTAGATTCCACATATATGCATTAATATACGATATTTGTTTTTCTCTTTCTGACTTACTTCACTCTATGAGTCTCTAGGTCCATCCACGTCTCTACAAATGACCCAATTTCATTCCTTTTTATGGGTGAGTAATATTCCATTGTATATATGTACCACATCTTCTTTATCCATTCATCTGTTGATGGGCATTTAGGTTGCTTCCATGACGTGGCTATTGTAAATAGTGCTGCAATGAACATTGGGGTGCATGTGTCTTTTTGAATTATGGTTTTGGGAGAAGCTAATCTTAAATACATTGCTGCAGACTCAAAACCCTACGAAGCTGCAGATGTGCTTCCCTGGGGAAAAGAAAAACCCCTATTATTTCCTCTGTTCATATTTGAAAAGTCAAGTCATCGTCTCTCCGGTGCTACCACCATCAGAGAGGTCTGTTGGCTGCACTTGGAAAGGGCCTCACCTGTCGATTTTCCCACACCCACACACACCTGTAGTCCATCATCAACACATTGTCAGCTCCCTCCTCCCAGCGTATCCACAGCTTCCAGAGCCCCTAGGGTCCTCCCACAGTAGCCATGGTCTGTACCTTCTGAACCGAGCCCAGGGCACTTATCTCTGCCCACTTCGTACTGTTGCCCTCTCCTCCTGGGCATCTGTGGACAATACTCCTCAAGGCACAGGCCAGGCAACACACCCAGGGAGGGACTCCAAACATCCAGAGCTTAAAAAGGAGGCTTTTCAGGCAAAGCTGATTTCTCCTTGAGATGAGGCCACAGCCAGACACCTGCCCTCCACCGGCTGTGATGTGCCCCTGTGCTGGAGATGACTAAGAGCTCACAACCTTAGAGCTGCACTAAGTTTAAAACTTCAAGGGGTCTACTCTGTGCTGACACCCTGACACTTTCACCTTTGCAAGTCCTGCCCAGCTGGCAAGGCTCGCCCCACCCTTTACCTCTCTGTTCCCTCTGCCTGGCGAGGTGCCAGCCAGGACCCCATTTTCTCTGAAAGGCTAAGTGACTTGCCCAAGGTCACACAACACAAAAGTAGGACTGGGGGGAAAGTGAGGCTTTCACACTCAGACTCTGCAGCCAGCTCTCCTTCTTGCTGCCACACTGTCCACCACTGACCCACCATCTCAAGAACCCAGGGTGGTTTTCCTACCCTCTCAGTCAGGGCCTTCCATTTTCAAATCCAACAAACCTTTTGGCTCTTTGGGGAGTTTTTCCTATTCGCATTTTAGCTGCTATATACCAAAACCAGATTTCCTGTTTCTTTCTTGTGTTTATTATGCTCAGGATATTTTTCCTAGTGCCCTGAGAATTACTCCCACAGGAAACATTCAGCTCCTCTGGAACTGTTTTGACACTAAAACCCCTTTCCCTGAGAACCTTCCTTCCGGGGCATAACCAGGCTGGCAGCCGCTGAGAAGCCGCAGTGTGGAGCAGGGGAGCACCGACTTTGAGGCAGGGGGTCAACCATCCTGGCTCCACCACCAAACTGTGCGACCCACCAGTCAGCTTCACCTTCTTGAGCCTCAGTTTCCCCATCCGGAAAATACAGAAAATAAAGCCTAACTGGGGCTTCCCTGGTGGCGCAGTGGTTGAGAGTCCGCCTGCCAGTGCAGGGGACATGGGTTCGAGCCCTGGTCTGGGAGGATCCCACATGCCGCGGAGCAACTGGGCCTGTGAGCCACAACTACTGAGCCTGTGCGTCTGGAGCCTGTGCTCAGCAGCAGGAGAGGCCGTGATAGTGAGAGGCCCACGCACCGCGATGAAGAGTGGCCCCCGCTCGCCGCAACTGGAGAAAGCCCTCGCGCAGAGACAGGGACCCAACACAGCCAAAAAAAATTAATTAATTAATTAATTATTTAAAAAATAAATAAAAAATAAAGCCTAACTGAAGAGGTTGTTGCCAAGATTCAAGATCATGTAGCTACTACACCTAGCACAGGGGCTGACAGGGGTAGCCCCCCAAAACTGGAGCTAACTATTTTTTCAACTGCTTTTGGGCACACGGACATGGGGGAAGCACAATATACAGTTTTTTTCGTGCCCAGAGAATTCTTCCCATAGGCCTCCAGCCATGAATAACTGCAGTCGGAGGAGAAATCAGAAATGAAGGAGGCTGCTTTGACACCTCAGGAAAGCAAAAAAGGATGATTACTGCTCTCCTAGGGCTAAAAAGGCCTCTTAAACACCCCAGTTCCCTCACTCCCAACCCACAACCTTCTGGCGGCGTGTTATCTCCAAGTCACTGGAGCTCAGTGAGTCTCATTTCTTCATCTGCAGGACAGAGAGAACCTTACCAACAGCCCCAGCCCTTCAGGATGACGTCAGGCAACGTTTCTCAGTCTGTGGTCTGCAAACCACCTGTGCGCTGGGCCCTGGTGGTTGCCTCCCCAGCCCCTAGTCCCTGGTCCTTCTTCCTTCCTAACAGACCCTCCACTTTGTCCAGGTACCCAGCCCTGCTCCAGATGGCTCCAGAAGTGCGGCTGCCTCCTGGTGAACAGTGATTGGCCTGGGGTGGTCATGGGACCCAGCTCCAGCCAAGGAGGCATCGTGGAAGGTGCTGGAGGTGCCTCAGATGCCTGAGAGAGAGCCAGGAATTGATCTAAGTCCTTCTTCCTCTGGATGTGGTTACGTCTGACTAAAATGTTTGGAAATGCTGCAGCCGTCTTATTCCCAGCTTGCAGATGAAGCCAGCACCCAAGACGGCAGAGATGGGAAGAACTTGGGGCCCTGTTGACATCACGGAGCCACTGAATTAACATCACGGAGCCACTGAATTAACCCCAAAGCCCACCCAACCTCTGGATTCAGGATCGCCCCCACTGCACAGCTCCGGGGGGAGGGGGGCATAATTCACAGTGCAGGCCACGTGAATGGCGGGTCGTGGAGTTGAGTAGGGCACCACCCCTGTTTGAGAGACGATGAGTTTCCCTACTGCTGGCCAATCTGAGCTGTAGTTTGTTACAAGCAGCTGAAGATATTCAGACAACCTGTACAAACCTAGGGGACAGTGTTGAAAATACAGATTCTTGGGTCCCACCAGGGAGGAATATGCATTTTTAACAAGTACCCCAAGTGATTCTGATGCTCCCCAAAGCAGAAGAACCACTGCTTTAATGGAATGTAAGAGACGCAGTGCAGGGCCAGGCACACAGGCAAACTCTAATTGTCAGTCCAAAATGGACTAACCAGAGAAACACTGGCCTGCCTTCCTATTTCCTGTGCAAAGCTACTGCAGAAAGAACAAAGGAGGGCAAGAGAGGGGAGGATGAGTTGTCAAACAAACCTTACCTCTTCCCACGAAAGGCTGCTCGGCACAGTTTCAGGGAAACGTCTGCTACCATTCGGCCAGAACCCTCTCCTGTGACAATCCGCCTCTCTTGGTTTCCTCTGCAGCAGCAGCTGCAGCCATTACCTGGATCTTCTTTCAGTGCCAAGCACAGCACACAGCATAGCGGCTCACGGCCACACGGCCCGTCATCCCCGCTCTCCCAGTGGCCCTTTCAACTTTATTAAAAGGTCATCTTCCTGGCCTGGCCATCTCTTATCATGCACGGACCACCCCCTGTGGCACCAGGAAACTTCAAGGGAAGCTGGATTTATTAGAAGATAAAAGAAGGAGCTGGCTGAGGCACCAGGCTGATTCCTGAAAGTATTGTTTCCTAAATGTCAGAGGTGCAGTGTCCTTAGGGGTTGGACCCTAACCCCCCTCCTTCCAAGGGGGAAACCAAGACCAAAGAAGGGGTGGGACTTGGGGCTCCATTCACGCAGCTCTTCCTCTTCAGTCATGGCGATGGTAATGGATAGAGTGGGGACAGAGACCGCTTAGTGTGGAAAAAAAAAAAGAAGACAGACGGGAAGGGCAGGCCCTAATTTAGAGAGACCTTTGAGGATACCAGTTGCCTAGATAAACCACGAAGGCCAAGGGCAGCGAAGAACATCTCACCTACCCTTTTTCATGTTAGGATCCTTGAGGCTAATTAATCTGGGCTTCTTTTTTCACTTAATAAATACCTGAGTGGCTGTTAAATGCAGGGCACTACACCAGGGGTCGAAGTGACAGGAGAAGGGTCCAGAGCTGAGGAGAACATGAAGGACCTCAGTGTACCAGTGAAGATAAGGCAAATACTTAGAGTAGAAAGTAAAAAGCAAGTCCCATCAGGGGAAGTGTCTTCAGAAAGCCTTCCCAACTCCCCCACTCAACAGTAAACAGGCATCGTCTCTCTGTGCTTCCCCACAAGCTGAGCAATGATGCTGCTGTGACCTGCAGCTACGACACTGCACTGTAATCGCCTGTTCACTCACCTGTCTCTCTCTGTCTCCGACAGCAAGGGACTCATCATCTGGTTCATCTCTAGCACAGGTCCTGGCACAAGGAAGCACTCGGTAAAGGCTGCTTCATGAAATGGGTAAATGGATGGATGGATGGATGGATGGATGGATGGATGGATGGATGGATGGATGGGTGGGTGGACGGACAATGGATGGGTAAGCGGAGGCACAGGGATGACAAAGAGTTCTGGCCAGGGAATCAGGGAAGGATTCATGAGGGGCTGAGGTATGTGAGCTGGATCTTGAAGCATTTAGGCAACTGGAGATGAAGGGAGGACCCATTTCATCCAAAGTGCCTAACACCATCTTAGGCATAAAGCTGGTGCTTAATAAATCCTTCCTGGATGAGTTTACTACGGAACTGGCTTTCCTAGTGAAGGAAGCTGGCTTCATTTCCCACAGCCTTTTGTTTCTCCCTAGGTAAACAGAAGCAACTCTTAAACAGCAGTTAAATTGACAAACCAAGGGAAAGGTCACTGCCTACCAGTATCTACAAACACTCCTATCCAAAGACAGTTTAACAGAATGAGGAAACTCCATTTCTACTGATATGGAGTTTTCCTGGACATACCGTTAAGTGACAAAGGCAATGTATATCACCTCCCTTATGTATCTATCTGCATATAGAAATATTGAAAGGACTACATAAGAGACTAAAAAGAAATAATAATCTTTAGGGGAATCTAATCTTTAGGGGAATATATCATTTATCACCTAAACTGGGATACTTTTGAGCATGAAAGAAGGAGTTACTGATAATTCACTGGGACAAAGAACATAAACTAGGACTGTCGTGGGCAACTGGAATGTATATTCAGCCCACCTAATGGGAACCAGGTTGGGGGAGGAAGGGAAGTGGACACGGCAGGGGTGAGAATGAAAATTTTCAATGCACACATTTTCACAGTGTTTTGATTTCTGAACCATGTGTATGTAGCAACCATTTAAAAATGTAATCACCTTTTTAGTGGGGGGAAAAAAGCTAAAGAATTTAGCCTTCCAACTCTCTTGGACAAAGGAAGCTCATGAGGGGGCACCATCGAACAGCCACCCTGAAAAGCACCCCTAGAGATTAAATGAAATCATTACTCACATCATAACCCTCTTGCAGCAGACAAGAAAACAACCCTGAGAGAAGAGAGCCACGCATGGCCTAAAAAGGCTTTGACTCCTTGTGAGGCCAGCTGAGATGGGGAACACTGGGGGAATATAAACAGTGTGACAGACATAAAGCAGTTCAGGTTTTACACAATCATGGCAACAAAGTGAGATTGATTCGGGACTGAATTAAGCTCTTTATATTGTTTCTACTTAAAAAGGAAATGTATTGACTACAGTCCTCCTCACAGATTTATCTTCCCTGACATCAGGCACATTCATAACCTATTTTAAATTCCAAGGAACAATGCTGGGGTTTAGGAAAGTGAATGCCAGTGTGTTGCACCAGAATGTTTTGGAGGCTGGGAAGAAGCTTCTCTGACTTTTAATTGCTCAGGAAACGGGCGCAACGTAGATTTTCTTATCAGTCCTAACTTCCGGTTAGAAAACCGCTTATCCAGGATGCAGGTCTATCTTTGGAAGAGCCGCTTTGGAGTAATCTTAGGGACCATGTGTGGTGTCACTTCGGCTTTTCGTCTCTTTTGTCACCATCTCCTCCTTTCAGGTGTCACCACAACTCCTCAGGCTCAGGCCTGAATTACCTGGACTCGAGGTGTCTCGTCCCCAGCCTCCAGGCTCCACCAAGTACCATGGGCATTGACCTCCCCAAGGCCAGCCTGAACGCGTCCCACCCAGGGCTCCCCACAGCCTTCAGGATACCAGGACCGTATGACTATCATCCAGACAGGGACACTTGAGAGTGAAAGGGGGCTCTATTAATAATCACGCTGGGGCAACAGGCAAAGCCACCCTGGGAAACTGGAAGGTGAGGTAATCAACTGTAGGATAAATAAGCTTGAATTCAAGACTCGCCACACTCTGGCCTCAACTCACCTTTCCAGTCTTTCTGCATCCTGCATGGTCCCATCCCAAAGGACCTGCAGTTACCCGGCATGCCCTGGGCTTTGCTATCCCTGTGCATTTGCTCACACCATTTCTTCCTCCTGCTCCACCCCACCCGTGGCCAGAGCCCCATCTATGTAGGTCTAACTCCTACACTTCCTCCAAAATCCAAGTCAAATGGTGCCATTCTTTACTGCATTCATTCAACTAATATTTAGTGACTGCTCATTATGTGTTAGGCACATAGTGAAGAAGACTGAAAAAATTCCACCTCTTATGGAACTTTGGTGTGTGTGTGTGTGTGTGTGTGTACACAATTGTGATAGCAGGTACTAAGGATGGACACCAGGCAATATGCTGGAGGCCACTCTGTTAAGGTTTTGTATAGACACACCTACAGCTCCACAAGGGTGTGGGCTCCTTGAAGGCTATGCCCCAGAGACCCATCTTACAGCCCTGCTGGACCCATCACACACCCCTAGATACAGCAGGCACTTAACAAACATTTGTTGAGTAAAGAATTAATATTAAAGAAGTTTACTTATTTAGTCTGGAGACAGTTTCCTAACAAGGAGTTCCAAGTTCTCCACGAATCTGTATGGGATCAAGGGGGAACCTGAATTTCCACCAACCCTAGAGAAACACCCCACATCCGACAGCTGTGCCTCTCATTCCACACTGATACTGCAAGGGAGCTAAGGTCACCCTGGTTCAATACTACACTGTTTCTCCGGAGGTTAACTGACTCACCCAAGTCCACACAGCTAGTTAGTGAACCACTGGAGAGGTCAGAAGATGACACAGGAGGAGTAGAATTTAATGACTGGATAAACGACCAGAGGAATCACTGAGCAGAGGGCGTCTGGAGGAGGGAGGTGACCCGGCAGCTGGAGTGGCCGAAGAGCTTCAGGAAGGAGGTCTTGGGGTGGGGCCTGGGTGATGGAAGGGAAGGGGGTGGGCAGGGGAAAGGCACTGCAGTGGGAAGATTGGCGAGGGAGGGCAAGCTTGACACCAGGGTCACAAGGGGAGGCCTTCTGCTGAGGCAAAAGTCTTACCTGGTGACGTACTCCACTGGAGACAAGGACACACACACACACACACACACACACACACACCATTCCTGTGTCTGACCGGAAACGGGGGTGCTCCGCCACCGGCGATGTGCAGATAAAACTGCTCAGAGAAGCTTAAGTAAAGGCCATGGGTCCCTGGTCTTTCCCAGGTGTGTTTGCAGTTCTGCCCTAAGTGGCCCTGGGCAGATGAGAGTTAGATTAAACAGTAACTAGTAACAAAGGAGTCTGGCAAGCGGCACGGTCACATCCAAGTGCATCTGCAACATGTGTACCCCTTTCTCAGACATATCGATGGTGAGTAGTCGTAGCAATAATTTAATAAAAGCATTTTATGAAGGAAAAAAATAGACAATTAGCTGGATCTGAGTTCTTATTTCAATTACACCCAGAGAAACAGCTGAATGGGTTCTCAGCGGCCCGGACTGGACCCCACCCACCTCTCACCGGCTGCGGCTCATCCGCAGCCCTGGGCCACCCTGGCCTGTCAGCCTTGCTGGAATTTTTCCTCACGGTCTGCACCCACCACGCCGGCCCCTAGGGGCTCAGTCAGTGAGGAATCCAAACTGCAAACATCCATTAAGGTACAGCACAAGTCCCTGGAGGTAAGGGAACAACTCAAGTTCTTCAGGTGGGCTTTCCAGATGGCTTTCCACTAGCCCTGTGCCTGAGGTAAAGGTACAAGGTCAGGGGTCCTCAACCTCAGCCCACTGACATCTGGCGTGGGATAACGCTTGGTTGTGGGGTTGTCCTGCATTGTCAGATGTGCAGGAGCAGGCTGGCCTCCACCCACCAGATGCCAGTGGCACCCCCTACATTGTGACAAGCAAAATAACTCCAGACATTGCCAAATGTTCTGTAGGGGTAAAGCTGCCTTGGCTGAGAACCATGGCTAAAGGGATCCCCCCCCTAAAATGTGCTATTCTATACATCCCTAAATGCTCAAGGCATCTGGAGCTCCCAGTCCTATAAAACACCTTAGGGGTTAAAGGCAGAGCTTTTGATCAGATGGATCATGGTTGGAGTCCTGGCTCTACCTCTTACTAACTCTGCAACGTGAGGTAGGCCACTTAGCCTCTTTAAGCCTCAGTTCCTTCATCTATAAAATGGGAACAATAAAACAGCACCCATCTCATGGGGAGGCCATGGCAGTTACATAAGATGACACGTAAAGATTGCCTGACACAGTGAGGATTCAATAAATGTTAGTGATTATTTACAGGCCTGGAAAATCCCTTTTAGCCAAGCCTAGACTTTAGTTTTCTATTTCTGTGGCTTCTGATCTTCCCCCTCCTTCCTATGCCCTTTCCACCTGTTAAATGCCTTTGGTCTTAACCTTTGGTCTTAAGGAATCTTTCCTGCTGGTTCAAAGGCATCTGAGGTTAAAGTGAAGGAAAGAAAACACATACATGCACACACACACACACACACACACACAGAGAACCTTTCAGCTCCAACCCTACCCAGACCAACTCTCCAGACAAAGGCTTCCATTGTTGTCTAAAAACAAACTTTTCCACAGGGAGGCTTTAAAAGTGCCATAAAAATCTCCAAGTCTCCAGATTCTAGTTCTCATCAACATTCTGCCCCTGACCTTGGCATATCCCTTCACTTTCGGGGCCTCAGTTTCCTAACCTGTAAAATGAGGGATTGAGACCCTGATGAGGTGCAAGACACTGCGCTGTACTGGAATGCTGCAGCACGGAGGGCAGCTGGACCACACTTTAAGTAGTGCTTAACTATAAGGGTCATAAGGACAAATCATTCCCCTTTTTCCCTACATTGCCCTGAGAGCCAGTAGAACATAGTATCTGCAGAATATAGAAATGGGTCTCTGTTGCCATTGGAGTCAGAGGCCTGAGTAAAGTGAAACCCTGCCCTGCTGAGACCTTAGGCAAATTAGTTCATCTCTCTAATCCTGTTGCCTTACCTAAAATGGGATAATAAAGGCAGAAATGATGTAAAGATTATGAGACCAAGATCATGACACCAGCCAGCACAGAGCTGGTGTACACACTAGGTATTCAAAAAACATGTGCCTGGGGCTTCCCTGGTGGCGCAGTGGTTAAGAATCCTTCTGCCGATGCAGGGGACACGGGTTCAAGCCCTGGTCTGGGAAGATCCCATATGCCGCGGAGCAACTAAGCCCGTGAGCCACAACTACTGAGCCTGCGCTCTAGAGCCCGTGAGCCACAACTATTGAGCCCATGTGCCACAACTACTGAAGCCCATGCACCTACAGCCCGTGCTCCGCAACAAGAGAAGCCACTGCAATGAGAAGCCCACACACCGCAACAAAGAGTAGCCCCTGCTCGCCGCAACTAGAGAAAGCCCGCGCGCAGCAATGAAGACCCAACGCAGCCAAACATAAATAAATGAATAAATTTATTAAAAAAACAACAACAACATGTGCCTTCCTTTCTGGACTCTCCATCTGAAATCTTATACTGTAACTCCATGTCATTCTCCTCTTCTGGAAAGTCCTTCCTTCTCTCCTTTCCCAAGGCTCTGTCCAAGCCCTCCTCTGTCAGGAAGGCTTCTCTGCACAGACTCTGTTCCTAAAGGTCCAAGGCCAGAGTTTCCCAAAGGCTGGCTTGGGGAGTGGGGTGGGAGGGGCAGGTGGAGAGGAGGAGGGGCAGGAGTTCACTAACAACCAGTTCCCTACCCAGAGAATTTCCTTTTTGTGAATCCAGGACGATTAACCCCTCCCCTGCTCCACCCCAGAATGGAGCGGTGACCTCAACACTGTCCAGGCTTGGCTGTTATACACTCCTTATGTCAGAGTCTCATAAGCACCCTGAGAGGGCAGGATGAGTCTGGATGGTCCTCTCCCCACAACTTCTCATCCAACCTGGTCACCCAGAGCCCCTCCCCCACCCCCGCTGCCCACTCCAGGAAGACAAAAACCTGCGGCTTCTTCTCTCTTCTCTGTGGGGCGGCCTCACAAATTCACAGATCTCCAGACCAGACCCTTCTCCTTGTCCAAACCCTAGGACTGAAATGACTCTGCTGTCTGAGATGAGCTGGAACCACAGGGTAGAGGTGCCTACTGACCAAAAAAAAAGGAGCTCAGGAGATCAGGGGATTGGCCCAAGATGTCTCAGCTAGTTCAGAGTCAGGGCCGGGTTAGAACAGGGGTCTCTGGGCTCTCTAGACACACGAAGCCTCTGCCCACACCCTCCTTCTCACCAGCCAGGTGCCCTGCTGTCCCAAGCATCACCATCCTCCCAGGCTGGGAAGCTCACAGTCACCTCCACCTCTCCCCTTGCCTCGTGTCTCCTCCTTCGTATCACCAAGACCAGTAACTCTTCAGTGATAAGGGGCCACTGTCTGGTCCCTATCACCTTGGGACAAGGACAGCATGCCTTTTTCATGCCACTCTCCCATTCAACAACCTGCCACGGCTCCTCTGTCCCTCTGGATCAAACCTCTCCTGCCCTACACGCCCGACGCCCAGGCACCAGCTTCACCAGCTCCGGCCCACCTGGCCTTACCCTGCTCCCCTACACGCCCCTACCCCTCTCTCCTGGATGTTCTCCTCCCGGCTCTCTCCCCAGACTCTGGTCCATATCACTTCCCTCCTTGGCAAGTCTTCCCTCCCCGGCTTTCTCCCTATCCTGTTGCCCTTCAAGCCTCCCTCTCCAGACTTGAGGGCCTCAGGCTGGCATCCTCCTGGCCCCTGTTGTCACCATGCTTCTGAGCTGTCTGAGCTTTACCTCCTCACCAAACCACAAACAGCCACCCAACAACCTGGTCACGTTCCTTCCAGCTCCAGCCTCAGCCTGGCATTCACTCCACAAACATTATCCGAGTGCCTCTAAGGTGCCAGAAAGTTCCTGTCCTCGCTCTCGAAACCCTCCTTACCCTTCAAGGCACAACTGAGACACCACCTGCTCTGTGACTCCCTCCCCTACCCACCTTCCCCCTCCACCCCCAGGAGTCTTCCTATCTTCACCTTAGGATCTCCTAGTTGTCCTCGAGCCCATGTCCCACTCCCCCCACCCCGTGTCCTCCCTAAGATCCAGACCTTCTCTTCCTTACTCCTGGCTGGGCCCCCTACGATACCCATACCAAGAAGACGCTCAGTGAACAGCTTTCACAGGGAACTGAAGCATAATCTGTCCAGCAGGCCAGTCTGGGCTCCTGGGTGGCCTCAAGCTCCATTCATCCAAGTGACCTCTTACTGTTCTCCCAAGATTGGATTTGGGCCCAGAATGAGTCAAATGACCTCTTATCATTCTTCCAAAATTAGGCTTTCCTCTTTAATTACACCTTATCTAGCCACACTATGTAGATTCCAATTACATAATTACTTCAAGCCCTGGGACTTAAAAAGAAAGGAGTGTGTAGGATTACACAGGTAAGTGAACACATCAAATATGCATACTCACATATACCATGAGCCATTTTCTTGTTCATATACAACTTTTTAACCCAGAAAATATAGCCCACGGGGGGTGAGGGTGGGGTGTCTAAATCACATTAAGGTAAAAATCTCCCTGGGTAGATGAAGGAGAATGTCATGGAGAAGCCAAACCCTGACAGGGTTCTGAAAGAGGCTGGAAATCAGTCCCCAGCTCTCTCCCCTTCCCCTCCTGCAATGAAGAGAAGGAGCTGTGTGACCTTCGGCATGGGAGATTTTTGGAAGCATAACTAGGCCTGAGCCCTCCTAAGCAAAATACCCGCCCTCTTCTGAATTCCAGGTACTCTCTCTCTCCTAAGGCACATTTGCACAATTCTAGTAGGAGACCCCACAAGACTGTGTCCACCCTGCAGACAGGGGCCCCGTCTCATCCACTTTGGTATTCCCAATTCTCAATCCCTCCCGACACCAGGAGGGGCATCCAGCAGGCCCTCCTCCTGTCTTATACTCCAGCCTTATTAAAGTCTCTGCCTTTCTCACGCCAACCTGCGTTCAGCAGGAATGCCCTCCTCCGGGCTGGGTCCAGCTCCCCTCCTGTGTGGCCCCCACTGCCCCCTGTACTTGCCCTAACTTACTGCTCATCACGCTTTGGCATAAAAACTCTTCCACGTGCCTACCTCTCCCTTCAGACCAGTGGTCACCTAACTTTTTGATCATACCTTCCTATTAGTAAAATCGCTTTGAGCATATTTACTCAAAAGTTAATGATAAAATCTGGACTACTATCAATATAAATAGGAAAGCTACATCTTTCTTCTATTTGAGTTAAAGAATAAATACAACTTTAACTGATAATGTTTTCCCTCGGCCTCTCAATAGCGATCTTGAGAGCTCACCCACAGCTCTAGGGCAGGAATTCTGTGAGGACAGAAGGGGTGTTTGATTCCCTCTGTATTCCCAGAATCTGGGACAGACCTGAAAACTTAGTAAATGAATTCATTTGCTCCACACACAGGGAGCACCTCCTGTGGGCCAGGCACATGCTAGGTAGGCACTGGGCATAGAATGCCTGGCTGCTTGCCTCACGGATCCTACAGACTGCTGGGTAGGCAGACAAACAGGACTGGCCAAACAAGTGTAACAAAGCGGCTGACACAAACGCTGTGCAGAATGCTCTGTCCAAAACCACTGAATCAGGACAGCCTCAAACAGGGGGATATAATCTGCTCTGGGGGGTCCGAGAAGGCTTCCCCAGGAATATGCTGCTTCAGCTGAGACCTGAAGGATGAGCAGAGCTAACTAGGTGAGGGAGGAAAGAGCACTCCAGGCTAAGGAAACTGCACGGACAGAAGTCCTGAGGCTGGACAGAGAAGCCTAAGTGCCGGGGACTAACAGAGGCCAACAAAACAAAATGAATGAACAAGCTCCAAGTTCCTCTCCTCTCCTTTACTCCTCTCTACTTATCAAAACAGACTGCCCCCCAGCTTCGTGCCTCTGAAGGGGTCACTCAGCCCTGCTACGTGCCCAGCCACTGAGCCAAGCAAAGCAGGTGGGCTCTCTTGCCTCCCAGCCAGTCCTGCCAGTGGCAGGCTCCCCCCGGCCTCCCCCCAACTCCCCCACCCCTCCTCTGCTTCTGAGGAGCCCAAAAGCCACAGGAAGACACTCCTGAAAACCATGCATGTTGCCATGGGCACCACCAATCAAAGGCTCCTGGGCAGTTTAATTTTTTAAAGAGAGTGTTAAATATTTTACATCTTCTAACAGCATGGCTTCTTCCTTGCCTACAATAGAAGGAAAACCCTATACTCCTTGAACTAAGGGTTTATGCAAAATAAACACCAATCTGCAAGACAGTCCAAGGAGGTGCGTACCCACAGTCAAGGGCATCCTCTGGGTGCTCTGGTTGCCCAGGTGTACGTTCCTTGAGAGAGCAACCTGGACAACCCAGAAGCACAGCCACAAAACCTCTTCCCTACTGGAGCTCTTTTGACCCCAAGAAGGGAAAATTATTTACAATGATGCTTCAGGTGAGTGTTTAAACAGCCCATGACTTTAATAATTAAAGATAAAACCAAGACTGTGGGTTGTAATGCAGGCTGGCGGGCTGTGGAGCCTCCTGCTGCAGCAGCTGTCTCGAAGAGGAGCCGTATCTTCTATCAGTGCTCAGGCATGACTAACATTTCCCAGTTCCTAGGGGTCCTCGCCCCCTCACACCTGCCGGTGCTGGCTCACTACTGCACCATGTCCAACTAAAGGCCCCACAAAGCAAAAGCGAAATAGTCCTAAAAGGCCCGAGACCGTCTTGGCCCAGGCTCATGGGCCTGGCAGCCTAATCTTCAGCAACCACCACAAAACCCTGCGGAGGCCCTGGGCTCCCTCAAGTCCCAGCTCTCTCCAGCTACTCTATTTTCTGTCTCTGTTGGGACTTTGCTTTCTCTGGAGCCTGATTCATTCTGTCCTGCTTAAAGCAGCCCAGTTCCTACTTTTGCCTTGACTTCTCCCTCGAGATCCCTGGCCCGCTCTCAAGCCCACTGCCCGGGCCACTGGGGCGGCAACTCATATCTCCCAGATCCAATTCCAGCCTTTCTTACCTCATCCCTGGCTTCCAGATCCTGCCTGCTGTGCGCACTGTCTATAAAGAGAGGCCCAAGCACAGACAGGTCAGCAGTATGTATGCTAGAGCAGCCTTGCAAAGACCCCCTAATAGCGACGTACCATGAAAATGTTCCCATTTTCTCTCCTGTTAATTTGTTATCAGCAGCTACAACCCCTGACCATCATTCTGTGTTTGTGGGAAACAGTCACCCAACACTGGATCTGCACTGACTAAAGACCAACTCTGAGTGGAGAACAACCTGCAAATGAACTGTCTATCCATTTACACATCAGACAAGGGAACTGCTCACATGCACAGCCTCCAGGTTCCATACACATTCCAGGGATTGGCGGTAACTGTTAGGATTGCACACTGTATGTCCTAGTGACCCTTCATACTGGGAGACCAAGCTCAAAGGTGGGCCTGCAGGCAGACGTTAATAATCGATGTACAAGGCATGATATAAATGAGTAATGAGTTTCCGCGTCCCCACCCATTTCTGTTACAACTGCCATGAGCTAGAACATCCCCACGATGATGAAAAGTCAAGGCCCAAATGGGAATGAGATCGGCAGAGCAAAGTATAGGTTAAGGTACGGTAGTCAACACTCCTGTTCGTTGGTATTGGAACTCAGGCAGTACTTTTATGGCACGTCAAGAATCCAGGTTGCCAGGAACAGACTGTTCACAGGTCATTCCTGGGTCGATCTGACTTCTCAGGTCCTGGGTCGATCTGACTTCTACACGCCTGACTTCTCAGGTCCACTGCTGGCCTCTCTCTACTACCTGCCACATGGGTCATGCATGTCTAGCGTGTCCTCACTACCCCCATGCCCCACATACTTTGTCACACTGTAACCTTCCTACTCAAAACCCAAAACAAACTTGAATGCCTGCCAGGGAAGAGCCCAGCCCTCTGGGTGTTAATGAGGAAATAAACTCCAGGAGGGCGGGGCCTATGTCTACATTGTTCACCAGCATTTGTTTAACAAGTGAAATGAGACTGGCTATTGAAGCACTTCTTAAACAAAAGATCCACGTGCAGGCAGGGATTCACCTCTCAAACGGGGCACCGTCCCGTCCCTAGGGCTAACAGCAGAGCTCTCTTTCTCCTCATCCAGCAAAATGGGCACCTCTGGAACACAAAGCTACATTACATGGACCTGCTTGCAGGACTGAGCAATGGTGGGAATGCAAATCACCAAGGGATAGAAACCGCCAAGAAAAGACCAGCATCCAACCGCGAAATGGCCTGGGCTCTATCCCTTCTCCCTTCTGCACTTCTCTGGCACTTCCCTCTGCTCCACAGGGGTAATGGCAAACATCTCTGACCTCATCCTTCCAAGGTGGAGATGTCAGGGGTGGGGGGAGAGGGGAGGAATGTTTGGGGACCGGAGAAACGGCTGTGGGTAGAGGTAGACCAGGAGGAAGGAGACATCAAAAGGATTCCTGTTCCGAGTACCAGTGACCAGTACTGGAGCTGGGAGGGCTTCGTGAACACACTGGCATTTTCACATCAGCTCACGTGACCGAAGCAGCCCCTGGCTTAGACATACTCAGTTATGTGTCCCTCTCCAGGTGGTCAGTCAGCTCTACACAGCTTTGCCTGCCAATGTTCTTTTTCCACTCCATGGTCTCCTGTTTGAAAAAGCCCCCTTGACTCTGCCAATAACTTTTGTCCCCTTTTCATTCTCAATACAGCAACCAGCATTACTGAGTGATTACTATGTGTCAGGCACAGCTCTAAAGACTTACACAGTCCTGTGATGTAGGCACTACTGTTTTCTCCATTTTATAGGTGAGGCAACTGAGGTACAGACTAGAAACTTGCCTGAGGGAGCAGCAGAGCCATGACGGGGGCCCAAGCAGCCTGAGCGCAGAGGTCACACCCCCCGTCACTCTGCTCCCCGACCTCACTTCCGAGAGAAGAGCCCAGCTCCAAGGTAAGAGGTCTGCTCCCAGCTCAGGCCCATCCAGCCACATGACCTTAAACAAATGGCTTTTCTGTGCCTCAGCTGCCTCGACTGTGAAACAAGGCTGATCACGGACGCCTGGTCTAGAAACAGAGACTCTTAGCTCTGCAGTCCAGCGTCGCCTAAGAGAACATCCTGAGATGATGGAAAGGTTCTCTCTCTGTGCTGTCCATGGGGCAGCTGCTAGTGTCATGTAGCTATGGAGCACTTGAAATGTGGCTAGTGTGACCGAGAAACTGAGTTTTAAACTGTATTTCATTTTAATTAATTTAAACTTACATAGTCACATGTGGCTAGTGGCTACCATACTGGAAAGTTCAACTCTAGCCTATAAATTCCAGGATGGCAGGTGCCACTTCTCTTTGGTCACTGCTGTATTCGCAGAGCCCAGCATAGACCCCAGCCTATGGTTGGAGCTCAGTTAACTATTTGTTGAACAAATCAAAAGCAAAGGACTTTTCCGGTGCTCTAATATGACTTCATCGCCACCCAAGCATTGATTCTTCAGGTTCCCTGCCCAGTGGACATCCAACCTCAGCTTGCCCAGGAGCTCAGGCCTCCCAAAGCAGTACGAGAGGGAGCAGCTCTCAAGATGAAAAGCTACGGAGACAAATCTTCTAAAAGTTCTACGGAGCTAAACTAGCTCCCTGAAATTTCTACTTACTAGTCCTGGCACGCTAGCTCACAGGTCTGGGAAAACCAAAGTAACTTATGAAACAGCCCTTAAACATTTTTTTAAGATTTTTTTTAATGTGGACCATTTTTTTAAAAAGTCTTTTATTGAATTTGTTACAATATTGCTTCTCTTTTATGTTTTGGTTTTTAGGCATAAGGGATCTTAGCTCCCCAACCAGGGATTGAACCCGCACCCCTGCACTGGAAGGCGAAGTCTTAACCACTGGACCGCCAGGGAAGTCCCAGCACTTAAACGTTTTTAAATACAGGATTATATCTGTAAGTCACTTTCTTAGTTAGTATGAGTCCAATCCTAGTTCACTGTAAGGCTGGTTAAACAACTACATGACTGAGATCTGCGTGTGGGGAACAATCCTCCAGTGTCAGGGCTGTGGCCCAGGACTGCTATCTCCGCTGACTTAATGCATTCAATCTCCCCCTCCCCCCCTCCATAAGTGAGCCGCGGCGTATACAGCTAGTCTCCCAACGAGCGAGGCCCTATTCTCCAAGCAAGGTTTGGGGATCCTGGCAGAGCAACTCACGTTTTCATGTCTCCTTGATGTATTCTTTCTAAGTGCAAAAATCTAAGTTTCCATACATCTCCTATGAGCTGAGGACTGTGGCAGACCCAGGAGATACAAAGACAGCTATAATGTAAGCCCTCACCAGGGGCCCATATCTAGAAAGAGTAAGAGGTGAAATCTGCAGAGTATTAGCCCGTGCAAGTTACTGAAGTACGATCAGGAGAAAGACATATAAACCAAACACCATCAACTCAGTGTGACACATGCCATAACAGACACATGTACAAAATACTGAACTAAAGAGATACCCGGAGGGACCCTGCACCGTGCCTTGCACATAGCAGGCACTCAGGGCAGTGAAATGAATCAAATCTTGACGAACAGCCCCTTTAAAGGCTGAGGAAACCACAACTCAGATGGGTTAAGTGACTTCTCAAGGTGACCCAAGTTGTTAGTGATGGGGCTGGAGATGGCACCTGGGCCTCATCACTTACCAGCCCAACAGTCTATAATCCGTCTCACGGCACTTCTTATCCGACGCTGCAGGGGGAGAGTGGCAGGGTCTGCCCGCTGCTTGTTATTACATCCATCTCAGAATAAACAATGGATTTATTTTTGTACAAGTGTATGTTGGGGATTCTTGAAATCTGAGGACCTGCTGTATGTATACCATCTTAGAAACACGCGTCCAATCATTTAACAAACATTTCTTGGGAATATACTATATATCAGGCACCCGTTTAAAGGCTTGGATAAAGAGATGAAACGAACTTCCGGTCAGATCAGAACACCCACATTTATCTCTGCTCTCTCCCAGAACCCCACGAAAAGGCAGCAGAGGAATCTGTTTTTTAATGGAAAGGAGACGATGGCTGATGAGATATGTTAACAGAATTCTGGAAGAGACAGAGCCGATTGCCATGCGGTCGTTGGTTCAGGTTTCTGCTTCATATGTTCTGCTGAGTGCAAGTAGGGGAGAAAACCACTGAACAAATGGTGACTTATGCCACAGGAACAGGAGAAGGCTCAGGAATGGGAGGCACCAAGGACTGTGAGGGGAGAAGCAGGAGGGGACTAGAAAGAGGGAAGCCTGCAGAAAGTTGGCGAAAGGAGCAAAAAGATGCCAGGGTCCCTCCTGCAATCTGCTCAGTCTGGTGACCTCCCTCCCTCGGCCAGCAAGAGGTGGAGGTTCACTGTTTAGGCAATTACACCAGAGACTCTCTGGATTCAGACACAGTTGAGGGAGAGACACAGCTGAGGGAGGTAGGGAGAAAGGGGGCAACTTTCCGAAAACAGATGGACCGAGTGAAGGTCTGCATACCAGACAGGGTACCCAGCCTCCTTCCCCATCAAGGCTCCCAGGAGGAGCAACAAACAGGCTATTACACCCCCAGGCACACTCCTCTCCAGGAAAACCCAACATTCCCAGAGAAAAGATCTATACGCACTGATATCTAGGTGTCCCCAGTGGAAGAAAGGGAGGCTCTCTACTGAATCACTGTACCACGAGGTTCACAAGCCCCTTTCTTGTCACACAGGTGCCCAATCAGCATTTTGGTCTCCACTCTTAAAATATAAACAGACAGCCAAGGATCAGCATGCATGGAAGGATGGTTCCAATGGGAAATACAGTAACCAAAAGAAGCAGAAAAAAGGGACTTGGAGGAAACAAAGACAATGCAGGGGAAGCAGAAAAACACCAAAAACAAAACACAACACATATAAGTGAGTTTACTGCACCCATGAAGCAAGAACAAGATGCTATTCGAAAATAAATAGAAAAATGAGTCTTCAGAGAACTAGCAAATTCTAGAAAGTAAAACGTGCAAAAATGTTTCAAGCAAAACCATGAAAGCATAAATTAAAAATTCAAAAGGGTTATTAAGGATAAAGCTGAAGATGTCTCTCAAAAGTAAAACAAGGGCTTCCCTGGTGGTGCAGTGGTTGAGAATCCACCTGCCAATGTAGGGGACCAGGGTTCAAGCCCTGGTCTGGGAGGATCCCACATGCTGCGGAGTAACTAAGCCCGTGCTCCACAACTACTGAGCCTGTGCTCTAGAGCCCATGATCCACAGCTACTGAGCTCGCGTGCTGCAACTACTGAGGCCCGCGCGCCTGGAGCCCGTGCTCCACAGCAAAAGAAGCCACAGCAACGAGAAGCCTGCACACCGCAATGAGGAGTGGCCCTTGCTCTCCACAACTAGAGAAAGCCCGCGCACAGCAACGAAGACCCAACACAGCCAAAAATAAATAAATTTATAATAAAAAAAAAGTAAAGTAAAATGGAAAACAGTAAAAGATTTTAAAATTACAAACTTGACCCAGGATGTCCAACATCCAAGTAATAGGAGTTCCAAAGACAAAACACAAGAAAAGGGGAGAAAAGGAAATTAACAGAGAAAAATATAAGAAAATGTCCCCAAACTGAAGAATTTGAGTCTTCAGATCAAAGGAGCACACCAAGGAGCCAGCATAATAATTTTTAAAGCAAGAACAATCCAAATACAGGGAAAGAAAGAGGATCCTAAAACTTTCTGCAAGAAAAATGCAGGTTACCCATAAATGATCAAGAATCAGAATAGCATCCAAATTCTGACATCAATATTGGGACCTAGAAGACAGTGGAGCAATGCCTTCAAAACTAAGGGAAAACGGCTTTCAACCTAAAATTCTAGACAAATCAAACCACCAATCAAGTGTGAATGTATAATAGAATAAGAACTGTTCAGACATGCAAATTTGAGGTGATCAAGTTGTACAGACCCTCTCTCAGAAACTCCTGAGGAATAAATCAAGAAATAGGAAACAGAGGATCCAACCCAGAGCAAGGTGAGGGAATCCCCATGATGAGTCATGCCCCAGGCCTAGAGGTCAATCAGCAGGGAATAAAGGTGAGGGATGGAGGCCTCTGGGAGGGAGGTCTCCAAGGACAAAAAGACTGTAGTGAAATAAAGAGGAACTTGTGTTATAAAACAGAGATATTTTAAAATGCCGTCAGAAACACTGGGAATTAGTAATAAGTACAAAGGAAACTAAATAGGAAAAAAAAAGCAATTATTAACTCAAAAAAATAAAAAAAGAGACGTACAAGAAAGGAAATTTCATTACAGTACAACTATAAGGCTCAGCCATGAACACTATTTACACAGTCAAAATAATATAAGCATTGACTATCATTGTAACCAAAAACTGTGACATAACCACACTGGGAGGACATGAAGGAAGGGAAGTATGTGAGGAGGGGAGGAGTGAAGAGGGGAATAAGGGCTCCTCTAATCCATAGCAGGACAATAGCCATATCAGGAGAAACAGCTAAAAGGGTTGGAAGTGACTATGGTAGACAGAATAATGGTCCCTCAAAGATGAAGATGCCCATATCCTAATCCCTGAACCCATAAGCACGGTACATGGCAAAGGGGAATTAAGGTCGCAAATGGAATTAAGGTTGCTAATCAAATGACCTTAAAACAGGGAGATTATCCTAGATTATCCAGGTGAGCCCAAAGTAATCACAAGGGTCCTTAAAAGTGGAAGAGGGACGGAGAAGGGAGTCAGGAAGATGTGACTATGGTAGAAGGTCAGTGATGCATGGGAGGGCTCAACCAGCCATTGCCAGCTTTGAAGATGTTGGAAGGGGGACATGAGCCAAGGAATGCAGGCGGCCTCCAGAAAGTGGAAGACGCAAGGAAGAGAATGCAGCCCTGCTACCATCTTGATTTTAGCCCAGTGAGACCCTTTTCAGACTTCTAACTCATAGAACTGTAATTTAAATTTGTGCTGCTTTAAGATACTACATTGGTGGTAATTTGTTCCTGCAGCAACAGAAAATCGTGTTCCGTGACTAACCCTGGGGAGTGGATCACCAGGATGAGGAGGAGTGACCCAGCTTTCTTTATAAGGCCTGCAGTGTTATTTGCCTTTTAAAACTATATATATATAAATATATGACTTTGATACAAATTAAGTTTTAAGTCTGATACAAACTAAATTTAATGTTAAAAGAGCTGAAACAAATTCTCTCTTGCCAGATCTCACCATCTGGTAGAGAAGACAGGGAAACAGCTACTGCTGAAAGGCAAACACAGGAAGAAAACACCTCTTTGAGACATGAGGGCGTCTGAAAGGAGTAGAAGTCAGCCCGGCAAAGGAGAAACAGGCCTTCCGGGGAGTGGACAAAGACCAGGGGGACATGTAAGAGTTCTGAATGACGGGACATCAGTGGGTCTGGCAGAGTCAGCAGGAAAGCGTGAGTGGGCAGGTCCCAGCACCACAGGTGTGACACCTGCCCCACTGCTGGCTTCTCTGGCTGGGGTCCAGGACCCGCTGTGCATATTTAGGGCAGGGGGTCCGGGACCTGCTGTGCATATTTAGGGCGGGCATGGACAAGCAAAGACCCCAGACAAACACATTTTCCTGGACCATCAACTGTAGTCAACAGTAAAGCATTTTAAATACTTTTATACTAAAACCAGAACAGATGTATTACAGAATACAAAACTCACATGAATTTTTTTTAAAATATTTATTTATTTATTTATTTTGGCTCTACTGGGTCTTGGTTGAGGCATGTGGGATCTAGTTCCCCGACCAGGGATTGAACCCAGGCCCCGTGCATAGAGAGCACGGAGTTTTACCACTGGACCACCAAGTAAGTCCCCTCACGTGAATTTTTAACATAAAAACTGGAGACTTCAAGGCAACTTCTTGTTTGAGAGGCCCACTTTAGACACTAAACTATCTGCTGACCACTGAGCATCAAGACTCAGTCTTCTCTATAATTAATAAGAGTCAGAAGAAAGGTTAAAGCACCATAGCATGCATCCATCAAAGCACCCGGGACTTCATGCCAGCAACCTGTCAGTGGCTGCCTATACTCCCTGTGTCACACAAGATGTCCCTTGGGTCCCAACACGAATGGGAAAGTTGAGAAGCATCTCATTCTTTTCCAAAGGGGTCTGGGTCCTACTACTGCCGGATGAGTTAGATCTGCCTGGGGAAATAAAGAAAAACCACCACCCTGAACTTTTCCTACATGTCCTCTCTTGTCTCCCTCCCACCTGCCCTCTAAGCATTACCAGGATCACTGATAAAACCTCAGCTCCACCATCAGCACCTCCAACCCCTTACACTACAGGCCCCTGTTAGAGAATACACTGCAGACACTCTTTCCATGGAAGAAAGTCAAGAAATAGGGCACATCTCTTGGGAGAGGGTGTCCCTTGTGTCCACAAACAAGGGGGAAACTTTTTCTATTGTTGTAGCTGTTTTTGTTATGAAAACAATAATATCCACGTGACAGTGAGCTGGGAAATTTTTTTTTCTGTAAAGAGCCACTACTGACCACAGAAGAGGAGCAGAGGAAAAAAAAAAAAATCAATGGAAGGCCACACAGAAGTAAAAAGCAATTTAATTGGGTTTGGTTTGTTTGTTTTTTGTATGTAAAACACATATACACACATTCAAAAAAGTGAACTCAACTGATTTCAAATTAAGAACAGAGAGGATGAGATTTTAATAACACAATAAATATATTAAAATACACTACAGAGCTATGTTATTGACAGTAAATAAAAGATGGAGGAGGAGGTCAAAGAAAAAGGTATAATAGGAGGAGAGAAAAAGAAAGGTAGAGCAGGGGGTGTGGGAAAAGAAGGATGGGAAGACAGCAAGATACAGGGACAGACAGACAGACATGAGTAACCATACACAAAAAGAGGGAACAACTAAAGGATCCACAGAAAGACTTCCTAGGCCAAAGTAAATTACGCTGTACATGGCCAGCTGTAGGCTTGGGCTATAGACTTCAAAGTATTATCACCTTTTATCCTTGCCTTTGAATGGTTACTAATCTGGTTAACTACTGTTCACAGATCTTTAACTGCTCATTTAAACATTCTGAGGCTTAGCTCAGGTCATAGGCCGGAAGCTCCCTCCAGATGAGCTACGGTTCAGTAAATCAGTCATCTCCAATATCTCCTCTGAAAAGGGAGTACAAGAGACACTATCACACAAATCGCTATCTCATAAAATGTACAAAGCACCAATGAGAGTCAGTGGAGAAAATGCTGTTTGAGTTGAAAAAAAAATTCCATGGAAAAATTTGTTTAGTTTTAAATAAAAAAAAAAAAAAATGGAACTTCAGCGGAATGGGTTCCCACCTCAGCATTCTCCAGCATCACTCCCGGCACATCTGACTTTCCACATGTTCAAGTTCTGCCTGCCCCACTGGCTCCAAAGGCCTGAGTTGGCCCTGAAGCTAAATCAGCCTCCACCACACACTGCAATCTGAGGGTCACCAGAGAGATCCCAAGAGACTCCAAGTCAGTCCCAACCCTGGCCTGGACTCTGTGTACCCACCCCAACCCGTGTCTAAGCCAAGCCTCTCCTTACTTACTTCACTCTAAGGGCTGTAGAAATCTGCTATTTCACAGTTGATAAAGCCTCCCCCTTCCAGTTCCATCCCTTTTTCCTCCAAGCCTGGTGTCTGTGTTTTCCCCTTCCTCATCTGACCTGCCCCCAACCTCCTACCTGGTCTGTTTCCCCAACCTCTCCCTTCTACTGCCCCTAATTTCTCCTTGCTTTTCTCTACCGCATCTTAGTATCATTTCTCTCAGAGGAAGAGGGGACTTAAGAGGTGTGTCTAGAACACAAGACCTAAAATCTATCCACCTGGGGTTTTTTGCCCAGCTCTGCATCTTGCTAGATGTGTGACCTTGAACAAATGGCCGAGCCACCCAACCCCTCAACTTCCTCAGTGAGGGGGGCTGAACCTGGCAATCACACAGGTCTCTTCCAACTCTCAGGTTCTAAATATCTAAACATTCACCTGTATAACCATAAATAAAGCAGTGAGTTAAACATACACAGGGAGAGAGAATGAATTATAGAAACTCCCTTTCCTCAGCATTCTGTCACCCCACCTGGTCTCCCCAACCAACCACCCACACTGAGGGGCTATGCCTCACTCTGGGCTGTTCTAGCTCTAAATTATTTAGATACAGCAAAACCTTACCAATCACACTAATCAAGGAACAGATTCATCTGAATCCAACAGAAGGCTGAGTCCTGGAATGTTTCTTTCGTGCCATCGAGTAATACTGTGAATTTAACATCAGCTTAGCAAAAAATCTAGAAATGCCATCACAAACTGTCTTCTGAATCTAAGAACAGTAATGCTGTCAGGAACCCTGGAAAACAATCTACCCCAAAGCCCTCCACTTTCCCAACAAGGACACAGGCCCAGGGAGCGGAAGCCGCTAGCCCAAAGCCCAAAGCAGGTTGGAGCCTGGATCAAAGCCAGCTGTCCTGCTTTTGGTCCAGAGGACCTCCACCAAAGCTTTTTTTAAATTTTTATTTATTTATTTTTTTTTTTAAAGATCTTTTTTTTTTTTTGATGTGGACCATTTTTTTTTTTAAATTTATTTATTTATTTTATTTATGGCTGTGTTGGGTCTTCGTTTCTCTGTGAGGGCTTTCTCTAGTTGTGGCAAGCAGGGGCCACTCTTCATCGCGGTGCACGGGCCTCTCACTATCGCGGCTTCTCTTGTTGCGGAGCACAGGCTCCAGACGTGCAGGCTCAGTAATTGTGGCTCACGGGCCCAGTTGCTCCGCGGCATGTGGGATCCTCCCAGACCAGGGCTCGAACCCGTGTCCCTTGCATTGGCAGGCAGATTCTCAACCACTGCGCCACCAGGGAAGCCCTCCACCAAAGCTTTTTGATACCATCCATTTCCTTTTTCAAGAGACAGATTAAATCCCAAATTACCAGGGAGTGCCCTCTACAGCAAATCTATTTCCAAGTCCAGGGGAGGGGCCAGAGCTAAGTTTGGATGGCCAGATGACTACTAATGCTGCCTAATACAAGCTATCTTTCCTGAACCCTGCCCATTCATTCTCTGCAAAGAAAACCCCAGACTGCTATCTATATGGGACTCTATTTTGGCGAGGGGAGAAGGGGAGAGAGGCACAGTTCTTTGTTCTGCCAGTAAGAAGCATCTGCTAGTCCTTTCCCACAACTCCTACCTCACCTCCCAATATTCTCAGTACCTTAGGAAAAGTTCACAGAAACTCGCCAACTAGAATAAAAGAAAGCAGGAGGTAACAGGAGGAAAGGGCCAACAGCAGGTGAGTGTCAAACGGATGGCCGGTGACAATACCCTCCCAGCTCTTCGCCCTATGGGGAAGAAAGCATTTCTTTTCAGTTGTTAATACCCTGCGGGGAAGTCACCCGAGCTAGTTCAACTCAGCGCCCTCCAGCAGAGAAATGAGCTCTCTGCAACCCCTGGAGAACTAACCCTTTCCTAACCATCCACTCTAACAGTGCCCAGGGCAGAGGTACCAAAAGACCAACCCTCCCCTACCCTCCCCTCAGGCCAAGAGCCTGAAACATCAGAGCTTGGATGGCAAGGAGCTATTTAAGGCAGCATCAAGAGGGTGGGGCAGACAATTGCTGGCAGCATCCCCCTCCTCCACCGCTCCCTCACAGCCAACACACACACACACATACACACACACACCCCCCTCTCGCTCCACACACACCCATCAACCTCGCCTGTCTCTAAGGGCTGGAGATCTGGAGTCCCCAAATGTCCAGCATATGTTTTCTGTCATTGAGGCTGCTGTCCCCATGTGCTGCCCACCCCACTCTTAATCCACTCCGTTCTCTTCAATCACAACCAAGCCACCTTTCCAATCAAAAACACAAAACTGAATCTAGAGGAGCTCACAAACCAAGGAGGGGGGCATGGAGACAAGCCCTCCCTGGCCTTCACTTAGGAGAGAAAAAGGGCGCAAGGGGTGGGGGGCGGGGGGTGATGTCAGAGGCCTGACATGCCAGACAGGCTCCATGATATCTCTAAATGAACCTCCCTCCTATTGACGGTGAAATCAATTCCGGCGATTTCAGCAGGTCGGCCCTGTGACAGGAGGGGCATCCCAGCGCTCAGTTTAAAACAAAAATCCAAAGGCTCAGCCAGAACATGCTGGGAAAATCCAGGGTCTGGATAAAACGAGCAACGCTCAGTGGGATCCTTTCTGCTTTTATGTAGCAATGTAATAGCGTAATAAATTCTGTCTGCCTGAAGAAAGCATGCACTGGTGAATTTCAAAGCCATCTTACGACAGCGGATGCACGGGGATGCAGAATTCGACAGCACATTCCCCCGTGAATAAAACGTAATGATTTCAAGCCTCTTTCCCCCTCTATCTTGAATGGCGCTAGCGCTTATCAAGGAAGCCACCTCGGAAAGAAGCCAGAGGAGAGCCGGGGATGCCCCGGGAATTCGGAGAAAGGAGTTGTTTTCTGTTCATCTCGGTGAGGAACTGGCTAGCAAGAAGCTGCCAGTCACTCTGAGGGATGAAGGAGCACGGGCAGATGAGCAGGCACCGGCGTCCCCGAACACGGACACACACACAAACGTACCCGCTCATTCTGGCGGGTCCTAGGCCAGACCGGTAGTCCGTGCTGCCCTCCCGCCGCCCTCTCCTCCAGATGGATGCTGATGAATGAACACACCTGAGATGCCTCCATCCTGCCGCTCGCTCCCTCCTTCCTCCTCTGGCTACTGCAGAGGAGCCTCTCCTCGGTAGTTTCACTTTACAGCGCAAACCCACGCGGGCTTTGATGTCTCCTCCACCCACCCATATTGCAGCCAGCCTGAAGCAGGCGGACATTCTCTCCTAGCAGAGGCCATGATCGCACGTACCCCCACCCACCAATAAAAACAAACAAAAAATTAAAAAAACAAAAACCTGGAATCCTCCAAAACCCCCGCACCCTGGGGAACTTTCCCTTAAAGACTGGGGATCCACCAAGCAGGCAGGAAGGAGGGTTCCGCCGAGGGGGACCACGGTGTTCCCCTTGACCACGGGGGATGCTCTGGGGGAGGGGGTCCCTCAAGTCCTTCCAACAGCTGGCCCTTTAAACGCGCCTCCTCCGAGCGTGGAACAAAGGCGCCGCCCGCGGGGGCCGGGCCTGCGCACGCCCCCGGCGCCGGCGCTGACAATCAGGCGAGCGCGGGCTGAGGGGCCGCCGGCGCGGACTTACCTTGCGGGTCTCTGGGCGGGCGGGCCAGCTGCGCGCGTCCTGCCCAACTCGCACTACACTCTGCAGTTGGCCCCGCTCTGTTTTTCTGGGACTCGGCGCTGACTTCACCGACACTCCGCGGCCGGCCAATGGGCTGCGGCGGCCGCCCCCTCATTAGCATGCGTCTGGAACCGTCCACTCCGGCGGCGCCTGGGCGGTGGGCGGTGCTAGGGGGCGGTGCCGGACCCGGCAGTGACAGGAAGGGGCGTGTGCGCCAATGGGAGGCGACGAGGCTCCCCGCTGCCCCGCCCCGCAGCATTGTGAGCCCAGCGCGCGGGCCCGCGGATCTCCCTTCGAGAACGTGCCAGTAACCCTTTCTGTCCCGGCCGGCCTCGGGCTGGGCGGGAGGCTGGCCCGGTGCGCCCTCTGATCTTTCTGAGGGGTCGCCCACGGGGAGCTGGGAAGGAATCTTAGGCATAAAAAAACCAGCTCAGCTGTCTTGAGTACATATACCTTACTCAACTCCTGTGCCCCAGTTTGCTCATCTTTAAAATGGTATAATAACCAGTACCTATTTCGCAGGACATAGAGAAGATTAATATAGTTAACGTATGTAAAGCGTTTGGATCAGTGCCTGGCCGTCGTGCTACATAAATGTTTGCTACTATCATTATTATACTGTATGTCAGCCAGTATGCTTAATACTTCTTAGTTTTTCTCTCTTTTGATCCTCATAGTCTTTTAAGATAGTCGCTATTACTAATCCATATTTTTCAAGTGGGAAAACTGAAAGGGTTTAAGCGTTGGTCAAAGTCACACAGAAACCCGTGCAATCAGCATTTGAAGCCAGGCTCTGAGATTTCATTCATGTAATACTTTTTATTCAGCGACTCCATGGCAGGCATATACTAGGCCCTGGGGTTACTGCCGAAAATACAACAGACAAGACCCCTCCGCTCATGAAGCTTCCATTTTAGTGAGGGAGACAGGCAAATAAACGAGTGAATAAATAAACAAGATCTGCAATGTGCAAAGTAGGGTGAATAAAACAAAACAGGGTCATGTGCAAGTGGGGAGAAGAGTACTTTGCTAGATGGGTTCAGAGGTAACCACTGTGATACCATCCTGACCTCCTCCAGTCCCCTTCAGTGTTACAAAAAGAAAACTGAACGCAGAGAGGGGAAACTTCTTGCCCAAGGTCACGGCCAGCAAGTAACGGGCCTGGTACATGCTCCCTTCCACGCCTAGCTTCCCACATCCCTGGGGCATCCCTGAAGGTGGGGCAATCATCCCTTGGGCTGAACACAACTGATTTTTGTCAGCTGCCCTTGGCGAGAATCTTCAGCCAGAGCACGTTCCCAGTTAACAGGCTGTGTGTGCAAGGGAAAGAAAGGCTTTGATGACTGCACAGGCTGATGGGAAACACATCTGCTAAGGTTCTTGGATGTCAAGGAACAGTGACAAGTCTTTGCTGAGCACCTGCTGTCCTCTGCTGTGTAAAGAAAAAAAAAAAAATTAGAAGTCTCCTAGCCACGTGGGAGCTTATTCTACAACTGAAGAGACAAGAAACTACTAGAAAGCTATTCAATCTAGGGAGCCCCCAGACCAGGCCTCCCCCAGCTTGTACCTCATCCTGCTGTTTTGCAAAGAACACTAGACTAGAAGTCCGGCTTCGCAGGCTCTACTATTAACTTTCACCACAATCTAAGGGAGGCAGTTCCTCCTGGGCCTGTAAAGTAATGAAACGGCTAATGCACTTGTCCCTCAGTATCTGTGGGGGATTTGTTCCAGGAGACCCCATGGATACCAAAATCTGTGGATGCTCAAGTCCCTTATTTAAAATGGAGTAGTACAAGGAATACAGTCGGCCCCCCAAATCGGCACATTTCACATCTGCGGATTCAACCAACTGCGAAGAAAATTTGATCACATTTGATTTGGCTGAATCTGCAGGTGTGAAACCTGCGTATAGGGAGGGCTGACTGCATGTCTAGTCCGCTATGCAGTATAATGTATTTATGCTAGGAGCTTAAACTGACCAGTTTAATATTAACTGACCATAACTGTCCGTTCATACATGCATTAACTGACCAATACCACACAGCAACCCCAGGAAGAAATGCTACTGTTATCTTGAGTTTATCCACAGAGGAGGAAAATAACTGCTGAAGTAACTAAGTAAATTGCCTACCCAGCAAATTCAGGATAACACCACTTAGAATAGCAAAAAAAAAAAAATCAAAAACAATCCAAATGTTCAGTTTGAGTGGATTGGTTAAGAAAATTACAGTACAACCATAGACAGAATATCATACAGCCATGAAAAATGAAAAAGTATACTGACTCATTAACACAAAAATATGCTCATAATATATTACTGAATAGAAAAGTAGGTTGAAAACTAGTTTTATACTGCAATCTCATTAGAACTATTTCTTGTGGGATTATTTTTCCCTCATCTATATTTTTCTGATTTTTTTCATCATAAACATCTATCAAATTGTTCAATGAAAATAAAACAAAATAATCTTAAAATGAAAAACCAGACTCTACTTGTGGAGATTTGATCTCTCGGCAAGGCCTTCCCTTGTAAGTGGGAAACTGCCTGGGGAAATCTTTAATGAGGCCTCCGTCTCTGAGTCATCCCTCAAATGTTGCACTCCTCTGCTGGTTCCAGTCTGTATGTCATTAGGGTTTATGAGATAAATGGGAAAATACTGAAAGGACAGAAGGGAAGGGAAAAAGGGAAGACAAAGAGAAAGAAAAATCCTACTATCCTTCAAGATTCATCTCAAATGTCTCCTTCAAGAAGTGTTTAGAATCATGGTCTAATGACATTTTAACAGGGAAAGTGCCCCAAGAAATCATCATGTGTACTCATGTCAACTCACTGTTGTCTCCAGTCATTCAGTGATTCATCTGAGTAGCAGGCCCTGTGCTAGGTGCTGGTAAGACCTGCCTCCCCACCTCCCAAAGGTAACCCCTGGGGTAGCAGAAGCTCAGGGAAGTCCCGCTTCATGGGCGTGCTGAGAAGAGTCCCACACTTGGGTATTGCTTTGCTCTCGCCATCTTGAAATTCTTCATTTTTGAACAAGGGACCCCACGTTTTCATTTTGTACTGAGTCCTATAAATTATGTGGCCTGTCCTGGGGAGGAGAAATACCAAGGCCTTATTAGTACAATAGTATATCAGTGACCGAGCCTGGAGTAAACCTCGGGGCTTCCCACTCTCATCCCAACCATTCTCTTATATCATATGGCCTCATTCCTGGTTCCCCAGGGAAATGTGAGCGCTCCCTGCTTTCCAGCCCTACAGCACTTCATTTATTCCTTTCTCATGGAATTTACCATATTTGGCATGAACTCATGTATATATGTATGTAGTCTTATTCCTCATCCTCTCTCCCCACCAGATTGTAAATTCCATGATGTCCTGGCTTGTGTCTGCTCATCTCAAACAGTGCTTAGCACTATGCTTTACACACTGTTAAAAATGTGCTTACATTTAATTTAATCTATTAGTAACTCTTGGTTTTCTCTTCATGTGCATCAGATTATTCCCAGCAGTCCTTCCACTGTTGGAGAGAAATTAAAATATCAGGCAGGAGGGTCAAGAACACAAACCAGGGTCATAAACGTGTCGTAGGAAGCATCCTTCAAGCAGGCCATTAAGTGTGAGGGACTGGGAGGGAGCAAGCAGGATTTTGTAGAGGTCAGCCCAGAGTTGTCAGCCTTTCCTCCATCTTCAGGGTCACACACCCTGGGAGAGAGGGAAAGAGACAAGATGATCTAGAGATGGCGGGAAGCATAGTGGTTAAGCCTGTGGGCAGAATCCGGCTTCAATGCCTAATGCGGAACTCTTGTGCAAGTTCTCAGGTCCCTCATCTGTAACAGGAGGGAGACACAACCCTCCTAAGGTTTACTTGTGAGCTGTAGATGACAGCACGCATGTAAAGTGCTTATACGCTGCCTGACACATAAGCACTCACTAAGAGGGTATTATTTTCTTTTTCATATAAGCATTTATTATTTTTTTTAACATCTTTATTGAATAAGCATTTATTTTTATTTAAAAAAAATTTTTTGGCTGCATTGGGTCTTCGTTGCTGCGCGCAGGCTTTCTCTAGTTGTGGCAGGTGGAGGTTATTCTTCGCTGTGGTGCGCAGGCTTCTCATTGCGGTGGCTTCTCTTATTGCGGAGCATGGGCTCTAGGCGCGAGGGCTTCAGTAGTTGTGGCTCATGGGCTCTAGAACGCAGGCTCAGTAGTTGTGGCTCACGGGCTTAGTTGCTCCGCGGCATGTGGGATCTTCCTGGACCAGGGCTCGAACCCATGTCTCCTGCATTGGCAGGCGCATTCTTAACCACTGCGCCACCAGGGAAGCCCTGCCCCCTCCTCTTGTCCCCCACCCAAACCCCTGACCTAGAGCAGGCCCTTCCATTAATACAGTGGAAGTGGACAGAGGTGCATTCTGTCCTTCTGGTTACTCCCAAAGGTCCACCCAGCTCAATATTTTAAACATCTTATTTTGATTATCTAATAGCATGAAACATTCTCAAAGCCAAACCTTACACCTTTGGTCGAATACAGTACAAATGTATAGAATTGGGATTTTATTATGTACACATGCTTTCATCCAAGCAAAAACATGAGACATATTGGAGCAAGCGTTTTTTAGATTGATGAACAGAGGCCTGAAGCCTAGGCCATTGGTGTGACCCATTCATTCTCATCTCGGCCCTGCTTCCTACGCACAGCGATGTCCTTGCCTGCTCTCGTTCTCTACCTAGCCCCTTCCTGACCAACCTCCACCCATCTCTCCAAAATTCCCCAAAGCAGCATCTGCCCCACCTGACCTCCAAAGAATGCGGAATTCTTGGATCTGACATCCCACGATATTCAAATCAGTTTTGTGCCCTCAGGCATGGGTGTAGAGATTTGCTTCTCAGTAATTCATCAGCAAGAAGCAAGAGAATCCATTCTTTAAGGAAGTTTTGCTCTTTCCACTACTTGCTTCATTTTCTTCAAGATGCTCCAAAAGAAATTAGGTGCAAATGGCCACCAGGGTTTTTAGTGATTTAACACCTAAAGGGATTCATAATTCCCTTTCTCTCATTTGATTTTCTTCTTCCCTCCTGGTGTTCTCCAGCTGATATGTCTGAAAATGACTACAGTCAATCTTTTGGGTAACTGGGGAAACAAGTTACCCCAACCAACACATTTTAAGAAAGCATCTTTCACAACTTGGCCTCCTAGTAATATTAATAATAATATCCTCTTGGGACTTCCCTGGTGGCACCGTGGTTAAGAATCCACCTCCCAATGCAGGGGACACAGGTTCAAGCCCTGGTCCAGGAAGATCCCACATGCCACAGAGCAACTAAGCCCGTGAGCCACAACTACTGAGCCCGCGCTCTGGAGCCCGCGAGCCACAACTACTGAAGCCCGAGCACCTAAGAGCCCATGCTCTGCAACAAGAGAAGCCACCACAATGAGAAGCCTGCGCACCACAGCGAAGAATAACCTCAATGAAAGAGTAGCCCTCACTTGCTGCAACTAGAGAAAGCCTGCGCACAGCAACGAAGACCCAACACAGCCAAAAATAAATAAATAATAAATAAATTTATAAAAAAAGAAAAGAGGAGGGGGCAGTTTGAAGGCAGCTGTTGGGAGATCCATTTTTTTCTGACTGGGCAGGGGATTCATTAATTAGAATATGCTGCGTTTACTTGAGAAAGACTTACTACTCTAAAGTAATTCAGTTAATGAAGTGTTTACTTGAGAAAACCATTTTTATGGTTGGTGAATAGAGCTGACTACTCTGAGAGATGCATTCTGATTGAGGCTGGAGAGATAAAAGAAGGAAGCCAGGAAGAGGGAAGAAAAGGTGGCACAGAGAAAGAGGGGGAGAACCAGAGAACATGAGACAGATGGCAAGGGAGAGGAAGACAGATCATTTTAAACGGCCTGAGGGAAAAAAATACAGCAATTGCAGAAATGGGGCAACAAGCCTCACCAAACTAATATAACCTTAACAAGGTTAAAAAATCAACAACAATGGTGTTAAGGGAATAACTGACATTCTGGAAGCTGTTGGAAGCTTGTCAGAGATGATTGGAAGAGTTCACTGGGGGAACTCATTACACAAGGCCAAATTGAGTCACATGGGTGTCCTGGGTAGGTTAGCAACACTTTGTCAGCATTCATCAAGGGGAGATGCTGAGCACCGTGGAAAAGGCAGAAGGGAAGATGGCGGGCGTGCTTATCAGGTATCGGCCCTTCTCCATTACCTCAGCAAGTCTGTCCTGTCTCCAAACTTGCTGGCCCTGTCTCTTAAACCTGTCTTCTAAACCTTCGGTTACCTCGACCCACTTTTATGAATGCTATTTTAGTGACCATCTCTAGTCACTGGGCCATGCCTCTTAGGGATCTTTCTGCCTGCTGCCCCAGCTGGCTGAACCAGGCGATTCTTCCAGGCATGCATGACTCTCTGTGAGAGGAGGTCTTGGAAAATCACACATTTCCAGGGATGTTTGAGGCCCTTTTTAAATTGGCAATCTAAGTTGTGCTTGCATGGCCTACCTGTTTATCTGACTCTGTAAGAAGGAGATAATCTGAAAGAATCATGTCCTACGGCCCAAGGAGTAAGGGCAACTGGACTTTATACAAGGGAGAAGTGGACAGAGATAGCTATCTCCTCCCTTAGGCCAAAAGAACCAAGGGCTTCTTCATTTGACCCTGATTAGAATTAGAGCAGAACCAGAAAGCATGCTAGACCCTGGTTCTCAGAATCTGTTGCAGCCCAGGCTGCCACTTCCAGAGAAGGAAGGTTAATCATGGTGAGCCCTCCAACAGGAGGAAAGTAAGGACCCCGAGGGGTCAGTGGCAGCCCCTCTGTTTGACTCAGCGTGACCCCTGGACAAGGTTCAATGGGGTTAAACAATGTGATTCCACCAGTTGGTATTTAAACTGAAGGCTGCTCCACTCTTGGGTTCTGGAAGATACTATACCTGAACTAGGGCTTCTAACACTCAGACTTTTTTTGGGCGCGACTCACAGTTTGCAGAATTTTACCTCCCCGACCAGGGATTGAACCCGGGCCCTGGGCCCAGGCAGTGAAAGTGCCGAGTCCTCACCACTGGACCACTAGGGAATTCCCGACCCAGACCATTATTGAGGGTTGGGAGCAGAGCCAGCCAGGTAGCCCTGGGCTTGTGGGAAGAGAACTCTCAAGTCGTTCAGTTAACAATATCATGTGCCCCCTCTGTTCCAGGTTCTCTACTCAGGGCTGGAGAACCAGAGAACAAGGATAGGCCCTCATCCTCGAGGTGCTCACCGTGGAGTGGGAGAGACTGATAAAGACATGGGTGATTACAAGACAGTGTGATAGACACACTCTTTTTTTTTTAATTGAGATATAATTCACATATCAGAACAGTTACCCTTTAAAAGTATACAGTCCAGTGGTTTTTAGTATATTCATGAGGTTGTGCAACCATCACCACAAACTAATTCCAGAACATTTTCATCACCGCAAAAAGAAACCTTATACCTATTAGCAGTCACTCCTTGTTTCCCCTCTCCCCCCAGTCCCTGGCAATCACTAATATACTTTCTGTCTCTATAGATTTGCCTATTCTGGACATCTCATATAAATGGAATCATACAACATGTGGCCTTTTGTGTCTGGCTTCTTTCACGCAGCGTAATGTGGAAAAGGTTCATCCTTGTTGTAGCATGTATCAATACTTTGTTCCTTTCTAAGACTAAATAACATTCCACTGTATACATATACTACAATTTGTTTATCCTATCATCAGTTGATAGACATTTGGTTTGTTTCCACTTTTTGGTTACTATGAACAATTCTGTTATGAACATTCATGTACAAGTTTTTGTATGAACATATGTTTTCAATTCCCTTGGATGTATACCTAGAAGTGGAATTGCTGGGTCATATGGTAACTTTATGTTTAATTTTTTGAGGAACTGCCAAACTAGTTTGAGTCAGTTTTCTGTTCTTTTAACTGGCAGACCCAATATACCTTGCTGAATGAAAAGCATGGGCCGCTTTATTATTTTATGTATGTATTATTACCTTATATATTTTAATAAAAATTTTCTGAGGATATGTATATGTACTACTAATCATTTTAGACAATTTTGAAAATGCAGAAAAGTTTAAAGGAAAAAAAAAAAAGAAAAGCCTCCATATCCCTCAATGTCCAAAGTTACCTCTATCCCTGTTTGGTTTGCTTTTTCCCTTTTAATCTTTTTTTCTATGTCTACTTTTTATAAAGCAATGTCATACTGTATGTTCAGTTTTGTATTCTGCTTTTCTCTCCAATCATTATATTGTAAGTAGTTCAGCACTCACTGTTTTATAAACTGGTCATCAATTTTATTTATTTTAATTTTTCTTTAATGTTATCTTTATTTTTCTTACTTTTGAAGAGGGGCTTAAGGTTGGGAGTGGGGGCGTTTGGGGGCAAGAGGAGGGAGGTGCTAAATAGAGTATGTATGTTGAAAGAGAAAGAAAAGAGAGCAGAGATGGCCCTTGTTTGCTTTCTTATATGTCCCCATTTTATCCTACCTGGTTCCGGGAAAGATTTAAGGCACTGCTGTCCTTGTGGCCGCAGAACAGCCCTCCAGTCTCTTTCTGGTGGCCGCACTGCAGGGGCTGCTGCTGTTCCCTCTGCCTGTGCCCTGAGGCTAAGCCAGAGCCGGCTCCTGCGGGCTTCAATGCAAGACGGCCAATTCGCAATCCTAGCAAAATCAATCTATTGGAAACTAATGAGGCACAAATAGTTCATGCACTTTGAGGCTGATCTGCCAAATGAGATAAACAGGGCTCAATCAGCAGGGAGAATCAATGATGCAAAAATGCATTTCAGTCTGGCATTATTTCCCCCCTGGGATGCCCACGACATCACATTCTATTGTTTTGATGCTTCTGTGGCAATTCTTGTCTAAGCCTCTGTGGGCCAGGCCAGGAGAACTCCCTTACCCAGGGTTTCCTGTGCCCAGGGGTTGGTAAATGCCAAGATTTGGCAGCTGTGAATGAGGGGCCTGGGCAGCCAACATGTGTGAGAAGTGGGGACTTTCAGTTTTGTAAGAAAACGCTAACTTCTATGTTTCTAAACCACCCTCTGTAACAGGTGATGTAATTAGCAAGGAACAGCATTATGAACTTTCCGAGAGAGCAAATCACAAAAGGATTGTCTTAGTAATTCACATTTATAAAACACAAAATATAGAGTGATTTTTTTTTAATTCTATAATTTCTTGTGCCACTAAGTTTATTTTCCCTTAAACAGTCTATGAGGAACATATGATCATTGTGAAAAAATTGGAAACCATTGATAAGCAAAAAGGAAAACTATTAAATCATCTCTAATAAATTTTATTTTTATCTTGCAAAATTTCTCCCACCATGCAGAATTATTTTAAAAATAAGTCCATGTAAGCAACCTAAATGTCCATCGACAGATGAATGGATAAAGAAGATGTGGCACATATATACAATGGAATATTACTCAGCCATAAAAAGAAATGAAATTGAGTTATTTGTAGTGAGGTGGATGGACCTAGAGTCTGCCATACAGAGTGAAGTAAGTCAGAAAGACAAAAACAAATACCATATGCTAACACATATATATGGACTCTAAAAAAAAAAAAAAAGGCTCTGAAGAACCCAGGGGCAGGACAGGAATAAAGATGCAGACATAGAGAATGGACTTGAGAACACAGGGAGGGGGAAGGGTAAGCTGGGACGAAGTGAGAGAGCAGCATGGCCTTATATATACTACCAAATGTAAAATAGATAGCTAGTGGGAAGCAGCCACAAAGCACAGGGAGATCACCTCGGTGCTTGTGTCCACCTAGAGGGGTGGGATACATAAGAGGGAGGAGATATGGGGATATATGTATATGTATAGCTGATTCACTTTGTTATAAAGCAGAAACTAACACACCATTGTAAAGCAATTATACTCCAATAAAGTTGTTAAAAAAAAATTCCATGTAATACATGCTGTTTTATAACCTACTTTTTATTCCAATCAGGCCTTTTCCACAGTGTCATGACGTTGCCTGGGAGGGTCTCATGCTCTGTCTGTTTGGTAGCCCATTTGGCCCTTGGGGGGCCTGACTGGAATGGTTTGGCTCAGGCAAGTGGGGAAGGGACAGGTTAACATAAAATCTAATCCCTTAAGGGGGGGCGTCCTGCAGGAACTGGGGCCCAAGATGCATGAGAAGAGTACAGAGGGTTTAGGAATGTAAGTAGCTTTTTTTTTTTTTTTAATTTATTTATTTTTGGCTGCGTTGGGTCTCCGCTGCTGCGCGCAGACTTTTCTCTAGTTGTGGCGAGCGGGGGCCACTCTTCGTTGCAGTGTGCAGGCTTCTCATTGCGGTGGCTTCTCTTGTTGCGGAGCACCGGCTCTGGGTGTGTGGGCTTCAGTAGTTGTGGCACGCAGGCTCAGCAGTTGTGGCCCATGGGCTTAGTTGCTCCACGGCATGTGGGATCTTCCTGGACCAGGGCTCAAACCCGTGTCCCCTGCATTGGCAGGGGGATTCTCAACCACTGTGCCACCAGGAAGCCCAGGAATGTGAGTAGTTTTAAGCAAAAGGCTAGAGATATTAATTGAGGCTAGAGTGTAGTGGCTTTGGAAGCTAAGGTCATGACCTTGAATTTTATCTGGTAGCCAGTGAGGAGTCACCAAAAGCTTTTAAACAGGGGAGTGGTGTGATGGAGGTGGCACGTAAGCACAACCTGCCTGGGGGCAACAGCAGGATGAACTGAAGCTGAGAAAGACGGAAGGCAGAACAACCAGTTGAGAGGTTACTTCAATAGTCCTGGTGTGAGGTAGTAAAGGCTGGGAGGTGACCATGGGCAATGGAAAAGAAGAAACATTTCGTTCATCTTCTCGTTCATTCATTCAAAAAATATTAACCACTGAGAGCCAGGAACTGTGCTAGATCTGGGAACTGAATTCATAAAGGAAGACATGGCACGACTTGCCTTTCTGCTGAGATACAAGGTACTAAGTGAAAGGTTACCAAAGATGACACCCCCCAGATGACTAGGATCATGGTGCTGCCATTAAGAGAAATAGAGGAGTCAGGATAAAGACAAAATTTGAGCATCTAAGAAGAAATCGTTCTGAATTTAGTTTGGTGATACAGTAGGAGAGGAAGATGGAACCACTCATCGGACAGGTGGAGATGTAGGACTTGAGCTGGAGAGGGAGGTCAAGGCAGAAGGTGGGGAATGTGGGTACCTCAGGAGTGCTGTGACTTAGGAATTTCTGAGCAAGCCTGAATGAGCTCCATTCCACACTCAGAGCAGCAAAAGAACAACACAGACCTGGTAAAACCTGCTGCCTCATTCCTGTGATTCCTGACACTCTGGCTCCATCACACACGTTGAGATGATTTTTCAGAAGTTGATTATTCAAAGCCTCCAATCTGACTCCTGTTTCACCTCTGGCTTTGACAGTGCTCTTCCCCCTCTCAGCTAGGAAGGAAGGGGTGTACTGCAGGCAGATGGTAAACTGTGAACAGAAATAAACTCTCTTAACATGTAGCAAGTATATTTATATCCAATCCTATAATATTGCTGCAAGCATAATTATAGCCAGTCCCATAATTGCGTTGCGGGTATCAGGCATCAGAACCCAGCTCATTGTTGGTGATCAGGAAGATATGGCTACTGGGACAGGAGCCACAGGGCCATTGCTGCCCACCTGTGAGAGGACTGGTTGACACGGGGCAGGGCAGTTTACAGAGTGTCCAGGGGCTCTACCAACAGAGGTGGGGAAGGAGGGGGTAATTTTGTGGGATACATAGCTCAAACTCATGCTTTTAGTCTTACTTTTTAGTAGAACTGCATGCTTTTAGTCTTACTTTTTAAAAAATTATAAAATCAATGCTTATTCACTGTATAAGGTTTAGGAAATATGAAAAACTATCTATAATCCCACAATCCAAAAGTAACACTGTTAATGTTTTTATATTTGTCATTGCAACGTTTTATTTTGTATGTATGTGTTTTGTGTCATACTGTAAGTAAAGTTTTTTTTTTTAACAGATTTATTTATTTATTTATTTATTTATTTATTTATTTTTGGCTGTGTTGGGTCTTTGTTGCTGCATGTGGACTTTCTCTAGTTGCGGCGAGCACAGGCTACTGGTTGTGATGCGCGGGCTTCTCACTGCGGTGGCTTCTCTTGCTGCGGAGCACGGGCTCTAGGTGCGCGGGCTTCAGTAGTTGTGGCGCACGAGCTTCAGTAATTGTGGCTTGCGGGCTCTAGAGCGCAGCCTCAGTAGTTGTGGCGCACGGGCTTAGTTGTTCCGCGGCATGTGGGATCTTCCCAGACCAGGGCTCGAACGCATGTCCCCTGCATTGGCAGGCAGATTCTTGACCACTGCGCCACCAGGGAAGCCCTGTCATACTGTAAGTAAAGTTTTATATCTTGTTTTTTTTCTCACTTAATATCTTGAGTACTTCCCTATATCATTTACATATGCTCCAAAACATTATTTTAAAACTTTTCATTATTGTGGTATATTCAAAAGATGGAATACTCTACAGCAGTTAAAATGAATGAACTAGAGCTTCATGTATCAACACAAATATTTTTTAAGATAAGATTAATAAAAAGATAAATTTCAGAGTCAAATATATAATTCCATTTTTGAGAAGTAAAATATAAAAACCAATATTATATATTGTTAATGTTGACAGACATGTAAAAAGTATAGAAAAATGGGTGGAAGGAATTTTCTCTGGTGAGGGAGGAAAGAGGTTGAAATTAAATGGGAGTGATACAAAAAGGCTTTGTTTCTGTAATTTGTTATTTCTTTAAACAATAATCTAAAACAAAATATGGCAAAATCTTAAGGCTTATTAAATCTGCGTGGTGAATAAATGTGTTCGCTATATTCTCTGTATTTTCCTGCACATTTGAAATATAGAATAGATTGTTTTTTTAATTAATAGACTATTTTTTAGAGCAGTTTTAGGTTTACAGAAAAATTGAGCAGGAAGTACAGGGAGCTGCCATATACCTTCTCACCGCCCCCCAACATACACACAGTTTCCCCTTTTTTAACATCTTGCCTTAGTATGGTACATTTGTTACAACTGAGCCAATATTGATATATTCTTATTAACTAAAGTCCATAGTTTACAAAAGGGTTCATTCTTTGTGTTGTATAATCTATAAGTTTTGACAAATGTATGACATGTATCCGTCATTACAGTATCATACAGAGTAGTTTCACTGCCCTAAAAATCCCTCCTGTTCTACCTATTTCTCCCTCCCTCCTCCCTCCTCTCTCCTCCCTCCCTCCCTCCACCCAAACCCCTGGCAACCAATGATCTTTTTTTTTTAAATTTTATTTATTTATTTGTTTGTTTTTGGCTGTGTTGTGGGCTTTCTCTAGTTGCGGTGAGTGGGGGCTGCTCTTCATTGTGGTGCGTGGGCTTCTCATCGCGGTGGCTTCTCTTGTTGCAGAGCACGGGCTCTAGGTGTGCGGGCTCAGTAGTTGTAGCGCACAGGCTTAGTCGCTCCGTGGCATGTGGGACCTTCTTGGACCAGGGATCGAACCCGTGTCCTCTGCATTGGCAGGCAGATTCTTAACCACTTCACCACCAGGGAAGTCCCAACTATTGATCTTTTAACTGTCTCCATAGTTTTGCCTTTTCCAGAATGTCATATAGTTGGGATGATACAGTATGTAGTCTTTGCAGATAGGCTTCTAAATAAATTATTTTAAAATCAAAACTTTCAAGCCAATCATAAGAAAACAAAATCCACCAGGAATTTCACTATTTTGAGATAATCACTATTAACCGTGCACACCATGTATCTTTTTTTTCACATAAATGGCATCACTATTTGCAAAATGTTATATTACTTTTTTTTTTTCACTTCACAAAAATATATTATGAAACCCATGTGATTCAGAATTCTTTTTAAGTCCTTTAAGAATGTTTTGCGGTGTGGAATAGTGTATCAGTGAGCTTACCCTTTACTATTGGACATTTAAGCTGTTTTCACGTGTGGCAGGAATCTTTTCTGGCTTTGGGGAGCCCCCCTCGCCCCCTTAAACTAGAAAAGGCCCTTGAAATCTCCAGACAATTGGGAGTATTCAGCCTTCTAGATATGTGTTGCTTAGACAACATGCTTGACATTGACTGTGATTTCCTTATAGCCAAAGGTACAGATTGTTTACTTTTTTTCCTTCTCTCATTGCCAGACACAGAGTCTAGCACAAAGCAGTTGCTGGGGAACATGAGTTGAATGGATCTAAGTGCCCCTAAGCAAGGTACTCTGGGATGGACTCTAAGGAAACTCCCGAACCCCAGAGAGACGGACTTTTCAAGAGCTTGTATCGTTCACTAGAAACCCAAGGAAGAAATCAGGGAGGCCTGTTTTGTAGAGCAGAGCTATCTGGGTGCCATGAAGAACTGGGACGCTGGCATTGGACAGGAACAGAGGGCAGTGGGCTTGCATGCCGAGAGGCTGTGGCGCGTGGGACAGTGAGAATCAGCCCCAATGCCCTGGGATGACTAGAGTTTTGTGTAGGCGGAGTCAGTGCTCAGGCTCCCCTGAGAGTATTTTCTTTTTTTCAGTCAGTTTAATCATACTGGTTGAGTACTTGGGGTCTGGAATGGGACTTCTGGTTCAAATCCCAATTTAGGCTCTCAATCCTAAAATAAATCAATAAATTAAATAAAATACATCCTAAAATAAATAAATCCTAAATCCCAAAATAGCCACTCTCAGGCTATTTGACTTTGGGCAAGTAGCTAAGCTGTGATGGCTTCAGCCCCCAAAGGAGAATAGAATACAAAAGCACCACCTGAAAGAGTTGTTGTGAAGGGTAAATGAGATTATATATGCAAAGCGATAAGCAAAATGCCTGGCACTTACTAAGTGCTTAGCAATAATAATAATAATAACAACAACAACAGCAATGACAGCAGCAGCTTAGCATCTTTTCTTTAAAAAGGCAAGGTAATCAGACAGCAAGAGCATGGATTAGCCAAACCAAGAAAGTCTGCATGATTCTCACACACACACTTTCCTCCTAGAGAAAGGCCCAGCACACGTCACAATGCCAGGTATGGCCTGGATCCAAGTGGGTAGGGAACTATAGGAGCACGAAATGGAAACACCCTACATTAGGTAACTCAAAAGAAATTTGAGTTACTTTAATGATTTTTGCAAGCTACCTGCCAGTCTACGTACACTCCCTGTGCTTTTACGTTTATTCTCATGTGTAGCCATCTCTAGCTCCCATCTTTTGTTTGGTTGCTAAATCCAGCCATTGCAAATGGATTTTCCAACGGATACATGGCTTTGAATTCACCTAGTTCTACTTCCCACTCAATGAGGGGATTTCTATCCGTACTATCCCTATATCTCCTCGTCTAATCTAGGAGACATTCTGGATTCCTCCCTTTCCTTCAGTCATTTCCAAGCAAACCTTGTTGATTCTTGCTGAGATCTAAAATCTCTCCTCTCCCTGGTATCACCCCTGGCATCCTCCTAGAGCAAGCCTCCTTCATCCCTCACCAAGACTGCTAGGATCCTAACTGGTCCCCTTACTTCCACACTTGCAATCTCACAGTCTATTCTCCCCCAGAACCAGGGTACCTTTTAAAATGTCAATCACATCATGACTCTCTCTCCTCATCTTAGGTTGAGTTCCCCAGAAGCAAACCCCAAGACAAGAATTCATAAGCAAGTGTTTTATTTTAAAAAGTGCCCCAGGAGAAACTGGTAAGGGAATAGGGGAAGCTGCACAGGCAAGCGGAAGACACCGAAGGAAGAAGCCTAGAAGGCTGTAGCGCACCCCAAACGTTGTTGCTGGGCTTTCACACTCCTGCTCTACTGGCTGAGTCCTGGGCTAAGGGCAGTTAGGGGTCGCTCTCTGCGCATGCAGGTAAAGAGCTCCAGTGGCCCAAGGGCTCTCCTTGAAACTAAGTTACAGGAGTCGATTCTTACAGCAAAAGTGCACAGATGCTGGGGGACTGGCACACAGTAACCATGATGGGATCCAGAGAGCCCTCAGCGGAGCACCCACCAGACCCACTCCAGTTTCCTCCCTTATTGCCTATCTCAGACCCTTGTTTATTTCCTTCATAACCCATGTCATGATTTATAAGTAGTTTATATAATTATTTGTCTCTTATTTGTTTATTGCCTGTTTTCCCCCATAAAATGCAATCTCCAGGAGAGTAGTGAGCATATCTGTCTCCCTAGAATACAGATGGCACATTGTGGATCCTTCACAGATATCTGTATGAATGGATGAATGAACGACGGACACCTTCAGTAATGGGGAGCTTCTGCAGCCCAAAGCAGCTCATCCCACTTTCAGAAAGCCTTGACTGAAAGCCTGACCCAAGACCGAACTGTAACCACCTCGCCGTCACACCCACGGGTCTCCTCTCTGGCATGACTCTGGAGATGATTGCCACTTCCAAGTCAGTCCCTCAAGTATCCAGTGTCCCACCTTTCTCTCCTCCAGACTAATCAACCACAGCTTCTCCAAAGGCTCCTCTTTTGACATGGATTTTAGAGCACTGGCATCCGTAATTTCACTAGTCTGAGAAAATTCTTCTTCCCTACCTACACAATGCATAGCAACCCCTCCCATACCACCCTGAATACACCCAATCTTGGGTGGTAAACTGGGTCAAGCCAGATAAGAATTTGGAGAAGCGAAGCTGAACGTTACCCAGCCAGGGCTCCAGAATCAGCAGCCTCAGGTTGAATCCCAGCCCGCTTATTGTTAAATGACTGATCTTGGGCAAAATACTTAATTTCTCTGAACCCCCATTTCTTCATCTGTACAGGGGAAACAATAAGAGCACTTACCTAACAGAGTTAGTGTAAGGGTTAAATTAAATGAGACAGTGGATGTAAACCACTTAGCAGAGTGCCTGGCACATCTCTAAGGACTTGGAGTTTCCCCAAACTTTACCTTGGACCTAACAGCTCTCCACACCTCTGCAAGCTACTTTTTTTCCCAGCCAAATCCTCGTGCTAACCCAGCTCCATCTCAGACACCCCCAAGCTCCTTCAGTCAAGATACGGCTTCAAGCCCTGTGTCCAGAAGTTTTCCTGGCTCTTATTTCTTCCCATTTTCTCCTGCTCACTGCCCACTTCAGGCTTCTACCTCTCCATCCTACCCCTTGCTACTGGTCCATCCATCCACATGTCCATTCTCCGTTTCTCTTTTTTTTTGTCCTTCTTGCTCAATTCTTGCTTTTTGTTTTTCCTCTTATCTTTCTTACACCATGTCTTCTCTCATGGAAACTCTAGTAAAGTTCTTTTTTTTTTTTTTTTGATTTTCCTTTTCTATTCTGCCTCCTACCTTGGCTCCAGATAGCCGAGAGGAAATGATCAACCTAGTAACTGCAAAATCAGTGCTAATTGTATCACCACATAGGCATCTTAAGCTACAGGCCATTTTCCATCACTCCTTGCCACAGACTGAGTGGTAAAATCAAGGCTGGAAAGGAAGCCATCAGCAGTGAGGACCGAGGGGAAACAGGAAGCTCTCTTTCCCTCTAACCTATAGGTATGCTTCCCGTTCCTTTCCTTGTCCGCTGCGTTAGTACACTACAGTGAGTTGCCTGTTCTGTTCCTGACTTTAATGGAAATCCTTCAAATATTTTGCCATTAATTATGATTTTTTTCTAGGTCTTGTACCAAATAGCTTTTATCCAATGGGGGGAGTTCTCTTTGATATCCAGTTTGCTAAGCTTATATAGTATGCAGTTGTGAGTTTCTAGGTTGGAAGTAAAGCATGAAAATCAGGGAAGCAGAGTGATAAGTAGGTTGACTTGTGAGGTGTCCTGGGAAAATCAGAAGAGAGAATTGAGGCCAAGCGCTCAGGCTGGGGGATGATGGAGCCTCCTGTCCTGAGGGACTTTCATGGTACTGATAGTTACTCCTTATACTCGGCTCTTAAACTGTGACACTGGGATTCAAAGACTCTACTGGACGCTTGAGTGTATCAATGACAAAAGTTGGCTCTACTTATAGTTCGTGTTTCTTCTTTCATTAATTTAAATAAGAAATTCTGAATTTTCAAGAAGCTTTTGGAACTTCTTGAATTGGAGCAGATAACTGAAACTTCATCCCTTTTCACGTGAAAGCTTTTTGGAGGTGGATCTGATCCTGGTTTTCTATTCCAATCAGCTGCTGTGAAAGCCACTTCTTGTTCTTGCTGGGGGCAGATCAAGCCTCTTTTTCTCCTTGATAGAAATTCAGGAAGGAAACCAAATAATTCCCAACAGAGACAAGAGTTGACCACAGTACCATCCAAAAGCACTTTTAAAGATTTCAATCTTGAATATGAGAACACTGGCAACCGAGGTTGGTTACTGGCTCTACACCGTCAGCTAGATAGAGGCTTGGGAGGAGATGTGGTTCTGCCATTTTGACAGGAAAATCTTCTCTGATGGAGAAGAGGTTGCAATTGAAGCATCACTGAGGTGCCCTTTAACACTGGAAAATTTCAGTAAAAGTGTTTGTGACAAGCATCCGAAATAAAATACTAAACTCCCACATATAGACATTTCTCAGTAAACTAACCTGCACACACTGTGGGACTGGTGAAAGGAGGGACATTCTAACATCAAAGTTAATCAGCAGGGCATCTATTGATTGCTGTTCTATGCCTATTATGTGGTGGCCCGGGGGGGGTTTTGTTTTGTTTTTACCGTGATTGACAGAAAATTGGCCAATCTGCCCCCAGATAACCAAGAGTTGACTGTGCTTGACTTCTTCACTTAGTTCCACTCTTAACTGAAGAGGGGTGAGGAGAATAAGTGTTAAGAAACCTGTCATAGAGGGAAATTTGAAACAAACTGGTAATGTGTCAGACGGCCTTGGAATAGTCCCAGAAGGTGGCAAGTAAATAAAATCTATGAGGGAAAATTGAAAAAACTGGCATAGCTGAGCCTTAAAAAAAAAAAAAAAAAAAAAAAAAAAAAAAGGTGACAGGCTCATATATGACTGTTTCTAGTACAGCAAACTAGATAACGTACATATTCCAAAAACACCTCCGATGCTCAGCTGACGCACTGGAAAAAGTAGTGGACTTAGGAGAACTAGGCACTACTCCCACTTCTGCCAGCCGATGACTTGGCAGTCTCTTTGTTTACCTCATTTTCACCTCCATAAAATTTTATAGCTGGAGAACTTTGGGGTTCCCAGCCAAGACTCCCTTTTAGGCTCCACAAAAGAAGAAATGTTTGGACATTTCAAAGCACTCCAACGATATAGTATTTTATTTATTTATTTATTGAAGTATAGTTGTTTTACAATGTTGTCCTTGTTGTTTATTTTATATATAGTAGTGTGTATTTGTTAATCCCAAACTCCTAATTTATCCATCCCCTGTTTTCCCCTTTGGTAACCATAAGTTTGTTTTCTATGTCTGGGGTCTATTTCTATTTTGTAGATAAGTTCATTTGTGTCATATTTTAGATTCCACCTATAAGTGATACCATGTGGTATTTGTCTTTCTCTGTCTGCCTTACTTCACTTAGTATGATAAATCTCCAGGTCCATCCATGCTGCTGCAAATGGCATTATTTCATTCTTTTTTATGGCTGAGTAATATTCCATTGTGTGTGTGTGTGTGTGTGTGTGTATACATATATATATATACACCATACAAAGATATAGTATTTTTAAATTATTACATAATAAATACCTTTATTTAGTGATCAGAATCATTTAAACATGGGGCTTGCCAGGATAAAGAATAACAGAAGAGGTGCTCAGTGATAAGAGTTTGGGAACCGGGCTGTAAGACACTCTAGAGGAGGGATGGTGCCTGCTTCATCTCAAGGTCCTCAGTGCTGGCACATACCTCCTTAAGTGCTCATTAAGATTCAAACATACACAGTGCAAAGAGAACATAAAATAAATTCCCATGTACCCATTACCCAGCTCCAAGAATCATCCCTCATGGCCAATCTAGCTTTCCTATGCTCCCACCCAACTGACTTCTAAACCTGCTCACAAATTATTTTGAAGCAAGTGTCAGACATTGTATAATTCTACCCACAAATATTCCAATATGTCACCCTGAAAGATAAGTACTTTGTAAATACAACATCATTACACCTAAAAAATGAACAATAATTCCTTAAATATCATCTTATGCAAATTCAGTGTTCAAATTTCCATGATTATATCCTAAAAATGTTTTTTAGAGTTTGTATAAATTAGGATCTAAAGATTGCTATTGGTCACAGCAATATATTTTTGGATCCATCTCCTAGAGAAATGTAGGTAAAAACAAAGATAAACAAATGGTGGGACCTAGTTAAACTTAAAAGCTTTTGCATAACAAAGGAAACCACAAACAAAACGAAAAGACAACCTACGGAATGGGAGAAAATATTTGCAAATGATGCGACTGCCGAGGGATTAATTTCCAAAATATACGAACAGCTCGTACAGCTCAATATCAAAAAAAACAAACAACCCAATCAAAAAATGGGCAGAAGATCTAAATAGACATTTCTCCAAAGAAGACATACAGATGGCCAAAAGGCACTTGAAAAGATGCTCAGCATCGCTAATTATTAGAGAAATGCAAATTGAAACTACAATGAGGTATCACTTCACACTGGTCAGAATGGCCATCATTAAAACATCTATAAATAATAGATGCTGGAGAGGGTGTGGAGAAAAAGGAACCCTCCTACATTGTTGATGGGAATGCAAACTGGTACAGCCACTATGGAGATCAGTACGGAGGTTCCTTAAACTAAAAACAGAGCTACCATATGATCCTTCAATCCCACTCCTGGGCATATATTGAGAGAAAACCTATTTCAAAAAGATACATGCACCCCAATGTTCATAGCAGCACTGTTTACAATAGCCAAGACACGGAAGCAACCTAAATGTCCATCAACAGATGAATGGATGAGGAAGATGTGGTATATATATATACAATGGAATATTACTCAGCCATAAAAAGAATGAAACAATGCCATTTGCAGCAACATGGATGGACCTGGAGATTATCATACTAAGTGAAGTAAGTCAGACAGAGAAAGACAAATATCACATGATATTGCTTATATGTAAAATCTAAAAAAAAAAAAGATACTCGGGAATTCCCTGGTGGTCCAGTGGTTAGGACTTGGTGCGTTCACTTTGGTGGCCCGAGCTCAATCCCTGTTCGGGAAACTAAGATCCCACAAGCTGCACAGTGTAGCAAAAAAAAAAAAGATACAAATGAACTTACATACAAAACAGAAATAGGCCACAGACATATTACAAAATATTGAGTATAGTTCTCTGTGCTATACAGTAGGTATATATACATAACTGAATCACTTTGCTGTATACCTGAAACTAACACAACATTGTAAATCAACTATACTTCTATAAAAAATAAAATACATATCGCAATTGGGTGATATGTATATTAAGTTTTGTTTAATCTAGACTCACCATACAAACACACACACACACACACACACACACACACACATTCTGCTTGTGATTTACATTTTGCAGGGGCCAGGTCTCTTGTCCTAGGGTTTTCCACAGGGGATGTTGCTGGTTGCCTCTCCATTGTATCATTTAACATGAACCTTGTATTTCCTACAAACTGGTAGTTAGATCAAAAGACTACTTGTGATGGTTCAGGTTTTTTTTGTTGTTGAGAATTCTTCATAGGTAGTTTTTTGTATTTCCATCAGGAGACATATAATGCCATTTTTTTTTTAAAGGGCTTTTAAAAAAATATTTATATATTTTTGGCTGCGTTGGCTCTTTGTTGCCGCGCTCCGGCTTTCTCTAGTTGTGGCGATCGGCGGGTACTGCTCATTGTGGTGCGTGGGCTTCTCATTGTGGTGGCTTCTCTTGTTGTGGAGCACAGGCTCTAGGTGTGAGGGCTTCAGTAGTTGTGGCACGCAGGCTCAGCAGTTGTGGCTCGCGGGCTCTAGAGCACAGGCTCAGTAGTTGTGGCGCACGGGCCTAGTTGCTCCGTGGCATGTGGGACTTCCCGGACCAGGGCTCGAACCCGTGTCCCCTGCATTGGCAGGCAGATTCTTAACCACTGCGCCACCAGGGAAGTCCAATGCCTTTTTCACATTAGCAGCCATTGAAGATCATTGCCTAGATCTATTATTTCATTAACAGTTGTAAAAATGTTGATATGCTAACCTTATTTCTTAGATTCATGTCTTCTTAATTTATTAGCTGGCATATTTCTATAAAAACTTCCCCTCATCAACAATTTGGCTATCCCGACATACAGTTGGAAAAGGGATTGCAGAATAAATACTGTTTCTTTCCCTTTATTTACCAGTTTCAAAATAATAGGCTGATTCCTGGAGTAGCCTTCAAAAGATGACAAATGAGGTTTTTTTTATTTTTATTTTTAAAGTGCTGTATGAACCCATGAGTTTAAACATATTTAAGGAGCTTGAGTTCAATGAAGTTATAATTCTTACTGACTATCCCATCATTAGCCAAGGGGACTGTGGGAGCCCCTGATCTGCTCCTGATCCCTTCTGGGCCAACTCCAGTAGAGTTCGATAGGCTCTTACTTTCTGTGGACTCAACATCCTAGATAATGTCTCAGGTCCTTCTTAGCACTGCCCTCAAGACCAGGGGAAGAGGGGGCCTGCCCTTGGCCTCACGTATCATATATGTTGAGACACAATGTGTTTTTTCTTCTTTTGGTCTCTCATAGGAAAATTTTCTGAAAGGTAAGTGAGTGATCGAATCATAAAGGGAGGGGACTTGTGTACGCCCATCTGGTCCTCTCAGGCCAAAGAACGAGGGCTGAGGCTGCCAGTGAGTGTGGAGGGGTGGGGGATGAGAGGACAGAATCACAGCTTCTGCCCTGGGAAGTCAGGGAAAGAGCGGCCGCTCTAGGGTACAGTTGGCCCCTCAAATCAACCCAAATGGGTGTCTAGACAGAACTCATTCCCCAGTAACCACCTTCCTGCTCATTCCTCCTTTCCCACTCCCTGCTCCTTGGCTGTGATGGTATCTAAAGTATCAGGAGGCACCCAAAACTGAAAAGTAAGGTGTGGGGAAAGGGTGACCTCCTCACCTTAACCCTATTCTGGGATTGGGTGCATCCAGTCGCCATCCAGGAGTCCTGGGTCCAGGATCAGCTTCTACCCTGCCCTGTCCCAGCACCACCATGCTACATACGACTCTGGCATCCAGCTGGAACAACCTAGGGAGAAGCTGGCTCCTTTAACTTCCACTTCTCAGAGAAGTGGGCTATAGGGGGAAAGAAAGGCCTGATTGGGAACACGGGACACCGGTGGATATAGCTTGATTTATAGCTTTTAAACATTTAGATGTATGGTACATGGGGAAATATTTGCACTTTTGCAAATATCAGGGCAGCCTTGGTCCTTCTGGCTCAGACATTCCAAGTCAGTTTTTGTGGCTCCTAAATAAGGAGATGTAGACTTCACAGTCCAGTCTAGTCCTTTGCCCCAATTCTTCCTCTTCCTTTCCCAGTCATCATGGAAAACAGACTGTCTTTGGCATTATTGAATTCTGAGCATGCTTAGAATTTGGCTTGGGGCTTCTGCTTTTCATTTAAAGTTGGTGGAAACCTGCAGTTTGGGAAGAACATGCAGGAGCATGAGACACATCTTGGGCTCACCATGGTTCTCCCTTCTCTCAGAAGAGTCCTGATAACAAAGGGTGACCTTCCTCAATTAGTAACATCTATATGACCCTGCATCTTGGCTATAGTTGATTAATTAAAGGGCAGACACCTTGCTCAAACTCTCTCATCTGAGAACTCTGCATCTCAGAGATGCAGAGGCTGAACATTTCTGAAACAGTCACATCAATGGCATGATCCATGGATGCTGGCTGCAGAGGTATCTGGTATTGTCCTAATTCTTTCCTTGTCTAAATCTTCTTTGTTCATCTCTTTCTTCATTTAGGTGACACACTCACTGGCCTTCAAAAAACTATTTTTTTGTGTATTAGTTTGAGCTAACTTATGCCAGTTTCTATTGCCTAATGCACACATACCAACAAACAAAAACTCTTAACTAAAGCCATTGTTAGAAGGACCACTGGATGAGGAGCCAGAGTACCTGGATTCACCTCTTTTCCTCTGACATCCCCATCCCTGTCATCACATCTTTAAATCTCAGACTTATTTTTCTCTGCCTATAACCAGAGCTGAAGCAATAAGTTTAGATAAAATAATAATAATAATGATAATGATGATGATGATGGTAAAAAAATAATACCTATCATTCTTTTGAGCACTTTTTTTTTTTAATTTTATTTATTTATTTATTTATTTATTTATTTATTTATTTATTTATTTATTTATTTATTTATTTATTTATGGCTGTGTTGGGTCTTCGTTTCTGTGTGAGGGCTTTCTCTAGTTGCGGCAAGTGGGGACCACTCTTCATCGCGGTGCGCGGGCCTCTCACTATCGTGGCCTCTCCCGTTGCGGAGCACAGGCTCCAGACGCGCAGGCTCAGCAATTGTGGCTCACGGGCTTAGTCGCTCCGTGGCATGTGGGATCTTCCCAGACCAGGGCTCGAACCCGTGTCCCCTGCATTGGCAGGCAGATTCTCAACCACTGCGCCACCAGGGAAGCCCCTTGAGCACTTTTTTATACCAGGAACTATGTTAAGTGCTTTACCTAAATTATATGACTTAATCTAATCCTCAATAACAACGCTGAATTCATCAGGAAGATTTTGACTCTACATAAGCGAAATCTCAAACTCACAATAGCTTAAATGTAAGGAAATTAGTTATTTTATATGTAACAAGAAGTCCCTAGCAAGGGTGGCTTCAGGATTGGTTAAATCAGAAGCTTGATAATGTCATCAGGGACCCAGGTTTTTTCCATCTTTTTGCTCATTTGGCTTGGGTCTCCAGGCTAGCACCTCTCATGACTAAAATAGCTGCGGAATTTCCAGGCATCCAGTTGAACATGACAATGTTTAGCAGAGGGATGGTCTCTTCTTTGTATCTCTTTTTAATTTTTATTTATTTATTTTAATCTTTATTTATTTATTTATGGCTGTGTTGGGTCTTAGTTGCGGCACGCAGGATCCTTTCATTGTGACGTGCGGGTTCTTTGTCGCGGAGCGCAGGCTTAGCGGCCCAAGGGCCAGTGGGATCTTAGTTCCCTGACCAGGGATTGAACCCATGTTCCCTGCATTGGAAGGCAGATTCTTAACCACTGGACCACCAGGGAAATCCCCTTGTATCTCTTTTTTAAGTACAAGAAAAGTTTTCCAAGAAGTTTCTGGTTGATCACCCCTCTCACCTCAATGGCCAGAACTGGGTCATCATACACACACGCTTAATCCAACCATTGCCCAGGGAGTAGAGTTACTACAATGGGCCTAGACCAAGCATGATTCACTCCTGAGTTGAGAGGGAAAGAGGTGAAACACTCTGGGAAGAAAAAAAAAAGACCTTTTTCAGGAAAGAAGGGAGGAAACTGTTAGGCAGTTAACCAACAGTGCCTGCTACCAGCATGTGAGACAAATAGGAGAGGCAAAGAGACTTGCCCAAGGTCAAACAACCAGCTAATGGCAGGTGTGGGATCTGAACCCAGAATGGTCTGTTTCTAAATCCTGCTCTCTTGCCCTACACTCTGAAAGGCAGTTAGTCCTCACCAGATTATTTTGCCTTTGAGGAACTCAAGTCTCTACAGCTATCCTGGGCAATTCATGAGATGAACTAGTGTGGGAGCTACCAGCCAATCAGATTCCAGAGACCAAGCAACATAGCAACCTCGTTGCTATGGAGAGGACCAACCTCCTTTGGTCTCCTCTCCACAGTTCACTCCATTCTCCCTGGCCATGGTGGAGAGTAAATTTAGAATAATGTAAATTCAGCAAATAGCAGCCTTCAGTTCCAGATTTCTGGCTCTATGAGTTAGCCTCATAGTGAACAAACATCCCTTTTTATGTCCTTTCATTTTTCCTTTTATTCTGGTATTGCCCCCTTTGGGGGATTCCTTCTCCCCAACTTCAATCATTTGGTTCTGGTGGGGACTTTCAATGACAGTATCAAGGAGTGACATCAAAGTAGTTGACAAATGGGAAAGTACAGACACCAACCAATCAGAAGGCATACTTGCAGCAGTGGTAAAGCAGGGTCCTGGAAGCCCCTGGCTGGGTCAGCAATGAACTCTTTAGTTGTTGGATCATGGGGAACTCCAGGATGGTCCAGGGAGGGACAGATAGCCATGGAGGTGGAGGATAAGGAACTCAGGAGGCTTGGGCCAGTAGGTATTTACCAACTGGTAAGGAAGCATTTCATTTAGTGAGTTCTTAATTTCAGATATTGCATCTATCAGTTCTAGAATGTCTATTTGATTCTGTTTTTTATAGATTTCAATTTTGCTGAAATTCTTTCTTTTCATATATTGTATTCTTTTCATTTTCTATATTTTCTCTCACATGTTTACAATACTTATTATAAAGTCCTTGTCTGCTAACTCAAATGTCAGAATCATCTGTGGGTCTGCTTCCATTCTCTGCTATTTCTCTTAATTATTAGTTATATCTCCCTGCTCTTTGCATGTCTCATAATTATATAAAAGAACCATAGAGGTTGTAGATGATATTTTCCTCCAGTGATGATTCTCTTTTTTTTTTTTTTTTGGCTGCTCCGCGCGGTATGCAGGATCTTAGTCCCCTGACCAGGGATGGATCCCGTGCCCCCTGCAGTGGAAGCACGGAATCTTAACCACTGGACCTCCAGGGAAGTCCCTCTCAGATGGGGTGAGGGACTGATCATCTCAATCTAGTCAGGGACTCAGCTGCGCTGGGGCTGGATGGTAGTTGTATTAGTCCCAGTCCAACTTTGGGTCATCTTGCTCCTTGGAGGGAGCCCACTCAAGCTTTATGATTGACAGTACGGTGGGTCTCTGTCTTCTCAACCCTGAGAGCCTGTGGAAGATTCAATTCTGTTCTTAGGAGCTCAGGCTCTTTGGTTTCTTGCCCCCCACAGTTTCAAAATTTAGCAAATGTCTTGAGGGGACAGCCGTCATGTTTGATGCAGCCCTCATCCCTCTAATAGGACTTTGTTCCTACTGCAAGTCTGTGGGAAATTTCCCTCTGCTATGAGACACTTCTAGCCCAGCCTCTCCCGCTGCATCCCAGAATTCAGCAAATGTTGCATGGGGAAAACTGGCCATGTGTTTAGAGCTCCTCTAGATTCCAATGCCAGATCACATGGATCACCAAAAGCTCTACCAGTTTCTATTTGTCCCAGTAAAGACCTTACGCCCGGGTCAAGCTCTGATTTGGCAAATATACCCAGGTAAGAAAATGAGATTATCAGCTCATTTAGAAAAGGCTCTTTCCTCTCCAGAATTTTAATTCAGTAGTCTTTGTTGCTGCTACACCTCTCCAATGCCTTTAAAAATATGATTTTTGTAATTTATCGTGTTTTCTAGTTCCAACAGGAACATTGGATTATTGCTACATACTACATCCTACCAGAAGAGGAAGTCCTATGAAATTATCTCAAGATTTAACCATGGCATGGTTATACAGGTATATATGGCTGAATCAACCCAGACCATGCCACGGCCCCTCCTCTACATCTTCACTACAGCGGGGACAGGTGGCCCAAGTAGACCAACTAGAGTCCTTCTGCACTGGAACTGGGAGCCGAGAGCCTTTTTATTTTTGTGGTTGGTCGGGGCGGGGGTGGGGGGGCGGGTGAGACAAAGCTGTGAGAATAAGTCTGGAAGCTTCCACTGGCTATGTCCCATGCTCATGGAAGAAGCCAGTTTCCAGCAGGAGGAAATGAAGCCCTCATGCAGAAAGGAGAGGCACAGGAGTGCTGAGGGGATGTTGGGATCCCTGATTCCAGTCACTCGCTCTTGCTGTGGTTTGCTAACCTGAGGCACAAATTTCTCTTTTTTGCCTGAGCTAGTTTCAGTCTCTTGAAAGGGTGGGCCAGCTCTAATGTTTTTGCCCTTGGGCTTTATGAGGCACCCTGTGTTCATATAATACATTAGCCTTTTCTTCTTCAGCAAGGTGGAGGTGGTTTATGTTACTTGTAACTCAAAGAATCTTGACTAAGACTGCTTCTTTAATGACAGGCAGGTTCAGAAGGGCCTGGTTAAAGGTATCTCCTGCACTGCACAGAAGGAAGAGAGGGAGGATGCATGATAATATTGCTGAGACCTCAGCTTTGGATCACAAATCCTCACTACAAGGAGAAGTGGATGCTTTTAGATTCTGGACACCCAACTCACCATGGGAGGAACTTCAGACTTACCGAAGAAGTCAGCCGAATCTGTCTGCCAAAGCCATGCTGTTTTACTTTAATCAAACTGGGAAACTGCATTCTTATCCTCAACAATATTCAAAGATGGGAGGGAATGGAAAGAGGTAGATGCCTGTGTTTGCACGTTTTACCTACTCCTGGGGCTCCGACTTGCTGATGAGCCTGAAGTTTACACCAGAGGGTAAACAAGATAGCTATTTGGACATCACACACTACTTTGCCAGTTTCCGTTCTCTTGAATTATTTACCATCTAATTGTATGCGTTGAAACAGAATCTGGCAACACAGAGTCAGAGATGTCGCCTTATTTGTGCATTAGAGAAGGAAAACTTGAGTTCAGTGAAGGACCTGGAGCAGAAACACTTTATGGCTTTCTGACGTTCCCTTGCTTTGGGAGGGCTGTAAGCACGGGGGTGAAACCAGCACAGCAACGCAGCGCAGGCACACTGGGAGCCACGGGCTGGAGGCGCCCTAGAGCTGACTCGTCCAGTGTCTCCCCTGAGGCCACAATCCCCCTACAGGGCAGAGGCCGGGTTCCAGGACTTAGCCCCCTGAGCCTTGATTTCTCCTCTGCAAAAGACAGACTGCAAAGGGGGATGGAATGGAAAAATAAGCCTCTCTAGATTTAAAAGATTGTTACCACAAATTTTATTTTCACCATCATACCACTAATTTCCCTCAGGAATAAATATTAGTAGCTATGAAAACAAGAAAAATATTCTAAAAATATTTCAAGTAGTAAAACAGAAACTTTGGAAGACAGAAAAGTATAATGGTGAGCAAAACTCACTATTAGTCCCACTACTCAGTAAGAATCGCTCACAATAGAGGGTGTGGAGAAAAAGGAACCCTCCTACACTGTTGGTGGGAATGTAAATCGGTGCAGTCACTATGGAGAACAGTATGGAGGTTCCTTAAAAAACTAAAAATAAAGTTACCATATGATCCAGCAATCCCACTCCTGGGCAGATACCCAGAGAAAACCATAACTCAAAAAGACACATGCACACCCCCAATGTTCATTGCAGCACTGTTTACAATAGCCGAGACATGGGAGCAACCTAAATGTCCATCAACAGATGACTGGATAAAGAAGATGTGGTATATATACACAGTGGAATATTACTCATCCATAAAAAAGAATGAAATAATGCTATTTGCAGCAACATGGATGGACCTGGAGATGATCATACTAAGTGAAGTAAGTCAGATAGAGAAAGACAAATATCATGATATTGCTTATATGTGGAATCTAAAATCTGACACAAATGAACTTATTTACAAAACAGAAATAGACTCACAGACGTAGAACACAAACTTATGGTTACCAAAGGAGAAAAGATGGGGGAGGGATAAATTAGGAGTTTGGGATTAAAATATGCACACTACTATACATAAAATAGATAACCAACAAGGACCTACTGTATGGCACAGGGAACTATACTCAATATCTTTTAATAACCTATAATGGAAAATAATCTAAAAAAGAATATATATATGTGTGTGTGTATGTATGTGTATATATATATATAACTGAATCACTTTGCTGTATACCTGAAACTAATATAACATTGTAAATCAACTATATTTCAATAAAAATAAAAAAAGAATCACTCATAATATTTTGATACATTTTCTTCCAGTCTTTTTCCTAACCAAATATATATATATTATAATTGGGAAATTTTAACTAACCTCTTTAAAGCCAAGTTTTTCCTTATATCACCTACGTTATTCCAGGCATTATAACAGGGATACAAGAAAATTCGATCAAAAATAACTTGGTTAAGATGTCAATATGAACAATAAATATCTTTTCACTGTTGTTTTTTAATTATGAAAGAATTCAAACAGAGAAAGTAATATAACAGATACCACTGCACCCACCATCAAGACCAAATCTTAAAATTTTGCCATATGTGCTTCAAATATTTTTTCAAGGAAGATAAAATATTACAGATATGGCTGAAGTCCTACTGTCCTGGACCCAGAATAACTACAGTTGACCTCTGAACAATGCAGATTTGAACTGCACAGGTCTACTTATACACAGATGTTTTCCAATAGTAAAGACTACAGTACTACATAGTCCATGGTTGGTTGAATCTGTGGATATGGAGGAACCACGGATAGAGGTAAAGCCAAGTTTTTTCTTCAACATTTTGTAGTGAGCCTCTTCCCCATGACAATCAATATTCTTTACAAACAAGATTTTTAATAGCTAATTGTTTTCAAATAGTTCACTGTAAAGAGATGTATACTTAAAATACTATTAAGATTCAATGGATTCAGTTTGATTTCACATTAAAATCTAATTGGGGTACTACAAAAGATGTTGAAACAACACAGACTCACAGACTAGATAGAGAGGATCAGGAACAGACCTGGAAGCAATTCTTTACCAGGACAATTTCAGGCTGCACAGTTACCCCACTACTGGCCTATGAATAGGAAGGGACAGAAAGGAAGCGATAGATGGATTGTCCAGGCAAGGGGTGCATGTGAGCACGCACATGAGGATGTGTGAGTGGGGAACAGACCCTAGAAAACTCATGACCCTAATCATTGAATTTATTAATAACTGCCATTTTGTTATTCCATATGCTATTATGGTATAAAAACTATAGGCCAAGTGCCACCTTTACATTCATATTTCCTTCCAGTCTTTTTTCTAAGCATAGGTTTTTTTTCTCTTTATGTAATTGAAATCCATAGAATGAATATTTTTGACAAACTCAGTCTTTAGGTTTGACTTGTATAACCTTAGGACAGAGGAAAAGGAACTGTATATCAATAGAAAAATTTATCCATTTACTAGCTAGGGTCCTATTTACACCATCAATTTCAACTCAAACCAACATTATTTTGAGATTTGCAAGGAAAATGGTTCACTTCTTACAGATAATTTTTGGAATGGAGAATGAAGGAGGTAGACACACATACAATGTGGGAAGGCTGATGCTTCTTTTTCCTCATAGGCAACTAGGCGGAGGGGAAGGGGGTCAGTAAAGGCATGTTTGGGGGAAAGTTGGAGAAGCATCCACACCTGCTCATTATATCAAATGTCTAGGGACTCTGTAAATAATTCAGGTGCAGTCGGCTCCCTCCAGGGGCAGGTGTTGAGGAGAGTTTCCAGACAAGCATCTCCTCTTGCAAAACTGGAGCAGACCTAGGATCTGATTACTTGAAAAGGGGTCTAGTTAGTAGCTATGGCAACCTCCTTCTTCTGCCTTACAACTTGCCTTGGGCTAAGATACAGGAACTTCTGGGAAAACACTACTGCTACAGCCTGCTGTGGTGGTTAAGAGCTTTGAAGTCTAGCTATCTGTTTCTAATCTAGGTTCCGCCACTTTGTAACCGTGTGACCTGGGAATTTATTCAACCTCTCTGATCCTTGGTTTCTGTGCCTATAAAATAGAGATCATTCAGATTGCTGTGGCATCATCTGTAAGGCTCTTGCTATAGTGCCTGGTACATAGTAGATTATCTCCTAAGAGTGTCCCCACCTCATTTCCTAGGAAGAGATGTTTGGACTTTAAATAAAATAGCAGTGTACAGAACTAAGTGAAAGCTGTTCTTCAGAACAAAATAAACAGTGCAGCTAACAGTTATTGAAGATTTACCATAAGCTGGATATTGTGCTGAGTGTTTTATATATAATTTCACAAAACTTAACCTTAGGGATAAGTGTTATCAAAGTTCTGAGATGTTAAGACACTTTCCCCAGCTCAGACAGCTAGCAGGTGGTGGAACCAAGATCCAAACTCTCATCTGCCTCTTATCCAAAAGAAGCCTATGTTCTTACCTTCTAAGTAAACGGATCTCTGGAAGTTATTTTACTGTACCAGCACTTCATCTCCAGGTGCACAGTCTGAGGATGCTGGTACATGGAGCTCGTTCAGACTTGGACAGACCTCCTTAAGTCTGTGGGGCCTGACTGCCCTCTAGTGTTGGAGGAATCTTAGGGTCAGGTGGAATCCACAGCGAGTTGTTTTTTTTCTGAGGTGGTAGTGAACCTGCGTCCCTTCCTGTCTGGAGGTCTGTCTAGTCTGGTGTCTTCTTATTGGCCAAAGGGTTTCTCCTAGGAACAGGGGTAAAATAGGTGGTAGAGACTGGGAGTTAAGAAGAAGAACTATCTGGGGATAGAGCAGTAATGCTCAGGCTAAGCTCTGAACCATTGTGGTGGTGGGGGGGGCAATAAGGTCTCTTATTCCCAGCACATGGCACATAATAGGTGCTGACTGAATACTGAATGAAGTTTTATAACTCATTCTCACTAAAGGGGGCGGGGGAGTGCTGCCAAAAGAATGTTTTAAAAGGTCTTCACTGATTTTTGCCAGAAGCACCAGCAGAAAAAACACTGTAACATTAACCCACCTTCCACTCCAACAGACTCCAAGGCATGTTCCGTGCACGGCTAGGCGAGAACAATGACGCTGTTCAGTTATGAGGAAACGAGTTGGGGTCAGCAAAGACATAGGACCATTTTAGGCTGCCACCCTCCCACCAGTGTCCCGAATGGTCCACGGATCTCAGAGAAGTCCCACTTCCACCTCCGTAACTCTGCCCAGGTAGTCCATGTCACCAGGTGGTCGGTGAGCGGCTGCGTGCACTGCTCGTCGCTGGACAGTGGGGAATCCAAAGACAGGTGGATTACTAGGTGGCTTATCAGAGGGCGATGAACACCCCCGACCCCAAGTCACAGAGACTGAGCCGGGTTACTGCAAAATGGGAAGAGATGGTTTCATAAAATAAAGGATATAGAGCAGACAAATAACACCTACTATAATCCAGTCCTCGGCTGCCCAATTTTCTTCCCATATGAATAATTTTGTAAATGCCCCCATAATATATGAATACACTGAATCATTCAGACATTAATTTTATCACTATTATATTTACCGTTATAATTATTACCATCTTTATTTCTAAGTAATAGAAAATCTAAACCCAAGTAAACTTGGCTTGATGAATAAAAACATTTGTTGAGGGCTTTTTTTCCCCCCTCGGTGGGGAGGTGGGAGTTTCAGGATTGGTGGGTTCAACAGCCGGTGCTGCCAGGAGTTGGTGGCCAAAAAAGGGAAGTAGCAGGGCAGGACCACAGAAGGGATTTCAGAATAAAAAGCCAGCTTCCTATACCTAGGACAAGCCACATACTGGAAGACTGCCTGGGTGGGCATCCCTGTGAAGCTACGGCTGCCTCCTGGCCTTCTTTTGGGAATCTCTCTGCTTTTGGTGGGAAAAGGGAGAATCTGATGGCTCACACTCTCTGCAGAAATGGACTAAGGACCGAGGTGGCTGCATAGGGAGAATGGACTTGTTGGATGACTGAGCTTTAGCTGCATTTTCTGCACTAAACTCACCCCCATCCCATGCCCTAGAAGGTTGGCTCCGGTAGAGGTTACATTTCCCAGATGTCTTGGATGTACTACCTTCCTGTTTACCCACATGAACTTCAGCCCCAAACTGGCATATTCACTGCTCCCCAGACCTGCATTTCATCCCCACCTCTGGCTTTTGCTTCCCCAGTCCCCTGCCTGAATGCTCTGACCTCTCCTTACCCTACAACTTGTCCTTCTCAGGGCCCAGCTCCAGGTCTGCCTCCTCAGTGGAGTCTTCCCCGAGGGCTTGGCCTTCTTGGGTCACTTTCTATTTTCGATTCCAGGGGCATTTGTTGTGTGGTTGGGAGCTGATTGTGGTATTTGCCATAGAGTTTCAGGCAGGACTTTGTTTATTGCCTTTTCAGGCAAGCTATGCCAGAACTCCCCACTCAGAGGGCGGGGCAGGCAGGGTAACGTGGCCGACCATGTAAGGGTCTGGATGAGAGGTACAGCCTGGAGCCAGCCGGGAACATGTTCCCCATGACACCATAATTCTTGTACTCATAAAACATCCTCAGAGGATAAAAAGAAACATGTAAGTCAGTACTTATTTCTTTGGGAGGGCCCCCATGAGACAAGAAATCTTTCAACTGCAGACTGTCAGGCACCAAGGACCTTAAGAACAGGACGGAGGGAGGCAGGGAGGGCTTAGGGCTGTCACTGAAGCAGGCGATCCTGAGGCAATGCGACGGGCAGAACAATCCACGTGGACGCTGTGTGGACCCGGCACAAGGACAGCACGCTTACGTCAGTCACACCCACGAACTTCAGACCATCACCGTGTTTTTAGTCCCTAAGCTCCTGGGGCTTCATATCATGTTTTCCTTTCCTCTCTCTCAGCCTGAGTCCCTCCCGTGGGGATCCGCCTGTGCTGCTTCCACTGACACTGTTGAGGCAGACGGCCTCTGTCCCCAACCAACTTCCAGAGAAGAGACTGCGTAACAGCAGAGTGTGAGGGCCACAAGGGAGGGAAGAGGGTAACAACAAGTGATGGAGAAAGCGTAAATCATGCACACAGGCTTCTGATAAGAACTTTATTTCTCAAAAAGGGGGCAAGAATCCAAAGTATTAAAATAATCCTCTAATTTCTGTTTTGGAGGGAGAGGATAGGATGACAAAATAATTCATATAAAAATTTCAAGCACAATGGCTGTAGGTCCTTCATCCTGAAAGTTGTACCTCCTGTCTGCAGCTCCAGGTTCCAACCATGTCACAGGTAGTGCCGAGCTCCTGGATCCAGAGGCTTACAGCATCTGGAATGCTTATTTATATTTACTCCACAAATAAATACAAAAGGTCAGTCTTCCTAGTGGAAATGATGCAGTCCATTTTTGTGATTGTTTCTAATGAGAATGCTAAAAAGAGCTGCCTCTCTCTAAATTCCAAATCTTTCCTTTTTGAAGACGACTAAGAGTGTGAAAGAAATGAAATGTGGAGACTTATCAGGTACGACTGGCTCTCATAACAACCACATGCCAAGGGAGACTCTACCTCATTGAGGTGATAAAAGGTAAAAAGCGACCATGATTTTTCCATTGCCTTTTACGTGGGGAAACCGCACCTTTCTGTTTCTATCATGGAAGGGAACTGCACTATGTGAGGCAAAGTCCCCCTCTAGCAATTAAGCAAAATCCCTAACCAGAGCGATTATTTGCTAACTTAGAAGGAAAGAAAGAAAAGGGTGAGCTGGAATGCGAGTCCTTCGCCCAGGCTGCTGTTGCCACATGGCCCATCAACGCTGAGGGGCACTTTCCAACAGGCAGGCCCTTCCAGGAGGTGGGAGACAAGACCTGGTTCACCCCCCGAGAGGCTTAAGATGAGTTTAACTGTGAAGACCGCTTGGAACTTGCCCGGCTCTCCTCTGAATGCTTTCAGTTGGTGTTTCTCTGAGGAATAGGGAGGCTCTCGTGAAGGTACTTTAAACTTCCATGCTCGGAGAAGTCTGAGACCACGTGGTCCTGGCCTCGCAGCAGCCACTTGGTAGTAAGCAGCCCCTCCAGTCCCACTGGTCCCCGGGCGTGGATTCGAGATGTACTGATCCCCACTTCAGCTCCTGTGGAAAAGCACGGATGAGGATGTGGCTTTCCCAGCCTCTGCTTCCGGACCGCCCGCCAGGCCCACGTCTCTTCCTTCTTCCTCACTTGGCGCCCCCTCTCTGCCCTCTCCTGACCCATCCTCCCTGGGCTAGCCTGACGCCCACTGTCCCCATAAACATGTTCTCTGCTTGCTGTGAGTCACGGTCAGACCCCTTCTTTAATAAAAGAAGAAGGGGCCTGACCGTGGGCCTCTCTTTTGTATTTTATACCCAATCCATTTTGACAATACTACAAGTGCTGTCTCCGATATCTGTCTTGTGCCTGGATTGCGTACCATCATCTGACATTTGGGTATTGTTTCAGGTGTACGACAGTGTATAGAGGTTTTATCTCCCCGAGTATCCTTTAAACCCTAGATGGTAAGGGACATGTTCTAGGTATTCCCTAGAACGCCTAGCTCCTAGGTGCTCATGAGATGGCTGCTGACTACACCAAAGAGTACTTTTCCTTTTCCTCCCTCCTGCTCCCGCCTCAGACGCGGGGCACCGGGGCTCCTCCCGGGTCTGGCTTGGTGTTCTGCACCGTGTGCAGTTGAGGCAGGGCTCCTTTGCTCATCACCACCTCACTGAGCAGGCACTGGGCTGGGACCCGGGGATGAAGTGGTGAACAACTGATGCAATTCATGGAGCTTGTATTCTTGTGGTCAAGGCAGCCAAAGAACAGTTCAACAAATAATTCCATGTGGTGATGGGGTGCAGTGAAGGGTGCTGGCACAGAGACTGTGTGGCAGGGCGGCAGCACCCTGGATAGGGTGGTCAGTGGGAGCCTCCCCGAGAAGGTGCCTTTGGCTGAAACCTGAATGAGAAGGAGCCGGCCAGGGGACAGCAGTGGAGAGCCGCTGCAGGCAGAGAGGACCAAGCAAGGACCCGAATGCAGAGGTGCCTGGGGCAGTGGTTGGCAAGGAGATGGTGACCACTGGCTTCAAATTCTGGGTTAATAGCGTAGAGACCACATGACTTTGGGCAGGTTACCTAACCATCTCTTGCTTCAGTTTTTTCCTTTGGAAAAGGAAGAAAATAATAGAATCCATTATGTAGAACTAAGTGAGATAATGCATGTGATGCACTTAGCACGGTGCCGGAAATATAGTAAACGCTCAATAAATATTATCTGTTACTGTTATTCATGCATTTCACAGGAATTTAACCCAACCAGAGTCTGAGCTTTTGCTCTGAGCGGCTGATGGAAAGACAATGGAGTGGTCTTTGCTCCTCCCCCATCTTGGACTTTCACTTGAAAGCTGGGCACCTCAGCCTTTACAAGTGTGCTATTGCTTCTTCAACAAAATTCAATACCCATTTACGATAAAAACCCTCCAGAAAGTAGGCATAGAGGGAACTTTCCTCAACATAATAAAGGCCATATATGACAAACCCACAGCCAACACTGTCCTCAATGGTGAAAAACGGAAACCATTTCCACTAAGATCAGGAACAAGACAAGGTTGTCCACTCTCACCACTACTATTCAACATAGTTTTGGAAGTTTTAGCCACAGCAATCAGAGAAGAAAAACAAATAAAAGGAATCCAAATCGGAAAAGAAGAAGTAAAGCTGTCACTGTTTGCAGATGACATGATACTATACATAGAGAATCCTAAAAATGCCACCAGAAAACTACTAGAGCTAATCAATGAATTTGGTAAAGTTGCAGGATACAAAATTAATGCACAGAAATCTCTTGCATTCCTATACACTAATGATGAAAAATCTGAAAGAGAAATTATGGAAATACTTCCATTTACCATTGCAACAAAAAGAATAAAATACCTAGGAATAAACCTACCTAGGGAGACAAAAGACCTGTATGCAGAAAACTATAAGACACTGATGAAAGAAATTAAAGATGATACCAACAGATGGAGAGATATACCATGTTCTTGTATTGGAAGAATCAATATTGTGAAAATGACTATACTACCCAAAGCAATCTACAGATTCAATGCAATCCCTATCAAATTACCAATGGCATTTTTTACGGAACTAGAGCAAATCATCTTAAAATTTGTATGGAGACACAAAAGACCCTGAATAGCCAAAGCAGTCTTGAGGGTAAAAAACGGAGCTGGAGGAATCAGACTCCCTGACTTCAGACTATACTACAAAGCTACAGTAATCAAGACAATATGGTACTGGCACAAAAACAGAAATACAGATCAATGGAACAGGATAGAAAGCTCAGAGATAAATCCACGCACCTATGGTCAACTAATCTATGACAAAGGAGGCAAGGATATACAGTGGAGAAAAGGCAGTCTTTTCAATAAGTGGTGCTGGGAAAACTGGACAGCTACACGTAAAAGAAGGAAATTATAACACTCCCTAACACCATACACAAAAATAAACTCAAAATGGATTCGAGACCTAAATGTAAGACCAGACACTATAAAACTCTTAAAGGAAAACAGAGGAAGAACACTCTTTGACATAAATCACAGCAAGATCTTTTTTGATCCACCTCCTGGAGTAATGGAAATAAAAACAAAAATATACAAATGGGACCTAATGAAACTTAAAAGCTTTTGCAAAGCAAAGGAAACTACAAACAAGACGAAAAGACAACCCTCAGAATGGGAGAAAATATTTGCAAATGAATCAACGGACAAAGGATTAATCTCCAAAATATATAAACAGCTCATGCAGCTCAGTATTAGCAAAACAAACAATCCAATCAAAAAATGGGCAGAAGACCTAAATAGACACTTCTCCAAAGAAGACATACAGATGGCCAAGAAGCACATGAAAAGCTGCTCAACATCACTAATTATTAGAGAAATGCAAATCAAAACTACCATGAGGTATCACCTCACACCAGTTAGAATGGGCATCATCAGAAAATCTACAAACAACAAATGCTGGAGAGGGTGTGGAGAAAAGGGAACCCTCTTGCACTGTTGGTGGGAATGTAAATTGATACAGCCACTATGGAGAACAATATGGAGGTTCCTTAAAAAACTAAAAATAGAATTACCATATGATCTAGCAATCCCACTACTGGGCCTATACCCAGAGAAAACTGTAATTCAAAAAGACACATGGACCCCAATGTCCATTGCAGCACTATTTATAATAGCCAGGTCATAGAAGCAACCTAAATGCCCATTGACAGACGAATGGATAAAGAAGCTGTGGTACATATATACAATGGAATATTACTCAGCCATAAAAAGGAACGAAATTGAGTCATTTGTTGAGACGTGGATGGATCTAGAGACTGTCATACAGAGTGAAGTAAGTCAGAAAGAGAAAAAGAAATATCGTATATTAACGCATGTATGTGAAACCTAGAAAAATGGTACAGATGAACCGGTTTGCAGGGCAGAAGTTGAGACACCGATGCAGACAACAAATGTATGGACACCAAGGGGGGAAAACCGCGGTGGGGTGGGGATGGTGGTGTGCTGAATTGGGCGATTGGGATTGACATGTATACACTGATGTGTATAAAATTGATGACTGATTAAAAAAAAAACAAAACACATGGATTACAAAGATCAGTGCAAGTGATGTGATAATTAAATCAAACCTCAACAAAACAAACAGGGAAATAAAAATAAAGAGTCCAATGACTAAGAATAACTGAGCAAAATTCCCTTTAGTACCCTTTAACAATTCAGTGAGAACTATTTCTCTAGGCAGTTCTCTATTCAAACGTTCAGAGGGATTAAAATGTTTTAAGTAGTTGAAATAATTCTCAGATGTGCCATAAATGCCTTATTGGAGCTTTGTAAAATGGTACCCCTGAAAACCAGCGACTGTCTGAGAACTCCTTATACTACTGGGGGATGGAGAATTTATTACTAATGATGGAAGCGGGGAGGGTGTCTTTCTGAAGCTTTTTATTTCGAAGTCTGCTTTAGAGGTCAACCTTGCACCTCTGGGCTTACCTGTTTGTTTCTGATTCTCATACTTCAGCCCAGCATAGGTACTAACACCTTCTTTTGTCCTGTCCTCAGGGTGGATTCCTAGCTCTGAGGCAACCTGTCTGTGTCCCTCTGAAGGAGTAAGTCTACAGCGGCAGTGCTCTCACGGGACCTTGGCATGCACACCTGTCATAATCCATGCATGCAGACACACTGTGGTCTGCTGTACGTGGCAGAGTCCAGGCTCTGGACTCACGGAAGTCTGGGTCTGAACACCAGCTGCATGACTTTGGGCAAGTTACTTCATTTCTTTGAATCTCAGTATCCTCATCTATGAAAAAGGAAATACAAGTACCTACCTTCTTAGCATGTGAAATGCCTAGAACACAGGACTTCTACCAGTTCATGGTAGCTGTTATCATTCTCTCTCATAAACCAACCTTCCCTCGGCATGTCTGCATCATCTTGATCATGCACGTGACTGTAAGGGCCAGGTGTCTCCTCCACCCTCACCATGCTCCTTGGGGCCACACAGTGATTCACAAGGGACTCCTTTCTCGCCGACCAGACTCTTTCTTACCCAGTCCGAAGCGGTAGCCATCAGAGAAGCGAGTGCTGGCGTTCCAGAACACACAGGCACTATCCACGTGCTGGAGGAAGAACTCTGCTGTCTTCTCTGCAGCATAAAGGGGAGAAACTGAGTTAGGATGGCCCAGGGAGAACATCCCTGCTTCCAGCCACTCAACAGGGCCTGACTGGGGCAGGGCCCAGGCCCCTGAGGTGCTTCCCCACATATTAAACATGCAGACTTGTGAAAAATCTAAAACAGAAAGAAAGCAAACCAGCTTCATCAGTCCTGTTGTTGAAGGAGTAGGTACCTGGGAAAGACTGGGTTGGAATCCAGATCTCCCTGCAGACGTACCCTCAGTGCTGCAATGGCTTGTTTATACTATCTGTTTATAGGCTCTGAGTCAAATGCCAAAGTCTCAGCTCAAACTCCACACCCACCAGCTGGGTGACTGTGGACAGGCTTCTGAACCGCTCTGTGCCTGAGTACAATGAGGACTGACAATATTACGCAGCTCCCAGGCTTGCAGAGAGGGTAAAATGAACCGACAGCCATGGAGCACTCATCCCAGAGCCTAGCAGATGGCAAGTGCTCAAGTATTAACTGTTTTCACTGGTGGTGCTGCGATTCCCCAGTAAACTGACTGGAAGTTCCCTGAGGGGGCCATGCTGGCATCCTTTACCATCGGGCCTCCATGCCTGACACCCAGGCTCACCTGTGGAGGGAGTGAGTGACTGTGGAGAGTTGGTTTTGCCCTAAACTAGTTGGTTCTGTGCTTAACCTCCTGAGCCTTGATTTCCTCAGCTGTACAATGGGTTTATTCCAGCAACCTGGAAAGACTGCTGCATGGATTAAATGGTACCGCCTCTTGACACAGAGTGAGCCATGTTTAAAGTGGAGCGAATCATCTCTTCCCTGCCTCTCCCCTCGGGGCCACTGTGACAACACAGCGAGATAACAGATGTAAAAGCACTCAGCAAACCAGCAAGTGCCGCCCACGCCAGGCACTGTTATCAGTCCACTGAGATTACGTTCTCCTGCAGGCTAAGAGGGGCTGGGAGAAGCAGGGTCAGCTTGGAGATCAGGGCAGAAAACGCAGACCCCGTGTGCTGCAGCCCCTGCACACTTACCATTCTCTGTGACGATGACGTCCGTGTGGGAGCTGCCGTACTTGTGGATGTGGTCGATGGCCTCCTGCACGCTGTCCACCACTTCAATGCACAGTTCCAGGTCCCCATACTCAGTTCGGAGGGACTTCACTTCGGAGGGGCTGAAGGTCAGATAGGAGGCGAACTTGGGGCCTGCGTGAATCTTCACCTGGGACACAGGAAGTCGGGGCAACAACATAAACACAGCAGAGAGAGGCAACGCACACTCCTCCCTCTGGGATCCAACAGCAAGATGAGCCCGAAGATGATGAGTCCGGGGCTCCTGTGGCCTGGAAACTAAACTAGTCCCTGCTTCCTTTTAGAGGCAGCCTTCCACCCTCCAGGATGCTCTGCTTTGGGAAATGCTGACGGCCACCTGTCAGCAATGGGCCCCCAGTAAAACTGGAGCAGGGACTTAAGCAGGAAGCCTCTGAACGTGAAGAATGTGCAAGGCATTTAATGGGCTATTGACATAAGCCCTTGACTGCTGGTATTTTACTAAAACGAACACGTGACTAGAAAAATCCCATTCCCAGCCTGTGGGACTTAGGCATTGGACTCAGATGGAAAGAGCGAGATGCCACAAACACACTTCTACTCCCTCTGCCCTGGAGAAGTCCTAGGCGTGCTTTAGAGGAAAACATTACTTGGTTGGAAACCACTTCAAACTGTGGTTAGTCGTTAGATTTCTGACTTTGTCAGTCTGGCCCCATTTCCAGGTTCAGCTCAGGTTCAGATTCTGGGGCTAATCCTGCTTCTGGCTGGAGGAAGTTAAGGACGCTGAGGCTGGTCACTGGGGACCCCAGTCACAGTGTGATCCCACTCAGGCCTTGTTCTCCGAGACCTTCCCAGGGCAGCGTTCACGCCTTGATTCTTTAGGGCCAAGCTCTTGACTTGGCTCAAGTCACAACAAGCCACATTTGTCATGTCCTTGTTGCTCCCAAGGCCCTGAATGGTTTCCTATCTGGGACCACACTTCCTCCAGGCCTGGGGTCCAACCATGTTCCCCAGGGGATGGAACCCCACCCATGTGCAAGTCGTCCTCTGGTGTACTTCCTGCACTACAGGGTGCTGAAGTACACACACCGGCTCATTCTGACTCGAGGAATTTCAAGGCAACGCTGAGGATGACTGAGGATATTGTGGGTTTGTCTGAATCAGAACTGGGGGTTTTATTCCTGGATACAGGAGAGCTTTCGTCCTGTCCAGTCCAGGCCAGTGTGGTGCCTGGCATATACGTCAGCACTCAAACAGGCCACTAGTGGAAGGTCAGGCCCCAAACATAAGTGATCATGTGATCTAACTCCCTTATAATTTGTGGGGTACATTTATTTTCATTTTCCAAACTGGGACCATGCCACATTTATAAGCTGACTGAAGTCTTCCTTTCCAGCAAAAGGATGGAAGGGAAGAGACACATGCTCAGGGTCAAAGCAACCAAGACCAGCAGTCACTTTCTCTACTGCTGTGCTAGTTTACATAATTCTGACATCAGATATTAAAGCTTAAAATGCATCCTGACAGAAAATTTAAGATGGTCCAGTTTCACCTGGAGAACATCTATCTTTCTTGCAATCAGGAATTTAGGATGGAGCATACATTTATATTCAAAACTTACTGGCACTGGTGGTTTATAATCTTAATGACATGGTAAGAAAATAATCCAGAGAGGACATTATACAAACTGCTCACTCCCAAATATCACTGCATTAATAAGCACATTAATATTGGTAACTGAAGACATCTGTGGAGGAGCGGCTATATATAAATTTTTGGTTTGAAAACATTTCTGCACAATCTTTTCAAATCAAATCCAAACAAGAATGTGTGTTCAGAAACATAAACTTTATGCCGCCTGAATAAGAGGTGGCAGGAAAGAGTCCATTCAGTGGGCTGCCATGTGACCTGCTTTATCTTTGAACACTCTTAACACTGAACACACACCACTTTGGAATGAAGCTATTTGTGTATGGGTTTCTTCCATCCACTAGACTGTCAGAGGCAAAGGCATGTCTTACTCACTGTGTACTCAGCACAGAACTTTGTATATGGCAGATGCTCAAAAATATTGCTTCTCACATTTCCTTAAATGGTATGGCAGCTGCTCCCAGTCTGATCCCACAGGCTTCTAAATCTCGGGAGGGAAGACAGGAAGTGATGGACTTGTCCTACCTGTTCCACTCTCAGCATGTCAATGATCTGGTCAAATAATGGCGTTCTCAGCAGATCTCGGTGGATTAACAGAGTCTCTAAAGCATTACAGGCGGCTGGATATTCGCATTTAGAGTCTCTAACTGAAAGAGGAGGACAAAAAGTTGTTTCTATTAACATGATCCAGAGCCACCGAGGACATGACAAATATTTTGCCCGCATAAAACAGGGGACCACCACTGAGCTCACCTAGTCTGGTGACCTTGTCGACACTGGCCTCTGAATCCACGTACATGTGGCAGATGCCTTCACTGTGCCCCATCACTGGAATGCCCTTAGCAGCTTTCTGGATGTTTCTGACCAGCTGAGAGGAGCCGCGTGGAATGATTAGATCTATCATTTTGTCTAGGCGGCAAAGATCTTCCACTTCCTCTCTGGTATTCACCTGAAAAGGCAGAGAATAAAGGATAAAGATGACATCTTCTGACCACACAAAATATGGAAGTAGCAGCAACCCTTTCACGGATAAATGTCTGTATCTCCTGAGAACTAAGTTTGATGCTCTGAAAACTTATTCCAAAAACAAGATTAAGGAACATCCCTGGTGGTCCAGTGGTAAAGAATCTGCCTTCCAATGCAGGGGATGTGGGTTTGATCCCTGGTCGGGGAACTAAGATCCCACCTGACGCGGGGCAACCAAGCCCATGTGCCCCAACTACTGAGCTCGCGCACTTCAACAAGAGAGCCCGTGTGCCACAAACTACAGAGCTCACGTCCCCTGGAGCCCACGTGCCACAACTACAGAGAGAAAACCTGCACGGCACAACTAGAGAGAAGCCCGCGTGCTGCAACTAGAGAGAAACCCGAGCAGACCGCGCGCCATAATGAAAAGATCCCACATGTCTCAACAAAGATCCCATGTGCCACAACTAAGACACGACACAGCCAAAAAAAACCACAAGGAAAACAAATAAATAAATATTAAAAACAAAAACAAGATTAAGTTCCTGATCATGGGAATCCAGCAAATGCTTATCAAACTCTACACATTAGGTCCTGTGCTCTGCATTACAGAACATGCAGGACAGGGTCCCTGCCCTCAAAGAACTCAGAGTCTGGTAGGGAAGACAGGACTACCCTATGACTAGCCATAACACAGGACAGACACTTTTAAGATGCTAGAAGAGGTACAACGTGCTATCTCTGGAAGTTCGAGGAGGTACAGAGTATGCCAGGCTATGAAGATCACAAAAGGAACTGGCTGCTCCGTTGGCTCTCTAATCACAGCCTGATGACATGTTGCTCTTGCTAGGGAGTCACGGTTCTCCACGACTTCTGCTGACAACCTCTACCCTGGGATGCTGGCTGGAGTGACTAAAGTGCTTGTGTTAGAACTCTGAGATTATGGGCATTTTTTCCTTCCTCTTGATTTTTAATTTTCCCCCATATGGACATGTTACTCGTAAGAGAAGTACAAATATACATGTACAAGAAGGTTCATGGCAACTTTAATCTGCATTGCACCAAACCAGAAACAAGCCAAATGTTCATCAACAGAAGAAAGGATAAGCTGTAGTACATGCATATAAATGGAATACTACACAGCAATAAGAAAGGGAAAAGTACTGCTAGATGCAACAGTGAGGATGAATCTCATGGACATGAGAAAGAAATACCTGAACAAAAGAAATACAGATAAAAGAGTGCGTTTTGTATTATTTCACTTATATGAAGTTCAAGAATAGGCAAAAGAAATTGAATGTGAAGAAAGTAAAAAGAGAGTTGTTTCCTGGTGGTGGGGTGAGGCCTGCTGATGGGGAAGGGCACAAGGGAGACTTCGGGGTATGGGAAATAGTCTGTATGTTGATGCGGGGGGTGGTTATATGCGTGTATATACGCGGACACAATTACAGAGCTGTTCACATGTGATTAGGGTACTTTATGTATGTTATACATCAATAAGAAGGAGGAGAAGGAGGAAATCTGTAGAATTAAACTAGGGTATGGAGCAGCTGGGATCTGAACCCCTACAGCCTGTGCTCTTTCTACCCACTACGTCGCTGTAAGAATAACCCAGCTTCTTGTCAGGGAGCATGTAACGAGACAGGTTTGTAGACACCCTCCTAGCAGCCAACAGAATCCTGGAATGTTGGAGTGAGTGGGCCTCAAGGGAAAAAGAGAAGGATCTGGAGTCAGCCTAGGTCCAAATCTAAACTCTGGGTGATTCTGGCTAAGTTATTTTACCAATGAGCTTATTTTTCTTCCATCTATAAAATGGACCTAATAATTTTTCTCACAGGGTTGTTGTGAGGATTAAATGGGATAATGGATGCAAGTGCCTTGCCCACAGTAGGTACTCAAACTATCTAGTACTTCAAAACCTCCACTGGACGGTTGAGGAGAGTGACACAATGGTTAAAATAATGACCATAATAATAATAGTGTTAACAGCATGACCTCATACTTACAAGCTGCATGACCGTTTCTGAGAAACCTTCATAAAATGTATCTGTCTGACTTGGCCTAAATCACTGCCAGTGAGCAGAACCCAGGCCTCACTCACAGTCTGGGTCTGGTATTCCTGCTGCCTGTGACCTTAAGAATGAAGGGCTAACAGGCATTCTTGTAAATCAGCGGTACCAGGACACAGCTGTATGAGAGGGACCTTCCTGAGCCACTCAAGACCCATCTGGGTCAAGGCAGCCCTGCCACTGTCTCATGTCACAGGCACACTGGACCTGCTGCTCCTCCAATCAAACCTGCCTATACTGGCTCGGCCTTATGTGGCCTAAGCTTTGCTTCAAACACCCAGAGACCTGACCTGGCCCCTCTGGGCCTGACCTGGCTCATTCCCAGGGACCTACCAGCTGTACAGCCTCCTTGACTCCATGGATGGAGAGGGCCTCCTGGGTCAGGAGGTGAAGAATCCGGTTGCTGTGTGAGGCCTCCTTCCCTCCTTTGAGTAACAAGCCATTACCACTTGCGATAGCCAAGGCTGCCACCTGCAGATCAAAGAGGAGAGCAATGAACCAAAGGGAAAAAGCAGTAAAAGTAATGGTAACATTAGCACTCGCTGAGCACATTTCCTGTGCCACGCACTGTTAATCACTTTGTAAGGCCTACCGTGTTTAATCTTCACAACATTCCAGTGAATTAAGTACCTGTTTTACCCTCTGCTTTACACATAAGGACACTGAAGCACAGAGAAGTTGGTGACTCCCCAAGGTCACACAGCTTATAAGCGGCAGAGCTGGGGGCCTTGACTCCAGAGCCAAAGCCCCGGATCTTAGGAACTATACTGTACAGCTTCCTTAGCACCATTACACTGTAACCTGAGTTGAGTGCCCAGGGTCACATGGGCACTCCCCTCTCTGGCCACGGTGGAGGACAGGTGCTCAGCGGCCTCCTGACTCAGGTGTTGTTCCACCTGACTCAGGCTGGGCGGCATCTCTGGCCACATCCTACCCTGGCCCTGCCATTGTTCCGAGAGCTCTAACGGCTGTGCTGAGACCCTGGAGAGGACTAGAGCTGCCAGCCCCTGGACAGCTGCGGCAGAGGCTGCTGGGAGGAAGAAGCAGGCCATCCAGGAAGAGGGTTAGTTACCCTCTTAGAGCCAAGAGCTAATGACACTCGCCTGAGCATCCAAGGCCTGAAGCTGAACTTTCTGAATGCTCTCAGGATGAATGAAAATCTTCCCGTTTTTGTAATGTATCAAAAGAAACTTTAAAAAACTTGCTTGAACACGTTAATCTCCAGATTAATGGTTCTTAATCCTTTTTTGTTTTTGTTGCTCATGAACCCCTTACAAAAATTATGTCAACTTTTCCCAGATAAATGCACAAACACACAGCATTCTACATATAACTTTTAGGATTCATGGATTCTGTGATGCCATGTGAGGAACCTCAGCTGTAACTGGCTGAAGAGGAAACCTTTCCCTCATGAAGTATTCGCTAGTATGGATAAAACGTAGTAGAGAAAACTTCATGGACACGGCCTATAGAGAGACTTAGGACCCACTTCTACCAGCTGATGGGAGTTCTGCAGTTATCTCTGGGGGTTCTCTGTGAGACAGATATGCAGCCAGAAAGGGGCTGAGGACAGACCCCAATGGTATGGGAGTCCCTTGGTGGACCAGCTGGTTTTAGGTCATGTCAGGGAATAGCCTCCACAGAGCATGTGGGACTCCCATGGACACCTATGCCCTAGGGTAAAAAGGTACTGGTTTTTTTGTTTTATTTATTTAATGTTTTTATTTTTAAATTTTTTATTATTTATTTATAATTTATTTTTATTTATTTTTTAATTAATTAATTTTTAATTTTTATTTATTTAGTTAGTTATTTAGTTAGTTATTTATGGCTGGCTGGCTGTGCTGGGTCTTCGTTGCTGCCCGCTGGTTTTCTCTAGCTGCAGCGAGCGGGGGCTACTCTTCGTGCGGTGTGCAGGTTTCTCATTGCAGTGTCTTCTCTTGTTGCAGAGCCCGAGCTCTAGGCACGTGGGCTTCAGTAGTTGTGGCACGTGGGCTCAGTAGTTGTGGCTTGCAGGCTCTAGAGCGCAGGCTCAGTAGTTGTGGCGCATGGGCTTAGGCTGCTCCGTGGCATGTGGGATCTTCCCAGACCAGGGATTCAACCCGTGTCCCCTGCATTGGCAGGCGGATTCTTAACCACTGCGTCACCAGGGAAGTCCCTTTTGTTTGTTTTTAAATAGAATCTCTCTGTGAGACTTTGGAGCTAGTGCAAAGAAAAAGCTGGTATCATCCTACTGGACAGTCCAGTGGGGAAGTGGTTCCAGATTTCTGGGAGAGAATTTAGGGCAATGAGCAAGACCACCCTCTAATACCACCTTATACTTCAGAGCATGGCCACTTGGCAAAACCTCTGCCACATGGTTTTGCCTCAATTAGCCTGTGATTTGTCAGATTTCTTAAAGGGGGTCACATGCTAGTTTCCATTAACTACTGAAAGTTCTTCTTCCTAAGAGATGTACCTACAGGAAGCCATCTGCGACACTGATAATAAATGGGTCTTTTTCACATGGGCAAAACCAGCTATTAGATAAATGAGCCTGCAGTAGGTTAGCAGGGACTCTGTGGCCAGGGAATAAAGTGCTCCAGTGAGCTAAGTTTTTGTTTTTGCTTCTGGCCGCAATGCACGGCATGTGGGATCTTAGTTCCCCGACCAGGGACTGAACCCGCACACACTGCAGTGGAAGCACAGAGTCTTAACCACTGGACCACCAGGGAAGTCCTAAGGTTTTTGGAAATGTACTCCCGTGTCATGGCATGGGAGATTCATCTGGGCTCAAGGCCCAGCTCCATGCTTACAAATGTCACAGGAAAACTAACTTCTATAAGCTTCGGTTTCTTCAACTGTAAAATGGACACATGAATTACCTTTTTTAGAATTACCAGAAAAATCAGAAACACAAATTGCCTTAAGCACAACCTGAGAATAAAGTCTAAAAAATTACCTCTGGGGGAAGGAAGGAAGGAAGGAAGGGAGGGAGGGAGGGAGGGAGGGAGGGTGGGAGGGAGGAAAGGAAAGAAAAGAAAGATATCTTCGGGAGATTTATCTGAGTCCTGAAAAGAAGCTCTTCCTCCAATTCCCCAACCTAATGGCAGGCATTAGTCACATACCTGGGGTAGACAGTCAGGGCGAGATTCAAAGATGACTAGTAGAACTCCAATTGGGACAGTCACTTGTTCGAGCTCCAAGTCTTTGGCAATTCGGGTCCGGCGCAAAACCCGCCCCACGCTGTCCTGTGAGGAGGCTGCGATCTGCCGCAGACCGATAGCCAGGCTGTTCAATTTAGACGTGGAGAGGCTCAAACGTTTCAGCAGAGGAGCTGCGAGTCTCCCTGAAGAGGTGTGAAGAGCACATGATGAAGCAGTAGACCTGGGCGGGCTATGGCTGTTTTCCTGAACACATGGCACTGTTTTAGGGACAGACATGGAACTCAGGGGGTCTCAGGTAGACAAGGACATGTCATTTACACAGCTTTTCTAGGAGGAGCAGTTGGGCAGTATACATCATCATGTAAAGTTGTGGACACCCACACCCTTGGTGCCAGCAATTTCAGTTCCAGAAATTTATCATTTGCATCAGCAAACCTGCATGTAGTGAGGATACTTATCACAGCATTTTTATTATAGTGGGAAACTGGATTCTACCTATAGATTCAGCCAATGGGCTACAATGCAGTTACTATAAATAAATATCTATATTTACTGATATGGAAAGCTGTCCAGGATGTAGTTTGTGAAAAAGGCAAACTATAAAACAGCATGTATGACATCACCCTAGTCATCACACATTGCATATTCATGTGCAGAGAGATGTCGGAAAGCATCAAGAACAGTGATGATCTCTGCCTATCTTTCTGCGTTATTTTAATTTTTTATAATGAGTGAATTATTTTTATAAGCAGAAGTAATAAAGATGTTTTCTTTTGAAATAAAAACTTAAATAGAATTATGGTAAGTTCATGTAGAGAATTTTCTTTAAATTTGCATATAACAGCATGCACAGTGTGATTATCTCTCTCTCCACACACACAAAGACACACATACTCAGGAAAACCATTTGCAGTCACGTATCACAAATCATTACTACGGTTAATGTTGAATGATATTATGAAAAATTTCCCCTTCTTTTTTATAGTCACAACCACCAAGACAAAATTATAAAAAGACTTCTACTTTGGAGGGGAGGAGCCAACCTTATATTAAGAAAAAAAATGAAACCATAATTTTATCAACCAATTACATCAATTTAATTAATTTTCTTCACTTCTCCCCATGCAGTAAAAATCGTTTTAATTGTAGTGCATATTAAATATTATACTCTAGTTTTTCACCTCATCATGCACGTACATTTTCCATGTTGCCAAAATTATTTTAATTACTACTAAATATTCTATTGAGTTGATACACTTCAATTTACATGACTGTACCTATGTTATTAGACACTCAGGTTGTTTCCAGTTTTCAATGGTATAAATAGTCCTGCTCTAAGAAACTTTATATACAGAGCTATTTTTTCCTCTTGCAATCTTTTCTTAGGGATAAATTTCCTGAAACGGGCTCACAGACTCAAAGGTGATTACCATGCTCGCGTATACCTGAGACTTTGTTCTTAAGCCATGTGTGTCCTTGAGGATTTCCAAAGAGAGATAACTGGGATCAGAAGTCAGAGTTCTACCAACAACTAGGTGTGTGACCTTGAGCAGCAGCTTTAACCTCTGTGGGTCTTAATTCTTCTAACTTAAAGAATTGGATAAGATGCCAATAAAGATTTCTTCCATTTATTTAAATTTTTTATGGCTTTCCAATACTGCAAAAATTCAAAAGACCAGATGTAAAGTCTAAAGAAAGTTCCAAAGTCATGGCTCAAAAACGTTTTAAGGAATGAAAATAATGTTGATGAGCCCTGCAAGGTTTCTTTAAAGGGAACACCACTAATTTGGATGTTCAATTTGAGGCACATTTACTCACGAGAAAAGGAAATTAAAAATCCCGTAAAATCAACCCCCATTATTTTAGGGTGGAAAAGACAGAGAATTAAGAAAAGGAGAGAAAGATGAGGGCCTACCTGACTCCACATATTTAGCTATCTTCAATGCGAGTTCAGCCATCTCACTTACGCTACCATTAGCACCTCAAGGGCATTTCTGGATGGCAGACTACAGGCTGATTAAGGAACTAGGAGATAAGCTATCTTTCAACACAGGTTGCACAAACTATTTCCACAACTATTTTATATGCACTGTCCATCTGGGTTTCGTTCCCAGATCTGCCACTGGCTGTATGGTTTTAGGCATGTAACAACTTCTCTCCGCTTTAGTTTTCTCCTCTGTAAAATAGGGATAATAAATAGTAGCTACCTTATAGGTACCATGTTCTAAAGAGAAAATCAGATCCTGCCTGTTAATCCCTTAGCATAATGCCCAGAAACACAGAAAGGCCTCAGTAAATGTTAGCTGCTATTAGCTTAGTGTCTAAAATAGTGAGGTCCTCAATCTTTTTCTTTTTTGTCTTGAAATTGCCACAGTAGCCATGGCTTGTGACTGTGGGGAATGGAAGGAAAAAGCCCCTCAGTGGGTGGGAGGTGGGTAGGCGTTGTATGGAACACCTGAGAAAAGGGGTGGAGGTAGTACGTGTACTTTGAAAACTCCCAACGAACACCAGCCACCAACCCTCAATAAAAATGATGTATACAGTATGTAATTTCTTCCATAACCTTCTTGACTTTAGGCAGACTATAATATAAGAATTATTAGTAAAACAAAGAATAAAACCCAAAATAAATCTCTCTATAACTAAGTTGCCTGGTCTTTACCTTCTGCCTCCTCCAAGTCTTTTTTGTTGGCTAACAGGATCTCATCTCGCTGGTCCGTCAGCAGATCAGCCAGATGATGGATAATCTCTGCTCTCTAGGAAAAAAGGTAAAACATTGAAACAAATAAGCAAACATGTTACCCCATAAAGAACGCACACCACACTTTTAAACTTACTCTTCTGAGTGTGCCAGGCCTTGCTCCTAAATCCCAGTCATCAACGACTGAAACCTCCTTAGTTCACTCATTCGTTTCCCACCACTGCTCCCCTCATTTTTCCTTCCTCTCTCACTACTAACCTCCCCATTTCTTCTCACTTTTCTTCCTCTTTTACCACTCTTGATCATGATGATTAGCAAACCACAGCCTTGTGGTGGGGGAGAGGGCGTGATGAATTATTCAGTTTGTCCATGAGACAGGTGCCAGCACTTTGAATCAGCATGACATACACATCTCACCTATTTAATAGCACCAGCTGTAAAGCTGATTTCCCAGGTAAGTTTTTGCATCTAGCTCTTCTTTTTCTACAATTATTTATTAAAAATGAATTCAGTCAAAGGGGAAAAACCCAGTCCTGGATGCTGGAGGAGACCCCAATCCTTACCCACCTAGATGAGGAAACATGGCAAATCAGAGTAGTGATTACTAAAGGAGTAAAAGAAGTGATTCAATAGAGAGAGAAGCTAGGGTTCTCCTGGGCTTTCCTTTTCCTACTTGTAGTTATTTTAAATTTTCTTCCCCCTTCTCAGGCCAAAGTACTCCCCAGAAGAAACCTATACACATCACTTTCAAATCCAGCCTTAACACCACAACCCTTGGGAAGCCAGCACCCTGCTTCCACCTGACCTTCTCACACTTCATCGTGTCTGCTACTTCAACTGACTGAGTCACTGTGGACAGGGCAGGGCTATGATACGGAGCAGGCTCTGGGACTTCCATCTTCTAGGTAATCTTGGTGATTTGGATGAAGTGGGAAAAGTTGCTTTCCTACATTTCCCTGCCCAGTATGTGGCAGGATTTGGGAGCCTCTCTGGTCTCATGATTTTCATGATACTTTTGATCAAAACATCATAGTGATGCAAAGCTACCTTAGGCTTCAGCCTATAGAAAACAAAAGGGAAAATGAAATTTAGAAAAAGAAAAAAGGCAGAACAAATCTGAATCAGGGTTCTAACTCAGCTCTAACTCTACGGGACTCGAGGAATAAAGGGGGAAACAGCAAGCTTGACTGTGCACTAAACCTCACAGTTATGACTCACTCTGAAAACTAACAAAACTATCAGCTAGGGTTATTACCTGCTCAGGTTCCAAAGTGGCCAACAACCTTCCTCCTGATCGAGCCATTTCTCCCTGCTGCTCCACGGTAGGGCCTGCAAGAACATTTGCAAACACCAGCTCACGGTCAGCTCACTGCCCCCTCACTATCCCACACGTGCATGGGCTCCTTGCAGGCACAGAGCACACGCTTAGGGTCTCGGCATGCTTGTTTCACACCCAGAGATCACTCTGACCAATAAACTGGCAGAAGAGCGTACCAGATTAACTCAGGCAGAAACACAAGAACCTGTCTGTACTTTTGGTGCAGACAATATGGTTTATGTCTTCTAGAGTTCTTCTCAATTCCACTTTGGCTTACATTTTCTTATGTGTTTGCATTTCTGAATGTAGATTATATGGCAGTGCTATCTTTGTGAACACCTGAGAGAGCACATACTATTTCTTATGCATCTTTGTATCTCTAGTGTTCATTAGTATCTGGTATCCAGCATGGGCCTAGCAAATGTTTCTTGAGAAAATGGATGCTTATATTCTTTAACTTAGTGATTTTAGTGAGAACAGGAGGCCTAGTTAGGCAGGTTAGATAAGTTCTACAAAAACAAAGTAGAATCCAATTTTGCAAGCAGTGTTCGAAACTATACCATATTTCATAATGTTAGCACATGAATTTTGTAAGCTCTCCCCCCAGAGGGAGAGCTCAGTCTTCAGCCCCATCTAGGCCATGGAGTTACTAGCAGTCATCCACAGACCATGGGACTCTATGAAGAACTACTTACCTGCAGGCTTTACTTCAGAAAAGAAGGTGCCAACTTTCTTTCCCTCCACGATGTCTGTGATGACATGCCCGGACACCTTCGGGTGGGTCCCATTGGCAATGACCACAGAAGTACCACCTTGCAAAGCCCAGAGGGCTGCTTTCACCTAATGGGAGAAGTTAGATCCATGGATGAGATTCAGACCTTTGTAGGGTCTAGGCCCCTGCACTTTAAACATGCAAAAACATAGAAAATACAATGTGATACTGAGCAATTTAATTACCTGTAGGAAGGTTCTGCACAGCTCAGAAGCTCTCAAGACACGCTCAGCCCATGCACTCTTCCCAACCCAACCCTGGCATGTGTTGTCTAAAGATGAACCAATCTGCCCCTTGTGCTCAGCGTGTTCTCTAAGACTCTCTAGTACTGGGACGCATAACTTCTACATTTGACTTATTGTGCCAGCTTGCAGTGCCCAGTTTGCTGCTTGACGGGAATCTGATCATGAGTACTCTGAGCTTTTGTACCTGTGGTTCTTGTCCTCATCTCTGCCATTGCTACGTGTGATTCTGTACCTAAAGGGTATAACTTCTTAGAACAATTAATGGGAGAGAAGAATTTTTTAAAGGTTTCATCAAGGAATATTTGAGCTCTAATATTAACACTTAGAGGATTTATGAATTATGAAAAAATATAGACCCTGCCCTTGAGGAGGTTATAATATGAACACACACTTAATATATTAATAAAAGTACATAGAAAGACATGACTAAATATACGTACACAATATGCATTAAACCTGTATTTAGATATGTGTATCTTTAAGTGTGTATGTGCATCAGCCCTCAATTACAAAAGTAAGAAGGATAAAATACAGTTTGGTTTTTAAATTGTTACAGGCAATAAAGGCACCAGATTCTTACCTTGGCTTCCATGCCACCCATTCCCACTCTGGACTTGGTTCCGAATGTCACGGACTGCTGATCACCGGGATAAAATATATCAATGAGCTTTGCATCATCTGACCCTGGGGGGCTGTCAAAGAGGCCTAAAAAGTGGACAAGAGTCAGTAATGCTGTTTAACAGAAGTGAGCATCCCCCAAGACAGACCTCCACAGGGACCTGCCAACTGTAACTACTCTGTACTCGACTCATCCAGATGAATTCTGCTATTCCACCAGCTCGAACAAGAAAAGAGGTCAAGGTTTCGTAGAGCCTACCCACACTGAAAACCAGCTCCGGGAGGACGCACCTTACATACTTTGATAACTTTGCCTGATAAATGAATGTTTGTCAGCATCAGAGCACGGCCATATCCCTGGCGCAGAATTTACTGGCCCTGCCCACAGTCTACAGGGAAGCTATCCTCACCTTTGCCATTTCTACTATGATGCTGAACCTTAAGGATGCAACTGAAAAAGATGAGTGGCTTTTGCACAAACAGTGCAGCAGCTGTATACTGTTTAATGTGACTCTTTCCAAGGGCATGACATATGAAACAGGTCCTCATTAACTCTCACCGTACCCTTTGAAACAGTCACATTATACTCCCCACACTATGGGTAAGCCTTTCTGAAGGTTAGGCTGAGTCAGCAGAAGAGCACATGACTCTTGGCTTTCAGTCTGGATATGTCACCACAAAGCCTATGTCCTCTTTATAACTGAGTAGCGTGACATAAAATAAGAGGTACACAAAATGTTACATGCATACCGTCCGAGATTAAAAATCCTCACAATTTCACTTCGGAAAAGAATGTGTCTGAGCCTTAGAAGGGGAAAAGAGGGCCTGAGAAAATGGAGTCATGTCAAGGTCTGAGGGGGACACAGACAGGGAGGAACTGCTAGTGGTCAGGAACTGGCTGAAGGACATTTTGGGCAGTGATGCTTTTGGTTTTTAAGTTACTGCTTTTCCTGTGCTAAACTATACCCCTGTGCTCCACCGTTCCAAATCTTTTTTTTTAAAATTAATTAATTAATTAATTTTTGGCTGTGTTGGGTCTTCGTCGCTGTGCACGAGGTTTCTCTAGTTGCAGTGAACGGGGGCTACTCTTCGTTGCAGTGCACGGGCTTCTCACTGTCGTGCCTTCTCTTGTTGCGGAGCACGGGCTCTAGGCGCGCAGGCTTCAGTAGTTGTGGCACGTGGGCTCAGTAGTTGTGGCTTGCGGGCTCTAGAGCTCAGGCTCAGTAGTTGTGGCACACTGGCTTAGCTGCTCTGTGGCATGTGGGATCTTCCCAGGCCAGGGCTCGAACCCGTGTCCCCTGCATTGGCAGGCGGATTCTTAACCACTGCGCCACCAGGGAAGCCCTATTCCAAATCTTTAACACAACGGTGCCATGTGCATCCTCTCTAGGAGAGTAAGTGAATCAGAGCAGTGAGGACATCAGTGTCCAGTGCACAACAAAGTAGTGCAAACCACGAGCAGCAATTACAGGGAGAGAGAAATAACCTCTCACAACCCCTATCCGCCTCAACCCAGCACCCCACAGTTCCCAGGGTCTTCTGCTGGGTTCTTCTCAGAAGGCACTATGCTGTGAGATCATGAGTAGTACCTGACAATTCTAAGGCAAACCCCCAGAGACGCCTAGGAGTTCCTAGCATTCTGATATTCTGCCTCCTCCTCTTCTTCCTTATAGAAGCTCTCAAACCCACCAAAAGCATATTTAAAATTCGGATATTGTTCTAAAAATCAATATTCAGTGGATAACTAATCAGAGTTAAAAGCACAAGCCTGCCAATGACCAGTTCTGGTGTTTGAGGCTGCATTAAAACTAAGGTTTACTAGAGTCTAGTTCAAGTTGCATTTTATATATTGATCTCTCAAACTCATATCCTTTGCCTTGCTAGGCAGTACAGGAGAGAAGAGTGTATATTTTTAAACTGAAAAGATTTAGATTCGAAACCAGCCTCTGCCAAGTACTAGCTATGTGACTTTGAATAAACCATTTAACTAATGTGAACTCAATTTTTAATTTCTTCATCTGAATAATAGGCTAACCTACCTACTTTGCAGGGTTGCTACAAGGGTGAATAAATTGACATTTATAAAGCACCTAGCACAGTATTACACATCAGAAGCTGAAAAAAAATCTTGTGACTAACCAAAATGCCTTGTTCTCCAGAGTGGCTTACTCTTACCCCAGCTTAGTTGTTCCTATACTGAGACTTCAAATTTATAGTGAATAAACACGGTACCAAGACTGCATACAGGTAAAGATACTGATCCGTAAGTATGATATCTCTGACCCTCCACGTGTGCAGAAGACAGATCACAGCACTGGTACCTGCCCCTGCCTCCACCAGGCAGCCCCCTGCCCTTCACTTATGCTGCTGAAGCGTAAACTGGGGAACAAGTCCTGCCATGGGTGTGGGTAGGGAACTAAATAGGTTCTTCTGACTTCGTGGGAATGTAATGGGGGACTTTTGGGATCCTGTAGGTTTGGCCTATTTTAGACACATCTACCATATCTATGGGTCAAAATGTAAAACAGGAACAGCTTAAGAAAGTAAGAAGAGTGAATGGAGAGCCAAGTTGGAGCCAAGAGGGGCCCCTCCACGAAGTAGTGGAAAGCAGAGAGGAAAAGAGTAACACAGAAGAACACAGTGGCCATACAGCCTGGATTTTCTGCAGTGGCTCCAATTTAAAATAATGTGTCTTGTGATTTACATTAAAAACTAAAAGTGATCAAGACCCCAATGAGGTATCACTTCACACCCATTAGGATGGCTATAATCAAAAAGGCAGATACCAAGAGGGAAGTGTTGGTGAGGATGTGGAGAAACTAGAACCCTCATACACTGCTGGGAAAATGTAGAATGGCGCAGTTACTTTGGAAACCAGGCTGGTATTTCTTCAAAAGGCTAAACATATGACCCAGCAATTCTACTCCTAAGTAAAATAAAAAGCATCTTCACACCAATACTTGTGCACAAATGTTCACAGAAGCATTAGTCACAATAGCTTAAAGGTCTATCAGCTGATGAGTAGGTAAATAAAACGTAGTATATCTATATAGTGGAATATTATTTGGCAACAAAAATAAATGAAGTACTAATATGTGCTATATCAATAAACCTTGAAAACATTAAGTGAAAAAAGCCAGTCACAAAGGATCACATACTGTATGATCACATTTATATAAAATGTCTAGAACAAGCAAATCAACAGAGACAGAAGGTAGATTAGAGGTTGCCATGGGCTGGAGAGTTTCAGGGGAAGTGAGGAATGATTGCTAATGGGTATGGGTTTCTTGATGGGGTGATAAAAAACGTTCTAAATTGTGGTGAGGGTTGAACAACTGTATGAATATACTAAAAATCACTGAAATATAAATTTTAAATAGGTGAATTATATGCTATGTGAATTGTATCTCCATAAAGCAGTTATAAAAAACAAAATTAAAGTGCCTGGAAATAACAACATTTCAGCATTCAAACTTCATCTCCCAGACCACCCCCACCTTCTTTTGAATCATAAAACCGTTTTTGGACCATATGGCTCAGAAAATAATGGTCCCTAGTTAAAAAGATCAGAAGCATTCAGACAAAGAGGGGAACTCATGTGCTCACACATACAGTATTTAAAACAAAGACTGGATAAAAAGAAAAGGCATTACTTTTTACCTTCTACATCTGAAAGAACGATTAAGAGGTCAGTCTTCATTTCCACAGCCAGACGGGCAGCCAGGCTATCGTTATCTTTAACACTAATAACCTAAAATGCAGGTAAAAAGTCATGAGCTTTGCAGTTCAAAAAGAAGTTCATGGAAGTACTCAGCTAGGCTCTGGCAGGAAAAATTAACAACCCTGAGTATGTGCATGACAGCTCTTACAAGCCTTTCAGTTTGCAAAACACCATGCCTACTGGCAACCCCCTTTCCAAGTATGCACGCTTCTATCCACTGACATACACAAGCCATGCTCACAGCACCACCTTAAATCACTATTGCGCCTCACCCAGTTGAACGAAAGCCCCTGTCTTCAGAAGAGCTTATGCAGACACTGCTCCAGGATGCCAGCTTCTCTCCCCATTTCTCCATCTTGTTTATGCCCAATGTCCGGTGTTAGTACATGCAGCACAGCGTGGCATTAGTGTCTACAGCATGCTCAACCCTCGGTAATACTTTACCCACATTTACCCCCTGGAGATCACTATTGGGCTCTGCTGGGGGCACAACAGCATCGTTTGTGTTGACAATGGGGACGATGTTCATCCGGAGGAGCTCATGAAGTGTCCCATTGAGGTTCCGGCGCTTCTGCTCATCGTGGAAATCCAAATTGGTCACCAAAATCTATGGGGATGTATGTATATGTATAGCTGATTCACTTTGTTATAAAGCAGAAACTAACACACCATTGTAAAGCAATTATACTCCGAAAAAGATGTTAAAAAAAAATAAATAAAAATAAAAGGGTTAAAGAGATTGAAAACGCAGGAGACAGGAAAATGATGAACTTCCGAGGAACAGCATCCAAAGGATGCTAAGAGTAGAGGAGTTAAACTTTAGGTTTCTTGGAGCCTGTACAGTTCAGAATGGAACACACATCTTTGGAGACTCATCCAATTCTTTTGGAGATTGGAAAAAAGTTAGAATCACCTGGAAGATTTATTTTAGGATGCTTAAGACTTCTTGCAAAAGTACTTTAATCCTCAGAGAGCTATGAAATCTCGTCCATTTACAAAATTAAGAAAATGAATGTATCTACTTTAGAGGGATACTGGAGGGAGTAATGACTGCCATAAATTTCTAAAATCTCTTTGTATCCCAGCATCTGATCCAAAGTCTGGCCATACATAGTAGGTGCTGAAACACGTGGTGAGTGAGTGAATGAATGGTTACTCTGCCTGGAAAATGTATTAAACCACATGGAATAGGGCCATGTTGTCCCTGTTTCTGCTCTGTGGCCGACCACTGCCGGAGTCAGCAAAGACACGGTCAAGTGGGATGAGTCTGAGAGGTTTACGGAGGTGAGTCTTTAGTCACAAACTGAAAGCAGGGCTGACATAACTTCGTTCAGGGGATGGGATGCATACAAGCAGGAGAGAAAGATAAAGGGGGGGCGATAGCAAGAAACAAAATGGTAACAAACCCCGAAGCTCGGGAATAAATGTTTCAATGAAGTCCCTGCAATGTTCATGGAAGAGGGTTCTTGCGATGTAGGGCAGCGCTGAAGTAGGAAAAGGCTGGAGGCAGATGGCCAAGAATTCTTGGAAGATACTGAAACAGTCCAAGTGGGAATGGTTAAGCCCTGAACTAGGGTCTGGCTATGGTAACTGAGAAGATGACAGCAGCCTTAATGATATGGAAAATGTGAGCGAAGAAGACAAAATGATAACATCACCAAGGGAAATAATTTGCTCACTCATTTGATAAAAAAGTTATTGAGTACCTCTGAAATGCCAGGCCCTGTACTAGCTGTTGGGATGGAGAATAAAAATGTTGATGATTTGGGGAAGATGGAATGGGTTAGATCATGAATGTCTTTTCAGAAAGTTTAGCCCTGTAGGAAAAAGGCCTGGGACAAAGGTGAATATATAGATCCTGGTTCTGGTGGTGGAAGGTCAAACAATAAAAGTAAACACGTGTGTGTAGGAGAGGCAAGCAGGAGGTATAAAGGTCCAGTGAAAACACTTGTGGCTCCAACAGTTTAACAAACAAGACAAGGGAGACAAGAGACCAGAGAGAAAAGTATGTGCTTGGAGAAGGGCAATCTGTTAGGATGCACATAAGTTTCATTTCTATGAATTAAAAATAGCTGTTGTCCTTGTTTAAGTCTTTAATCTGACAAACAACTTATGGGAGATTTTCAAAAGCCCCTGATAATGGTCTTCAAAACAAGATTACTAAAGAAAAACAAGGAACCACAGGATAAGGTGCAAAGGGTAAAGATTTCTTACAGATCAGATCATGGGGAAGGCAAAGGTGTGGGAGTGAAGGGGCCCCTGGATGAAGGCTTGCTGGAAACTGGAGGGCACAGAGCTTTTTTACATCAATATTAATAAAAACAACGGCTGATGTACAGTATTTTTAATGACACTTTCACTAAAACAAACAAACGAACAAAAAACCTCAAGAAGTATCATACCTGGGAAAAAACAAAACAAAAGCATAGTTCCTGGATCTAAGTTTCCTCACCTGGCTCCATGCACTTTAAAAAAAATTAAAGACTAAAACTGTCATTGCACTATGGAGGAAAAAAGAGCTGATAATAAAAGGAGACAAAAATTGAGATTTCCATTGCACTTATGTAACCGAAATAAAAAATCTAAGATTACAGAGAGTGGGGTCCCAGCCACAAGCAAAAGTGTCCAAGTCCATGCCTTTCTGTTTCAGCTCCCTTACTCAAGGACACTCTGGTATAATACCAGAACGTCACTGTGGATAACAACTTAAAAATGATGGAGAGGGACTTCCCTGGTGGCGCAGCAGTTAAGAATCCGCCTGCCAATGCAGGAGACACGGGTTCGAGCCCTGGTCTGGGAAGATCCCACATGCCGTGGAGCAACTAAGCCCGTGCACCACAACTACTGAGCCTGCGCTCTACAGCCCGTGAGCCACAACTACTGAGCCTGTGTGCCACAACTACTGAAGCCCGCGCGCCTAGAGCCCGTGCTCCACAACAAGAGAAGCCACCACAATGAGAAGTCCTCACACTGCAAGAAAGAGTAGCCCCCACTCGCTGCAAATTGAGAAAGCTCATGCACAGCAATGAAGACCCAACACAGCCAAAAATAAATAAATAAAAAAAAATGATGGAGAAACAGAAAAAGTGATAGGAAATGCAAGAGCCAAACCTGAAATGATGTACACCTAACATCATCTGTGTATAATAACATCTGTGTAAATGATAGGATCAGAGGCAGCAAATTTGAAAATAACTTGGGGAGTAAGGTTTTTTTCAGTTGTTTTGTGATATTTAGATGTTTCTATTTAGTGAGTAGTTGTATAGCTGATTAAAAACACAACTGAAAAAATTCTGGAAATTTAGGTAAAAAAGAAATAATGTAGAAAGAAGGTTCTAGCACATTCAGGGGGGAACCAGTAAAAATTTTTAAGTTCCATGAGGACTAGAACATGGCTGATTTGTTCACTGCAGTATCCCCAACGTCTAACAGACTCCTTGGTACACATGGTGCTCAATAAATACTTGCTAAATGAATTAAAAACCAACCAACTGGGCTTCCCTGGTGGCGCAGTGGTTAAGAATCCACCTGCCAATGCAGGGGACACAGGTTCGAGCCCTGGTCCAGGAAGACCCCACATGCTGCAGAGCAACTAAGCCCGTGTGCCACTACTGAGCTGAGCCTGTGCTCTAGGGCCCGCGAGCTACAACTACTGAAGCCCGCGCGCCTAGAGCCCATGCTCCGCAACAAGGGAAGCCACCTCAATGAGAAGCCCGCACACCGCAACGAAGACCCAACACAGCCAAAAAAAAAAAAAACCTAATTAAATTAAAAACAAAAAACAACCAACCACTAGCATTTCCCTTCAACACTTAGTAGATATCTATTATATAAGGCAACCAGGTGCAAAGAGAAACAAGCTAGCTGAAGTCAAAGAAGCCAATGAAATAAAGATATCTAAACTTTCTATCTTCAGAAGTATCAGTACTTGTAGTAGTCCTAAGAGTTATTTGTATAACAACAAGAGCTAACACTTACTGAGAAAGTACTGTGTACCAGACATATTAAATGCTTTTCATATATTTTCTCACTGAGCCCTTCCAAAGACTCTTTGCAATAGGCACTGATGACATCCTCATTTTTTTTTAGAGATTGGAGTTTATTTATTTATTTATTTATTTATTTATGGCTGTGTTGGGTCTTCGTTTCTGTGCGAGGGCTTTCTCTAGTTGTGGCAAGCGGGGGCCACTCTTCATCGCGGTGCGCGGGCCTCTCACTATCGCGGCCTCTCTTGTTGCGGGGCACAGGCTCCAGACGCGCAGGCTCAGTAGTTGCGGCTCACGGGCCTAGTTGCTCCGCGGCATGTGGTATCTTCCCAAACCAGAGCTCGAACCCGTGTCCCCTGCACTGGCAGGCAGATTCTCAACCACTGCGCCACCAGGGAAGCCCGACATCCTCATTTTTCAGATGAGGAAACTGAGGCACAAAAAGGTGAGACTTAAAAACTTTCTCCAGATCTCCCAACCAGCAAGTGGTGAAGCTGAGACTGCATCCTGGCAGTCTGGCTCCAGAGCCCTGCTCATATCACCATGCTCCACGGGAATCACCCTCACAGGTCCCACACCCCCCTTGTGGAGGTCAGCCTCTCACCTGGGCAGCGCAGATGCTGTACTGGGTAAACATGGCTTCATACAAGGCCATCAGCCCACTCTGTCCGGCGGCTGCACAGGCTCGGGCTTCTAAGACTGGAATTGCCTGTAACATGCCAACAGACAAGGTGTGGCTGGGGCGAGGGAAGGAGGCCTGAGGACCCTGTTACAGGGGGTGGGGAAGCCGCACTTACCATCTCCTTCAGCTGGTTCTGCCCCGAGTGTAGGGCCTGCCGCACGCTCTGAGACAGAAGGATCTCATGGCGTAAGCGCTGCTTGCCAAAGGCTACAGCTCCACTAGTCACCAGCATCATCTCTCGGCCTTGATTCTGCAGTACTGACACCTGACATTGAGGAAGGAAAAGGCACAAGTCCTTGTAATCTCTCTTTCCTCTCATCACAAGCGATTCAGGTAGGCTGGACTAATGAGTGCATCCCAAATGCCGGTTTACAGACCAGCACTGGGCTGGCTCTGGAAGAATCACCCAGGTTGTTTGGTAAAAATACAGAGTCCTACATGCTTCCTCGAATCTGAAAAGTAGGTGGCAGATAGAAATGAGAAGTTTTTAATAAGGAGATTCTGGTGTGTAGGTAGGTTTGGCAACCACAGGACTTGAAGACATGTGGAGGAGTCTATAATGCGGAAGATCCAGTTGTTTCAGGAAATAAAGCCCAGAATACAAGTCTGGAGCCAGGAATTGCAATATAAACTTAGCAGATGGCTTCTCAAATTCTAAGGCATGACCTGGGGAGACGAAGCTGTTTCCGGGGCATGTCTGATTCTCATGGGTTGCCTCTGGCTAGACCAGGGACAGTGCTGTTCCACCCTGTCTGCCTAGAACCAGTTTTGGTTACTTTGTTTCCCACCTAGGACGGATGCACATGAAAGAATCAAAGATTCAATATTCCTAACCTGTCCATCCCTCCTGATGCTTGAACCTATAATCTAGCTCAGGAACTCGGAGACAGCTATGATGAACCGTGATCTAAAAAAAATAACTTACCATCATAGAAAATTTCATACTTAACCAAAGTGGTAAGAATCGAACTATAAAACCCTATGTACTCATCACACAGCTTCAACAACCACCTCTCATGGCCAATTTCTCACTCTCCAATGTTCCTTTTATAGCTCCACCATTATTTTATTTTATTTATTTTAAAAAAATACTCATTTATTTATGTATTCATTTGGCTGTGCCGGGTCTTAGTTGCGGCACGCGGGATCTTTACTTGAGGCACGCAGGATCTTTACTTGAGGCATGTGAACTCTTAGTTGTGGCACGTGGGATCCAGTTCCCTGACCAGGCACTGAACCTGGGCTCCCTGCATTGGGAGCGCACAGTCTTAGCCATTGGATCACCAGGGAAGTCCCTCCACCATTATTTTAATACAAATCCCAGGCTCCAGACACATTATTTCATTTGTAAATATTTCAGAAAGCAATTGCTAAAACAGAGGGTATATACACACATCCACAAAACCATTATTCTCTAAAACATTTCAATAATTTCCTAATATCAAACATCTGGTCAGTGTTCACATTTCCCCAATTTTTTCAGCTTGCTCAAATTAAGATGAAAATTAAGCCCACACATTGCAATTAGTTGAAGTGTCTCTTAATTCACTTTTTTTTTTTTACTGATTTATTCACGTCTTCAGTTATTTATTTATTTTTTTAAACATCTTTATTGAAGTATAATTGCCTTACAAGGGTGTGTTAGCTTCTGCTTTATAACAAAGTGAATCAGTTATACATATACAATATGTTCCCATTTCTCTTCCCTCTTGCATCTCCCTCCCTCCCACCCTCCCCATCCCACCCCTCTAGGTGGTCACAAAGCACCGAGCTGATCTCCCTGTGCTATGTGGCTGCTTCCCACTAGTTATCTATTTTACATTTGGTAGTGTATATATGTCCATGACACTCTCTCACCCTGTCACATCTCACCCCTCCCCCTCCCCCTCCCCATATCCTCAAGTCCATTCTCTAGTAGGTCTGTGTCTTTATTCCCGTCTTGCCACTAGGTTCTTCATGGCCTTTTTTTTTTTTCCCTTAGATTCCGTATATATGTGTTAGCATACTGTATTTGTTTTTCTCTTTCTGACTTACTTCACTCTGTATGACAGACTCTAACTCCATCCACCTCATTACAAATACCTCCATTTCATTTCTTTTTATGGCTGAGTAATATTCCATTGTATATATGTGCCACATCTTCTTTATCCATTCATCTGTCGATGGACATTTAGGTTGCTTCCACGTCCTGGCTATTGTAAATAGAGCTGCAATGAACATTTTGGTACATGACTCTTTTTGACCTATGGTTTTCTCAGGGTATATGCCCAGTATTGGGATTGCTGGGTCATATGGCAGTTCTATTTGTAGTTTTTTCAGGAACCTCCATACTGTTCTCCATAGTGGCTGTATCAATTCACATTCCCACCAACAGTGCAAGAGTGTTCCCTTTCCTCCACACCCTCTCCAGCATTTATTGTTTCTAGATTTTTTGATGATGGCCATTCTGACCGGTGTGAGATGATATCTCATTGTAGTTTTGATTTGCATTTCTCTAATGATTAATGATGTTGAGCATTCTTTCATGTGTCTGTAGGCCATCTGTATATATTCTTTGGAGAAATGTCTATTTAGGTCTTCTGCCCATTTTTGGATTGGGTTGTTGGTTTTTTTGTTATTGAGCTGCATGAGCTGCTTGTAAATCTTGGGAGATTAATCCTTTGTCAGTTGCTTCATTTGCAAATATTTTCTCCCATTCTGAGGGTTGTCTTTTGGTCTTGTTTATGGTTTCCTTTGCTGTGCAAAAGCTTTTAAGTTTCATTAGGTCCCATTTGTTTATTTGTGTTCTTATTTCCATTTCTCTGGGAGCTGGGTCAAAAAGAATCTTGCTGTGATGTATGTCATAGAGTGTTCTGCCTATGTTTTCCTCTAAGAGTTTGATAGTGTCTGCCCTTACACTTAGGTCTTTAATCCATTTTGAGTTTATTTTTGTGCATGGTGTCAGGGAGTGTTCTAATTTCATACTTTTACATGTACCTGTCCAATTTTCCCAGCACCACTTATTGAAGAGGCTGTCTTTTCTCCACTGTATATTCTTGCCTCCTTTATCAAAGATAAGGTGACCATATGTGTGTGGGTTTATCTCTGGGCTTTCTATCCTGTTCCATTGATCTATATTTCTGTTTTTGTGCCAGTACCAAACTGTCTTGATTACTGAAGCTTTGTAATATAGTCTGAAGTCAGGAAGCCTGATTCCCCCAGCTCCATTTTTCGTTCTCAAGATTGCTTTGGCTATTCGGGGTCTTTTGTGTTTCCATACAAATTGTGAAATTTTTTGTTCTAGTTCTGTGAAAAATGCCAGTGGTAGTTTGATAGGGATTGCATTGAATCTGTAGATTGCTTTGGGTAGTAGAGTCATTTTCACAATGTTGATTCTTCCAATCCAGGAACATGGTATATCTCTCCATCTATTTGTATCATCTTTAATTTCTTTCATCAGTGTCTTATAATTTTCTGCATACAGGTCTTTTGTCTCCTTAGGTAGGTTTATTCCTAGATATTTTATTCTTTTTGTTGCAATGGTAAACGGGAGTGTTTTCTTAATTTCACTTTCAGATTTTTCGTCATTAGTGTATAGAAATGCAAGAGATTTCTGTGCATTTATTTTGTATCCTGCTACTTTACCAAATTCATTGATTAGCTCTAGGAGTTTTCTGGTAGCATCTTTAGGATTCTCTATGTATAGTATCATGTCATCTGCAAATAGTGACAGCTTTACTTCTTCTTTTCCGATTTGGATTGCTTTTATTTCTTTGTCTTCTCTGATTGCTGTGGCTAACACTTCCAAAACTATGTTGAATAATAGTGGTGAGAGTGGGCAACCTTGTCTTGTTCCTGATCTTAGTGGAAATGGTTTCAGTTTTTCACCATTGAGGACAATGTTGGCTGTGGGTTTGTCATATATGGCCTTTATTATGTTGAGGAAAGTTCCCTCTATGCCTACTTTCTGCAGGGCTTTTATCATAAATGGGTGTTGAATTTTGTCGAAAGCCTTCTCTGCATCTATTGAGATGATCATATGGTTTTTCTCCTTCAATTTGTTAATATGGTGTATCACATTGATTGATTTGCGTATATTGAAGAATCCTTGCATTCCTGGGATAAACCCCACTTGATCATGGTGTATGATCCTTTTAATGTGCTGTTGGATTCTGTTTGCTAGTATTTTGTTGAGGATTTTTGCATCTATGTTCATCAGTGATATTGGCCTGTAGTTTTCTTTCTTTGTGACATCTTTCTCTGGTTTTGGTATCAGGGTGATGGTGGCCTCGTAGAATGAGTTTGGGAGTGTTCCTCCCTCTGCAATATTTTGGAAGAGTTTGAGAAGGATAGGTGTTAGCTCTTCTCTAAATGTTTGATAGAATTCACCTGTGAAGCCATCTGGTCCTGGGCTTTTGTTTGTTGGAAGGTTTTTAATCACAGTTTCAATTTCAGTGCTTGTGATTGGTCTGTTCATATTTTCTATTTCTTCCTGGTTCAGTCTCGGCAGTTTGTGCATTTCTAAGAATCTGTCCATTTCTTCCAGGTTGTCCATTTTATTGGCATAGAGTTGCTTGTAGTAATCTCTCATGATCTTTTGTATTTCTGCAGTGTCAGTGGTTACTTCTCCTTTTTCATTTCTAATTCTATTGATCTGAGTCTTCTCCCTTTTTCTCTTGATAAGTCTGGCTAATGGTTTATCAATTTTGTTTATCTTCTCAAAGAACCAGCTTTTAGTTTCATTGATTTTTGCTATTGTTTCCTTCATTTCTTTTTCATTTATTTCTGACCTGATCTTTATAATTTCTTTCCTTCTGCTGGCTTTGGGGTTTTTTTGTTCTTCTTTCTCTAATTGCTTCAGGTGCAAGGTTAGGTTGTTTATTCGAGATGTTTCCTGTTTCTTGAGGTAGGCTTGTATTGCTATAAACTTCCCTCTTAGCACTGCTTTTGCTGCGTCCCATAGGTTTTGGGTTGTCGTATCTCCATTGTCATTTGTTTCTAGGTATTTTTTGATTTCCCCTTTGATTTCTTCAGTAATCACTTCGTTATTAAGTAGTGTATTGTGTAGCCTCCATGTGTTTGTATTTTTTACAGATCTTTTCCTGTAATTGATATCTAGTCTCATAGCATTGTGGTCGGAAAAGATACTTGATACGATTTCAATTTTCTTAAATTTACCAAGGCTTGATTTATGACCCAAGATATGATCTATCCTGGAGAATGTTCCATGAGCACTTGAGAAAAATGTGTATTCTGTTGTTTTTGGGTAGAATGTCCTATAAATATCAATTAAGTCCATCTTGTTTAATGTATCATTTAAAGCTTGTGTTTCCTTATTTATTTTCATTTTGGATGATCTGTCCATTGGTGAAAGTGGGGTGTTGAAGTCCCCTACTATGATTGTGTTGCTGTCGATTTCCCCTTTTATGGCTGTTAGTATTTGCCTTATGTATTGAGGTGCTCCTATGTTGGGTGCATAAATATTTACAATTGTTATAGCTTCCTCTTGGATCGATCCCTTGATCATTATATAGTGTCCTTCTTTGTCTCTTGTAATAGTCTTTATTTTAAAGTCTATTTTGTCTGATATGAGAATTGCTACTCCAGCTTTCTTTTGATTTCCATTTGCATGGAATATCTTTTTCCATCCCCTCACTTTCAGTCTGTATGCGTCTCTAGGTCTGAAGTGGGTCTCTTGTAGACAGCATATATATGGGTCTTGTTTTTGTATCCATTCAGCCAGCCTGTGTCTTTTGGTGGGAGCATTTAATCCATTTACATTCAAGGTAATTATCGATACGTATGTCCCTATTCCCATTTTCTTAAATGTTTTGGGTTTGTTATTGTAGGTGTTTTCCTTCTCTTGTGTTTCTTGCCTAGAGAAGTTCCTTTAGCATTTGTTGTAAAGCTGGTTTGGTGGTGCTGAACTCTCTCAGCTTTTGCTTGTCTGTAAAGGTTTTAATTTCTCCATCGAATCTGAATGAGATCCTTGCTGGGTAGAGTAATCTTGGTTGTAGGTTTTTCTCCTTCATCATTTTAAGTATATCCTGCCACTCCCTTCTGGCTTGCAGAGTTTCTGCGGAAAGATCAGATGTTAACCTTATGGGGATTCCCTTGTGTGTTATTTGTTTTTTTTCCCTTGCTGCCTTTAATATGTTTTCTTTATATTTAACTTTTTGACAGTTTAATATGTGTCTTGGCGTGTTTCTCCTTGGGTTTATCCTGTATGGGACTCTCTGTGTTTCCAGGACTTGATTAACTATTTCCTTTCCCATATCAGGGAAGTTTTCAACTATAATCTCTTCAAATATTTTCTCAGTCCCTTTCTTTTTCTCTTCTTCTTCTGGGACCCCTATAATTCGAATGTTGGTGCGTTTAATGTTGTCCCAGAGGTCTCTGAGACTGTCCTCAGTTCTTTTCATTCTTTTTTCTTTATCCTGCTCTGTAGTAGTTATTTCCACCATTTTATCTTCCAGGTCACTTATCCTTTCTTCTGCCTCAGTTATTCTGCTATTGATCCCATCTAGAGTATTTTTAATTTCATTTATTGTGTTTTTCATCATTGCTTGGTTCCTCTTTAGTTCTTCTACGTCCTTGTTAAATGTTTCTTGCATTTTGTCTATTCTATTTCCAAGATTTTGGATCATCCTTACTATCATTATTCTGAATTCTTTTTCAGGTAGACTACCTATTTCCTCTTCATTTGTTAAGTCTGGTGTGTTTTGACCCTGCTCCTTCATCTGCTGTGTGTTTTTCTGTCGTCTCATTTTGCTTATCTTACTGTGTTTGGGGTCTCCTTTTCACAGACTGCAGGTTTGTAGTTCCCGTTGTTTTTGGTATCTGTCCCCAGTGGCTAAGGTTGGTTCAGTGGGTTGTGTAGGCTTCCTGGTGGAGGGAACTAGTGCCTGAGCTCTGGTGGATGAGGCTGGATCTTGTCTTTCTGGTGGGCACATCCACGTCTGGTGGTGTATTTTGGGGTGTCTGTGGCCTTATTATGATTTTAGGCAGCCTCTCTGCTAATGGATGGGGCTGTGTTCCTGTCTTGCTAGTTGTTTGGCATAGGGTGTTCAGCACTGTAGCTTGCTGGTCATTGAGTGATGCTGGGTCTTGATGCTGAGATGGAGATCTCTGAGGGATTTTTACCGTTTGGTATTACGTGGAGCTGGGAGGTCTCTTGTGGACCAGTGTCCTGAAGTTGGCTCTCCCACCTCAGAGGCACGGCCCTGATGCCTGGCTGGAGCACCAAGAGCCTTTCGTCCACACGGCTCAGAGTAAAAGGGAGAAAAAATAGAAAGAAAGAAAGAAAGAAAGAAAGAGGCTATAATATAGTGAAGTAAAATAAAGCTATTGTAAAGCAAAGCTATACAGACAAAATCTCACCCAGAAGCATATACATATACACTCACAAAAAAAAAGGAACAGGGGAAAAATTAATATATCCTGCTCCCAAAGTCCACCTCCTGAATTTGGGATGATTCGTTGTCTATTCAGGTATTCAACAGATGCAGGCACATCAAGTTGTTTGTGGAGTTTTAATCCGCTGCTTCTGAGGCTGCTGGGAGAGATTTCCCCTTCTCTTCCCTGTTCACACAGCTCCTGGGGTTCAGCTTTGGATTTGGACCCGCCTCTGCATGTAGGTCGCCTGAGGGCGTCTATTCCCCGCCCAGACAGAACGGGGTTAAAGGAGCAGCTGCTTCGGGGGCGCTGGCTCACCCAGGCCGCGGGGAGGGAGGGGTACGGAGGAGGCGGGGCGAGCCTGCGGCAGCAGAGGCCGGCGTGACGTTGCACCAGCCTGAGGTGCGCAGTGCGTTCTCCCGGGGAATTTGTCCGGGGATCACGGGACCCTGGCAGTGGCGGGCTGCACCGGCTCCCGGGAGGGGCGGTGTGGAGAGTGACCTGTGCTCACACACAGGCTTTTTGGAGGCGGCAGCAGCAGCCCCAGCGTCTCACGCCCGTCTCTGGGGTCCGCGCTGATCGCCGCGGCTCGCGCCCTTCTCTGGAGTTCGTTTAGGCGGCGCTCTGAATCCCCTCTCCTTGCGCGCAGCGAAACAAAGAGGCAAGAAAAAGTCTCTTGCCTCTTCAGCAGCTGCAGACTTTTTCCCGGTCTCCCTCCCAGCCAGCTGTGGTGTGCTAACCCCTTCAGGCTGTGTTCACGCCGCCAGCCCCAGTCCTCTCCCTGCGATCCGACCGAAGCCCGAGCCTCAGCTCGCAGCCCCGCCTGCCCCGGCGGGGGAGCAGACAAGCCTCTCGGGCTGGTGAGCGCTGCTCGGCGCCAAGCCTCTGTGCGGGAGTCTCTCCGCTTTTTCCTCTGCGCCCCTGTTGCTGTGGGATCCGCGCTGTTAGCTGCGGCTCGCGCCCATCTCTGGAGTTCGTTTAGGCGGCGCTCTGAATCCCCTCTCCTCGCGCACCAGGAAACAAAGAGGGAAGAAAAAGTCTCTTGCCTCTTCGGCAGCTGCAGACTTTTTCTCGGACTCCCTCCCGGCTAGCTGTGGTGCGCTAACCCCTTCAGGCTGTGTTCACGCCGCCAATCCCAGTCCTCTCCCTGCGATCCGACCGAAGCCCGAGCCTCAGCTCCCAGCCCCCGCCCGCCCCGGCGGGGGAGCAGACAAGCCTCTCTGGGCTGGTGAGTGCTGGTCGGCACCGCTCCTCCGTGCGGGAGCCTCTCCGCTTTGCCCTCCGCACCCCTGTGGCTGCGCTCTCCTCCGTGGCTCCGAAGCTTCCCCCCTCTGCCACCCGCAGTCTCTGCCCGCGAAGGGGCTTCCTAGTGCGTGGAAATCTTTCCTCCTTCACAGCTCCCTCCCACTGGTGCAGGTGCCGTCCCTATTCTTTTGTCTCTGTTATTTCTTTTTTCTTTTGCCCTACCCAAGTACGGGGGGAGTTTCTTGCCTTTTTGGAGGTCGGACGTTTTCTGCCAGCGTTCAGTGGGTGTTCTGTAGGAGCAGTTCCACGTGTAGATGTATTTCTACTGTATCTGTGGGAAGGAAGGTGATCTCCGCGTCTTACTCTTCCGCCATCTTCTCTCCTCCCCCACTTTTAATCCATAGGTTCCTCTCTATAATTTTTTCCCTTGTAATTTGTTAAAGAAACTGGGTTATCTGTCCTTTAGGGTTTCTCAGCCTTGACTTTCCTGCTTCTGTCTCTGTGGTATAGTATTGTATTTCTTGCAAACTGCTGTTAGGTAGGAAGGCTTGATTTTTTTTTTTGTCAAGAACTCTTTACAGGTCATGGTGTCCATCAAGGGGATACATAAGGCCTGACTGTCTTTCTTTTTGTGATGTTAGTAACTGTTGATGATCATCACCAAGACCTATTAATTCATTAGGGGCTATAAAATGCTGATATTCTAATTCATTCATTTCTTCTTTATTTACAGGCTGGAATAATTCCATAAAGGGAAACTTTACTTCATTAAATATTTGGCTACCTTGAGGTATGGTTTGTATATGAAAGGCAGCACAGATATGTGTCTCTTTCCCTTTATTTACCAGTTTCCAAAATGAGTAGGTTCTCTAGAATCCTTCAAGATGACCAATGAATTATTTTTTAAATATAACTGTGATTCATAGATTTAAACATATTTCATGTGATTAAATTCAGTGCAGTAATTATTGATGTTCAGATATTCCCATCTTTGACCAATGGAAGCCTCTTTAAGTCAGCTCCTGAGTCCATCTAACACGATCAGATGCCTTGGACAAGACAGTTGACTCCACATGTTAGTACTGCACTGATCTAGAAAACCGTTCCTTAAGGTCCAGGGGTGTCCCTAGAAGGAGAGCTGGCAACCTAAGCAAACCATTACCAGGTTCTCCCCACTGTTTTCATCAAGTTTCTCCTTTGCTCAAAATCTTCAATCTTCCTCCTAGACTGAACCCCAAATCCTCTACCTGGTTTCAAAGCCCTGCCTAATAGAATTATACACATTCTCCCTGATGAGATCACCACCACTGCTTTCAAGCTCACCTCCTCTCTGGCCCATCAGCATGCCATACTCATTCCTGCTTTTGTCTCCCACCTGGAAACTACTTGTAGAGCCTCCCCGTCCCCAGAACCATCAGGCTACGCAATTCCAGGGGCACCATTCACAATGTGCACTTAGCAGCATGGAACATTTCCCCTCTGCTGGTGCAAATCCTATCAGTCACAAAGGCCCACCCTGAGTCTCAGCTCTCCTAGGAAGTCCCAAGAATGACCACACTCTCATTTGGCCTTCCCACCTCTGGACCTGTCAGTCACTGTCATTTGTGCCCTCTCATTTGGATATTATCTGCCTTGAACAATCACCTAATTATTTTGGGAGTCCCAGTTCTGGCTCCCCAACGGCAGAGACAACAGTTAGAGGTCTGTTAAGGCCCTCACAATGTAGCCCTTTGATAAATATTTGTTACACTGCATTGATCTGAGGGACTCAATCTGAAAGGCAGATTTGATAATAATTGCTTAGTACAGAAAATATATGAAGAAAATTCCATCAAATTTCAGGTTAGTAGTTTTCTAATACCAACTCCAGCAAAATTGTTTTTTAAAACTGAAAATACGGCTATGGAAGATAGAGCTGAATTACAGCTAGAATGGAAAAGCTCTAGCTTTATCTCCAGGATACTTGGATGTCTGGTTTTTTTGACTCTTGGTCAGGGGTTGGCAAACTATGGCCTGCAGGTCAAATCTGACCTGTGCCTGTTTTTGAAAATAAAATGTTATCAGAACACAGCCATGCTTGTTGTTCATTTACGTATTGTCTAAGGTTGCTTTTGTGCTACAATGGTAGCTGAGACAGAAACTGTACAGCCTACAGAGACTAACATATTTAGTATCTGGCCTTTTACAGAAAAAGTTTGCTGATCCCTGCTCTTGGAAAAGATAAAGGTAGTGGGATTTGCGATGTGATATTTAAAGTCCAAAACTCCCATGATGACCCCGAAGGTCAGTTTCTTTACTGATAAACTATCAGTGGTCAGCCTGGTTTGACTCCATGGCCAGTGGGGCATAAAGTTCCCACTGCAAACTTCTGCTGTGAGGCCTTCCAAAGCCAAGATTCCTTGCACAGATCTTTCGGTGATTCAGTCTGGGGACAGAGTGTGGTCTCTTTGCAAATAAAAGACCCTGGGGGGTGGGGGATGGGCTTGTGCATAGGATGTCTCTGAGACCCTTAATGCCTGCTTATACTACCTCTGTGGCCTTGTATCCCTTTGCCTTTAAATGAAAGCCTTATATGGGTATTCTCTGTGGAGTCTGGTGAGTCCTTTCACTAATATCTGAACTTGGGAAATCTTTGCAATGATAGCTCATACTTATTTCAAGGTTACTAGGCTAACTAGAAAAGATAAAGCCCAGCAAAACAGGAAAAAAAAAAAAAAAAACCTCAATATTCACACAAGTCCACCTGGGTACTCAACCCTGACTACGTATCGATCACCTGGGGAACTTCAAAATCACAGAGGCTTGAGCCCCATCGCAGAGATGCTTACTAAATGGTTGAGTGTGAGGCCCAGGCACCTCCAGGCCTCTCAGGCGATTCTGATGTGCAGCCAGGATTAAGAATCACTGACATACACAGCTCGTTAGTGAGAACTAAGAAGCTTGAGGGATGAACTGCATGAAATCAACTCCACTCCTTGACACCCCCTCTGCTTGTCCTGGGATGCTGTCTCCCAGTGGCACCTTCATCAGGAACCAGAGTTTTCAGGCTGGGTTGAAATCTATTGTTCTCAAATCAGAATTATTTTTACAAGCTGCGAAACCTGACATGACAGCTTAAAAAGCAGATTTTGTTTTAGTTCGGCTGAATTTTCCACCTTGGCAATTACCTGCTCAACGATAGATGCCAGGCGCCCCAGTGCCAGGCCACATTCGTCCCCTCGGGTCACCACGGCACTCCCGAGTTTCACCACGATTCTCTTGGCATGCTTCAGCTCACTGCGGTGGGCAAAAGACTTGCCATGCGTACGACTGAGGGGTACCGTGATAAAGGGGACGTTGCTCCAGGAACGAACATGTCTGATGGCTGAAGGCTGGACACGACCTGCAGCCCCCGAACAAAGTCAAATGCAAGAAAAAAAGGAGAGAAATACACAATATAATTTCTCACTGAAAATATGCATGCAAAATGGTAACCAGTTTGGCCGCCAAAAAAATAGCTTCATCATTCTTAACTGCGTAAAACCAGTATATCAAAAGCCACACTGATCTAGCAGGTGTTATTCTAGTATTGCGTGGAGTCTGCACCCAGTACACAGGTGACAGGTACACTCAAATACTGCTGGTCAAGAATTTAAAGGCAACATTTTCCCCTGAAGACATGCTGGCACATATATATCAAAAGCCTTAAAAATGTTCACAACTTTGATCCAGCAGTTCCACGTTCGGAAATTTATTCTAAAGAACTAATCAGAGATGGAGACAGAGATTTATCAGCAGGCTACTCATCAGCATTATTTATAACAGGAAAAACAGAAGCAGAGTAAACATCCAAAAAAGGGCAGGAAGATTTAAATACTTTTAGAATTTTCAATAACATAGGAAAATGTTCATATGTTAGTTTCACATACGTGTCTAAACGCATAGGAAAAGATAAATAAAAATATTAGTATTTTATCTCATGATGGGGTTATGGGTGATTTATTTTTCTTCTTTATTCTTGTTTTGTTTTCCAAATTTATGCAGTAAAAATGCATTGCTTTCATAATCAGAAAAATATGTGTGCTTTTAAAGAAACCACACCGCTATTAAAAAAAAGTGAGTCTGATTAGCTAAGACAATACAGAACAAAGTAACTGGTATTAAATAATAAAAAATCATAGCTAATCTCCCTACAAATTGCCTGTAACAATGATGAAAGAAACAGGAGCACTTTCTGAAGGGAAGGTAACGTTGGAGTCAGATACTTCTTTGTATCCCTTTAGACATCTGCCCCTAATCAATTCTGTCCTGATTCTTTTTTCTTGTAACACGGAACAAGATTTCTAAGAGGCAAAACAAAAACGAAAACAAAAAACCAAAAGAACCCCCACCACAACAAAAAACCAAACTTGATTAAAAAGTTGAAAATCTAACAGTCATGGCTGAATGTCAGGCACTGAACCTCTTCACCACTGCTGACTGCCTTTCCCCACAACAAGTTCTCTAGGTATCACTACAGACATTCATAAACATTGGAATGTTACTAAAGTAATCATTCCGAGCCATCTTTCAGACTATTCTTCTATAACTGTATTACTACAGAGTAACTTCCTTCACTTGAATCAACCGTTATCACCTCCCTTTATATTTACAGACAGATTTCTCAGAATTTCTCTACCCAGTGCCTCTAACGCCTGACCACTCTGACCCATCTAGCTGTAATCGAGCATCCACTGTCTCTCTCTACGTTACAAAAATGGTGGGTAAAGCAGGCAGAATCCTATTCTCACGGACAAGAAGATCCCTGTGTGTTCTCCTCCCTCTCTGCCTCCTTCACGCACAAACCTGAGAAAGAACATTTTAAATGAAGTCATAAAGAGCCTTTCCTTCTCTCTCTTAAATAACCGTTTCTTTAAGTGACCACGTTTCAAGTCTGCTGGAGAAACCAGACAGACGATTTGGGTCTTTTTTAACAACAGGCTTGCAGTCCAGTTCCCAGCAGAGAGCTGCACAGTAAGCCCGTCATCTGGGATAGAATTGGGGCTTGGCACCCCTGCTATAGGCTGCCCTGTTCCTTCTGGGGGAGCCCCAGGGACGAAAGCACCGGTGTGTTGTGAGGGCCGTTCCGTGGAGAGCTCCCTTTCTCCATCAGGTTCATCAGTATAGGTGCCCTGGCCCCGCCTTCAGGAATATTACCCTAAGCAATGCACACACCTAAGTCTATGCTTAAAAGTTGTACCCATTTAATAGTTCTGGCCTCGCTGACCTGACGGAGGGAGGGGTGGTAGAGGGAGAGACTTACTCCCCTGGAGTTTGGACCTGGGATCATCAGTGGCTGTATGCAGAGCTCAGAGCTGCACCCAAGTATCACGTGTCTCTTTGACAGCTGTCAGAACTAGGCCTGCTGCCTACTTTTCTCTCCTGTGTACTGCAGGGCATGTCCTGGCCTGGCAAAGTGCTAAGCATGAGTGGGCAGCCTGAGAGGGAACCTCAGGGACATAGGTGGTGGCAAGCAGGTCAGTCCTACCAGGCCAGACTAGCATGAATGAAACTCCTGATCCGCAGTCTGTATCAGCAGAGGAGGGTGGCGTGGCTTGGTGCCAGGCAGTCAAGGGTCATTCTGGCGGCAGGCAACTGGGTCACAGCAGATCAGGGCTGATAAGGTTCAAGAAGAGGCCACATCTATGAACAAGGTGTGCTTTTTTGGCAGCGTGACATATGGGATCTTAGTTCTCTGACCAGGGATCGAACCCACGCCCCCTGCGTTGGAAGCACGGAGTCGTAACCACTGGACCACCAGGGAAGTCCCTGAACAAGGTTTTAAGCAAGTAAAAGCTCAGTCATATCCAGTGGGCTCTGCACCAAGGAGAGCTCCATGGGGTCCAGGGCTTTTCTGGGTTTCCTATTCAACAATGCTTTCACCCTCCTAGATTGACCCTATCTTTCTTGAGGGCATTTTTCTATGTGCTGCAGTGTATTATACATTTTAGGGTCCATATGAAGGGCTAGAAGGCCTTGATTAGTTAAGAAAAATCCATGGCTTCTGGATAGGTAATCTCTTCCCATCATCTAAGGAAACTTTAGGCTCTAAGTCTCAAAGAAAAGACATCTCCTCCTGTTAAGGATGAGGGGATACCGAGGTATATGTGTATGCAAATGTGTTAGGGGGAGGGGGTTGTCCATATTCCTCAAAAGTGCCATGGGTCACACTCCAAGGGAGGAGAAGCCCTTTAGCTTTTCAGCATCAGAGTCCTAACACTCAGTAATAAATGAGGCTCTGTTCCAGGCCTGAACAGGAAGGAACCCTGACATGGTTTCTATCTCTCTTCCTGGCCTTCCACTTCCCTCTGTTTGTATTTCTATGCTTTTTCACTTTGCCTTTTTAATTTCTTTTCTGCTCTTCTGCTTATCATGGTCAGTGAACATGGGGTTCCAGAAAAATCTGGATACAAAGAAAAATCTAGGGATAAGATCAGAAAGTGCCTCCTTTTGTGAATGAGTCTAATGAGAATAAACAGTAATATCAACAATAAAAATACTGAAGTGAATAGTTACTATATACCAGGAACTGTGTTAACTATTCATGTACCTTATACAGAGGCAGAGGATATATGAAAGGACAAGTGTAGGCTCTGGAGTCAGACTCCCTGGGCTGGAATCTCAACTCCTTCACTTACTTGCTGTTATCTCATTGATCTCATAAGGTTGTTGTGGGGAATGAAATGAGTTAATGCATGAACAAGGATTGGCACAAAGTAAACCCTCAATAAATATTAGCTGCTATTATAAAAAAGTGTTAGCTATGGGCTTCCCTGGTGGCACAGTGGTTAAGAATCTGCCTGCCAATGCAAGGACATGGGTTCAAGCCCTGGTCTGGGAAGATCCAACATGCCGCGGAGCAACTAAGCCTGTGCGTCACAACTACTGAGCCTGTGTGCCACCACTACTGAAGCCCACGCGCCTAGAGCCCGTGCTCTGCAACAAGAGAAGCCACCGCAATGAGAAGCCTGTGCACCGCAACAAAGAGTAGCCCCTGCTCACCGCAACTAGAGAAAGCCCACGTGCAGCAAGGAAGACTCAACACAGCCAATAAATAAATAAATTTATTAAAAAAAAAAAAGGGTTAGCTATGCCTATCATCATCACTGTCGTTATCATCATCTTCCTGAATTCTCATGAGTTAAGACTCATGAGTTTGGTATTATTATGAATTAGTTATTATTATTATTAGCTTCATTTTATAAATAAGGAAACTGAGGCTCAGACAAGTTGAGTAACATACCAACATTACCAGATTGGAAAAATGGCCACAATACTTGAAGCTTCTCCCATTAACAGGTGGAGTCTATTTTCCCACCCCTTGAATAGGGGCTGGCCCTATGACTTGATTTGACCAATACAATGTAGCAGAAGCCTAACTCTGTGTAAATTCTGAGCTTAGGCCTCAAGAGACCTTATCACTGCCATGCTTGCTGTTCTTGGGAAGCATCATGTGAAGAAGCCACGGATAGCTTGCTGGAGGATAAAAGGCCACGTGGAACAGAGATGATCTATCATCCCAGCAGATTCTCCCCTGGCCCTCAACAATCAACCCTGAGCCAATGAGAGAGCTGACAAGGACACGGAACCACTGTGCACCTGAGCTTGGTCCAAAATGCCGACTCGTGGAAATGTGACCGAAATCCATAGCTGTGGTCACTAAGTAAGTAGCAGAGATAGTTTTCAAACACAGGGAGCCTAGTTCCAGACACTGAACTTTACACTCTTATTTACATGAATAGGAAACAGATTTTTCCAATGATGATAAGCTTGATTAGCTGATAAGCAAGTCCTCTTGCAGTAAGCTGTTGAGACAGACTGTTGATAACATTTAGGTGTTATCAAGAGATAGGCAACTCAAAACATCATAAACAGCCTTTCAACAAATGGGGTTGGAACTAGACCTCTAGATGCAAAAAAATGAACCTCGACCTAACCATCACAACTTATACAAATACTAACTCAAAATGGATCATGGAGGGAGTGCTGGCTACCCAGAGAGGGAGGGAGCAGGCAGAGCCCAGCTCAGAGCAGCTGTCTGGACACCTTGAGTTTTGGAGTGGGGAGCGCTGGCTACTGTGAACTTGGTCCCCATCATGGTAGCCTTTCTCAGGATGCTCTATCTTTTGTCTGCCCAGCCCTGGAGTACAGTAGCAGCAGGGAATACTTGCTTCTCTGCAATGTTGTGTTGATTCATGGAAATTCTGATAAGAAAACCTGTGAGCCTTGACAATTCAGAGCACATCACTTTCCATGGTGTGAACTGTGCCATCACTGCGAGGGGTTAAAAAAATTGGGGGACTGGCACTTCTGGTCAAACCATCATTGCGTAGCAGCGTTCTTCGTCAAGGGTCTTGGTGCTCTGGCTGGGTGTCAGGCCTGAGCCTTTGAGGTGGGAGAGCTGAGCTCAGGACACTGGACCACCAGAGACATCCTGGCCCCACGTAATATCAATCGGTGAGAGCTCTCCCAGAGATCTCCGTCTCAACGCTAAGACCCAGCTCCACTCAACGACCAGCAAGCTACAGTGCTGGACACCCCATGCCAACCAACTAGCAAGACAGGAACACAACCCCAGCCATTAGCAGAGAGGCTGCCTAAAATCATACTAAGTTCACAGACACCCCCTAACACACCTCTAGACACGGTCCTGCCCACCAGAAACACAAGATCCAGCCTCATCCACAAGAACACAGGCACCAGTCCCCTCCACCAGGAAGCTTAACAAGCCACTGAACCAACCTCACCCACTGGGGGCAGACACCAAAAACAACAGGAACTACAAACATGCAGCCTGCGAAAAGGAGACCCCAAACACAGTAAGTTAAGCAAAATGAGAAGACAGAGAAATACGCAGCAGATGAAGAAGCAACGTAAAAACGCACCAGACCAAACAAACGAAGAGGAAATAAGCAGTCTACCTGAAAAAGAATTCAGAGTAATGACAGTGAACATGATCCAAAATCTTGGAAATAAAATGGAGAAAATACAAGAAACATTTCACAAGGACCTAGAAGAACTAAAGAGCAAATAAACAATGATGAACAACACAGTAAATGAAATTAAAAATTCTCTAGAAGGAATCAATACCAGAATAACTGAGGCAGAAGAACGGATAAGTGACCTGGAAGATAAAATAGTGGAAATAACTACTGCAGAGCAGAATAAAGAAAAAAGAATGAGAAGAATTGAGGACAGTCTCAGAGACCTCTGGGACAACATTAAACGTACCAACATTTGAATTATAGGGGTCCCAGAAGAAGAGGAGAAAAAGAAAGGGACTGAGAAAATATTTGAAGAGATTATAGTTGAAAACTTCCCTAATATGAGAAAGGAAATAAGTCCAGGAAGTGCAGAGAGTCCCATACAGGATAAATCCAAGGAGAAACACACCAAGACACATTAATCAAACTATCAAAAATTAAACACAAAGAAAAAGTATTAAAAGCAGCAAGGGAAAAGCAACAAATAACATACAAAGGAATCCCCATAAGGTTAACATCTGATCTTTCAGCAGAAACTCTGCAAGCCAAAAGGGAGTGTCAGGACATATTTGAAGTGATGAAAGGAAAAAACCTTCAACCAAGATTACTCTACCCAGCAAGGATCTCATTCAGATTCGACGGAGAATTTAAAACCTTTACAGACAAGCAAAAGCTAAAAGAATTCAGCACCACCAAACCAGCTTTACAACAAATGCTAAAGGAACTACTCTAGGCAGGAAACACAAGAGAAGGAAAAGACCTACAATAACAAACCCAAAACAATTAAGAAAATGGGACTAGGAACATACATATCAATAATTACCTTAAATGCAAATGGTTTAAATGCTCCAACCAAAAGACATAGACTGGCTGAATGGATACAAAAACAAGACCTGTATATATGCTGTCTACAAGAGACCCACTTCAGACCTAGGGACACATACAGACTGAAAGTGAGGGGATGGAAAAAGATATTCCATGCAAATGGACATCAAAAGAAAGCTCGAGTAGCAATTCTCATATCAGACAAAATAGACTTTAAAATAAAGACTATTACAAGAGACAAAGAAGGACACTACATAATGATCAAGGGATCAATCCAAGAAGAAGATATAACAATTGTAAATATTTATGCACCCAACATAGGAGCACCTCAATACATAAAGCAAATACTAACAGCCGTAAAAGGGGAAATCGACAGTAACACAACCATAGTAGTGGACTTTAACACCCCACTTTCACCAATGGACAGATCATCCAAAATGAAAATAAATAAGGAAACACAAGCTTTAAATGATACATTAAACAAGATGGACTTAATTGATATTTATAGGACATTCCATCCAAAAACAACAGAATACACATTTTTCTCAAGGGCTCATGGAACATTCCCCAGGATAGATCACATCTTGGGTCACAAATCAAGCCTTGGTAAATTTAAGAAAATTGAAATCGTATCAAGTATCTTTTCCAACCACAACACTATGAGACTAGGTATTAATTACAGGAAAAAATCTGTAAAAAATACAAGCGCATGGAGGCTAAACAATACCCTACTTAATAACCAAGAGATCACTGAAGAAGTCGAAGAGGAAATCAAAAAATACCTAGAAACAAATGACAATGAAAACACAATGACCCAAAACCTATGGGATGAAGCAAAAGCAGTTCTAAGAGAGAAGTTTATAGCAATACAATCCTACCTTAAGAAACAAGAAAAATCTCAAATAAACAACCTAACCTTACACCTAAAGCAATTAGAGAAAGAAGAATTAAAAAACCCCAAAGTTAGCAAAAGGAAAGAAATCATAAAGATCAGATCAGAAATAAATGAAAAAGAAATGAAGGAAACGATAGCAAAGATCAATAAAACTAAAAGCTGTTTTTTTGAAACAATAAACAAAATTGATAAATCATTAGCCAGACTCATCAAGAAAAAAAGGGAGAAGACTCAAATCAATAGAATTAGAAATGAAAAAGGAGAAGTAACAACTGACACTGCAGAAATACAAAGGATCATGAAATATTACTACAAGCAACTCTATGCCAATAAAATGGACAACCTGGAAGAAATGGACAAATTCTTAGAAATGCACAACCTTCCGAGACTGAACCAAGAAGAAACAGAAAATAAGAAGAGACCAATCACAAGCACTGACATTGAAACTGTGATTAAAAATCTTCCAACAAACAAAAGCCCAGGACCAGGTGGCTTCACAGCAAATTCTATCACACATTTAGAGAAGAGCTAACACGTGTCCTTCTCAAACTTCCAAAATATAGCAGAGGGAGGAACACTCCCAAACTCATTCTACGAGGCCACCATCACCCTGATACCGAAACCAGACAAAGATGTCACAAAGAAAGAAAACTACAGGCCAATATCACTGATGAACATAGATGCAAAAATCCTCAACAAAATACTAGCAAACAGAATCCAACAGCACATTAAAAGGATCATACACCATGATCAAGTGGGGTTTATCCCAGGAATGCAAGGATTCTTCAATATACGCAAATCAATCAATGTGATACACCATATTAACAAATTGGAGGAGAAAAGCCATATGATCATCTCAATCGATGCAGAGAAAGCTTTCAACAAAATTCAACACCCATTTATGATAAAAACCCTGCAGAAAGTAGGCATAGAGGGAACTTTCCTCAACATAATAAAGGCCATATATGACAAACCCACAGCCAACATCGCCCTCAATGGTGAAAAACGGAAACCATTTCCACTAAGATCAGGAACAAGACAAGGTTGCCCACTCTCACCACTATTATTCAACATAGTTTTGGAAGCTTTAGCCACAGCAATCAGAGATGAAAAAGAAATAAAACGAATCCAAATCGGAAAAGAAGAAGTAAAACTGTCACTGTGTGCAGATGACATGATACTATACATAGAGAATCCTAAAGATGCCACCAGAAAACTACTAGAGCTAATCAATGAATTTGGTAAAGTAGCAGGATACAAAATTAATGCACAGAAATCTCCTGCATTCCTATACACTAATGATGAAAAATCTGAAAGAGAAATTAAGGAAACACTCCCATTTACCACTGCAACAAAAAGAATAAAATACCTAGGAATAAACCTACCTAAGGAGAAAAGAGACCTGTATGCAGAAAACTATAAGACACTGATGAAAGAAATTAAAGATGATACAAACAGATGGAGAGATATACTGTGCTCTTAGATTGGAAGAATCAACATTGCGAAAATGACTATACTAGCCAAAGCAATCTACAGATTCAATACAGTCCCTATCAAACTACCAATGGCATTTTTCACAGAACTAGAACAAAAAATTTCACAATTTGTATGGAAACACGAAAGACCATGAACAGCCAAAGCAATCTTGAGAAAGAAAAATGGAGCTGGAGGAATCAGGCTCCCTGACTTCGGACTATACTACAAAGCTACAGTAATCGAGACAGTATGGTACTGGCAGAAAAACAGAAATATAGATCAATGGAACAGGATAGAAAGCTGAGAGATAAATCCATGCACATATGGTCACCTTATCTTTGATAAAGGAGGCAAGAATATACAAGGGAGAAAAGACAGCCTCTTCAATAAGTGGTGCTGGGAAAACTGGACAGCTACATTTACAAGAATGAAATTAGAACACTCCCTAACACCATACACAAAAATAAACTCAAAATGGATTAAAGACCTAAATGTAAGGCCAGACACTATAAAACTCTTAGAGGAAAACATGGGCAGAACACTCTATGACATAAATCACAGCAAGATCCTTTTTGACCCACCTCCTAGAGAAATGGAAATAAAAATAAAAATAAACAAATAGGACCTAATGAAACTTAAGAGCTGTTGCACAGCAAAGGAAACCATAAACAAGACGAAAAGACAACCCTCAGAATGGGAGAAAACAGTTGCAAAGGAAGCAAGTGACAAAGGATTAATCTCCAAAATATACAAGCAGCTCTTGCAGCTCAATATCAAAAAAACAAACAACCCAATCCAAAAATGGGCAGAAGACCTAAATAGACATTTCTCCAAAGAAGATATACAGACTACCAACAAACACATGAAAGGGTGCTCAAAATCACTAATCATTAGAGAAATGCAAATCAAAAGTACAGTGAGGTATCAGTTCACACTGGTCAGAATGGCCATCATCAACAAATCTAGAAACAATAAATGCTGGAGAGGGTGTGGAGAAAAGGGAACCCTCTTGCACTGTTGGTGGGAATGTAAATTGATACAGCCACTGTGGAGAACAGTATGGAGGTTTCTTAAAAAACTAAAAATAGAACTACCATATGACCCAGCAATCCCACTACTGGGCATATACCCAGAGAAAACCATAATTCAAAAAGAGTCATGTACCACAATGTTCACTGCAGCACTATTTACAATAGCCAGGACATGGAGCAAGCTAAGTGTCCATTGACAGATGAATGGATACAGAAGATGTGGCACATATATAGAATGGAATATTACTTTTTATGGTTAATGCCATAAAAAGAAACAAAGTTGAGTTACTTGTAGTGAGGTGGATGGACGTAGAGTCTGTCATACAGAGTACAGTAAGTCAGAAAGAGAAAAAAAAATACCATATGCTAACACATATATATGGAATCTAAAAAAAAAAAAAAAAAGGTTATGAAGAACCTAGGGGCAGGACAGGAATAAAGACGCAGACGTAGAGAATGGACTTGAGGACACGGGGAGGGGGAAGGGTAAGCTGGGACGAAGTGAGGGAGTGGCATGGACATATATACACTACCAAATGTAAAATAGATAGCTAGTGGGAAGCAGCGGCATAGCACAGCGAGATCAGCTTGGGGCTTTGTGGCCACCTAGAGGGGTGGGATAGGGAGGGTGGGAGGGAGGGGATATGGGCATATATGCATATGTATAGCTGATTCACTTTGTTATACAGCAGCAACTAACACAACAATGTAAAGCAATTATACTCCAATAAAGACGTTAAAAAAACCAAACAAAAACAAAATGGATCATGGACTTCAATGCAAAACTTCAAAACTTTTAGAAAAAGAAACAGGAAATCTTCAGGATCTAAGGCTATACAAAGAGTTCTTAGACTTGACCTCACATGTACAATCCATAAAATGAAAAACTGATAAACTGGACCTCATCAAAGTAAAAAAAACTTTCCTCTGTGAAAGACCCTGTTAAGAGACTGAAATGGCAAGCTACAAACTGGGAGAAAATACTTTCAAAGCACAAATCCGACCAAGGACTAGTATGTAGAAGACATTAAAAAACTCTCAAAGTTCAAAAGTAGAAAACCAAACAATCCAATTAAAAATGAGCAAATGACATTTCACTGACGAGCACATACAGACAGCAAATAAGCATATGAAGAGATGTCCAACCTCACTGGCCAATAGAGAAAAGGAATTTAATGAGATATCATTATATACCTATCAAAATGGATAAAATCGGAGAGAGGCAACATCAAATGCTGGTGAGGATGAAGAGAAAGTGGATCACTCATACATTGCTGGTGTGAATGTAAAATGGTACAGCCACTATGCAAAAACAGTTTGGCCATTTCTTATAAAACTACCTACCACATGGAGCTAACATACAACCCAGAAACTGAACTTTTGGACATTTATCCCAGATAACCAAAACTATGTGCACACAAAGTCCTATACACGAATGTTCACAGCAGCCTTATTCATAACAGACAAAAAATGTTAAACAACCAGATGTCCTTCAATGGTGAATGGTTACACTAACTGTGGTACCCCCATACCATTAAATACTATTCAGTAATAAAAATGAACAAACTGACACACACAAGAACTTAGATGAATCTCCAGAGATTTATGCTGAGTAAAAAAAGTCACCCCCAAAGGTCATATACTGTATGATTTCATTTATATAACATTTAAAAATGATAAAAATGGAGCACAGATTAGAGGCCGCCAGGGGTGAGGGACAGGAAGGAGAGGACAGCTAGAAAAGAGAAACTTGAAGGATCCTGTAGTGATGGAAATCTTATCTTGACTCTATCCACCCTGGTCAATACCCTGGTTGAGATACTGGGATAACTGGGGAAAGGGTATAAGGGATCTCTCTGTATTAATTCTTGCAACTGCAAGTGAATCTATAATTATCTCAAAATTAAACAGTTACAAAAAAGGAATGAACAAAAATAGCCTGCAAAAAATCTGGGGGGATTAAATAACGGTAACACTTTGTCTTTAAAATTTTTTTTAAATTTTGAGTTATTTATTTATTTGACATACCAAAAGCTGTACAAAATTAATGTACACAACTTGATGAGTTTGCAGGTAAGTATACACTCGTGAAACCATCACCATAATCTATGCCATAAACCCATCTATCCCCTCCAAAAATTTCACTTTATTGATAAATACAAACACAACGTTTCACCAGTAGGCTGCTTCCTTCCTTACTGCCTTTGTCCAATTCTGCCAAATTACATTTTTTTTACTTTTTAAAACCTTGTTGAAACACACTTGGACCAAACCTCCCACATATTTACGTTTCCTATGGTACCTACAAGATCTGGAGAGTGTTGTGGATTGGACCCAGGGCAGGAGACGGTGGGTGAAGGACTGGGACCCAGAGCGGTAGACTCGACTCAACATGCTGCGAGGTGGTCACTGACCAAGGTATCTGCAGAATGCATTTTAAAAAATGAATAATCAAAATACTAGACAATTCATTTTATTTTCATCCACCTCCCCACACTGAGAGTAAAAACTTGACTCTCCTGCTCCAAACTCCCCTGTATTAGAGGAACTCCCACCTCTTCTACATATAGAAAAGAGAGAAAAAACAAATGGCTCCTTCCCAGGCTCTGACTCTATTCTTCCTTTCTTACAACCATCTTAGTTTTTAAAAAATTAATTTATTAATTAATTATTTATTTTTGGCTGCATTGGGTCTTTGTTGCTGCGTGGGCTTTCTCTAGTTGCGGCGAGCGTGGGCTACTCTTTGTTGCAGTGCGAGGGCTTCTCATTGCAGTGGCTTCTCTTGTTGTGGAGCACAGGCTTCAGTAGTTGCAGCGTGCGGGCTCAGTAGCTGTGGCACATGGGCTTAGTTGCTCCGCGGCATGTGGGATCTTCCTGGACCAGGGCTCGAACCAGTGTCCCCTGCACTGGCAGGCGGATTCTTAACCACTGTGCCACCAGGCAAGTCCCAACCATCTTAGTTTTTATGTAAACAAATTGAAACTAAGGATTATGAATATTCTGAGTAAAAAAAATCTTTAAGGTATAACGTTTACGTATTGATATTAAATCTTCACCACAATTCCTATACCATTAGGGAGTCTCTAACAGATCAAAAAACAGAGTCAACATTCCGTAAGCAGCCATCTCCACCTTCCCTCTATCACCTCCCGACAGAACTCTGATAACCACATATTTGAAATTTCAGCTTGATCCTTGCTGACACAAGAAGAGGGAGGAAAGGTCAGAGGCTGCTGTTTTGTCTTTCTTCTTGCCGTCCACAGGAATCCAAAGCACACTCTTGCATCCCTGGGAAGGAGTGGCAATGCCTGCAAATGGCTAGCATCTGAAATGACGGTGGGCACATCTCTTGGAGGATGAGTACATACCTAGAAATCTCAAGAGCTGAGAACATAGTGGCTGTGGGCATTTTCCCACGGTAGGTCAAACTTGAAGTTTTAGACAAAGATTAGTTTATTTCACAAATAGGTAGGGGGCTTCTTCATCTATCTATCTTCATATATACATATATACACACACACACACATATATATATATATAAAAAAAGCACAGAAAATGTGCCATTCATTATTGCAGCTCTTACACTACGGGGGCATGGTTGTTTTCACAAGATAAGAAAAACACTGTGTGTTCTTTGCTTGTGGGTCTCCTTTTAACTTCTCTACGTATTGGTAGATATATTCAACCCTCTTAAACATGCCTCAACGTGCTTAAACATGCCTCAAAAGACTAGCATTTTGCCCCAAAGTGAAGAGAAACAAGGAATGGTTAATGCTCTTCAATTTATACTGCACAGAGGTACAGAAAGAAGAGAGAAGAGACTGGCAGGATACATCTGTTGTAAAAGATATGGCCTCTAATAGGCAATAGAAAGTGTTAAGTGCTCTCTGTTGACTTCAGTGTTTGTGACGGTATGGAAGGTCCCAAGAGAAAATTATTTGCATAACACTGAAGCATGATATGAGCCCATGATCTATGTTTGCTGCTTTTACAAATTCCTTCAGTAATTATTGCTAAACAATTATTTACATATGAATTCTCCAAAATAACCCTAGAAGAGCCAAAAGGGTAAAATAATCAAATAGTGACACTAAAATTCTAATTCTATCTCCTTCACAAACTTTCCCCAGCAACTCTAGCATTAGTCTCTGACTGGTTCATGTGCTACTGCTGATTTTCCCAACTGGATTATAAACCTCACACTGACAGCATGGTTAACATGGGACACAAGGATTTTGGAGTTGGAGAGATTTAGGTTCAAGCTTTGCACTTGTTAGCTGTGTGCCTTGCTAGCTGTGGGTCTTCCAATCTTTCTAAGTCTCAGTTTCCTCATCTGTAAACCAGGGACAATAACAGTAAGGACCTCATAGAATTATTGTGAGAGAATGCATGGAATGCCTGGGTACAAGAGATGCTCAATAAACATCTGCTCTCCTCTGTCTGTCTTTCAGACACTAATGATATCTTACAATCACTTCTTTCTTTCTTTCTTTCAGGACCTATCACAGGCACAAAGAATTCCATATCCTCTGATGGACAGACGTAATCATAAATTATACTTATGGACTGTTTACCTCTCTCTTACCTATGAATAACTGAAAGCTCTGAAGGTTTAAGGTCAGTAAGTTATCAGGTTGAAGACTGATCTAGAAACCAGGCCTCCCTGCCTCTCTCATGGCCTCTGACTGACCCCTACCTCACTGCAAAGTATAGTTCATCCTGCCAGAATTTATTATGCCCTCAAAAAGTACATGGCTAATTCCAGGGAGCAAAGGTTATGTGTGTCTGTCTAGACTCCATGTCATCAAATGAAAAGTTTCCACGTTTTGACTCAGGACATTTCTCAAGTACCTCTTTACAGGTTCTAAACAGAAAGCCCTTATCTTTCTTACTTGAACAGAGAACTGAACTTTAGTCTCAACAAACGTCGCCCAGAAACACAGGCTTGGTATATGGACCATTTTAAGACAAACACCCAATGATAAAGCTCACCGCCTCTAGAGCAGAGAAAGGTGATGGGGGAGGGGGGAGGGGGGATGGATCTGGGTCCGCCCTGATGTGCCAGGAAGGAACTCTTCACAGACCGTATGCCACGCTGCAAAAAGGCGGTGGTGAGCGAGCTCTCCGGCTGCGGGGTGGGGGGGATTGGTTTTGAAGAGGGGATCCCGAAAGCCCAGGCGGGCTGCGAGGGACTGCACACACAGGCCCCTGAGAGTCGCCGTGTGGACAGTCACAAACAGGGTGAAACCCCACCACCCATGCAGGTGCACTGGAAGCTAGCTCCGGACTCCTGGGCGGAGAAGGGGTCCGCTGGGTCGTCAAGCCTCCACATGGATCAGTTCCTGAATTTGGGTGTATCCGAGGGCTGCCACGGAGTTCGGGTGCCCGCAGTCCCCGCTGCGCCTGGGCCTCCGCGCCCGGGCATGTGGCGGTGCAACCCGCTCTGGGCGGCCCAGCCCGCCGCCATCCCTCCGCGCTCCCACACTCACTCACGGGCCCGACCCCGCCACCCTGCTCCGGCCGCGCGCCCCGGCAGCCCCCTCGGTCGCCCGCGACCCTGCGCACACACGCCTTGCCTCGCCCCAGCCCGGGCGGCGCCTCAGCCCCCGCCGAGGCACCGGCGCCACCCCATCCCCGCCACTGTCCCTGCCATCCTCGCCGCCTGCCCGTACCTACCTGAACGCAGCCACCCAGCCCCGGCGCCCGGCCCGTACTACACGCGGGCGGATTCTGGCGCCGGCTTACACTCCCCTTTTCTTCCGTCCACGTCCCGCAAGGATGACGTTACGTCAGCAGCGTTGGAGTAAACCCAGGCCTCGCGGCCTCCGCTGTTGACGCGACGCAAGGGGCCGGCCCGGAGCTGCGCCGCGGCAATGGCGTAGGCGCCTTCTGAGAATCGGGCCCGCGCTCCACGTGGCGAGCCCAGCCCGCTGAGGCCAGGCCTACGACTGGGCGGGGGGGCGGGGCTGGAGCGCTCTGGGTGAATGCCCATGTCCCAGGAGCAGACGGGAAATGGGCCGAAGAGGGTCGCCCATCGGGCCTTCCAGGGAGGCAGAAAAGATGCCTAGATCCCTCAGCTGCTGGTAGATCCCATACGGAGTGTTTGTCACTGTTGATCATTATATCCCAGGCACACCTCAGAAGTATCAATCGGTTGGATCAATGTACACAATTTGAGGATCCCACACTCCAGGCAAACTTCTGCTGCCTAAATGGAAATATGTTGGCACTGCGATAAAATGATTTGCCCCCTAGTCGCCTGGAGGTTTCCCCAAGTGTCCCAGCCCAACTCTCGTTCAGCAAGGGCATTGGTGAGACTACTGTAATTTTAAATAGTTGTATTTAATCCCTGGCAATTGACACCATTCCAAAGGTGAATGCGAATCCACCCTTGAAATTAGAGCTCAGACTCTCTCCCTCTGTTATACTTGCTGTGTTTTCCTCAAAGGGCACATTCCTGCAAAGGCACAGAGGTAGTGCTGGGCACGCTGGGCACGTGGGGCGTTGGGGAGGGCACCTCCACTTACGTGGAGGTCGGTCACGAGGAAGGCATCTTGCCCCTTGCGTAGTTGTCCGTGAGAACATTGCTGAGCCTATTTATTCATTCCCTCGCTCTTAAAACGTTGGCTACTTCATGTATCAGGCACTCCCTAGGTTTGGAGGAAGACATCATCACCTCTCTAGACCAGTCCATAGCCTTATGAGAAGGCAGACAGGTGAGCAAAAGATTACAGCACTGTGTGATTAATGTTAGAGGAGGGGGTGCCCAGGGGCACAACAGGCAAGGCTTCGAAAAGAGCAGATATTCGAACTGTGCTTTGAAGGACAAGAAGTAAGTAGTTTACGTATAAGAGGGGAGCAGGATCACAGGAGGAAGAGGGAATGGCATATGCAGAGGCAGGAGACACCCTATGAGGAGAGGCTGCATGTGGGACATGACAGGCGGGGTGTTTGGTGGGGTAGGGGCATCTTGCAAAATTTTTGTGCCATGCTAAAGGTTTCAAGTTTTACCATCCTCAAAGTTAGAGAACCATGACTTTTAAAGTACTGGAGTGGCATGATCAGATTTGTGTGTCTGAAATCAGTAGAGAGGGGTATAAGCTGGGAGTTTGGTTAGCCTATTGCAAAGGCCCAAGTAAAGAAATGATGACTGGGGAAAAGGCTCCAGTAGGGGGCAGGGAGCATAAAGGAGGGAGAGGTGACCTCGCTAACGACTTGAAAGGGGGAGGGTGAGAGACAACGAGGGGTAGTTGCAAATCTGGTGGTGCTGCAACACAGTGTTAGGAAATAGATGAGGGGAGCAATTCTTTTGGGTGACGGATGAGAACACCGTACATGTGTTAAGTTTTGAGCACTCTGGATTTAAAGTAGGGTAGGGGATACAAAAGAAATAAAACTGTCCTCCAGTAGTTTCATTGGGTACTTGAGCTTTTAAGATTCTCACCATGAACTTAGAACAAAATAGGTAACTGTGGGTATAGCTAAAGTCATTAGGGACAGAGGCTTTCTCCACTCAGGAAGTGCTGTTCTGTTCTTAATGTGTCCTTAACCCACACATCACCTTATGTTAATTGTTTGTCTGCCTTCCCTGCTAGAATATAAGCTCCTAAGAGCAGGGAAGTATATTCCTGGCACATAATAGCCAATAAATATTTGATAAATGAATGAACTTAATTTCCTTGGGCTTAGTTTTCTCAAATAAGCAATGTGTTAATAATACTGCCCTTGTCTATCTTCTATACTTGCCTATATTCTATATACTATATTCTACATAAATTAGCCTATAACATTGTTAAGATCAAATATGAAAATCCTTTAACATTGTCCAAATATTTTCTATTTATTTTCATTACTGTCTTACTATTAATATTCTACTTCACCAATAAAGCGAAAGGAGTGGGATATGTGACTGTGGGTTGGGAAAAATCAAATACCAGAATTATAATCTAGTTTGCCTTTCCATAGAAATGAAGGAAATAGAAAATAAAACAAACTAGTGAATATAACCAAAAAAAAAAAAAAAAGGAAGAAAGAAAGAAAAAAGAAATCAAGGAAATAATACAGCCATGGTATCTTTCCTTCATGTAACTTAAAAAAAAAAAAAAAAAAAAAAAAAGTGTGCGCTTCCCTGGTGGCGCAGTGGTTGAGAATTTGCCTGCCAATACAGGGGACGCGGGTTCGAGCCCTGGGCTGGGAAGATCCCACATGCCGCGGAGCAACTGGGCCCGTGAGCCACAACTACTGAGCCTGCGCGTCTGGAGCTTGTGCTCCACAACAGGAGAGGCCGCGACAGTGAGAGGCCCGTGCACCACAATGAGGAGTGGCCCCCGCTCGCCGCAACTAGCGAAAGCCCACGCACAGAAACGAGGACCCAACACAGCCAAAAAAAAAAAAAAAAAAAAAGTGATTCTATTTGGATTGGAGGGATTTAACTTTTGTCTCAGCAAGTGGAAATAGGGCTGGACATGACCAGAATGTTACAAAGGAAGTGGACTATTTAGAACTTGACTATAAGAATGCAGGATTGAAGACTGCATCTTTACCTGCCATAGAGTACTAGGTTAAAGTTATCTTAGGGGACTTCCCTTGTGGTCCAGTGGTAAAGAATCTGCCTTACAATGCAGGGGACACAGGTTGCATCACCGGTCAGGGAACTGAGATCCCACAGGCTGTGGGGTAACTAAGCCCGCATGCCACAACTACTGAGCTCGTGCGCCTCAACTAGAAAGACTGCGTGCCACAAACTACAGAGCCCATGCGCTCTGGAACCCACGCGTCACAACTACAGAGCACACACGCTCTGGAGCCTGCACGCCACAACTAGAGAGAAACCCACGTGCTGCAACGAAGAGCCTGCGCGCTGCAATGAAAGATCCCGCGTGCCATAACTAAGACCTGATGCAGACAAAAATAAAATAAATAATAAATAAATCTTTAAAAAAATAAAGTTATCTTAGTCTCAGTTTCTTTAATTGTTAGTAACAGAAACTTATTCAAACAAAACAATTTACTAGAAAGAGTAAAAGGTAAAGAAGAGCAGAAGGTAAAATTGGATGTCATAAGAGGTGGGTACAAGGAACTGGAAGTTGGGAACCAATATTCTCCTCCATTTCTGGGTTTCCTATTTACACTTCTGTCTGCAATCTGCTTCTTTTTTTCTCCTTTTAAGATACACTCTTCATTAGTGAACATCTGGTGGAAAATGGCTTCCTCAGCCCTAAAATATCTTTAGTGCCTCCTCCCCACTGACTTTTAGACTTCATCTTAGTTTCATATTCCTAGAGAGAAAATCTTACTGGCCTAACTTGGTCCAGGACTCCATTTTTGGTCTAGTCAGCTGTGGCAGGGAGAGGAGGGGTCATGCAGGTAACTCCAACACAGCAGAGCTCTGTGTGGAGGGGATTCTCCGAGAAAAGGGAGTAGGCTAGGCCGGTAGACATGTTACGTGAGTTGGCAATGTTAGGACAAACACTTAACCAGTTTCAGCCAGACTATGCAATATAACTTTGTAGTTTCACAAACCAGGCTGAACATCAGAAGCACCAGGAAGGCTTTTAAAAGATACAGATTCTTCGAGCCCCCAGTGAATTAGAATCTCTAGATGCAGGGCCGAGGAATCAGCATTTTTAAAGAACCTCAGTTTATGATGTGACTGGCCTTTCAGAACCCCTGCTTTAAAAGACAGGCCCAGGGCTTCCCTGGTGGTGCAGTGGTTGAGAATCCGCCTGCCAATGCAGGGGACACGGGTTCGAGCCCTGGTCTGGGAAGATCCCACATGCTGCAGAGCAACTAGGCCCGTGAGCCACAACTACTGAGCCTGCGCGTCTGGAGCCTGTGCTCCGCAACAAGAGAGGCCGCGATAGTGAGAGGCCCACGCACCGCGATGAAGAGTGGCCCCTGCCTGCCGCAACTGGAGAAAGCCCTCGCACAGAAACGAAGACCCAACACAGCCAAAAAAAAAAAAAAAAGACAGGCCCAGAATGCCAAACAAGCAAATACATCAATAGAAATGGGAAGTTACTCATAAATAAGGAACATTCCTATATACAATAAACAGGGAGGTTTTTCCTGGAGAACAAATATTTTCTTTAAAATACAGTTTTATTTTCTCTGATTAGAAAAATCAGAAATGCTTATTATTAAGAAAAAATTCCCATTTTAGACGTTAGCTTTCCAGATGTTTGTTTAAGTACATATGTATAAATATTTTTTGTTTTACAAAAATAGCACCATAAAGTATATGTACTATTTTGTAGCCTATTTTATTCACTTAAAATAGATCATGAATGTTTTCTTATGGCAATAAAGCCAGGTCGACTCAATTTTCGGTGGTTGTACAACATTCCAATCTATGGATACATCATAGTTTACTTAACTAATTCCCTATTGTTGGACATCCCCCCCACCCCCCGCCCCATAATGTCTAATAAGTGGAACTGTTGGGTTAAAGTTTGTGAACATTTTTTAAGGCTTTTGATACATATTAAATAGCTATTTGCCCTTCTCTCCAAGTTTCTACCAGTTTATGTTCTCACTAAAAGTATTCGAGAGTACCTGTTTCTCCACACCTGTAACGGGCCGGCTGTAATTTCAATTTCATTCTATACAAATTGCACATACCCCTTTACAGTAAAACTTGCTCCTTAAAATTGAATACACGATTACAATAGAGACCTCGTGCAGTAAGAGACCTCCCGTATAAATAAAGGGAGGGAAGAAGACTGCATTATTCTCTAGATGATGTAAAAAAATGTTTTTCAAAGGCCTGTTACAAGAGGAGTGACTGGAGATAAGATCATCATAAAATCTTATCTAAGATATGTTAAGCAGCTTTGTAATTGGAAACTAGTCTTACAAGCTAATCAAATTATCAGAGGGGTAGAGAGGAAAAGAATACTTGGAGTATTCCTGCCTTGGAAGAGCAGATGTGCTCATTTCTAGTGTAAGATCTCATACGTTACAGTTTAAAAAGGCGTGGTAGATCACAATGAGATACCATTTCACACCCATTAGGATGGCTAATATAAAAATAACAAATATTGGGAAGGATGTGGAGAAATTGGAACCCTCACATACTGCTGGTGGTGCAGCCAGTTTGGAAAGTAGTTTGGCAGTTCCTCAATAGATTAAACATAAAGTTACCATATTGCCTAGCAATTCCACTCCTTCAGTTAGGTCGTCTGTTTTCCTAAATGCTCTCTTCTGGTCATGAGCAGGTGAGGATCTGTTTAGCCAAGATAAGCAGGGTGCCTCAGAACTTCCCATGGGGAAAATTGAAATCTGCTTCCTCTCCTTTTTTTCACTTAGTCTCTAGGTTGAGAACTCCAAGTAGTAAGAGACACAGGATAAGAATGGGAGAGACTGAGCCCTTTTGAGAGTCTACTCCTCTGCTGAATACCATTTTGAAGGGAAAGAAGAAGTCGAATGGCAATTTCCAGTCCATTCTGGGTTGGCCTCTTGGAGGCTCTGGCTTCTGGGTAATGTCCACAAAGGTCACAACAGTTGTCAAAGGTACTTCTGTTTCTTGTTGGGAATCCTGCAGGAAGAATGTCCGTGACAGGTCAGTGCTTGGTACCCATTCAAATAGCCCTCCAATTTCACTGTTATTATTACTTCCCTGAATAAAGACTCAAAACAAACTGCTCTAAGCAAGACAGACCTTTTTCTCATATTGATCCTATGTAGTTCTCCTTCTGAGTGAGACACAAGGAAATTAATTTCTTAGCAATACTCGAGGACACCAGAACTGTGAACAGTTACACCTACCAAAAGACTGACTCTAGCTTCCCATAGTTGGGGACCTGTCTGATATCAAAGAAGCCACTGCTTCTGTTATGTGTTCAGCAGCTCTACCTTATCAGGTAGAAACTGCTGCTGTTACGTGTTTAGCAGCTCTACCTTATCAGGTCCCAGAAGGCTCCAGGCTCTGAAACAGTACACACGTACTAGCAGTATTTCTATTCCTTCTTCAGTTGTAGAAAGAAATGTGAAACTTCATGGAAAAAGCAAAGAACTCCATACTGTAGATTAAAAAACCATCAAATTCACAGAATCTCAGGGTTAGAAAGGATCCTCGCAACCAAACACCAATTCAAGTCAAGTGAAAAGGATGCTCCTTGTCAAGCTGACTCAAGTATCTGATCTAATAGACATAGCTTTGGGTAGATATGGTTGCAGCCTGATGACTGGAATTAAGTTTGTCTAAACTGAATTCCCTTTGTTCTGACTCTGTTCACTAGGCAAACTTTTGATTATAATTTGACAGTAAATAACTATCTTGTTGAACCAGAAATGAAGATTTTCATTTACCTTCCTTCACTTTGATGCCACATATCTCTGCTGTGGTCTTTGGCAACAGTAAATATCAGGCTCTGGGGACATAATTTTGCTTGGCATACCCTTCCACAGACATTTTTAAAATAAGTGGATGTGGGGGCTTCCCTGGCGGCGCAGTGGTTGAGAATCTGCCTGCCAATGCAGGGGACACGGGTTCGAGCCCTGGTCTGGGAAGATCCCACATGCCGCGGAGCAACTGGGCCCGTGAGCCACAACCACTGAGCCTGTGCGTCTGGAGCCTGTGCTCCGCAACAAGAGAGGCCGCGATAGTGAGAGGCCCACGCACCGCGATGAAGAGTGGCCCCCGCTCGCCGCAACTAGAGAAAGCCCTCGCACAGAAACGAAGACCCAACACAGCCAAAAATAAATAATAAATAAATAAATAAATTAAAAAAAAAAAAATAAGTGGATGTGGGGCCAGTGTTGTGATGATCTGGCATGTCATACTAACTCTTCGGATTTTTTTTTTTTTTTAAACAGTGAAGCTCATATGGGACTTGACATAGAACTAATGTAACTTCTGTGGCATTGAAAGACCCACATACATTCCAAGTACAGCCAGCTTAGGCTGAAGATGCTGAGGGTATCCTGACTCCAGCCAGGCATTGAAGACTGGCTGAGACTAACCAGACAAAGAAAATGGGGAGGAGTTTATTACTTAAGATTAAGTAATAAACTTTCTTTGGACTTTAACTTACAAAAGGATTTCCTGTTTAGGATTTTAATTTTTCCCTAGGAACTTTATAATGGGGAGAGGATATACATTCAATTTTTGGAGCAAATCTTTGCAGTTGACATTATTGAAATACGTTAACATTGTTATTTAACCTCACTGCAGAATGCCTGATGAGCTATATAAGCTGGGATGGCTAGAAACACTTTGGGATAGGAAATAGAATAGGGAATGAATTTTCAGCCTTGGGTTCAGTGTTGCCTAAGAATTGATTTAATTAATGGGCTGTTCTGACTCATTTCAGAGCCTTTAGGGGGAGGGGAAATTTTAAACTGCCTACAAGCAGTCCCAGGTGTTGTGGTTATAACTGGGGTAGTGGCCTCATAATGGAAGAGTGTAGTTTTACATTAGGAAGCTCACTGCTACACACCCAAGCCAAATCTACCTATCTAGTGTTTATTAGTGATAAAGCTGATATTTTGATCTCCACCTGACTCTTTTTAATTGGTTTCAAGCTGAGGTAGGGAAAAGTGTCATTAGCCCCTGCAAACTCCAAAATCAGGGAACTTCTGGAGCCTTGGGGTCAGCCTATACTGAGAACTGACCTCTTAGATAGCTATGAGCCCAAGAAGGCAAACTTCAGGTCCATGTCTACCCAAATATATATATATATACACACACACACACACACATATACATACATATACACACACACACATATATATGTGTATACATATATATTTAAGTCTATAGTGGTATTTCAATGGCTGGGAAATCCCACATGGTAAAAGTTCTTCGAATTGTTTTCTTCAGACTCACCTGGGATTAGGCTCACCAAGAGCTACTACTGGACTTGATTTTAGGATGGCAATGTAAAGACAAGTCTTCTCTCTGTATATCTTAAAACCACTCCAATACAATAAGAAACAGATACAAAATTCCATCTTCACTGAAATGGGGAGAGATCATAATATGTGAATACAGAAAACAGATGGAGGCAAGGTTTCACAGAGGGAAAGAAGGCCAAACCTAAAAGCCTTCAGAGACTAGAAGAAGATCTCTGTAGAACCCTGAAAGACTCAGTAATAGAAGACAACAGGGAAGTAGGGATGAGGCAGGGACAGAAAATGGTTACTGAATGATACCCTCCTCAATGCAATCAGACAACCACCCTTTCCCTATCTCAACAAGAGACTGGAAAATTTAAACCAGAGAAATTCTGGATTTAGGGCCACTGGACATAGAAAAGGACAGAGTGAGGTATGGAACTAAAAATAGGGCAATTATTCTGTATAATGAAATCCCTTCCCCCAGTCTGGCTTCAAAATGGTGAGAGATGGTCTTATACACATACCCTTCAGTCAGGAGCCAGGAGGGTTTTTTTTCTGGAGAAAATTAACAGTCCCAATAAGAAGATAAAAAGATAATGACATTCGCAGTCCTACAACCCTCAAAGCTACTGCACCTAACCACCCTACAGTGAAGCCTACAAGTCAATAAGACTCACTCATGATCACAGAGCTTTCCATCAGTTTAGCACCTTACTCTTATTTTGGATAGACAGCTAGAGATTGCCAGGTAAGTGGGAGAAGTTTCTCATGTTAAAGAGAAAAACTGTACCAAATGAATGGAATAAACAAATTCAGAGGAAACAGAGATTAAAGATGAAGACAAAAAATTGTTAATATCTTAAAAATATATAAGAAAAGGATATTATGAAAAGATACAGAATAAGAGTGAGCTCTCAGATATTAAAAATGTGATATTAAAAAAAAATGTGATAGCCAAAAGAAATTCAGTAAAAAGACTAAAAGACAAAGTTGAGGAACTCTTCTAGAAAGAACAAAAAGATAAACAGAGAGACAATATAAGAGAAAAGAAAAAATTAGAGAATCAATATAGTGATCCTGTAACAGATTAACAGGAGTTCCAAAAGGAAAGAACAGAAAATAGTGGGGAGGAAATTATTAAACATATAATAATAATTGAAATTTATCAGAACTCAGCTTTAAAAGAGTAAAAAAATCCCATGAATTGTTTGGTATGATGAATGAAGAAAAAATACTACCCAAGGCCTCATTTTGTGGAAACTTCAGACTATTAGGGGTAAAAATAATATCTTAAAATGGCTTCTAGACAGCAATATTGGAAACTAGAGGAATGCTTTCAAAATTGAGAGTGAAAATTATTTTCAATCTAGAGTTCTATACCTAGCCAAATGATCAACTATGCATCATGATAAGGATGACGATGGTGGCTGAATAAAGTTATCTTTAGATGTGTGAACTAAAGAAAAAAATGTATTTTACATGCTCCTTTTTTCAAAGATGTTACTAGAATTTGAGCTCCACCAAAACAAGAGAATAAACCAAGAAAAATGAAAAAGTAATGTCTAGTTAACAGCAACTCTAACACAAGTAGGAAGCAAGGGGGAATCTCCAAGATGACAGTAAAGGAAAGTTCCAAAACAGCTGCTGGGCAGCAACTAGTCCATTTTACATCAGATTATGGAGGTCTTCATGAAGAAAATACGTAGGAAAGGTAGAACAAGTAACACTATTGGCAAGTTCAGCTGGCAATGCAGCTGGAAAACTGCATTGAGAGAAATTTTACAGAGCTGTTAAGAGTATGTGAGAAGTTTTAGCCATTAGCTCAAAGAAAACTAAAGAAATGAAATATGAGGTAATTATTAATTTTAGGAAGAATAAAACATTTCACAAAAATTTAATTACTTGGCTCAACATAAATGTATGATCATAAAAATGAAACACTGAATATTGACTTAATAAAACATTTTGATGTAACTATACTGGGAGAGTGGTGGGAGGGGTAGGAGAAGAGTAACAAAGCTAAACTCATCTACCAAGATAGGATGTCAATAGATTATATAAACTCTAAATTCAAGAGATAACTGAGTATGATATTGCTTAGAAATTGAGACAAATACCAGCAAGAAAGAGGAAAAGAGTTAAACAGGTTAATTTCTGGAGAGCAGGGGGGATATGGGACTTTATTTTTTGTTAAGAGATCCTCTTTTCCAGCATTTTTGACTTTAAAAATATGTTTACATATTATTTTGATAAATTATAAAATTATTAATTAATTTGATATATTATACCATTATGTAGCATTAGCCTAATCTGAAGGGGAATTCTGAGCTGTAATGTAGGATTTACAGTTCCAACAATTTGTGTGCTCCCAACCCAAGGCAAGGGAGTTGGGCTCTCATATTCCTATGCCCTTAAGTCATTAGTTAAGAACCATCTGGGAGATGTATATTTCCAGGCACTTGACAGGCAAAGTGGGTTCCAGTAGCTTGACAGTGGCCTTGCAAAACAAACAAAACAAAAAAGGAAGAAAAACTTCAGAATACCTACCAAATTAAAAAAAGGGTGGTGGTGGGGGGGGATGAAAAATACAAGGGTTACTGCAAAAAGTAGGATTACATTTGGTAGTCAACAGGCTATCACCATATAAGATATAAAAGAACTGAATGAAATGCCCAAACTAAAAACTATCCATCATCCTTGACTCATTCTCTCCCTCAACCTCTGCATCCAAGCAATCAAGTCCTATCTGTGATAAATCTCCTGAACTCTGTCTCCTTCCTGCAGCCGTCACATCTGAGCCCAGGCTATTAGCATATCCTGGAAAATTTCTGTAACAGTGTTCCAAACCTCACCTCGGTATTGCTCCACACCTTCTGTAAGGGTGGATGACGTCTATCTTGTTTACTGCACTATACCTAGCACCAAGCATGATACTTGGCACAGGGGAGGCACTCAATAAAGATCCTTTTTTGCACAAATGAGTAGAGGTATTTTGGAGATAGGGAACTAATATAAAGTAAGAAGAGATAAATAAATCACAAGGTAGTAAGTATGCCATAGCTAATTTGATAGTCAGCAATTACAGGTTACTTTGACTCCTCATCCTTCCCACCACACTGTAATTAGGATCTCTAAAGGTTGTGGTTCATTCATTCATATACTTATTTGTTAATATTTCAAATGAAATGCTTATTCTTCATATATTAAAAATACTGCCTCCATATTTATGTGGAGGTTTGGAACAAGTGCAGTCTAGTAGATAATCCAATAATTAAAAGGAACTTGAATGCACTTGCCAGGTCACTGGATAATACTGAATGTTATTGACCTATTTTAGAATCTGTGTTTTAGTGCCACATGAAGAAAAAGATTTTAAAGTTAAGTTCAGTGTGTTACACATGAATTCTTAAGTCTAAAGTTTTTTATTTGCATTTTAAAAGTTATGTATAAGCAAAATTAGAGAATTCACTGTTTAGCATGTGTAGCAAGAATACTGAAAAAAACAAAACAAAACAAAAAAACAAGCAAACAAAAAAACCCAAAAACCCCTCAAAGTCCAGTCATCGGGACTTCCCTGGTGGCGCAGTGGTTAAGAATACGCCTGCCAATGCAGGGGACACGGGTTCAATCCCTGGTCTGGGAAGATCCCACATGCTGCGGAGCAACTAAGCCGGTGCGCCACAACTACTGAAGCCCGCACGCCCAGAGCCCATGCTCCTCAACAAAAGAAGCCACCGCAATGAGAAGCCTACGCACCACAACGAAGAGTAGCACCCTGCTCGCTGCAACGAGAGAAAGCCCACGCGCAGCAACGAAGACCCAACACAGTCAAAAAAAAAAAAAGTCTGGTCATCTCTTTTCTTTTATCAAAACAAAAGGCACAAAGCCAAGTCAGCACATTTCTTTTACTATGGATCTAGTTCTGTTATGTATGGTTGACAATTTATTTCTACCTTAAGCTATAATATTTTATGATGTTTACCACCAGCAATTCTGTTTTAACACTTTGTGAAGCTTAGGGGATTTATTTGCTTCAGTTCAGTTTACATGCAGCAAAATACTTTGTCCCCAAGTAAGATTTACTGTTTAATAACATGAAAAGTTTAGATTAGATTCTGTTTGGCTTTGGTAATAAGAAGTACACCCTATATGTTACTATATTACATATTTATAATGATAACTTTTAAACCATTATGTGCTAATCCTCTATGTCAAATCAATACAAATGAAAACTATCACTATTAGAGAAAAAGCTGTGGATACCATCTCTTAGATTTATGTTTTTGTAGCTACATATTTCAGACTATGGACTATGTGCTATTAAGACTAAGGCTGTGATGAACATTCTTGTACAAATCTTGTTTTGGACATATGTTTTAATTTCTTTTGGGTAAATGTCCAGGAAAAATTGCTGGGTCATAGAGAAGATGAATTTGTAAGACTAAGTGATTGTACCATTTTTCATTCCCATAAGCGAAGTATGAGAACTCCAGTTGTTCTACATTCTTGCAAGATTTCATGTTATCACAGTCTTTTTGATTTTAGCTATTCTAGTGCATATTCTATTGGATAGTCTAGTGAGTGGTGTCTTATGCTTTTAATTTGCATATCCCTAATGACTAAAGATGTTGAGCACTTTTTCATGTTTATTGGTCATTTATGTAGTATCTGTTCAAATCTTTTGCCCATTACTAGTGGGTTTTTTTTTTTTGCTCCTTGCATTATTTATTTGTTGGTGTTCTTTGCATATTCTGGATATGATCTTTTGTCAGATAATGCATTGAGAAATACGGTCTCCCAAGCTGCAGTCTGGCTTTTCATTTTCATAACAGTATCTTTTGATAAGCAGAGATTTTAAATTTTGATGAAGTCGAATTTATCAAATTTTTAGTTTTACGGTTAATGATTTTTGTTTCTTGTCCAAGAAATCTTTACCTACTTCAAATTTGCAAAGATATTCTATGTTTCTTTTAGAAGCTTTATGACTCTGGATTTCACATATAGGTTTATGATCAAGGCATAAGTGTTTTTGTGTATGGAGTTAGTTCATTTTCTCCCCATATGTTTATTCAGTAGGTCTAGTTTTATCCAGTTGTTCCAGCACCAACTGTTTTAAAAAAAGTCCTTTTCCTATTGAATTTTTTGTGGATCTATCTTTAGACTCCCTGTTTTTTCTCATTGGTCTATTTGTTACCAGCACCACACTAAGATTTAGAGTAAATCCTGAAATCAGTAAAGTCCTCCAACTTTGTTCTTCTTTTTCAAAATCGTTTTGCTATTCTAAGCCCTTTGCATTTTCATGTCAATTTTAGAATCAGCTTGTCAATTTCCACAAAAATGCCTACTAGGATTTTTTGGGGTTTGCATTGATTCTATAGATCCATCTGGGGACAGATAATGGATCTGTCTTCTTCTCCATGAACATGGTATATCACTCCATTTATTTAGGTCTCTTGTAATTTCTCTCAGTAATGTTCTATAGTGAAGAAGTTTTGCATTCTTTTTGCTAAATTTTTTCCTAAGTATTTTATGTTTTTTCACGCTATTGTAAATGAAACTGAATAAATTCATCTTAAAAGTAACATCTAATTATTATTATTATTTTTAATTTTTGGCCATGCTGTGCTGCTTGCCGGATCTTAGTTCCCTGACTAGGGATCAAACCCGTGCCCTTGGCAGTGAAAGCGTGGAGTCCTAACCACTGGACCACCAGGGAATTCCTGAAAATAACATCTTGTTATTTTTAGATGTTTTCCTAGTGACTTTGAGAAAGTTTAATTATTACAAAAACAGTAAATTATACTGTAAAAAATTAAAGAATAATGATAAATAAAAAAGATATAAAAACACCATATTTCCAACACCAAGAATACCACTATTAACATTTACATCTTTATCTATACACACAGACATTGATATATGCATTTTTAACTATATGGGATCATACTGTATAGGCTGTTTTATAATCTACTTTAAAAAAATGAATCTCTATTTTTTCATGTTAATGGTATTTCTATCTAAAATATAATCCATATTCAAGTTTCCTCAACTATCCCAAAATATACTTTACAATTGTTTGTCCAAATAAGAATCCAATGCAAAAACATGAACTGCATCTGCTTGTTATATTCATGAGTCTCATTTAATCTAACACAATCAGAAATGGTGGTATCTATTATGATTGTTAGAACTTATAAGTACATTTTTAAGAAGTTAGCTGATATCTGGTATTAACACTGATTTTAGGAGAACTAGTGATTTAAATACAGTAAAATTAATAATAATTTCTGAAAAATAACTAATGAATTATTTATATATAATACTTTCCAGATAACATATACATTATTTCTCCATATTTTCTTGGGGAAAAACATATATTTGAGGGAAAAACCAATGAAAAAATTTTAATACCCTCACTTATTTTAAAAATGTCAGTGAAGTTATCAAGATTTTCAAATGAGTCAAAGAGAATGCATATGTTAAAGAGTAAATGTTCCTAAACATCATGTGTCAGGGAGAGATCTCAGGTGGTTATACATTTTAACATATGGAACAATGAGCATAACTTTAAAAAGTTCTTTAAAAAAATAAAAAGACATAATAAGATAACAGAACAACCCAGTGAACTAGGTAAAGTTCTATACAGGCTACTAAGAACCACAGAAAGGGGCAGAGAACTTCTATAGTCTAATCATTCATCGAGAGAGAAGCAAATAGTGGTTAACTGATCCTTGAAAAAGAAAGACTTTAGTGACAGAAACTTTACTGACTGTCATAGCACCAAGTCCACTGGTGGTGTTACTGTTGCCCCTTCTCGGAAGAGAGGTCATTTGGTATTCTCCAATACATCAACAGAAACGAGAAACAGAACTGTTTGTTACCAATCCAGCCACTTCCTAGTCCTTTCTTCCATAGCAATTATTTCAAAAAATCTAATTCTGAATTATCCTTATTTTGTTTAGTATTCTTTATCTTTCCTAGTATACTGCCTGTTTAATTAAGAGATTGTGGCAGAGATTCTTAGCCGGGCTTCAAGAAATCAATAAATCCCTTGAAACTATAAAAAGAATGTTGTGTGTCTGTGCATTTTTCTAGTAAGTGAATAGCTTTCAACAGATTCTCAAAAGGATCCATAAAATTAAGAACCACTAAGACAGACTGATAGCTAGATTGGCAGTTTTTCTAGCATATGCTATTTAATTGAGGTATAAACACTGCTAACTTTCATTTACAATATAATGAATAAAAGGCATTTATTAAACAATATATTTAGCTTTGAAATGTAGTCAGAGATATATTCTCTAAAAGTTTTGCAAATTGCAAATTGTGACCCACTAGTGTCTAGCATTAAAAATAAAACAGAATAAATTACAATAGAACAGACTATCACAGAGTGTACTGCATAAAGATAACATTTCATAAAAATCTTATTTCAGTTTTATATATGTATGTGTTATAAGCTGGGTTGTGATGTAAAATATATTTCTTACCATGGATGATAGCCAACAAAGGTTGAAAAACACTGCTCTAATTCCTGCTTATCTCTTTTGTGTTTTGCTTTAAACCTATTTGATATGCTATTTATATGGAAATTCAGAACCAAAAAAGGTATGATAATAAAATAATAATGATGAAATGATGAGCGATATTTACTGAGTATTCACTATGTGCCAGGAAATGTGTTAAATGTTTTATTTTATGATCTCATTTAATCTGCACAACCTAATGAAGTATTATTATTAATCTCCATCTTATAGATGAGAGTAATTAGATTTAGAGAAATAAAATAACTTGATTTGGGCCTACGTCTGTCTGACTCAATGCCTGGGATCTTAATTACCACCCTCAACTTCAGGCAACAGGTCTCCTAGATAATCCAAAAAGCTTGAGGATCCACTTAAATATAGAAATGAATATTATAATTCTAGAAAGGTTCAGAGCCTTGATCCTGTGATGTTACACTGTTCTTTTAGCTCACTTATTATTTTGGTTTTATTGATTCAAAATATTCTTTATAACTAGTTGTTTCTTCCTTGAGATATATTTTCTTTTTTAAATTAAAAGAAAGTTTATATTCAGACAGAAGACATGATGTATTTTATCAAGCCCCAAACTTAAAGATCCCTTTAAAGGACCAATTAGTACAAAAACATAAGCAGCAGAGTACCATGTAAATAAATCCTATTTACTTCATGGGTTTGTTGTGAGAATTCAATACTAAAAACATAAAAAATATTACCAGTGCCTGTTACATAATAAATGTTCAATAAATGTTTTGCTATTATTATTATCATACAAGAAGACAAGGAAGTCTACACAGTGTTTTGCTTAAATTCTTCCCTATTTTGTAGTTTGTTGTTGGGAATGTTCCAAAAATTTTGCTGCTTCACTTTTTATAGTGAGAGGAATTTCAAGTGTTTCTAAAGCTACATTTATACCATGAAAAGTCATTCAGACAGTTCAGTTCAAAATTCAACCGACCTTCATTTCAAGGTGCAAAAACACAAATGCCTACCAGCCTAAGCAAATAACCTGAATGAGAGAAGTGGGACGGCTAAGGGTGGGTAGGTACAGGCTGTGTGAATGGGGTACTCTATTAGTTGAAATCACCATTCAGCGGCAGGAGAGTTTATGCCATGCAGGAGTATAGGATCTTTACCACCAGATTTTCAAGAGAAGTCAGAGATCTGGATGTGAAGGTAAAATTTCTTGATTTTTAAAGGTTGACACAAATTTAAAAAACAAACACTTTGTAGAGGGGGCAGACTAACCTGAAAAGCTAACCTCTACTAAATACTAGAAAAATACAATGATTAAAAATATCTAGACAAGAAAGAGGTACTGGGTAGCTTCAGTGCCTAAGAGAGCCAGAGATTCAGGAAGATAAAAACAGTCCTGTAGGTATCCTCCCAAACTACACAGGTATTCATAAGTAAAGATACAGTTCATAAAAGTAAAACAATAGATTCAGTGCAGTATCTGTAACAGATTAAATGAGTCTTACAAAGAGTTCTATTTTATTCAGTAAACCAACACAGGGAGAATGGAATGTTCTCATTAACACAGTTTCCAGCAACCTGAGTTTTAACACATTTACAGGCATGGAGAGCTAAGGTGGTCAACTCTGTGGTGAGGGAGGAGCTAAAGGTATTTTACTTCTGACTTAAATGTAGTCTCTAGTTTCTTTTCTGGGAGGTAAACGCAATGACTTACAGGTAATAATTTCAATTAGTTTTAATTTCCATTAAAAGTTAATAAATTCATACATGAATCAGTTCACCAGGACCTAATGATTTCTGTTTTGGAACTTCTAAAGCTAAGTGTTAGGTTCTAAAACCAAGACAGATGCTAAAGCTGTCTTAAGGCACATCATAAACAATGGGTATATGTTTACTACATATTAAAATTATTTATTTTAGGGAATTTCCTGGTGGTCCAGTGTTTAGGATTCTGCACTTCCACTGCAGGGGGTATAGGTTCGATCCCTGGTCTGGGAACTAAGATCCCACAAGCCGCATGGTGCGGCCAAAAAAAAAAATTTATTTTAATGGAGTGCAATCAACCAAGAATTGATGACTACAAACTAGCCACAGTAGTAACTTTAACAGCAACCAACAGGCCCAGAGACTGTAATTAGCATGTGACTGTCACACTGAATACAGTTATGGAAAATCTTTTCTGTGGTTGAATCAACCAGTGTAGTAATACTGGTATGATTAAGTTAAAAGAACTAACCTATTACCATAGTCACGCAATTAAAAAAAAAAAACAGAAAAAAAGGGATATAGATTGCATTCACCATAAAAACATGTTAAATTTCAGTAACCAGGCAGGGAGGATTGACTTGAATGTTAATTGTGTCAGCTCATTCTAACCAAACACTGGCTGGTAGCATAAATTGGCTCTCAGAAGTTAAAAAATTATCTGGTCATCAAACGGCTGATAAGACAATCGAGGCTTTGCAAGGCTTGGTGGTCCTTTATGAGCCAAGACTTACCTGTATGGGCTGACAGTGGTATAGGAATCGGGCTCCTGACACATGAGCTTGTGGGTTGGACTGGAGGCCTACATATGCCCACAATATCTGGATCTCCAAGGAAACTGGTATGACACAGCAGGAAGTACAATGCATAGCCTGCAGAAGGGAAAAGAAGCATTTGCTTCAATTGCTGATGGTTGCCCGTAGTTATTTACCATGAATTAAGTAGCCACTGTTGCTTAAACATTACACAATAACAGAGAAGGCAATGTGGCTTAGAGAAAGGACACAGAAGTTCGTAATAGGCCATATTACTGTCCATGAGCTTAAAAAATTAATATTCTAAAATGGAAATACTAATGTAGAGATTAATAAAACATGAGCCCATGTAGAATGGTTATAAGAAGTGCTCAGTGAGTGGTGCAGTCAGTACTGTGGAATGCCAGAAGAAGAAACAGCCTTTCTGGTTGAGGATGGTTTTGTGGAACTGGGATGAGTAATATGTGACTGGAAGAAATAGTGTTTAAAGGAAAATTTACGTAGAGAGATGGCATATAAAATGGTACACAACTAGAACAGCACATGATGCCATTGAGACACAGCTGCTGATTAATTAGAACAGTTACTGAGTGTCTCCTATGTGCCAGACATGTGTGAGGCACTGGCCTTGAGCAGATCACTTGACTGAAGCAAAGGATTTGAACACAGGAACAGTGAAAAGATCAAGGAAGGACATTTCAGGGTTAGATTATGAAGTCCAACCAAGCAGTGTGACCCCCAGGAGGATTAATTCCAAGATGCAGGAAGCACTGATGGAAGTGAGGACATAAATCAGGAGGTTACTATAACTTAGCAGATACAAACTATCCTCAAATATGCCTGTGCTTTTCTAACTTCATACTTTTTATAGTAAGGCTCAGACACAGGCAATAACATGTCTAAACTAGGACTAGGGGAAGACAGACTATGTTTATGTTCAATTTGTTAAGGAACTGTCAAACTCTTTTCCAAATTGGCTCCACCATTTTGCAGTCCCACCAACAATGTCTGAGGGTTCCAATTTCTCCACATTCCTGCCAACACTTGTTATTGTCCATTTTTAAAATTATAGCCATCCCAGTGGGTATGAAGTGGCATCTCCTTGGGGTTTTGCATTTCCTTAATGGCTAATGATGTTGAACATCTTTTCATGTGTTTGTTCCAAATATTTTAAAACACTTTTCCTTTCATTTATTCTATCTACATTAGGAAAAATTTTCCATGTTATCAAATATCCTTCAAAAATGTGATTTAAAAATATAAATAGTAGGTTTAAGAATAATAAAGAGGGGCTTCCCTGGCGGCGCAGTGGTTGAGAATCTGCCTGCCAATGCAGGGGACACGGGTTCAAGCCCTGGTCTGGGAAGATCCCACATGCCGCAGAGCAACTGGGCCCGTGAGCCACAATTACTGAGCCTGCGCGTCTGGAGCCTGTGCTCTGCAGCAAGAGAGGCCGCGATAGTGAGAGGCCCGCGCACCGCGATGAAGAGTGGCCCCCGCTTGCCGCAACTAGAGAAAGCTCCCGCACAGAAACGAAGACCCAACACAGCCATAAATAACTAAATAAATAAATAAATTAAAAAAAAATAAATAAAACAAAAAAAAGAATAATAAAGAGTAGTTCCACTATAATCTCAATCCTTGTCACTAACCATCCCTTTTCTGTACTCAGCCACGTATTACCCAAAACCACGCTCCCTCAGTAAGGCTGTATGAAGTTTAAGAGAACTCAGTTTGACTGCAGTTCCCCAAAGGCTGGATCAAGTACATGTAGCTACTTATCCCCCAAGTCTCATTAAAGGAAAGAAGTATACAAGGAATCAAGTCATAATAGTGCTGAGAAAGGGAAAGGGGGCACTTTAAAAATAATCTCTAAGGCGAAAGGCCTTTCAAAGTCTGAACCAAAACGTGAAAGTTGAAAAAAAAACAAAAAGAAGATTGATAAATCTCACAATATGAAAATCAATTTCTGCATGGCATGAAAGCCATAAACAAAGTCAAAAGACAAATGACAAACTAGGAAAAGAATATCTACAAATCATACAACAGAAAAGAGCCAATTTCTCAAATACAAAGATTTTCTACAAGTTATAAGACAAGTAATTCAATAAAAATGGGCGAGAGATATAAATAGATCATAGTGAAGAAAACATGAATTGTTCAACTATATGTCAAGATACTCAACCTTACTCATAGTAAGAGAAAAATAAAACTACAATGGGATGCTATTTTTCACTTATCAGATGAGCAAAAATTAAAAGTTTGATAACCCAGTGTTGAGGAGAGTATGGGGTAACAAGCCATCTCATAGATGGATAGTGGGACTGTAAATTGGTACAACCTGATGGGAAATAAATTGGCAATATTTATTAAAAATTTAAATGTATATACCTTTTTATCTAGCAATTCTACTTCTAGGATTTATCATATAGGTTTATTTTCACACGTATGAAATGGTGCCTGAACCAGGTTATAAAATGCTACACTGTATGTAACAGCAAAAGGCTGAAAACAACCTGAATGTTCACCAATAAAACTGGCTGAATAAATTATTTATGGTTCATCCATATAATGAAATAGTATGCAACTATACCATGCAAAGAATGAGGAAGCTTATTATATAATGATATGGAATAAACTCTGAAGGTCAAGTGAAAAAAGCAAAGTGCAGAGCTGTGTTTATGATATTATATCATTTGGATTAAAAAAAAGAATATGAGTATTTACTTGTGTGAGCATGCAATATCTCTAGAAGGAAAGAAACTAGTAACTCCGTTTGCCTCTGTGGAAGGGAAAAGTTGTCTGAGAGAGAGTTTTATTTTGTACTTTTGGAATTTTGAGCCAAGTGTATGTATTATTTATACAGAAAAATAAACAATTAAAAAGTTTAAGTGAAAGGAAATAAAATTAAAGGTACAGTTGATTAAAGCCAGGAGGTAGGGGGTAGGCAAAAGAGGAAGAAGAAAGATTTCTTTATTTTACTTAGACACACACAGATTTCCCTATTTTACTTAGACTGGAATCAAGAGGTACACCTGCTGAGCTCTGATGTAGTGGCCACCAGAAAAAGTAAAAACAGAAACAGCTAAATGAGATTTCTTCAGGGGCAGTGGGTACTGAGGTTTTTACTTTTCATTAACACTATTCTACATGGTTTGAATTTTTACCGTGTTAATGTATTTTTACTAAACGTAAATGTAAAAATGTAAATTTTTATAACACAAAGAACACAATTTCAACCTCAAAGAAAGAATTTGTGGGCTTCCCTGGTGGCGCAGTGGTTAAGAATCCACCTGCCAATGCGGAGGACACGGGTTCGAGCCCTGGTCCGGGAAGATCCCACATGCCGCGGAGCAACTAAGCCCGTGCGCCACAACTACTGTGCCTGCGCTCTAGAGCCCGTGAGCCACAACTACTGAGCCCGCGAGCCACAACTACTGAAGCCTGCACGCCTAGAGCCCGTGCTCCGCAACAAGCCACCGCAATGAGAAGCCCATGCACCGCAACAAATAGTAGCCCCCGCTCAACGCAACTAGAGAAAGCCCGCGCGCAGCAACGAAGATCCAACGCAGCCAAAAATAAATAAGTAAATAAATTTATTTAAAAAAAAAAAAAGAATCTGTGCTGACCAAATATTCAAGAATGTAAGAGAATATTTGAAATATATATGAAATATATTTAGTTTATTTTTCTATTATGAGTAAGGTTGATTTTGAACCAGAGGCCAGTCTCTAGACTTCCTACCTTCAAATTTTTCTCTAAGTGAGGAAAGTTATGTATAAACCTAACCTGAAATAATGACTTCAAACGGGCATGATTTCTTATATTCTTTCTTTTATGACAACCACATTATCTTTCTTCTATGACAACCAAATCAACTATGGAAACAGGGCTGGTTTTAATCTTAATAAACAAAAAAGGAAAGTGAGCTTTGGCCAGAATGTGTATTTCTCTCCTTACTGAAACACTGCAGTTCCTGCTGAGGATTCTGGCCCACTCTCCCTTCCGGGCTGGGTCAGCATTACCAAAGATGGCAACGTGCTCTGGTCTGGGACTTCCATGAAGAGTCTGATAAATCTCCTGCTGCAAGTGGCTGCAGTCCACCCTTTTCAGCCTGAAATGAAACACCACGGAGGCTGGAGTCCAATGCTAACATAATAATGTAATTCATCCAAACATTAGAAATGATATCTTAAAATAAACTGAAGGAAATAATCCTTAACAGATATAAAGGACTGGCAAAAAAAACTCTTAGTAATATTAATATTATTTAAACATTACTCCTAGCTAGCATTCTCTGAACTCTGATTTCAAAATAAAAAAGTTGCCACATCAACATATTCCCTACAGGCAGAGACAAATTTGTTGGAAATGATGTGGAAGCAGAGAATTACCTGAGCTTGCATCCAGATATTGCATTCACTCCAAATTGTACTTCGTGTCTCTTAATAGAGCAAGTTCCATCACCCTTGCTCTGTAAGAGGGTCATCTGAGGTGGAAGACAATGGTCAAGGAGATCATAAAAGAAAAAACAGTAGGCAGATTGGAAAATTTATGCTTCTTATTATTTCCTTAACGCTTTTTATACTTTATTAATATCATATTATTCAAGTCACAATTCTTTTTCCTCTGGCAATGAAAACATAAAGAAACAATTATTGTTTTTCCAAAAATGGATGACCACACACCAGCATATAAATATTTCGTTAAAACTAACAAAATTCAGTCAGGATCCTCACCTTTGGCTAGGCTAATGTAAGTTCTAAAGCCTTTGGTAGCATCAACATTTGAGAACATAATGTATTAATGGTTTAGTAAAGCAAGTCCGCAATACCTAAAAAATGGGGGAACCTCAGAATTGGAAAATCCAAAAGATCAGTAGTTAAAGTTTTTCTCGTTAGGCTGCAATAGGCCACCCAGAGACCCAAAGAAGGATACTGAGTGTCTTCTATCACCGGTTAGAGCCAGGAGTGGCTTCTCAGCAATATAGCCAGGATTCCCACTTCTAAAACCAGTAAGCGAAGCAGCTGTGCTCTGTTGAAAAGCCTGCAGAAAGAGTGAAGGAAAAGTCAATATGGAGAAAAGCATGCTCTCCCACCTTCCAGTGTGGCTTCATACCCTTCCTTAAGGCAATGCTGTAGGTTAGCTGCACTGAACAATCTGGCTTCCTTCCACAGTGCAGCATTTTGCAGAAATTGATACTTCAGCATCTGTTACTGTTTTTTATTCACTAAAATAAATCCTGAGGATCTGAACGTTGATGTTCACTACATGCTACTTCTACCAAGGATTACAACTAAAGATCTATCAACGATCTATCAATCCTGTTTTTCAAAATTACTATTAATTTAGAGCTATGTTCAGTGTGGCTAAAACCAGAGGAGTTTATTTATTTTATTTTATTTTTTAAATTTTTTAATTATTATTTATTTATTTATTTATGGCTGTATTGGGTCTTCATTTCTGTGCGGGGGCCACTCTTCATCGCGGTGCGCGGGCCTCTCACTATCGTGGCCTCGCTTGTTGCGGAGCACAGGCTCCAGACGCGCAGGCTCAGTAGTTGTGGCTCAAGGGCCTAGTTGCTCCGCAGCATGTGGGATCTTCCCAGACCAGGGCTCGAACCTGTGTCCCCTGCATCGGCAGGCAGATTCTCAACCACTGCGCCACCAAGGAAGCCCCAACCAGAGGAGTTTAAATGTAATTTAGAAATATATTTTAATTAACTATAGATGTTCCACAGATGAACGCTGAGAGACATGGGATTTGCTTGATCACTTGAGGGTAGAGTTGAGAAGAAACTGGACTCTGCTGGGTTCAAAAAGAAAGAAAGTGAAGAAAGCCAAAAGGTGGTGATCAAGACTGGAAACTTAGATTAAGTGGGAAGTGAGTAAAACGCTGAATGCCCAGAAACATGAAAAAAGCTAGTTAAAGAATTTTTGTGGGATATTAGTTGAGTTTATGATTCAAAATGACTATTTAAAAAAAGAGTTTGGATTTGTGAGTGAAGTCCTGCTTTGCTGGGGGAACATGCTAATGAATAAACACTGTTGAATCCTTATCACTTGAAGTTAAATTATGGAATATTAAATGTTGAGGCTTCAGTTGACAGATTGAACTAGTCCTTCATATTCTTATTCTATCTTGTGTGTGTTACAGAAGCAGGGGAGCTGCCTCTAACCCGATATTTCTTTCTTCTTGATCCCCTGTAGGAGAAGGGCCCTAACCCTGAAGTGAAGGATGAAGTGTTGCTGGAATGAAGTGCCTGGCTCAACAGTCAGGTTGGTTTGCCCAAAACTGATGGACACTTTCTGGATTCCAAAAGTCCCATTGGTTTCTATCTCATAGATGACCTGAAATACAAAAGTAGAATCAATTAATAAAAATTATTTTGTGGGCCAATTATGTTTAGTACAGAAGATTTCCTGTCTTTAAGGGTTTTACTATAACTGAATGAGGGAACAGAATGGTGACTGTAGTTAACAATATTGCATTATATATGTGCAAGTGGCTAAGAGAGCAGATCTTGAAAGTTTTCACCACAAGAAAAAAATTTGTTAACTATGTGTGGTAATGAATGTTAACTAAACTTACTGTCATGATCATTTCACAATATATATGTGCATCAAATCATTATGTTGTACACCTAAAACTAATACAATGTTATATGTCAATTAGATCTCAATTTTAAAAAGTAACTGGATGAGAGAGACTAAAAAAGTAATCTTAAAAATGCCAAATACCAATACCATGAAAAGATAAAATTTGACTTCATATTATATCTACACATGAAAAAAAGAGACTGGATAGAGCTCTTTGAAAGAGTTCATGGGAGAGGTGAGTTTATGGTAAGAACTGAAAGGGAAGAAAAATAAGTTTTGATCTTGTGCAGAGGAGGTGAGTAGGAGCACAGGCAGAGGTGAGCATGGAATGGAAACCCGGTTTGCCTGGCTCTCACAGTGTCCGAGGATGAATAAAGATGGTAGCTGGAGACGGAAGTCATGAAAAAGTGAAGGTAACCTGAGATTTCTGAGCATAGTTTTTAAAATGATGCTTTCCAATAATTCTTACTTTTGCTGGTTGATTAGAAGAGAGAGAATAAAGGAAAAGAAGTTGACTAGTCTATTTCAGATGTTCAGATGATACTGACTTTGTCAATAAAAGAAACTGTGGTCAGTAAAAACCATAACAGACTGCACATGGGCAAAGAAAGAGGAACCAGAAATAATCTTAATGTTCTGGATGTGAAATGCTAGAGGACGGCAGCAATGGAAACGACTGAAACACGCAGGGAGGAAGGTGATGGGCTCAGTCCTTGATGTGTTAAGTTTCAGGTAATGCTCAAAAATTCACGTGGGGTTGGCCTGGTACTTAATGGAAGATGATGTACCTCTGCTAATGTCGATCAACATACATCAGTCCAGAATCTGAGGTCAGCGTCCCTACCTGGGAAACAACATTCTGACAAGTGTTTCCAGCCAGCAGAGGAGAGTCAGCCTGTGAGACAGGTGTTACAGGCACCTGGAACTAGCACGGGAAAGAGGCAAATCAATTAAAATTGAAAGCAGCACTTTTTCTTCTAGTTACATATTATGCTGAAATGAGTATTTTTCCTTTTTGACCATCACCTTCCTCTCTCCTTCCATTGCCAGTCTACAACTTAAGTTCAAAAGTCATTCTAATTCGGCACTTCTCAAAACATATTTTTTGGAACATTACTTCTATAGATATAAAATAAAGGTTCCATGGTCAAATAAGTTTTAGAAATACTGTATCTGACACTTCCCTCTTAGAGATTAAGAAGACCCTCTAGCATATTAAAGACTTCAAGTAGTCCATCCTAAATATAATGTTTAACTTTATTTAACCGAAGTTTCTCAAACTTACCTAATACCTTATGAATTCTTATTTCATATGATGCTTATTAATTATATAGAACAAACAGAAAAACACTCTTTTAGACTCATACTTGAACAGTTTGATGCATCACACACACATTCTCTTTCACCATTACAATCTAGAGTGAAACTGCCTCAGATGTAAAGGGACCAAATATTCTTTCGTTTTTCCTGGTAAAAAGCATCATACCTTCGTATTCTGCAGATCACTCAAACCTCTTGGAACCTAGTATAAGAGAACAGCAAGGACATGAGTGTGCATATATCTTAACATAAAATCTCCAGGAGCTTGTGGTTTCTCATTTGGGGGAAAAAAAAAAAATCAACATTTTTTTTCTACCTGACTCTTCCTTACACTAAAATGCCAGAAGCAGGGCTGAGCGGAGGCTGGATGCACTGTGGTGCCCACCTACTCTGAGTAGAGCTCTGACAAACAGCAAAAGCAAGAAGTTCTGGTGAAATAGTGAGATGTCACCCCATCCTACCTCCCTTAGCAAATTCCACTAGCCAGAAAGGTGAGAACCTCTTATCCTGGCTATCTATCCCTACTTCTTTCATCTTTCTTCAGGTGACAGGGCTTTTAGGCCCTCTGCCTTCTACGTAGCTCTTGGGCATCCTGACTTCCAGTTCAGTGTTTGTGGGAAGCATGATAACTTTTTAAGTCCACAGTGGTGACAGTGGGGAGAGAAGGGACACCCACCTTCAAGACTGTGAAGTTATGATAAGAGGCAGCGTTGAGGGTGGGATCCAAGGTACAGCTATCTGCCAGATTCTTGAAGAAACGAGCACAGGTTGTACTTTTACTCTCCAGGAAACCTTAGAATTAAGGGAGTGGTACATGAGAAAGCCTATTTTAAACTGAACAAAAATGCTGGCACTTGTACTCCAGGCTCACCTGCAGGATTGTTCTCAGCACAGAGTCCCCCAGCTCCGACTCCTGCAGGCTGCCTCAGCAAGCCTATTACAGACCACTTGGGGAAGTAAGTCAGAATGGGGTCCCCAGCCTAAACAAAGTATAACAGAAATTTATTCACAGTGAGATTGGACTGAACTCCACCAGAAAAGAATAAGCAGAAACAAAAGTTAACTCAATAGGTTGTTAACATGGACAATACTGCCCTCCAAAAGAGCTGACAGTGGCTAACCTAGTTGCAGGTGGGTATCTCAAATATACCTAGTCAATTGTCAGTATGCGGGGAAAAACCAAACCAAACAATCCCTCCCCCTTCCGTAGGCTCACCCTGTAAAAAGGTGGTGGTGACTGGGTTTGGAATGTTGAAGTGAATGATTCACCTCCAAACTCTGTAGCCAGGGCCTGGAAGCTGGTTGCATTGACCTTTTGGAGCTTCTGGAAATAGTTTAATTTTGCTAAAATATTTTTAAAAAGAAAAGGGGTTTAGATAAAATAAAATCATTTTTAAGTATCTGGCATACCAAGAAACTAATCTTTAAAAATATTTTTATTGAGGCATAAAATATACACAGTAAAGTATGCAAATGCACTAAACTTAAGCATAAACTCAAAGAATTTTTAAACATTTATATACTTTTATTTCTACCACTCAGAACATTTTCCCAGGTTCCCAATCAATACGCCATCTTCAGAGATAATAACAATTTTGATTTCTATCACCTAATAATTTATTTGTAATTTGTTAATTGAATTATTGTTTTAGTATTAATATCTGAGATAAGAATATGACCAACGAATGCCAGTCAGTTCCAAGTCTCTGATGCCAGGAATGTGTATGATTAGCAATTTGTGATGAAAATAGGAGTCTCGGTAATGCACACATTTGTCCCATACCAGAGGAGTCTCTAGTACAACAAAATGGTACTGTTTCCATAGGAAGATGGCAGAGTTGGAGACAATATTTGACTTGTCCTCTCCAAGTCTTCCAATCTCCTCTAAACTTCAACTAACCATTCCTCATAATAAGGTTTCCATCTCTCAAGTATATGGATTTGTCGTATTTTATTCCTTTCACCTTATAATTTCTACATTCAAGATTTTTCAAATACACCCAAAGGGTATTTTCTCTAACAATTTTGTAATTTATATTATAGCAATGTATAAATCTATCCAAGCTCCTGCAGCCATCTCCTTATGGCACTTCAGAACCAGAAGAGAGATGTAGGTAAAGGCCTCTGACATTCTCCCCTGCCCAGAGGGTGGCCTGTAATGCACAACACCCTGTTTTACCACCCAAGTTTTCTGCTAACTTGAAAAAGGAATGTAGCAGAAAATTGGCCCATACTAGTTTCTTTCTTTCTTCATAAATATGGTCATTTGGACAGATTCAAAAGGAAATCAAGACGTGCATCACCAAAAGCTAATAAAGATGCTACATTACATAAGCTTGACCTTTATCCTCTGTGATCACAAAGTCCTAATCATTTGACTTTTCAGCTTTCTCACGGAACACGAAATGAAGATAACTCTCAATTCTGGGGCCTTTCAGGCTACTCACTTTCTATCTGTCTCCTAGATCTTTATCACTCAAAGTGTGGTGCACAGACTAGCAGCCCCCCAGCATTACCTGGCATGTTGTCAGAAATTCAGAATCTTAAGCCATGCTCCAGACCTACTGAATCAGAATGTGCATGTTAACAAGATCTCCAGGTGATGTGGGTGCATATTAGGATTGAAAAGCCTTGCTCTGGAACAGGTGATACTAACGCTGCTGGTCTGCAGACCACCTTCTTCCATCTCTGATCCGAAATGTTCAAATTTTAAAGCTTCCAGGAGCTGTTTAATATTTCCTTCAGAACTCATACCCTGAAAACCACATGGAAGAAATACTTACCTCATTAAAAAATGTAGTTATTTCTATCTTTATAAATGAAAGAAAAGTTAAGCTAAAAAAAGAAGGTACGTTGAGATGGAAAATATCCATCTGAATATTTTTTCATGGCTTAAAAGAATAAGAGAACATTAACATTTTGTCTCTCACTGTAGTGCAGGGATATTGGTGGTAGTGATGGTAAGCAGGAATAATGCAGATAAGAAGCACAGGCTAAGGATAAATAGAATTTCTGTCTAAAATTTCTACCATCATGTATGGTATATTACACCCAACAGGGCTTAAAGGTATTTAGACTTAGATTGATACAATTTCAGATGTGGAAGGAAGCCCAGAGATCATCTGGTCCAATTCCATTAGGAAATTTGGATCCTAAGAGGTAAATGAGTTGCAAAAGGCCACAGAGCCATCTGGCAGAGCCAGGAGTAGATCACAGATCTCCCGATTCCTGGTCTAGGATTTTTCCCACTCCATCATGTTGTACAGCCTCTGACTAACAATGTCTGTTACAGCAAATATTAAACACTGTGGGCAAAGATATGGTCCATCCTTTCTACGCACCGACAATTTACCTGGGGAGACACAACATTCATATAAAATGATAACAATTCAAAGTATCCCATAAGTTCTAAAGGAGTGATTCTCAGGTGTTGCTGGGGAAAGAAAGTTCAGAAACACTGGTCTGGAAACAGTATGGCATGGGAAGCAGGGGGGGATTAAAAGCAGGCAGCACCAGTTGGACACTACTGTGATATCCCTGGAGCATTTTCATGAGGCTAGAACTAGAAGGCAATGGGAGATTTGGAAAGGATGAGGCAGCTGCAGCCTTATTTTAAAATGCAGCATTTGCCTTGCTCCCTTTACCTTCTCACAACCTGAATGGCCGCAAGGCTCCTGGTAACTGCTTCCAAATTCAAGGCCCCTCAAACCCAAACTTGGTTGCTTTATGAAACAAATATAGTTTTGCAATTTATTTTCTAACAGATGAAACCAGGATGAGCTGACTTCCAGAGTGTAAGGGACATTTAAGTCTATTTTATGTGAGAACATTACCTTGCTTCTTAGACAATAAATTTAAAAAACATATATTAGATGTACATCTTTAAAAATGTTATACTCATCACCAACAACTTTTTAAGTCTATTTATTTATTTATTTAGGCTGCGTTGGGTCTTCGCTGCCTGCTTTGCTGCTGGGCTTTTCTCTAGTTGCGGCGAGCGGGGGCCACTCTTCCCTGCAGTGCACAGGCCTCTCACTGCGGTGGCCTATCCTGCTGTGGAGCACGGGCCCTAGGTGCACGGGCTTCAGCAGTTGCGGCACGCAGGCTCAGTAGTTGTGGTGCACGGGCTTAGTTACTCCACAGCATGTGGGATCTTCCCGGACCAGGGATCGTGTCCCCTGCATTGGCAGGCGGATTCTCAACCACCGCGCCACCCCAGAAGCCATCTAAGTCTATTTAAAAACCTTAATAACAATTACCTTTCATTTTTATTGCACTCTACAGTTACAGAGCACTTTCACATTCAGAATTAGTGATATTATTTCTCATTCTGCAGTTGAAGAAATGAGCCTGGAAATTTGTTCAAGTCTGTGCAGCTGGTAAGTAAATGAAGGGCTGAGACCCAAGTCAAATGCTCTTTCACCTATATTGTTGCCTCATAAAATAAAAACAAGGTTGATGTAGACTCATTTGTCAAAGACATTCATTCACGTAATATTTGGTGCCTCTTATGTCAGGCACTGGGGATTCAGTGAGCCCCTTCATGGAGATCGTAGCAAATGGGAGATATAGTCTATCTGTAATCCTCTGAGCTAAAAGGGCTGACTGAAATTAAAGTTCTGTATGGGTTTTCTGGTCCACAGCCAAGAGGGCAAAAGAGATTGCCAATGTTCACTAATAAGAGAAAAAAGAAGGGGCAGGGGTACAGGTGGAAGGAGAGGGAGCATGATAGAGATCCAAAGGGGGGAAAAAAAAGTTTAAAAAACAAAGAAAAGGAAAAAACATCAGAGACTAAGCTAACTCTCCGTAAATGTTAGGCAATAGGAATAGCCAACATATTTCTACTCACAGTTGTTCACATGGACACAAAACTGCTTAATTCCATTTGAATCCATGAAAACTCTTGAAGGAAACGGGGAATTACTTCGGAAGATAAGAGAGTTGTCTACACACACCCAACTTGAAGACCTGAGGAAACAGGAGGGAGAATAGATACATTTAGAATGAGGATTCGGTCCAAAGAAGGGTGCCCCACCGGTATCAGTCAGATGCCAAAGAGAGGACTCCTTGGGCAGCCACAGGACAATACGAAGATTCTATTCTATTGGCCAGCCCTGCTCTAGAGCATCAGAAGAGGAACGGCTCTCCTGGGAAAAACCAAGGTAGTTCCATTCCCAGGAGTGGAAGTGGGGGTGGGAGGCACGAAGGCTAACTCTTCCTACTTCCAAATGTTACTTATTCTACAGCCCCAATCCCCTTTAGGATTCAACCTGAGCATCGCAGCTCACCTCACGCTGCCTGGAAGGCAGAAGGAGAAAACTGTCCTGGGATGGAGAAGATAGCAGTCCCTGTCGCAGCAGCAATTCATATCGCAGGCACCGGGAGTCAAGTCACAGACACAAATCGGTAAGACTATAAAAGTACAACATAAAGCAGAGCAAATGGGGTGAGGATCCCCAAACTCTTCCAAGTGTTAATTCCCCTTCTTCCAACAGCCCCACTCCTTACTTTATGGGAATTCACTTTGTTCACAGAATTTGGATCTAAGTCAGCAGTTTCCAACCCCGCATCCTCTCCCCTCACCTGGGAAGAGATCCACGGTCCTATTTCCAGGCGCCGAGGGAGTCACGACAGTAGGACCCACTGTAGAGACGCCAGGCACCTCCGAGGAGGATTGAAGGGTCTCGCCCTGCGTCCTTGGCCCCAGGTCCGATTGGGTGGACACTGCCCCAGACGGGGACGGAGATGGCTGAGGCCGGACCCCCTCGGGGACCATCAGGAAGAACACCTGCAGTAGCGCGAGCTGCGAGGTAAACATGCGGTAATACAGACGTCCCCACCAAAGGGTTTGAGGTGGGTTTCGGTGGTCTCTAGACGCGTCGCTAGTGAGTGGGTGGGAGGAGTCGCATGGCGTCTGACGGCATCCGTATGCGTCTGCTCATTGGCTCATGGCAATGGCCGAGCGCTCTTCAGCCAATAGAAGGCGGCGTTGTTATAAATCCCTCAGCATCTTTCAGTCTGCGCCCTCCTCCTTAGGCCAGGCCCGGCACTGTCTCTGTCGCTCGGCAACCGCCAAATTGGCAAAGGAGCCCTTGTCTCTTCTCTCCGCTGAGTGGCAGTAGGAGTTCAGCCCAATGCCCAGTGTGCACAGACTTCGCGACCCAGAGGGCAGAGCCCTTCCATGGTAGAGGGAAGCCTCAGAGGCTGCAACTAGAATTGCGTATCTTTTTCACTCCGGATTCAAACGGTGAGAATCCTTTTCTTTCTTTCTTTCTTTTTTTTTTTTTAAGTATGAGCCCATTTTTAGAGAGCTCGTTTTATTTATTTAAAAATTTATTATTTATTTATTTGGCTGCATTGGCCCTAGGTTGTTGCGTGGGGGCTTTCTCTAGTTGCAGCAAGCCGGGGAGCGGGGGCTACTCTTCCTTGCCATGCGTGGGCTTCTCATTGCGGTGGCTTCTCTTGTTGCGGAGCATGGGCTCTAGGCATGCGGGCTTCAGTAGTTGTGACACACAGTAGTTGTGGCTCACGGGCTCTAGATTGCAGGCCCAGTAGTTGTGGCGCCCGAGCTTAGTTACTCCGCAGCATGTGGGATCTTCCTGGACCAGGGCTCGAACCCGTGTACCCTACATTGGCAGGCGGTTTCTTAACCACTGCGCCGCCAGGGAGGTCTGAGAATCCTTTTATAGAGGATAATCTTAGGGAGGAAAACACACTGATGGTCACACTGAGAACTTCTTTAAATGTAAAAAATAGCCAAGGGACGGAGAAGAAAACTTATTTTTTGCCATTATTATAAATCGCCACTCCTTTTTTTAAATTTTTGGCTGCCCCGCGGGGCTTGAGGGATCTTAGTTCCCCGATTCCCCGACCAGGGATCGAACCCAGACCCCTGCCATTGAGCATGCCAAGTCCTAACCACTGGACTGCCAAGGAATTCCTTAAATTGCCACTTTTTGTAGCCCTCTTTAGAAAGTTTTGTTTTTTCCCAGGAGTCGTGTGCCTCTTCTGATTCCCTAGAGCAGCACTGTCCAGTAGAACTTGCTGCAGTGTGGGAAATGTTCTGTATGTACACTGTTCAGTATTGCAGCGACGGGCTATATGTGGCTACTGCGCACTTGAAGTGTGGCTAATGTGACTGAGGAGCTGACTTTTAAAATTTTAATTAATTCAAAGTTAACCACGCGTGACTCATATTTAGCATATTGGATAGTACAACTCTAGGGTATCAAAATCTTGTTCCTGCCTCACTGTTTTTGTCAATCTGCACAGTCCTGATATCTGGATTATTTCAATTGCTTGGTTGGGGATATAAATTAAGATCTGTTAAGAGTTATCTAACATCTAATACCCTTACCAAAATCTAGCCAATACCTCCTTTTCCAAGTGAATCGCTTACGCAGATAAATTTTAGGGCACCTGACCTTGCTCACATTCTCTGACAAGATATTGATATTCTGTTGTTTTGAAGTCAGTGGCTAACTGTATCTCTGTGTTATAAATGTTCTCAAAATCTTTTTATGTGATTGTGTGAGGGACTGCTATAAGAGCCATCTATATTTGTGTTTGGGCATAAAATATTTATCTACCTTTTTAGTAATTTCTGTAGGAAAAGGCCATGTTCATATTATTCAAATTATATGCATTTACTGGAATATAAGCTCCACAAAACAGAGGGTTTTGTCTGTTTTGTTCACTGTTTGTATCCCCTGCCTAGAACAGTGCCTAGGACATGTTAGATATGCATTAAATATTTTTAAAAAGATTGTCTTGTTGAACTCTTTAGATTTAGCTGCTATGAATATTTAGTGTTTATATGATTTCAGGATTGCATTTATTTATATAAAGTTTCTATTGTACAACCAATTGGAGACCATTTTAGATTTCCAAGTTTGCATTTTACTCTTTAATTCTCAATCAGTGGTAAATCAATGATAAGTTTATTAATGAATTTATTAGTGTTGGCAAAAGAGCCTGTTGATTGAAGTAATTTCAGGGTTGAGTGTAGGGAAATAACATTTCAAGATTACTGAGTTGCTTTTTCTTATTTTTGAATTTTAGCACTTTACGTATTTTTTAAATACTCTTTTTTGTTATAGTTGAGCAAAAATATTATTTATATTTTTGTTGTGATATGTTTTTAGGAATATCTGTAATACGGAACTCTCAGGTCTTTTGAGATATTAAAATCTGGAAGATAATTTTGAGGAAGGACAATGAAACTTATTCACATGTGTCATGCAGATGCGAATTTCAACATGGGGATTGAGTCTTAAATTGAAATAGCTTAATATGATATCACCTCAGAAGCAGAGATTTCCAAAAAAGATCATATGATACTAGCAGCTGTCTGTGTTTGGTACTAAAAGAGTTCAATATGTGCTTAGAAATTTAACCGAGAGGTTGAATCAAGATGGCAGACTGAGAACAGGTTCTAGCCTCTCCTGGCTCCTCCCCGCTTTAGAAAATCTCTAAAAATTACAGGAAAGTTAGATGAATACACACTTTCATATGCATCCATGCACATACGTTGATATTGAAAAACATGAAGGAGTGCTCTCAGTGGACCAGACATTATGACAATCTTTGAAAAAAAGAAGGCCAACGGGACTGGAATATAGTTGGACAAACAAAAGTTGCATAAGCAGAGGCTTAATATAGAAGTAGGAGTGGCTCTTGGGGGTGTTCTAAGCACACAGAAAGAAGCTATTGATAATCTGTAGGCCCCTTGGACAATTGAGTTATTGATTGAAGTACCACTGTAGGAAGAGTCAGATAGGTCAGCCTCTCAACCTTGCTTCCATGTGCAAGCAGTGGATAGAAGAAGAACTTGCTCCTAAAGAAGGCAGGGACAGTCATGTAGGCACTTTTGTTAAAAAGATAGGACAGGGCCCTGGATGGCTTTTGACAACTAGGAGGAAGAGAGAGGCCCCACATCTTGAAGACTGGTATCAACTCCCTTTATCAAGCTGCACACCCAACATTCCCTCCTCCACAAATATACCAAAAATATAGTTGAAAAAGGACATATTACTTTCAAAAGAGCAATAATAAGACTCACACCTGACTTTTTAACAGAAATAAGGAAATCCATGAAAAGTGGAATAATGTTTTAAAAGAAGTTAACCTAGAAATCTATACCCAGCAAAATAGACTTCAAAAATGAAGATACAAATGTGTTTAGAAAATGAAAATTGAGGATAAAAACTTTTTTGTTACAGACCCACACAAAGAATTAAAGGGAGTTATTCAGGCTAAAGTAAAAATGATCCCAGATGGAAGCACAAAAATGCAGGAATAAATTAAGAGCAATGGAAAGGATAAATACAAGATCAGTATATAAAACTCAATTGTATTCCTATATTATAGCAATAATAAATTAGAAAATAAAAAATTTTAGGTGATGAAATTTATAATAATATAAAAAATTAAATACCTATGAATAAATCTAAAATAGTGCAAGATCTCTTCATATCAAACTATATACTATTTCTGAGAGGAATTAAAGAAAACCTAAGTAAATGGAGGGCTGCACCAAATTCAGGCTAGGAAGACTTTTAATTAAAACATATTACTTCTTCCAAATTGATGTATAGAGTCAGTGCAATCCCAGTAAAAATTGACATTTTGTGGTAAAAATTGACAAGCTGATTTCAAATTTACAGTTGACCATTGAATAACATGGCTTTGAGCTGTGAGGGTCCCCTTACATGTAGATTTTTTTTGATAGTAAATGCTAAGTTACTAGATGATCTGTGGATTTTCGACTGGGTAGGGGTTGGCACTCCCAACCCCCTCGTTGTTCAAGGGTAAACTGTATATGTAATTGCAAAAGGCCAAGAATAGCCAAGAGAGTCTGGAAGAAGAACAAAGTTGGAGGGCCTATACCTACGATATATCACCTCTTATTGAGATAAACTCATTATTAGGATAAAATGGTACAGCTTTGGCTCTAAGATAGACAAATAGACCAATAGAAAAGAATAGAGGCCAGAAACAAACCGACACATACATAGTCTTTTGATTTATGACAAAAGTGATACTGCAGTGCAGTGAGGAAGTGTGAGCTTATCAATAAATTATGCTGGGTCAATTGGATATTCATAAGACAACAGTGTGTCTTGACTCCTAGCTATGTATACCCAAACATCGATTTCACATAGATTGTAGACTTAGGTAAAAGAACAAAGCTACTAGAAGATAACATGAGAGAACATCCTTATGATCTGGGGAAGGCAAATATTTATTAAACTGGACAGAAAAATCACTGATCATAGAGAGATTGATAAATAGTTTATCATTAAAGTTGAGAACTTCTCTTAATAAAAATATACCATTAAGAGAATAAAAAGGCAAGCTTCTCAATTTTTTTTCCTTAAGAAAATAAGCAATGACTATGCATTGAATCATTTTCATCAACTGTTATTTTTTATTTTTATTTTTTTTAACTTTGGGTTTATTTATTTATTTATTTATGGCTGTGTTGGGTCTTCGTTTCTGTGCGAGGGCTTTCTCTAGTTGCGGCAAGTGGGGGCCACTCTTCATCGCGGTGCACGGGCCCCTCATTATCGCAGCCTCTCTTGTTGCGGAGCACAGGCTCCAGACGTGCAGGCTCAGTAATTGTGGCTCACGGGCCTAGTTGCTCCGCGGCATGTGGGATCCTCCCAGACCAGGGCTCGAACCCGTGTCCCCTGCATTGGCAGTCAGATTCTCAACCACTGCGCCACCAGGGAAGCCCTCAACTGATATTTTTTAAATTAAATTTTAAAGTTTGTGATAAGTGTATATTCACATGAAGTTATAGGATATAATACAAGGAGATACTGTGTACCCCCTAAAGATAACAACTTGCAAAACTATGGTACACACAACCAGAATATTGGCATTCATACAATCCACGCATTTTCTTCAGATCTTCCCAGTTTTATTTTTACACGTGCGTGCACGTATATTAAGTTCTATGCAGTTTTATCACACGTGGTTTCATGCATCCCACCACAGTAAAGATTCAAAGCAGTTCCTTCACCACAAAGTTCCTTCCTGTTCTTCTTTCATAACCATTCCCACCCCACCCCCCACTCTCTCTCCCTAGAATGCATTTTTAACCATCATTAATTTTTATAATAACTACGATTAAAATAACTATGTAATTTATTTATTTTTAAAAAATTTTTATTGTTTTTGGCTGCATTGGGTCTTCGTTGCTGCACGCGGGCTTTCTCTAGTTGCAGCGAGTGGGGGCTACTGTTCATGGCGGTACGCAGGCTTCTCATTGCGGTGGCTTCTCTTGTTGTGGAGCTCAGGCTCTAGGCGCATGGGCTTCAGTAGTTGTGGCACACGGGCTCAGTAGTTGTGGCTCATGGGCTCTAGAGTGCAGGCTCAGTAGTTGTGGCACACGGGCTTAGTTGCTCTGCGGCACGTGGGATCTTCCCGGACCAGGCCCATGTGCCCTGCATTGGCAGGTGGATTCTTAACCACTGCGCCACCAGGGAAGTCCAATAACTGTAATTTAAACAGTGGTTCACAAGCATTTATCCAAGTAAATCAAATAAATGGTGCCTATATGTTTAACAGAAAGCAAAAGTTTAGTAACTCTGGAGGAATTAATTTCCTTGCTTATTAAGAGATTAATAAACAAAGAATACATTATAGTAGGAAGAAATATGTTTTCACTTTGAAACCATTTAAAAAAATTTCTTTAGCTGTTAGTATTAATAGTAAGTATTATACTAGTTAGAAACTGCCTACCATTCCTAATTAGAAACTCACTTATGATGTTATCTTTTTCCTTAATGTGGGAGGGGTATCTATTCCTTTTCTTTTCCATTCTTTTCTTTTTTTACTTTTCTTCCTCATTTCATCCTTTGGAGACTGTCTATAGTCCCACCTTTTCTCCAGTCTGAATCTCGAGTAGACTGCTAATTGCTGACCACATACCCATTCTCCTTTCTCTCAAATAAACAGAGCCCCAATTTTCTACTGAGCACAGTGTAGCCAAAAGATGACTACATTGCAGCAAGTTGGAGTTTTGCATATATTTCTGACCAAAGAGATATACATTAATGAACTGATGGGACTTCAGGGAAATCTCTTAAGAAATGAAGGCTGTTCTCCCTTTTCCTCCCTTCTCTACCCTGCTGCTTAAATTTTGAGTGAAATGGCTGGAGCTTGAGCAGTCATTTTGGAACATGGGAAGACATGTAAGTAAAGCTATGCAGCAAAATGGAAGAAACCCGGATCCCTGACACCCATAAAAACTTTGTGCCTGCACAGGACTTCCTACCTCTGGACTTCTTTTATATGTAAGAGAAATAATTTTGTAAAGGAAATCGTAACATATTTTAGCAGCTTACCCATTCATAATAATTAGAACTCTCAAACACTGATTCACATGATTACTTTAAATATATTTACATATTTAAATTAGAATTTTTACTAGAAACTAAGGTAGAATTTAAACTAGAGTTAAACTAGAATCTCTGTGTTGGTGTCTATTGATTATCTTTTGTCATTCAGTTTGTGATCTTAGGTTATAGGTATGATGGATTTTTGGTCAAAACTTGGACATTTTGGTTATTATGTTATGGAGCTTTGTATCTTAATTAACTTCTCTTTTAGCCAGCTTCCTCTGACACTACTGTGGAAGGGATGTGCTGCCCCATTACTGCCAGGTGGCAATGAAAGTCCCAGTTCCCCACTCAGTCCCCATTGATACCCAACGGAGCAACACTGCTTGTTACTGCTGGGTGGGAGTGGGAGCCAGCTTCCTCCAAGTCTGGGATGTACAAGGCAAAAATAAATCCTAGGGTACTCATCACTGTGTCTTTTCTAGGGTCTCTAGGTCACTAGCCAATCTGCCTTTTTCTCTCCATCTTACAGAATCTTCTTATTTTTTTATATACAGTGTCCAGAGTTTTCAATTGTACTTAACCAGCAAGAATATGGAAAAATATATCTGTTCATTCTTCCTTGAAGCATTTACGTGTTTTATTACAGAGAGGCATTGCTGAATCCCTCATGCTGCCAAAACTGGAAGTCCTTCTTTCTGCTTTTGTCTCTTAAACCTTTTTTTCCTTCCCTCCACTTTTACAATTTCTATCACTAGTTTAACTAATAATCATCTTCAGTAATCTAAGTTAAAAAATAAAATGTTACCGTATTCAAAGCATTCTAGTTATCTATTTGTGCATAACAAACCATACCAAAATTTTGTGGCATAAAGTGACAACTACTTTATTGTCATTATGGATTCTCTGGGTCAGGAATTTGGACAGGGTACAGCAGAGATGGCTTATCTTTGGTTCATGATGTCTGGGGTCTCTGCTGGCAAGACTTGAAGAGCTGGGGTAGACTTTACTGGCTGGGGTCCAGAGTCATCTGTAGGTTTCTTCACTCACATGTCTGGTGCCTGGGCTGGGAATACTTGAAGACTGGGTTTAGTTGGGCCTATTAACTGGAATGCCTATTATGTGGTCTCTCTTTGTGGTTTAGGCTTCCTCACAGTATGGCAGTCTCAGGATAGTTGGACTTTTTAAATGGTGGCTCAGGGCTTCAGGAGTGAGTGTTCCAGTGAACAAGGCAGAACCTGAATGGCCTTTTTGATATAGACTTAAAAGCCATATAGTGTCACTTCTACTTTACTTCATTGGCTGAAGAAGTTTCAAGCCTACTCAGAGTACTATATGGACAACCCCCGTGATCTCTCTATGGGAGGTGTGTAAAAAAATTGAGGCCAATTTTTTAAACTGCCACAAAATGTATACAAACTTTGAATATCTTTTATACAGAAAGTTTAAATAAAAGTAAATGTAAAAATGTTTACAAACAATGTCTTCAAGAAATTATTTTTCTTCTAGAAAAGGACCTACAAAAACAAATCCAAAACAATTAAGAAAATGGTCATAGGAACATACATATCGATAATTACCTTAAACGTGAATGGATTAAATGCTCCAACCAAAAGACACAGTCTTGCTGAATGGATACAAAAACAAGACCCATATATATGCTGTCTACAAGAGACCCACTTCAGACCTAGGGACACATACAGACTGAAAGTGAGGGGATGGAAAAAGATATTCCATGCAAATGGAAATCAAAAGAAAGCTGGAGTAGCAATACTCATATCAGATAAAATAGACTCTAAAATAAGGAATGTTACAAGAGACAAGGAAGGACACTACGTAATGGTCAAGGGATCAATCCAAGGAGAAGATAAAACAATTATAAATATATATGCACCCAACATAGGAGCACCTCAATACATAAGGCAACTGCTAACAGCTATAAAAGAGGAAATCAACAGTAACACAGTTAATAGTGGGGGACTTTAACACCTCACTTACACCAATGGACAGATCATCCAAACAGAAAATTAATAAGGAAACACAAGCTTTAAATGACACAAGAGACCAGATAGATTTAATTGATATTTATAGGACATTCCATCCAAAAACAGCAGATTACACTTTCTTCTCAAGTGCGCACGGAACGTTCTCCAGGATAGATCACACCTTGGGTCACAAATCAAGCCTCAGTAAATTTAAGAAAATTGAAATCACATCAAGCATCTTTTCTGACCACAATGCTATGAGATTAGAAATCAATTACAGGGAAAAAAATGTAAAAAACACAAACACATGGAGGCTAAACAATATGTTACTAAATAAGCAAGAGATCACTGAAGAAATCAAAGAGGAAATCAAAGAATACCTAGAGACAAATGACAATGAAAACACGACGGTCCAAAACCTATGGGATGCAGCAAAAGCAGTTCTAAGAGGGAAGTTTATAGCTATACAAGCCTACCTCAGGAAACAAGAAAAATCTCAAATAAACAATCTAACGTTACACCTAAAGGAACTAGAGAAAGAAGGACAAACAAAACCCAAAGTTAGCAGAAGGAAAGAAATCATAAAGATCAGAGCAGAAATAAATGAAATAGGAACAAAGAAAGCAGTAGCAAAGATCAATAAAACTAAAATCTGGTTCTTTGAGAAGATAAACAAAATTGATAAACCATTAGCCAGACTCATCAAGAAAAAGAGGGAGAGAACTCAAATCAATAAAATTAGAAATGAAAATGGAGAAGTTACAACAGACACCACAGGAATACAAAGCATCCTAAGAGATTACTACAAGGAACTCTATGCCAATAAAATGGACAACCTGGAAGAAATGGACAAATTCATAGAAAGGTATAACCTTCCAAGACTGGGCCAGGAAGAAATAGAAAATATGAACAGACCAATCACAAGTAATGAAATTGAAACTGTGATTAAAAATCTTCCCACAAACAAAAGTCCAGGACCAGATGGCTTCACAGGTGAATTCTATCAAACATTTAGAGAAGAGCTAACACCCATCCTTCTCAAACTCTTCCAAAAAGTTGCAGGGGAAGGAACACTCCCAAACTCATTCTATGAGGTCACCATCACCCTGATACCAAAACCAGACAAAGATACTACAAAAAAAAGAAAATTACAGACCAATATCACTGATGAATATAGATGCAAAAATCTTCAACAAAATACTAGCAAACAGAATCCAACAACACATTAGAAGGATCATACACCATGATCAAGTGGGATTTATCCCAGAGATGCAAAGATTCTTCAGTATACGCAAATCAGTCAACGTGATACACCATATTAACAAATTGAAGAATAAAAACCATATGATCATCTCAATAGATGCAGAAAAAGCTTTTGACAAAATTCAACACCCATTTATGATAAAAACTCTCCAGAAAGTGGGCATAGAGGGAACCTACCTCAACATAATAAAGGCCATGTACGACAAACCCACAGCAAACATCATTCTCAATGGTGAAAAACTGAAAGCATTTCCACTAAGATCAGGAACAAGACAAGGATGTCCACTCTCACCACTATTATTCAACATAGTTTTGGAAGTCCTAGCCACAGCAATCAGAGAAGAAAAAGAAATAAAAGGAATACAAATTGGAAAAGAAGAAGTAAAACTGTCACTGTTTGCAGATGACATGATACTATACATAGAGAATCCTAAAGATGCCACCAGAAAACTACTAGAACTAATCAATGAATTTGGTAAAGTTGCAGGATACAAAATTAATGCACAGAAATCTCTTGCATTCCTATACACTAATGATGAAAAATCTGAAAGAGAAATTAAGGAATCACTCCCATTAACCACTGCAACAAAAAGAATAAAATACCTAGGAATAAACCTACCTAAGGAGATAAAAGACCTGTATGCAGAAAACTATAAGACACTGATGAAAGAAATTAAAGGTGATACGAACAGATGGAGAGATATACTGTGCTCTTAGATTGGAAGAATCAACATTACGAAAATGACTATACTAGCCAAAGCAATCTACAGATTCAATGCAGTCCCTATCAAACTACCAATGGCATTTTTCACAGAACTAGAACAAAAAATTTCACAATTTGTATGGAAACACAAAAGACCATGAACAGCCAAAGCAATCTTGAGAAAGAAAAACGGAGCTGGAGGAATCAGGCTCCCTGACTTCAGACTATGCTACAAAGCTACAGTAATCGAGACAGTATGGTACTGGCAGAAAAACAGAAATATAGATCAATGGAACAGGATAGAAAGCCCAGAGATAAATCCATGCACATATGGTCACCTTATCTTTGATAAAGGAGGCAAGAATATACAATGGGGAAAAGACAGTCTCTTCAATAATTGGTGCTGGGAAAACTGGACAGATACATGTAAAAGAATGAAATTAGAACACTCCCTAACACCATACACAAAAATAAACTCAAAATGGATTAAAGACCTAAATGTAAGGCCAGACACTATAAAACTCTTAGAGGAAAACATGGGCAGAACACTCTATGACATAAATCACAGCAAGATCCTTTTTAGAACCACCTCCTAGAGAAATGGAAATAAAAACAAAAATAAACAAATGGGACCTAATGAAACTTAAAAGCTTTTGCACAGCAAAGGAAACCATAAACAAGATGAAAAGACAACCCTCAGAATGGGAAAAAATATTTGCAAATGAATCATCAGACAAAGGATTAGTCTCCAAAATATATAATCAGCTCATGCAGCTTAATATTAAAAAAACAACCCAATCCAAAAATGGGCAGAAGACCTAAATAGACATTTCTCCAAAGAAGACATACCGATGGCCCAGCAGCACATGAAAAGCTGCTCACTAATTATTAGAGAAATGAAATGAAAAGCTACACATGAAAAGCTGCTCACTAATTATTAGAGAAATGCAAATCAAAACTACAATGAGGTATCACCTCACACCAGTTAGAATGGGCATCATCAGAAAATCTGCAAACAACAAATGCTGGAGAGGCTGTGGAGAAAATGCTGGAGGGTGTAAATTGATACAGCCACTATGGAGAACAGTATGGAGGTTCCTTAAAGAACTAAAAATAGAATTACCATATGACCCAGCAATCCCACTACTGGGCATATACCCAGAGAAAACCATAATTCAAAAAGACACATGCACCCCAATGTTCATAGCAGCACTATTTACAATAGCTAGGACATGGAAGCAACCTAAATGCCCATTGACAGACAAATGGATAAAGAAGATGTGGTACATATATACAATGGAATATTACTCAGCCATAAAATGGAACGAAATTGGGTCATTTGTAGAGACATGGATGCATCTAGTGACTGTCATACAGAGTGAAGTAAATCAGAACGAGAAAAACAAATATCGTATATTAACGCATGTATGTGGAACCTAGAAAATGGTACAGATGAACCGGTTTGCAGAGCAGAAATTGAGACACAGAAGTAGAGACAAAACGTATGGACACCAAGGGGGGAAAGCAGCAGTGGGTGGGGGTGGTGGTGTGATGAATTGGGAGATTGGGATTGACATGTATACACTGACGTGTGTAAAATGGATGACTAATAAAAAATAAACACAAAAAACCAAAACAAACAAAAAAAGAAATTATTTTTCTTCGAATATATTCAATATTATCTGCTAAGTTCAAAGGCAAAACATAATAATGACTATCAAAATTTAAGTTAAATTTATTTAAATATAATTGAAAGTTTTAACTGTTTTTTGAAATTTAATTATTATAAATTGTTTCTATAAACCTAAACCTATTCATAATTGTAGCTATCAATGTGAAGAATAGGTGTTGTGTTTAATATATGTTTTATCTAGACTTACGTATATACAAATTTAGGATATTATTAAATTGTTTAACATTGTAAATTTTTCCTCAGATACCATGTGCAACTGTTGTAAAAACTGTGCTAAATTGTGAATATTGGATGTAGAGAGTTCAAGAAAATGAACACTCTGCTCTATGACAAATATTTTGCTATTCAAAAATCTATTGTGGTCATGATATTTGAGAGAAAAGATATGATGAGCTAATTTTTTTTCTTACCTAATTATTTCTCCAACTCAAATGCTCCTCATACTCTGAAGCATTGTCCATCTCTGATATCAGCAGTGCCACAGTCCTCAATTCTTCATTTGAACATAGTTGTCTTTCATGGACACAGGGTAGTGTAGCAGAGTGTTTCTCTGGTGCCTAAATGGTGTGAATCACAGCAGCAGATGTGTTGGATTGTGAATTGCCCAGTGTCATCACTGAGCACTGGGTCCTGAGTGACAGAAGTACCAGTGTGATTTTTACCAAATTCATCATTTATGGTTTTCTGGTTTATGGGTCCCTCTAAGGTGCAGGACTAGGGCAGGGGCCCCTTGCCTGGGTTTGAAGGCATTACCACTTCTCTGGGAGCATGAACTTTCAAACTTTGTCTAGTCACACTCACTGCTAGCTCTAGTTCAGAGTTTATACTCTAGGGAGCTTCCAAGAACATGAAGTTCCTTCAACAGTGTTTCCACAGTAAATTATGCCCCAGCTTAGGTTCGGAAGTTGATAGGATGCCAATTTGTCCCATAACATGGAGCTCTAACATCTGGAGTTGCGATCACACTTGGTACTCACAATGTTTGCTGACCTTTAGAGGTGAGTCATAGCTTTGGTACATTGAATTTTCTTATTTGAGGGGAAAAAGGACTCATTTAATCAAGCAAAACTCTTGTATCAGTGAGCCTAGACAACCTCCAAAATGTAAGGCCTCTATTTGTATTTATTCTCTAGAATTTCTTCTCCATATCTGAGTACTGTGGTCAGGATTCAGTCTAGAGATGACCTCAAGATCTCTACCTCCTGTTTGGAAGTTGTCTAGGAATTTCCTGCAAATAATATGTATGCAGTTCATACTTTACAATCATAAAGATTTATTTTAATTAATACCCATTTCATTGGGAAAGAACTCTCTCACTAGTCAATCAGCCATAGAAGAACTCAAAATGTGTTCTGGGGAGAGCATACTCTCTCTATCCCCTCTTTCCCATTTATTGGTCAGATCAATATTCACAATTCATATCAATATCAATATTTATAATGCATTTAAGTACATGCATTTTCTTCTTTTTTAAACCTAGAAATGGTATCTGTTGTTACTTTTCTCATGGCTATTTACAACTAATTGTGGAGTGAATTTGCCCACAGTTAACAGAGGTCTAAAATCTCAGCAGGCAGGTGGTAGAGGTATTTTAATTTTGATTGAGGCTCTCTTAACAGCACCCTAAAAATAACACCCAGATAATATCTATCTGTTTGATTATTCCTAGCAGTCTGATGCCGAAACCCAAACCAATCTATAGAGTTTCCACATTTGGAATGAAAGTTGTGTAAATATCAGAGTATTCACTTAACATTCTTTGTAAATTACATTATTTGAATATCCCTTCCGTCAAAAATTTTTTTTAAATCCTAATATAAGTTTGTTGTTTTAGGTATTACAAATTGGAATAATCTTTAGCAAGTTTAGGAATATAAAAATAATAGCTTATTAAGGCTAGCTAACCACTGAATATATTTCATCTTACTTGAATTTTCTTCTCCAATATTCTCCCCCTCATGTCTCTCTCTCCCTCCCTCTTCCCTCCCTCCCCCCTCTTTTTTTAAGCACATATCAGACATTCTAGCATTTTAAATGGAGTTACTAACAATTATATTCAGAGAAACGTAAATATGGACAATGAAAATTACCTACATGGAAAATGGCTTATCATTTCATAGAGAATTTTTTTTAAAGTACTTTCCTTTAACTTTACTGGGAGGAGGGTCTATGCAAAAACTTTCCTGGAGTGGTCAGTCCTGAGCTGCTATGTCTGTTATGCTTCTTGCCAAAGTTCAGGAGGGCAATATCTCTTTCCTCAAGATGGTGTGATAGTGGGGTATTGCAGTGTTCTTGATGTGAAGCAAAGAGATAACAGCCAGAAAGCTAATTGAAATAGAGTTAACTTGCTTTACGGAAAAGGGCAAAGCCTTTTCCTTCCCTCTGCTTTAAAGTCTTCCTGTTCCCACCCACCACAAAGTCTTGAAACAATAGAGTCAGCAGAAAGAATGATATCTTTATGTTCACTCTTTTTAAAAAATTGTTCATTCTTATGAAATGTCTTATTTTGTTTCCTTAATGACTTTGTCTCCACCTTCCTCTACCTTGTAGATGGGTAAGAACTATCAAATGCTTATTTTCCTAGTGGTGGTACATTTAAAAACAATCTCCCCTCCCCCAGAGTTCCTTCGTGAAAACTTTAGGCCAGCCAAATGAGTTACTACACTGGTTGGGATCTTAAGGCAGTAACAGTGTGATAACACCACAGGAAACACTACCTTTTATTTCATGAATTTCTCTGGGTTAATGATATCTTGATTCCTGATTTGTAACAAGGCAGCAACTTTGACATCTCCATTTAGGAACAATAATTGTAACTTTATTCACTCCTTGGATTGGTGATTGCACCTAGAAGATGTTCTACCTAGTATTTCTTACTGTAATCTGATGGTGCCTCCATCATTAGCCTTATTTTCTACATTAAAAGGGAAGTGAGAAGGGAGAAGACGTAGAATTGTGATCTTGGGCATGATTACTGGATCATCAGAAATGTTGAACACATAAGGATAAAAGAAGAAGTGGTTAAAAGAGTAGAGCACACTGTCAACAATAAAAGGAAATAACTAGAGAAAAATGACTATGCCTATTCATTAGAAACTGATATAATTAATTGAATGTAGATTTTCTTGGTGGGGGATCAGTGGTCGGAAAATAATTGTAAGTAAATACATGTTAATTATTTTTGCCTTGTCTCATTAAAAATTTTTTGTGGTGGTAGATATGTAAATATCTTCCTAATTGAAAAAAACCTAGTTAAACAAAATAGTGGCATTTCTTTCTTAAATGTGTTTAAAAGTGGTATTACTTCTCATCTGTCTGGAACAGTGAGGGTATACTAACACCTCACTGTATAACCCTTTTAATTACAGTGTATTTTATATTGTTTTGATTTTCATAATATCTTTGTTATGTCAGTAGGACCTTGCCCTATTATAAGGATGAGGAAACAGCCCGAAGTACTAAATGACTTGCCCGAAGTGGCATCATTTGTAATTATTAGATCCAGAACTAGAACTTAAGTCTCCTCTCATTTTCTTAGTGCTCTCTCTACTGCTTGGACTCACAGAGATGTTTTCCAAGGTCCTTTCCAGTCACAGGTTTCTTTAGTTTTAGCGAAGATATAAATGTATCACAATATTTTTATAGTCAAAGAGTGCTGTCCTAGATTTTATTTTATTTTTTTAAAAAATATTTTATATATTTATTTATTTGGTTGCACCGTGTCTTAGTTGTGTCATGTGGGATCTAGTTCCCTGACCAGGGATCGAACCCAGGCCCCCTGCATTGGGAGCACAGAGTCTTAGCCACTGGACCACCAGGGAAGTCCCTGTCCTAGATTTTAAATATAGACATTTGGAAACAGTGGGAGGCAGATGTGCTGGATATTCTCTGCTTGCTCCACAGTCCACTGTTCATCCTCTTCCACCCTGCTCTGTGCCGTGGGAGGTTGTTAAGAGTGAACTGAATCAAGGGGCTTCTGATTAGGTTCAGCAGGAGATTGGAGGGCAGAGAGTGAGGTCAAGTATTTATTCCTCTGCTCCTTCCCTGCTGGGCCAGAGTGGCAGTGGCTACAGTCCTTAACTGAAGGTGTAGCGGATGCCATAGGTCCCCCGCCCAGGTAGCCTCAGCCCTCACCATGCCTGATGTATGGTGGCGGCTCCTTCCTGTGTGAACACCCGCCACTCTCTGCCTGAGGGCTTTTTCTGGCCATGGAAGCATGCCTACCCCATGCGCAGGGCAGGGCAAAGGTGCTGGACAGTTGATATCCCCAGGGAGCAGCCCTTAACCAATGATGTATGGGAATTGGTGGGTAAACACCCCCATGTCCTCTCCCCCAGGTTGGGACAACTCTGAGCCTTGTTCTTCACCATCTCCTAGAGGTCCCTATCGAGACTGAGCCCCATTTGCACTCAGTGGTGATCTGCTGATCAGTGCACACTGTGTTGTCCTCCTTCCCTCCCCTGTCTCACTTACCCACCCCCTTCCAGTGCCTCTTGGAATTGCTTCTAAATAAACTACTTGTGCTGAAATGCTACCTTTGAGAATTACTTCTGGGGGACCCCAACCCAATGCAGAAGCCACAGTTGTTGTCAGACGACTGTCTTCTGTAGCCACAGCTTACTCTGTGGGTTCCAGGAACCCCTTCCTTCCTCTCCCTGCCCCTTCAGGTCAAGTGTAGTCATGGATACCCATTGTTGCTAGCCCCAGAGTGATTCACTGCTCTTGTACACACAGCTGCAAGATAGGCTGGGCAATGTAGTCTCTATGCCGGGTGGCTAAACAATGGATATTCTTTTAGATCGGAAGAAAATGAGAATGAGAGGAGTGAACATCTAGCAGTCTCTTCAGAGGCACACTTCAAATTTTAGAATTTTTTGGAGACATATTGTGGGATAATTAAATGGTTGACAGCAACACTAATCAGGCCAGCAATGATTATAATGCAGTCGCCACCATTATGTCAATAAAAGTATCAGGGTTATCTATGGGTTGCTCTTCAGGATAGCTGCTGTTGGAGAAGAGCTGGTTCTGCCCGGCTGTGCTCTTCTTGGAGGCAGAGCTCGTGGAATTCCTCTGTAGCCCTATCTGGTGATATGCTAACCTCATACTGCTTAGTTACAACAAAGCTGCTCTACACTGAGCTGCCTGATGTGTTTCATTTCTTGCCTCAGGCACTGTTGTGACAATATTTATACTCAACTGTAGCAAAAAAATTTTTAAAACATCAGTAAAAATTTGGAGGACTAAATTTTTACTGGGGAGGGGGGATTTGACTTCTTGTGTGCAGTGGTTGATAATCCCCATGTTAGGTATTTTAGAGGATATAAAATGAGTAGTAAACTGTCCTTTCCCTCCAGAACTCCAAGTCTAGTAGTGACGGAGAGTGTAGTGAGGACTGAAGGGAAATTTGGGGTGGGAGGGAATGATAACACCAGTGTAAGAGGCAGGATACTTTGTTAAGGTGTTAGTTATTGTGGGTCTCCAGCCCTACCCTAGCTTGTTATTGAAATTGCGCAAGGTGCTCTGAAGCAATAGAGCAATCAGGAAGAAATAAAGGGGTACCTTTGAGGGCCAGGGAAGAGTGGAAATTCTGGAGCACTGGGAAGGGGGTGGAGGTTGGTGGGCCATGGGTACTGGGCACCCTTGATTGTTCTGTGGTTGTGTCCTGGTCAGTAGGATGGCCAGCGCTTCCAGCAGAGGCGAAGCTCCCTCGCCAGTCCTCCTCCATCCGCATTCAGCACTGGAACAGAAAGCCTGTCACATTTCAAGATTGGGCAGTGAGAATATCAAAAGGGATCAAAATGAATGAGAGATTAGGAGTCCTTCCCCGATTTTCTGATACATGCACTTCTCCCAGATTATGGTGTAAACCAGGGAGGTAAGGGGACTCCAGTAATGATTGTGATTGATTTTCCTGCCAGCTCAGCGGGAATTGAGATGGGTTGAAGTTGATATAAAGAAAATAAACATAGCAAAATGTCTTGGATACCTAACTGTGGTGGTTTAAGATTGAATCTGCTCCATGCGTAAATAACCAAAACAAAAGCAGAATATGACAAGTGCTGGCTGTATGGGAGGCTAAGGGATGTAGCACAGCTATACTACATCATAGCATCCTGGTTGCTCTTTGGGAGCACTGCAGTCTCTTCTTCACAGGGCTTTTCTGGCTAGGCAGAAGAAAGAACTGGAGGGCAGTTAAGCAGAGAAGGGAAAAGAATTCTTTTCCTCACTGATTCTCTCCTAACTTACTCGCTTTTCAAAGCGCAGTAACATAATTGTACATGTGGTAAAGATTTATATATTAGTCAAATATTAATGAAGTATTATATCCTGGTAATTCCTTCTACTTTCCTCTAGTTGCATGTCACGCTTGAGTCTGTCCTGTAAAATCCGTGTTGTCCATCCTCTGGATTATGGCAGCAGAAAAAACATTGCCTCGTCTGCAAGGCGTTGTTGACACACAAAGTGCAGATCCTTGTGTTCCCGCATCTGTCCCTCCCACAGACACCTTTCTCATCCGGCAGCTTTCTCTTTGCCATTGCAAAGGCTTCGGGGCAGGGAACCCTATGTAATTTCTATTTTTCCTGGAAACTAAGGTGAGCGGTTGTGTGGGTAGGCTTACAGACATTTTCTATATGTAGTCTGTATATGCTTAATTCTAAAACACGTGATGAAAACAGATTTTAATGTTTTGACATTAAGTGTGTCTTGCAATTAGTGTCAAACGAAATCAGTCTGTTTCCAGGCAGAACTGTAAGTTACGCTGTGTTTGTCTTTGTGCACGTGCATGCTTAGTGTTGTGTGGAAGGTATCTTTTCATCTGGTCGCCAACTCACATGAGCTGTTTGTAACAGTGCCTAATGCAGGTGAATTTTAATTTAATTCTTGACTCCCAGTTGGCTTTTGAAACCTTTTAAAGATTACAATTCAGCAGTGGAAGATTACCTGTCATATGCCGAGTAATGAATTTAAAAAACAATAGGAATTGTTACATACTTTGGACTAGATCAGAAAATTTCGGAGTTGGGAGAGATTTGTGTGACCAATTCATATGCTGAGAAGGAGTTTTACTTGAGAATGGTTCATCTGTTAAAAGGTTCTAGCTAACTTTTCCCCCTAAAATTTAAGCACGTATGCAAAACCCTGGACTGGGTGCTATGGAATGTGGAAGGATGTGGATGGGGAGGAGGGAAAAAGAATTTGCAGTCAGACTCTACGTTGTGCATATGAGATAAATCACACTTGAAACTAGCAGTGCAAGGCATTAAGCAAGTGCCAAGCTATTTGTCACTTTGAGAGAAGAATTATGTTCTCAGAATTTGGAGGAGCTGGAAGGCTTTAAAGATTTAAGGTTTGAACTAGACCTTGAAGGATGAGCTGGGATAACTGTCTAGGCTAAGTAATAATCTCAAAAGTCAGAAAATCACTATTATCTTTTCCCACTCTCTTATTTCTTCAGGCTTTGATGGTCCTGAATGGATGAAGGGCCTAATGTAAAGGAGTGCAGGCTGCCTGACTTCGGCCTTGTCTCCAGGGTTTGTCACCCCCGGCAGATCTCTGCAGAGGCAGAGGCATTAACAGCAACATGGGAGCTTCTTGCTACAGACTGGCCTGGTATTATGGGCTATTATTGTCTTCAAAAACTGGGTGTATGAGCCACCCTGTTAAGGTCTTGAGCGTAAGACTCTAGAAGCCATGTGTTCTTTAAGAATTTCCCCTGCCTCCTAGGACCAGAAATGTCCTGAATTAGAAGACAGAGATTTATGCCCCTTGTAATCTTGATTGCTTAGCAAATGCAGTCGGGCACTTAGGGTCAGTTAAATATGATGAATTTTTCTTAACTCCAGCTTTTCTCCTTCTCGGAGCTACTTTAAGTTGTCTGGCAGTGTTCCCATATGACGGTGGCCGTCTGAAGAAGCGTAGGCATTTCCCTTCCTTTATTATTATTTTTTTCAAGTTCTGGAACCAGCAGTCAGTTCTCCTTCCTGCCCTCCCTTGGCCCCAGAGTTTCTGACTTCTCTCCAGAGACACTTATTCGGAAACTTTTTGAGCCAGTGGGGAATCAACTTAGAGGCTTTTTTTCTTTTAGACCAATGGGAATATTGTGTGTCATGGATGAAAAGATTTGAGTACTACCAGTATCACACTGAGTCTATATAACAAGGCTGTTTCCATGTCTTGGCCCACAGCCTGGGTTAACTTTGCTTTGCTGGATGTAGAGACAATGAATTCTGTTTGAACAAGAAATCATGTGTAACAAATGCTTTTGCAAAACCATGTCCTTTTAGCAGTTACTTTAGTGAAGATGTCCTTCAGCAAGGGGTTTCGGTACAACAGATGCATTTAAACACCTATACAATGCTTAACAACATAATTTTAAAAATATACTTTTAATTTTAGAATAGTTTTGATTTACAGAAAAGTTGTAAAGATAGTACAGAAAGTTCTCATATACTCCATGCCCAGTTTCCCCGGTTAACATCTTAAATTAGCGTGATAGATTGTTATAATTAGCCACTTACCCTTGCCTGTCTGTAACCTTCCACTCCAACAGTGAGAACCCTGACTCCTACTGTCATCTATTTACATAATTGTCCAATTCCAGTATACATATGTAGTGGTCTCAGAATTATGAACCTGTATCCCCATGGGAAACAGCTTCATCAGATAGAGTAATATGTTTTTGTATAGTTCCTTTTGCCTTTAGTCTTACAAACTTTACTCATTTCCAAAGTGACTCAGGTCAGTACACTTTCCCCTACTCCCTTCAATGAGGCTCTTTCATACATTCGTAATACAGTTAGATTCTTTTGTCACAATCAACATTCCATTCAGGGATCCCTTAACCTCATGGATGATTTTTTTAAAAACTGTGTACATTAAGGTTCATTCTTTGTCCTTTAAATATCTATAGGTTATGAATATTGTCACGTTTACATTGGCATTGCAGTATCATACTGAATAGTTTCACACTCTAAAAAGTCCCCTGAGCTTCATCTATTCAGACCTCCCTCCACCCCAGTGAATCTCAGGCAGCCACTGATCTGTTTACCATCTCTATTTAAATTTAACATTTAAAAAATATGTTAAAATTTAAAACTTTTTTTAAATAGTTGGGGCTTTTATAAATCGATTGGACTTTCATAGATAGTGAGTACTTTCTTTGGAAGTGAATGTCTTTGACCTTAAAGATGTTACAGCTGTTATCAGTTATTATACCTGAAACTCATGGATTTGGGGCCTGCCTCTTGAGTAGCAATACAATTTTATCATTTTTTAATGAAGGGACACTTCACTCATTATGTCTGCAAACCTCTGAGACATTTAGAGGAATCAGGGCACCTGAAGTGGGGGTAGAAGGATGAAGGAGGTAAAGGGGATGTTTCAACAGAAAATGCAAGAGATTTCAGCTAATGCAGAGGAAGTAAGGGGTAGTTGTAGTTCAGATAAGAGTGGTTATGAATCAGTTGTGAAATACTTGACGTAAACCAAGATAATGCCTACACAACACAGACTTCATCAAGTACTGGGATCAGGTTAGGCATTTACCTGCAGTTCAGGACCTTTATTTCAATTCTGCACACTCCTTATTGAGTGTCTGCTGTGCTTGACTTTGCTGTGCTATGTGCTCTAAGCGTGCCTTCTTCTGGTGCAACTGTTTGGTCACATACTTCCACTTTGGAAGAGCTGGCCATTCTGCAACATTCAAGGGCTTCCCCTAACTCAGAGTTCAGGGCGTTCCTTCCTGACTACCAAGGCCACTTGCTTATCCTGGAACAACAAAGGCATGGGTGACACTTGGTCATACTTCACTCCCCAATACCCTCTCTCAGCATGTCCCTAGTCCCACAGTTGCTGTTGAATATGTAGGATCACATTAAATTTGGGGAAGGGAGGTGGAGAGGTACTATGTGCTGTAGGAGGGAAGGGACTTCTGTTCTCATTCCCTTCAGTTGTCCTGGGGTTACTTCTGAAAAATAAATGGAAGATATTGGAGGGGGAGAAGGTCTGAAAAATAAATGGAAGATATTGGAGGGGGAGAAAGTAAGGGACACAAGAAGAGAAGACAATGTTTTATTTAATCTGAACCATATACCTAGCATATAAGTGAAGAGGAAAGGAACTCAAACTTGTTGAGTGCCAAATATGTGCTAGGGTCTCTGTTGGGATTTCTTACACATTTATTTCCCCCTTTTCCCTACAATGACTCTATGAAGTAGATTTTTTTTTTAATCTTTATTTCACAGATAAACTGAGGTTCAAAGAGGCTCACTAACTTGTCTAATTTACACAGTGAAGATTCAAACCTGGATCTCCTTAACTCTAAAATCCTGGCAGCACATTAAAATCACCTGAGCCCTTTTATGAGAAATCCTTACCTGAACCCCAGACCAAATTCCAATCTCTGAGGGTAGGGATGGGCATTAGCATTTTTAAAGCACCCGGCAGTGATTACGTATAATGTATAATGTGCAGGTAGGGTTGAGAACCATGGCTCTGCTCTGAGAGACAGTGCCTTTCCTACTCCTCTCCTAAAAGAGGGGAAGGGGCATTTTCTGAACCAGTGTGCATTCTGAATACTCTCAGAGTACTTTTATATCCACCCCATGCCCTATTTCCTGTCCCTCACAGGGGTTTTTATCATCCCTAAATACCTGTAAGCAGGCAGGTGGAGTGGGGGCAGAGGTTATTACTGATGGTAGAGAACTACAAATATGATTGAGTTAATCTAAACAATTTTTTTTTGATAAGACGTGCATGTGGTGCTGATAGATTGTCAAAGTACAATGTCAAATAGTGTCAAGAAAATTTGATATGATTTTCAAAAGGTGCTGGCAAATTTTGTTTGTTGAGTGTTCATACACCAAATACCAAAGAGTACTGACTTAGTTTATAGCAGGTGTAAGAAGATGGGGTTGGGTGTGTTCCTGGTGGAAAAAAAAAATCTATGAATTCCTGAGATTAGATTTGTTAATTGCCATACAACATTTAACATGTTTCTGGAAGTATGATTTATCATGCCTCTGACATCCCTGTCAATGATAAAACCCCATCCTTTTGAAGTCTCCTTTTAGCCTTGAAACCAACCATGAGTAAGACCCGTTTAAATAATATCAAAAGGACATAAGTAACCACACAGCTCATTCCCCCAGGTCTTCACTAAATTATTACCTTCTACCCCTGGGAAGTCCCGACATATATACACTATTGATACTATGTATAAAATAGGTAACTAATGAGAATCTACTATATAGCTCAGGGAACTCTACTCACTGCTCTGTGGTGATCTAAATGGGAAGGAAATCCAAAAAAGAGGGGATATATGTATACGTATAGCTGATTCACTTTGCTATACAGTAGAAACTAACACAAAATACATATTGTAAACATATATTGTAAAGCAACTATACTCCAATAAAAATTAATTAAATAAAAAAAGAGTAAAAAATTTTTTTACCACAATAGGACAGATATCAAACCAATATTATTAGAAATGGAGTCTAAACTGGCTCTGGAGAAGGCATCCACTGGATTTTCATTTAGTATAATTAGTTTTTATTATAAATGGCAAATGCGCTAAATCTGAAACCTTTAGTAAGGTGAAGAAAGAGTATTGTACAGACCCAGATTTATTAAAGCACCAAAATTTTTATTTAGTTATTTTTTGGGGCCGCACCATGCGGCTTGTGGGATCTTAGTTCCCTGACCGGGGACCGAATCCATGCCCCCTGCACTGGAAGCGCAGAGTCTTAGCCACTGGACCACCAGGGCAGTCCAGCACCAAACATTTATTGAGCACATATTATGCTGCTGAGCACTGTGCAGATAACAGGGACGCCTAAACTAAAAAAAGCCCCTGCCTTTATTGAAGTATGATTAAAAGTATAATGGAGAATATATGTTATATATAGAGTCAAAAACAATCTTTATTGGTCACAAATTTAATGGCTTATGGTATATTTGGAAGAAAAATGTCTTATGGTACAATTGGCTTTAGATACCAACTCTCATGTTGAAGAAACAGTGTAGAAAAAGCATGAACTAGGAATCAGTGAAATCAGATTTATGTTCTGCTTTGCTGCTGTTTATTAACTCAACCATTTATCAAAAATTTATTGAGAGCCTACACCGTGGGAGAAACTATATTAAGTGCTGGAGAGCATGGTAGCAACCAGCTCCCTGCTCTCAATGTGAACATGAACTTGTAGCTTAACATCTCCACACCTCTATCCTTGCTTAGACTAGACGTCCGAGGTCTCTTTCAAATCTAAAATGCTAAGGTTTGTGACAGCCTTGTGGAGGGAGAAGCTGCCCAGACAGGCAGCCCTGGGACTTGGGAACTTACCTTCCTCTCTGAGGGTTGGCTGTTGTCCTGATTTCAAAATAACTTCATATACACAGTTTTAAAATGTTTTGGTCAGTTTCTCATCTGCATTTGGGTCATGTTGGCAAAGCCTGGGTGTGGCAATTCTTGCTCATAAGACTTCAGAGGTAGGAGTTCAAGGTTTGGAAAAGGTAGACAACTTGCATCAGTACAGCTAGACAGCTGTTCCCAGCGAGCAGCCTCCCCTGCCGTCCCACCCTGCCTTCTGACGGATACCATGCTTTCTCTCGCCACAGCGTCTTTTGCTAGGGTGACCCGTTGCTCCTCTGGTGTAATGAGCCTCGAAAAGGGATTGCTCATCAGGGGACCAGAAGTGATTGGATTTATGGGGCTGGAAGAATTGTTCTTGGGTCCCACAGTTTTTCCGGTGGGTATCAAGGTAACAAGTTTCTTGTTATCTTGCTTCAAAATTGCAAAAAGTAAATGGCTTTTTTTTTTTTTTTTTTTTTTTTTTTTGCTTGCAGCCAAGATATACTTTTCAAGGGGAAAAATGGATTTCTGTAACAAAGGGAGAGGGAAAGAGCTGAAGAGAGATATCTGAACATACATTGTTTCAAGATACAAAAAACTGCAACCCGGGGAAGCTTTAGGGGAATGAGCTGTTGGACTTCTCGGCCAGTCTGTCCTTTCAATGAAAAAGGCATAGGGTTTGAGGTTCCTTCCGAAACGGGGCAGGCTAATTTAGCCCCTCCCACGAGCCCGAGGGTCTGTTATATCTCTGTTCCTTGGGTACCTCTCTCACTGAGACCGACCACAGCAAGCAGAGGCTGAAAAATAAAGAGCAAAGAGGAAGAAAACAAAAGCTGCCAATTATGGAAGATAGAAGGGGTAAGAGCAAAATTGATTTGATCTGAATCCTTAAGAACAAACAAAAAAAAAAAAAAAAAAGGAAAAAAGAAAACCAAAAGCCCGGAAAAGCAAGTACTTGAAAGAGCAAGAGGCAGAAAGCCCTAAATACACTTTCCCACCCTCTCCTTCTGAGAGGAGGCAGAGAAAAAACTTTGGGAAACATTTTAGGAAGCCAAGCTCCGGGGTTAGAGTCAAGGGTGGCTCCTGAGCAAGCTGGAGCAGCTCATGAATATTCATTAGCAGTTGGTATTCAGATCTGGTTTTTTAGAGGGAAAAGACTTCTTCCGTCCCCTCGCAGTTTAGGAGGCAGCTGCCTCATTTACAGTCCAGAGTCGTCTTGCTTTGGGTCAGTACCTCAGTGAGTTTGCTTGAAGATGCTGGGCTCTGTGTGTAGATTTGCCTTGTTCTCGAATTTCCTGTGTGCTTTCCTGTTGTGAAATTAGCAAAGGCTTCTCTGCCTGGAATTAGACAGAGAAGTTAATGTGGCAAGAGCCTGTCACAACAGGACCTGAGAGTATGTCTTGCAAAAGACTAAACTTTTCTTGGGAGGTGTGGGGGAGTGTGCGTGGGTGTGGGGAGGGAGGGAAGGGGTATAGGTACGAAGAACAGTTTTATCTTAAAAAAGCAAGGCTTATCGGACGGACTATATTTAGATTTTGTCTAAAAACTGCGAGAGCAGCCTGGATTGTACAGATGGTGTGTGGTCTCTGTCTTTTACCTCTTTTGGGCATTTTCTGCCAGGACAGAGAGCCAGCTGCTTGCCAGCCCGTGGGAGCCAGGAAGAATGTCTGCAGCAGTGTGGTTGTGTAGGGTTGCAAACCTTCATCAGCTCTGGTCTCTAATATCCCCACATGTTTTTATCACATAGAACGTGGAGGAATGGGCTGAGTAGTCAGCAGAGTTCTTAATAATGACAGTAACGATAGCTGTTAATGTTTTCGTCTTTACTCTGTGCCGGGAGCTGTTCTAAGCGTATTACACGTGTTACTTATTCCTCACGGCAATTTATAAGGTGAGTGCTATCATTATCATCCCCATTTCCCAGATGGTGGAGTTGAGGTAGTGAGAGAGCAGCTTACCTTGGGATCACACAGTAAGTGGTGAATTTGAATGCAGGCGACGGACGCAGGGTCCGAGGGTCTATTTCCCTACCCTGTTGCTCCACTTCAGAGTCTCTTGTTACTGCTCCGACGTTGTTGATTTGGGTTTGCAAATCTTTGAAGCTACTGGGGAAATGATACTGGTGAAATCTCAAGTCTGGGAAGGAATTTGTGCTTTGCTATCAAGTTTACATGCATTTTTCCCATTTGGTGCCCGTGGCCATTCTCTGTGGTAGGGCCCAGGTATTGTTGTTATTGCTTTTTACAAAAGGGAGAGACTGAAGCCAGAAGGGGTTAGATGACAGGAATCACACAGCTAGTTTTCAAAAGTCCAAAGCAGACTAGAAATCCCCTGCCTCTGGTTTCCCTTCTAACCTGCAGATCGAGCTGAGTCATCTCTGAACTTCTGTCCCCACCCCCAGACACTTTCAGTTCCTCAAGGGACTTGGGGAACTTCTTTCCTCCCTTCCAGATTGTTTCAAGACACTTGCCTCTGCCTTGAAGGCTGATTTGGCCCTCTCCTCCTCCTTTAGTCTGGAACCAAGCTGCTCGAGTTTGAATCCCAGCTCCACCCTTTCCTGTGAGCCTCAGTCTCCTAATCTGTAAAATGAAGAGAATAATGTTATCTACCTCACAGGGTTGTTGTAAGGACTAAATGAGGGATTCATGCAGGGTTCTCAGAACAGGGCCTGATGTATATAATATGTGCTCAATAAATGTTAGCTGTTGCAATCACTCCTTCAAGCCTCATCTTGATTGTTAGTCCCTCCTTTAAGCCTTCTCCAGCCCTTTGAGCCTTATAGTAGCCTTATATTGGATGTTTCTACAATACCTCACCACTTACACCTAAGGTGGCACTTGTCATACTTGTCCATATTCCTGCCTTCTGCATCGCTTCCCAACCTTCCCCTGACTATAATTTCTTTATTTACCTTTGGATCTGCAGTGTCTAGCACAGTGTTTAACACATAATGGGCACTCAATAAATATTTAGTAAGCTAAGTAATATTATCTTAGTTGATGTTCATCTAAGCGTCAGTAGGCTGGTTTAAAAGGGGACCTTTGAGTTTGCAGTGGAGTCCTGCTGGTACAAACAGCTCTTTTGTGCAATATGTAAAGACATCCCTCTAAGTGAATATTCTGAAAAACAAAATGCATCTCTTCTAGGTGGGTGACCTTCAGAGCTGATGTGACCCTATGCTAGGGCACCCCGTTTGGCCCATCCAGCTCTGGCTGAACTTCAGCCCCCAGTCCCCTTTCAGCCGAGAACCAAACTGGAGATTTCAGATGCCTCATAGCACAACTTCACTATCTCTGAACAGAACATCTGGTTCCAGAAATAGTGTCCTGCCAGCCCCATTTTATAGCGACCAACCTCGTAGTCTGAGACAACAATATACTCTGGTAATAGAAGAAAAACGAACACCACAGAGGTTGGCCCTGGATAAAATCATAAAGTACATTAAATTTGTTTCCAACACCCTCCCTTTCCTTTTCTTGGCATACCTTCAAACCCGTTTGACAAATATTATTGTGTCTTCCATTTGTAAGTCCCTATGCCAGATGTGTGGGATATAAACAGTTTGCTCACAGTCTAGTGAGGAAGGCAGACATATATACAACCAACTCTAATTGAAACCAGACTCTGTGAAGTGCTAATAATCATAGCTAACATTGGTTTTTTATTATGTGCAAGGCACTGTAATTTTTATACATACATCTGGCGTTGTCTCATGTCATCTTCCCAAAAAAACCTATGATAGAGATTTCTGCATCTTACAGCTGTGGAGGGAAGTTACTTGGCCAACGTCATCCAGATAGTAATAGGCAAAGGGGGGAATTTAGACCAATATAGTTAGGCTGCAAAGCTTGGGTTCCTAATAGTTAAGTTCTCCTACCTCCCTAAGAGCCATAATAGAAGTTTAAGGAAAATCCCATGAGAAACAGAACAGGGATTGATGATTTGGGGGAAAACTTCTCAAAGGATGGAACACTTTACTTGGACCTAGAAAGACGAGTAGAGTCTGGTGCCCACAATAAGCCCTTCCAAATCCCAGCAGTGTTTAAAGACCTTTCTCTCTCTTTTACCAAAACCACAGCCTAGATTTAAGAATAAAAAGCTTTTTTCACTTTTTTCCAGGTTCCAAGTAGGGAACCTATTTACATGTCCATCCTGGAGATTTGCAGGCAGAAGTCCAAAGTTTAGCCTGGACTATGAGTTTGGGATTACCATTCCTGTAATCTAATAAACCTTTACAAAGTCAACAGGTGCATATTAAATGATTTCTTTAATCATGATTGTCTTGCATGGTCATTGGGCACATGTGGTAAACAGTTTTTACAAATGGCAGTGATTGGTCTTGCTTTTACTTGGCCAAACCATATTTTAAGAGTATTTTCTCCCTTGTGTTGTCTTTATGGTTGCTTCTGCACTCCATAACCAGTGGTTGTGCCGAAGGGCATTAATGTTTTATTCCACCTGCCTATGCAGAGTGAAGGTGAGGACTGGGGCACATCCCATAGGGTCTGTTCCTTGTGAGCTCCATTCCCTGAAAAAGTTTGGAAGGAGGCCAAAGTTGAGGGCAGCCCTTGTGGTGAAGAATCATCAAACCTCTTGAAGGTTTGATGGAAGTACAGATGAGCGGAGGCACTGGCTTTGTCTTGGTGAATGTGTGTGTGTGTGTTCTGAGGCAGTATTTCTTAAACTTCGATATGCATGTGCATCATTGGGGATCTTGTTAAAATGCAGATTCTGATCCCACAACTCTGGAGTGAGGTCTGAGATTGTGCATTTCTAACAAGCTCCCAGGTGATAGTAATGCTGCCCCTACATAGGCCACACTTCGACTAGCCATGTCATAGTGTCATTGCATGCCATGGCGTCAGGGCTTATTTTGGTACCAAACAACCAAGCCCTCCCTTCCCCAGTGCTCCCCCCGCACCGCCCGCTCCTCTGAAGCTACCACTTTGAGTCACTGATCAGTTACGTCATTGCAGGATGATGGAAAACCTAATTCATGCATTCCTTTGTTCTTTCAGTAAACATATGTCCTAGAATTTTGCCATACAAGAAACAAATCTGAATCTTTATCACATACAATCTGTAATTGCACGTAAAGGCCCTGTGTTGGATTTCCTAAACATCTCCCACCTTTTCTCTATGGCTCCAATATTCCTTATGCTGCTTTCATTCCCTGCCTCCAACCTGAGAAGTACTGGAACAGAACATTTGGCTGCCCCAGAGCCCTTTGCTGGGTGTTTGGAGTGCCCGAGAGCTGGGGCTAGCAAGGATTCAGGACTCTGAGATGGGAGCAGCGTGCCAGGGGGCACTGTCCGCACTGCAGAAGTGAGGTGAGAATGATCCCAGACGCAAAGGAGGATAGTGAATGCAGAGAGGACCCATGGGTTTTCTTTAGGTTTGGAAAATTGAGGGAATCATAAGGAAAAAAGAAGTCGTTGGAGTAGAGAAGGCAAGAGGGAGTTTGCCTAACATACTTCCATCCCACAGTTTTTGTGCTAGAGTATCAAAATGAATTTAGAGACCCAGGAACAATGGCAGTACATGCCCTACGTAAAAAGGTGTTTCCTTCTGATCCATAAGGAGGATGTGGACAATTTCTTTCTGTCCGTGAAGATGTAAGTAATATGGCACATGCTCATTAAAGAAGACATGAAATATGGATTAGAGGAGAAAGAAAAACAATCGCTCATGACGATATTTTGATGTATTTCCTTGTAGTTCCTTTTTCTATGCCTGGGTTGTTTCTCTTTTTTAGCACTTACTTGACTACAAGCTTGAAAAATTACGGGGTGGCATTGTGATTGTTAGGCTATACATACAGTTTTAAAGCCTGACTTTTAGTGTAGCAGTGAAGCACAAGTATTTTCCACCTTATAGCATAGTCTTCGTTAGCATAATTTTTATAGTCACATAGTTTTTTTTAACAGTGTCCCTGTTATTGAACATTTAGGTTGTTCCCATTTCCAATAAACATCTTTGTGAGTGAAGTTTTCCATATGTAGGGTTGCATGCTGAGGATAGAATCCCAGAAGTAGAATTACTGGATTAAAATTTGTAAATGTTTTTTAAAGTTCTTGATTACTATTAACAAGTTGCTTTACCAAAGGATGGACCCTTCATGCTCCCACAAGGAGTTCCTGTTTTGCTGCATCCCTGACAACTTAGGTGTTTTGTTTTGTTTTTTTCTTTAAATAATCGTGTCCGCTTTTATGTTGTTTTAGTTTGTTCAATTAGGTGAATTTGACATTTTTCACGTAATGTGCTTCTTCTTTTGTATACTGTTTACATCCGTTGCCTGTTTATTACTTATTGGATTTTATGTTTTAAATTAATTTATGTGAGCTCTTGATAAAATAAAGATATTCAGGTTTTTCTACTATATTTGCAACAGTTTTTCCAAAACCTTAGTGTTTTTATACAGAGGCTTACAGCTGTGAATAGATCCAATACATTTTTATCTGTGGTGTTATATTTTCAAAAAAGTTTGATATTGCATTTATTGTCTCTTTAACCCAGGATAATTTTTTTAAAGTTCCAAGTAATTGTCATTTTTGTTTAAACCATTAATTTTTATTAATTTTTCATTTTATTTCACAATGATTAGAGAATATGGCTTTAATATTTCTGAGGTTTCTTTGTACCTAAGCATGTAGTGAATTTTTATAAATGTGAACACTTGTGAATAAGATATATTGTGTTTTTAAGATATAAAATTGGATATTTGTAAATCTATCCAGTCATTTCAATTATATGGTAATCCCTCCTCAACCATAATATTCTCCTATGTGAAATTATAGTACATCTGCATTTACTTTTGTATACTTTTATTGTTACCTATGAGAATTTTCATTCCAGGAAAAAGAATGAGCTGTGAATAATTTTTTATTGTGGCTTATTAGAAAAGGGTGGGGGCAGTGATAGAGATTTGGGACTATAAAAGGAAGTAAAGTAGATGCAGAGAAGGAGTAAGTCAATAAAGTCTTGAGAAAGATGAAAGAAGATGAGATAAAGTTCTCAGCATCTTAGGCAGCTGAGCCTTGTATGGCTACATAACTTTAGGAAGTATTGTAGTATGGTGTGAGTGAAAATTACCAAGTCTTTCCCTCCCAAATAATCATGGCAGGTCCCAGGAGGCCAGAGCCAGGAGGTGGGTCTGGTTGGCAGGATATAGAAGGGGAGGGTCAGAATCTCTGAACTATAAAATTGAAACAGTATTGCTCAAGTGGATAAAGACTCAGACATATGCACAAAAGACATCTGAAGCAGTGTGTCATCAGCAAAATAACTTTTTAGGCACTGAACTGAAAAGGCAGGGTAGGGAGGACTCGAAAAGTTTCCAGTGAACAAAAGTTGGTAAATAGAAAGTAATAGTGCAGTACTCATATTTTCTAATTTAAGCTGTGTGAAAGGTTCTTGATACCATCTTTTGCTTAATGTCTTCTTTTTTATTGCTTTATTTTGGTGTACTTACAAATAATCATTAGGGCTTTTTCATAGATTTATTTTCTTTTTCTTCTTTTTTGGTTGATATAGTAACAGTGGTAGGCTGCAAAGATTACAGCTCTGAATCCCCAGAATTTATGAATGTTACCTTATACGGAAAGAGTCTTTGCAGATGTGATTAAATTAAGGAATTTAAACTGGGGAGATCCTGTATAATCACAGATGGTCTTATAAGAGGGAGGAGGAGGGAGACCTGACACAGAAGAAGGCAACGCAACCATTGTAGCCAGATGCTGTGCTACTGGCTTTGAATATGGAGGAGTGGTCCACAAGCCAAGGAATGCAGAATGGGGAATGCATGGAATGCCATCAAGCAGATGGAAAAGGAAGAGTAGCCCTGCCCACACCTTGATTTCAGTCCAGTGAAATTGATTTCAGACTTTGGAACTTCAGAGCTGTAAGAGTAAATGTGTATTGTTTTAAGCCAATGGGTTTGTGGTAATTTGTTATGGCAGCTGTAGGAAACTAACACAGTAAGTGTTTAATACGTGGAAGTGGTGATGGTTTAGTTAGTTAATCTACAGGTTTATAGTGTGTATTGAGCCACGTGTTGTTCCAGTCAACTTACAGATGTTAACTCAGTTCTCAAACAACTGTTTGAAGTTGATACTGTCCCTGTCTTACAAATGAGAAACCAAGGAATGAGTAGTTAAGTGCCCTACCTAAAGTCTCCCAATTGGTAAGTGCTGAGGTTGAGATTTGAACCCATAGTTGTTGATCTTACTATTATTTCGAGATACAATTCACATACCATATAATTAACCTGCTTAAAGTTTACAATTCATTGTTTTTAAACATAGTCACAGAATTGTGCGGCCATCACTACAATCAATTTTAGAACATTTTATCACCACAAGAGGAAACCCTGTACCCATTAGCATGAATTTAATTAACTTTAATATAGTTCTTTTCTCACTATGACTTTCCCCATTTTTGAGCTCTTAATTTTTGTTCCTGTCAAAATGATCTGGTGCATATGAAAGTAATTTTTTAGAAAGGGCATCAATGTGGTAAGAGAGTGACAACTTGTCTAAATATAGATAGCTTATCCCCCTCAAGTAATTGGAAATATTCCCCCATTGTCTTGAGAAGTTTGATGCTGTGAAGTACTTTGAGGACACTGTTTTTCAGCCTGAACATTTTTCTCTTCTCTATTCCTGACATTTTCACAGTGAGACAACTGAGTATAGACTTCCTTTCATTGATTTTGCTTAGAATATGGTAAATCCTTTTGATTTACAAATTCAGGACTTCTTTAGGGGCAAGAAAGATTTCTCTTTTCATAACTTTAATCAGTGCTCCTACTCTGTTCGTTTGCTTTTCTTCTTCAGGGACCTATTATTTGGATCTCTTATCTCTGAACTTACTCCATCCGTTTATCTCTCCCTTTCTTCCCTCCCTCCCTCCCTCTCTCTCTCTCTTTCTTTCCCTCTCTCTCTCCTTTCTTCCTTCCTTCTTTCCTTTCCTTCCTTTATTTTCCTTTGTATTCTGACAATATTTTCCTAATATTCCCTACATCACTGATTCAGTTTTCCTTAATTATTTCTAGTATAAACTTTCATTCAGCTACAGTATTTTTGGTTTCCATGAAATCTTTTATCCTAATCTGTTCTCTTCTCAGACCAACATCCTCTTGTATCTAACCAAAAAATAAGTAAAGTAAGATTTCCCTCTCTTTCCTGCATCATATCTATTTTGGAAGCAAGCTTTTCCTCTACCATTCTTTCTACTTATTGCAAAATTTATTTAATCTAAGGCCTTATCCTTGAAAGAAAAGAGATACCTTCTGTAGGGGTGCACAAATGAATGTATGTGTTTTTCATCTTATTCTAAAAAGAATTTAAGGAAGCACTGGGAGATCCCAGTTCAGTGTTAGAGATGGGGAGTGCGTGGTCTACCCTTGGCTCCCTTAGATTCCGTTTGGATCCTAGAATAATGCAATCACCAAATGCGACATCCCCCTCTATGTGTGGGAAGACATCTCAGTCCTCTACCCAAAAAAGCTCACTCAGATCCAGGAAAGAAGGCAACAGTCCTGTTGCCATAGAGTCATGTTTCAGAGGATAGAGAGGCGACGGCTCTCAGGATTCTGTCAGTATTTTTGTCCAGAGGCGTAAAGGCATTCAGGAAGGACCCTTCTCTGGGCCCATTTTCTTGCTTTTGCCCCTTTCCCACTGAGAGCAAACCTTCATTAAACTGCGGAGTGAGCTCCTGCTCCACTACTCAGCACCTTGCCCAAGTAATGTCTTTTGTTGGAGATCAGTTCTGAGTCTCTTTATACTCATGGTAGAGTAAGGTTATCAGTTCACAGAGGCAAAAAGAAACACACAAACAAGCAAAACAAAGCAAGACAAAACAACAAACCCCGGACTTCCCAAAGAGTTCCCTGTGCCCCTCCCGTCACACCGAGCTTCTCTTCTCCCACAGTGCGCTTTTGTTGATCCCAAGTTAATGAGTGTTAGGTGGGCCAGCTGAGGCCTCTGCTTACTTGCCCCTGGCCATGCTGCCTTGTCTCAGAAGAGGTGATGCTGGCCGTTAGTGTCATTTCTTAATGCTAATGCACTGACGTTTCATTTGAGGAAAAACTATCATTTCTTTTAGGGTACAGATATAGATTTTCACAAGAATGTGGGAGAGTGTGGCAAAGTATTTTCACTTATGCTGTCATCATACTTAGTGGTCATAAGACTTGGCTCTGTGAGATCACTCTGGCAGGAATGAACCAAGAAGTTGGTGAGCAATGGGAAGAGACTAGTATTGGGCTTTTGCAATAGTCCAGTAGGTGAGAGATGATGGTCACCTGTACTAAGGCATTGATGGTGGGTGGGTGGGGGAGAGGGATGGATGAGAGGAGCTGGATTTAAACAATATTTATGAGGTAGAGGGCTAGGTGGTTTGTTGGGAGGGAATGAGAAGGAGATGTTAAGATTTATTCTCATGTTTAGCTTTAGATGATTGGATTAATATTTATGAATAAGACTGGGAATGAGGGAGGGAGAGTGGATTTGGCAGGGGAGGAGGGAGATAATAAGTTCATCCTGGCACATCCTGGCACATGCTAAATATGAGATGTTTATAAGATATCAAGGCAGAGATATTCTGTTGGTTGCTGGAAATGTGGATGTAGAGCTTGGAGAGGTCTGGCCAAAATCAAGAGATAATGGGAGTTAGAGTTGGAGCATGGAGTCAATAGTTGAAAATATGAGCATTTAAAATATGAGTCACCCTGGAAAGTATAGGGAATGATTGTTATACAGCAGAAACTAACACAACATTGTAAGGCAATTATACTCCAATAAAGATGTTAAAAAATAAAAAATAAAACAACAATTATACTAAAAAAGAGAAGAAAAGAAAAGAAAGTATAGGGAATGAAAACAGAAGAGATGAAGACTGGAACCCAAGAAAACACCAACAATAAAGGGATGGGAAAAGAAATGCCTTAAGAAGAGAGATTCAGAAAGAAAACCTAAAAAGGTAAGAGAAAGCCAAGGAGAGTCTGAACCCAGTAGCCAAGGGAGAGTGTGTTTTGAGACCAAAGTTTCTAGAAGAAGTGCCAAAGCTGCAGATTAGACGAGAAAGAGAATGGGAAGAGGTATCGTATTTTCTATTCTTCTAGCACCTCCCACCCCTGCCCTCTACTCCTGCCCCACAGTATAATGTTTTTGGGAATTGGGATGCACTTTATAATATTTCCTACCCACAGACCCTTAATCCCTCCAGCAAAAACCCTTAAAACTCTAATGGCACATTTTACAGTGGAAGAGATGTGGTGATTGGGTTTGAGAATTTGGAGCTTATAAATATCCTTGGTGAAAACAGACTTAGTAGAATATTAAGAGGTTAAACAGCAGAAGTTAAGAAAGTAGGAACATTGAGCTTATTAGATAACTCAAGAAGTGAGGTGGTGGAGGGAAAGAGAGAGCTGACGTGAGGGATGAGTTGGATCAAGGGAAGAATGTTGCAGACTAGAGTGGACTTGATTATGTTTGAAGGATAAGAGCCAACAGGGGGGATTCCCTGGCGGTCCAGTGGTTTAGGACTCCGTGCTTTCACCGCCAGACCCAGGTTCAATCCCTGGTCAGGAAACTAAGATCCTGCAAGCTGCACGGTGCAGCCAAAAAAAAAAAAAAGAGCCAATGGAAGGAAGATGGACTCATTCATTAACAAATATTTATTGAGCAAAGAGTATATGTCACGCACTGTTCTAGGCACTGAGGATACAGTGGAAAGCAAAACAAAATCCTTGACTTCACAGGGTTTATGTTCTGGGTGGAGGGGTGGGGTGAGGGCAGACAGATAATTAGCAAAAAAAAAGTAAGATGTATGGTATGTTAGTGATAAGTACTAAGAAAAAATCAAAGCAGGAAAGGGAGTTGAGAAGTATTGGGAGGTTACAATTTTACATAAGGTGGTAAAATAGAAGGTGATTGGGAGGAAAGACCTTAAAGAGGTAAAGAAGTCCAGCATGTGGCTCTCTCTGGGAAGAATGTTCCAGGTGGCGAGGTCAGCAAATACAAAGTCCTGCAGAGAAATTAAGTGTTTAAGGAAGAACAAAGAAGCCAGTGTGGCTGAGTTGAAGAGAGGTGACAAGGAGGTGAGAGCTGAGGGACTTCCCTGGCTGTCCAGTGGTTAAGGCTCCATGCTTCAAATGCAGGGGGTGTGGGTTCAATTCCTGGTCAGGGAATAAGATCCCACATGCCGTGTGGCCAAAAAAAAGGAAAAAAAAATGCAGGAGGTGAGAGCTGAGAGGTGGATTTGAACTAAACAGACTGTCTAGGGTCTTGCAGGCCATTGTTAACCTTTGGCTTTACTTACAGTGAAATGGGAAACCACTGTGGGTTTTGAGCAGAGTAGTGACTGGATCCAATTCACGTTTTGATAGGCTCCCTGTGGCTACTATGTGGAGAATAGACTGAAAGGGGGCAAGGGTAGAAGAGAGAGATCAGTTGGGAGGCTACTGCAATAATACCAGTGAGAGATGATTGTGTCTAGTCCTAGGTGGTAGCAGTAGAAGTTGTGAGAAATGATTGGATTTTTAAAAATTCAGGTAGAGTTGATTTACAATATTATATTACTTTTGAGTGTATAGCACAGTGATTCAAAATTTTTATAGATTATACTCTATTTAAAGTTATTATAAAATATGGGCTATATTCCCTGTGCTGTACAATATATCCTTGTAGTTTATTTATTTTATACGTAGTAGTTTGTATCTCTTAATGCCCTGCCCCTGTCTTGCTCCTCCCCCTTCCCTCTCCCCACTGGTAACCACTAGTTTTTTCTCTATGTCTGTGAGTCTGTTTCTGTTTTGTTACATTCATTCATTTGTTTTATTTTTTAGATTCCACATATAAGTGATAACATACAGTATTTGTCTTTCTCTGTCTGACTTATTTCACTAAGCATAATACCTATCTATGTTGTTACAAATGGCAAAATTTCATTCTTTTTTGTAGCTGAGTAGTATTCCATTGTATATATATACCACATGTTCTTTATCCATTCATCTGTTTATGGACACTTAGGTTGCTTCCATATCTTGGCTGTTGTAAATAGAGCTGCTGTGACCAATGGGGGTGCATGTATCTTTTCCTTGAATCTGTGTTTTTGTTTCCTTTGAATATATACACAGGAGTGGAATTGCTGGATCATGGTATTTCTCATGGTATTTCTATTTTTAGTTTTTTGAGGAACCTTCATACTGTTTTCCATAGTAGCTGCACCAACTTATATTCCCAACAACACTGTACAAGGGTTCCTTTTCTCCGCATCCTCGCCAACATTTGTTGTGTTCTTTTTGATGATAACCATTCTAACAGGTGTGAGGTAGTATCTCGTTGTGGTTTTGATTTGCATTTTTCTGATGATTAACAATGTTGAGCATGATTACTATTTTTGACAACATATTTTACATATTTATGTTTTGTGTATCCCTTAACTGCTTATTGCAGATATAGATGATTTTACCACTTTTGTCTTTTAACTTTGCTACTAGCTTTGTATGTGGTTGACTTACTACCTTTATTGTATATTTGCCTTTACTGATGAGCTTTTTCCTTTTGTAATTTTCATGTTTTTAGTTATGGCCTTTTCTTATGTCTTAGAGAAGTCCCTTTAACATTTCTTGTAAAACTGGTTTGGTGGCGCTGAACTCTTTTAGTTTTTGCTTGTCTATGAAACTTTTGATCTCTCCATTAAATCTGAGCGAAAGCCTTGCTGAGTAGAGTATTCTTGGTTGTAGGTTTTTCCCTTTCATTACTTTAAATATATTGTGCCACTCTCTTCTGGCCTGCAGAGTTTCTGCTGAAAAGTCAGCTGATTATGCTTGATATAATCTTAGAGGTCTCTTAAACTTTCCTCATTTCTTTTTATTCTTTTTTCTGTTCAGCATCAGTGATTTCCTCTACTCTGTCTTCTGGTTCGCTGATCCATTCCTCTGTATCATTTAGTCTGTTGTTGAGTCCTTCTAGTGTATTTTTCATTTCAGTTATTGTATTCTTCATCTGTGTTTGGTTCTTATTTTTATTTTCTCTTTGTTAAAAACTTCTAACTTCTCACTCTGTTCATCCATTCTTCTCCTGAGTTCGTTGATCTTTACAATCATTACCTTGAATTCTTTATTGGATAGATTGCCTATCTCCACTTCACTTAGTTTTTCTTCTGGGATTTTATCTTGTTTCTTCCTTTGGAACATGTTCCTCTGTCACCTCATTTTGCCTAAGTTGCTGTTTTTATTTCTATGTATCTGGCAGGTTGGTTATATTCCCCAACCTTAGAGAAGTGAGCAGATGTCCTGTGAGTCCCAGCAGCACACTCCCCTCTGGTCACCAAAGCTATATGCTCTAGGGGTGCCCCTATGTGGGCTGAGTCCTTCTGTTGCAGCAGGCTGACTGCTGTGGATGGTCTGGTAGGTGTGGCTGGCCCCCAGTCTGGTTGGTTGCCAGGTCCTGCCTTGTGTGGGGGCTGCTAGCTGCTGGTTGGTGGGGCTGGGTCACAAGGCAGCTGGCTGCAGAACCCCAGGGGTCTCAAGCCTAGCGCTGGCTCACTGGTGGGCAGAGCCAAGTTTTGGGGTGGTGGTTGTGGCGTCAGGGTTCCCTGATCTAGTGTTGGCCTGGTGGTGGGTGGAGCTTGTTCTTGACATGGCTAGCTGTGGGTTCTGGGGTGTCCTAAAGCTGGTGCTGGCCTGCTGGTGAGTGGGGCTGAACCTGGGGCAGCTGGCTGAGTAATCCAAGGTATCTCAGAGCTGGTGTTGACCTGAGTGGGTGGGGCTAGAGCCCAGGGGATCCCAGGGATAATGTTGGCCCACTGGTGGGTGGACCCATGTCTCAAGGTCTCTGGCTACAGGGCCCTGGGGGTCCTGAAGCTGGTGTCAGCCTGCTGGTGGGTGGGGCTGGATCTCGGGGAGTCCCAGGGCTGGTGCTGGCCCACTGGTGGGCAGAGCCAGATCCTAGAGTCTCTGGCTCCAGAGCCCAGGGGTCCAAGAGCAGGTGTTGGACTGCTGGTGGGTGGGGCCAGTTCCTGACACAGCTGGCTGCAGGATCTGGGATGTACTGGAGTTTGTGTTGGCCTGCTGGTAAGTGAGGCCCCATCCCAGTGTGGCTGGCTGAGGGGCTGAACTTGCCTCGGAGCTGGTGTTGATCTGCTGGTGGGCAGAGCTGGGGCCCAGTGGGTCCTGGGGTTGGTGCCTACCTGCTGGTGGTGGGCTGGGTCCTTCCGTGGCAGGATGCAGGGCTGCGGTTGTCCTGGGGCTGGTGTCTGCCCGCTGGTGGGTGGGGGCAGGGCCCGGGGTGTCCTGGGGCTGGTGCCTGCACACTGGTGTGTGAGGCTAGGTTCTGGGTCCTCTGATGGACAGGGCTGTGTCCAAGGATGGCTCTGGGCTCAGGGGATCTTAAGGCAGCCTGCCTGCTGTGGGTGGGGCTGTGTCCTGGCCTGACTAGTTGCTTGGCCCGAGGCATCCCAGTACTGCTGCTTAGTGGCTGGTGAGCGGGGCTGGGGCTAGGTCCCAAGACTAATAAAGTAGAGGGAGGATTCCAAAATGGAGCTTGCTAGCACCAGTGTCCACACAGTAGAATGAGCTCCAAAAAATGCCTGCTGCCAGTGCCTGTGCCCCAGGGTGAGCTCCAGTTGCCTCCTGCCTCTCTGGGAGACTCTCCAAGATCATCAGGTGGGTCTGAGCCAGGTTCCTTTCAAATGACTGCTTCTGCCCTGGGTCCTGGAGCATGTGAGATTTTGTGTGAGCCCTTTAAGAATGGAGTCTCTATTTCCCACAGCTCTGTGGGTCTCCCAAAAGTAAGCCCCATTGGCCTTCAAAGCCAAACGTTCTGGGGGCTCGACTTCCTTATGCAGGACCCTAGGGCTGAGGTGCCCCATGTGGGGCTCAGACCCTCGCTTTTTGGGGAGAACCTCTGCAATTGTAATTATTCTTTCCTTTGCGGGGGGGGTCACCCACCTGGGGATATGGGTCTTGACTATACTGTGCCTCTGCCCCTCCTACCCATCTCATTGTAGTTCCTTCTTTATATCTTTTCTGGTAGGTTCTGGTCTTTCTCATCAATAGTTGCTCTGTAAATAGTTGTAATTTTGGTGTGCCCATGAGAAGATATAAGCTTCCTACTCTACCCTCTTGGGAACTCTCCCAAGAAGTGATTGGATTTTGAAGGCAGAGCCAATAGTATTTCCTGACTGGATCTGGATGGAAAACAAAGAGAGAAGGACATTTGTTTCCAAGGTTTTGGGCCTTCCAAAAACTAGAAGGATGGAGTGGCCTTGAGCTGAAATGGAAAGACTGTAGGAGGAACATGTTTGAGTGGGAAGCTCAGGATCTCAGTTTTGGATGTTTTAAGTTTGAGATGCCTTTGATAAGAAATGCCTGTTTGGGATTTCCCTGATGGTCCAGTGGTTAAGACTCCCCACTTCCACTGCAGGGGGCGCAGGTTTGATCCCTGGTCAGGGAACTAAGATCCTGCATGCTGCGCAGCATGGCCAAAAAAAAAAAAGAAAAGAAAAAAGAAAAGAAATGCCTATTTGACATGGAGTTTTTGAATTAAGCAGATGAATATACAAGTCTGGAGTTCAGGGGAGAAGACTGTGCTGGAGACCCTAATTTGGGTCATTAGGTTGTGTTTAAACTCAGTGAGAGTGGATTTAAATGCAACGAGACTGGATGAGAACACCAAAGGAGTGAATGTAGATAGAAAAGAAATTCCAAGGACTGAGCCTTGGGATGCTACAATTTAATGGTTGGGGACAAGAGGAGAAATCATCCAACAAGACTGAGAAAGAGTGTGTGTGTGTGTGTGTGTGTGTGTGTGTGTGTGTGTGTGTGTGTGTGTGTGTTGGGGTGGGAGGAGGGGGATAAACTAGGAGAGTATGTTGTCCTGAGATCCAAGTAAAGAAAGTGTGTTAAGAGGAAGAAGTGGTTGGCTGGATCTAATGCTGCTCATGGGTCAAATAAGGTGAAACTGAGACTTGACCATTGCATTTAGCACAGTGGAGGTCCATGGTGATCTCGGTAAGAGCCCGTTTGGTGGAGTGCTGGGAGCAAAATTCTCACTGGAGTTCATCCTATTGCTTCTCCTCTCCCCCTCCTCCCTCCCCGAACTAAGGAGGAATCAGTGGTACCTGAAGAACATGGCTGAGTGTGAGGGAGGCATGGTTCCTCAAAGGAGATTCAGAGTCCTAGTACCAGAAGAAGGGGAAATGGATTCTTGGCAGACGATACAGCAGATGTTCACTTTAGCTAGAAATAGCCTGTTTCTGTCCTGCGTATCCTATTTACAGTCTCCAGCATCAGTTCTCTGTAAAGATTTTTAGGAATGGAAACTTTTATAGGAAGGCATGTAACCCCTGGTGCTGATAGACCATCCGGATTGCAGACATTTTCTCTGAAAGAAAAGCCAGAGGCCCTGCAGGGCTAGGAAGTGTGTTCTTTTACAACTGTGTCTTTCTCAGTGTGCTCACTCCAGGATTCAGACTGTGAAGATAGCCCAAACCCCAGGCTCCTAGTCACTGTTACACTTTCCAGAACTGCCTTATGGTTTCATATGGTGTATCTGTTTGCAAAATCCAATGATTTGGAGGACTTTACACTTTTAGGGAGATTAAGGGCAGGGTAGGAGTAGGAAATCACAATTCAAACGTGGTCTAGATATTTCTGTATTTGGCATTTTAAAAAGACTCAGTGAATGTTAGCACTGGAAGGGACTTGAGTATTCTCAAATCTCTTCATTAAAATGGAAATAATTACATTACTGTCTTTTAAAATTACACAAATAATACAAGTTTATTACAGAAAATTTGGGATACATAAAGAACAAGTAGGAAAATAAAAATTCTCTGTAAGCTCACTGTTCATACCTCTTTGTCATGTCCTTCTCTTGTTCTCTTCTTTCTCTTACTTTTTATTGTTTATTATTATTATTTATTTTTTTAAAATTTGGAGCCATGTTATTCATACTGATTGCAATCTTCAATTTTACTTTATAATTTGTCATGACAATCAAATGGCTTTTACCGTATGATTTTTAATGACTGTACATAGTATTCCACCATTTGAACATATACCATGTACTTATGTAATGATTACCTTTTATGGAATATTTAGGAAATTTCCAAATATTTTACTATTATAAAAACTGTTGTGAGGGCTTCCCTGGTGGCGCAGTGGTTGAGAATCTGCCTGCCAATGCAGGGGACACGGGTTCGAGCCCTGGTCTGGGGAGATCCCACATGCCACGGAGCAACTAGGCCCGTGAGCCACAGCTACTGAGCCTGCGCGTCTGGAGCCTGTGCTCCGCAACAAGAGAGGCCACGATAGTGAGAGGCCCGCGCACCGCGATGAAGAGTGGCCCCCACTTGCCACAACCGGAGAAAGCCCTCGCACAGAAACGAAGACCCAACATAACAATCAATCAATCAATCAGTCAATCAATCAATCTTTAAAAAAAAAAAAAAACAAAAAACTGTTGTGGATCAATCTCAGTGCATGTCTTTGAAGATTTCTTCAGGATAAATTCCTAAAAGAATTTCTAAATTGTTCTCCAAATTACAGCAGTATCTGAGTGACAGAAACACTGAAGTCCCGAGTTAGGAAGGAATATGCCCAAGTTCCTCAGCTGGTCAGTGGCTGAGTGTGTTTTGGAGTCCAGCTCCCTGTCTTTTGAGAGACCCTTTTCCTTGACACCATGCTTCCTGTTACATTTCAGCTTCTTGTTAGTGACGTCCTGCAGGACCGCTTAGACCTTGATGACATATAATTTTTTCCTGCACACTTTCACTCATGCCAAACTAGTCCTCTAATTCATCTGTGGGCGTGAACTCTGAACAGTTAGAGACACCTGTTTTCATGCGAGACGATGGTGCTCCTCAGATACCTTTCCCCTTTAGGGTGATAAATATTTCTCTATTAGTCAAGAGCCATACCCACTAGACATTTCCTCATACACATAAAGTGTTCCTGAGGTTTCTCTGACTTCTTTTTACCCTTATTGGTTATATACTTTCTTTCCAAATCCTGCTTCACAGTAGGGCTTCTCTATAGGAAGGCCACCTTTCAGTGGACTCCAGTGATTGAGTCCCCCTCCTGCCCCAGTCGTGGTTCACTTTGACTCACCCCAAGCCATCCAACCAGTTGGCAGAAACACAGCAAGGCCTACACGTTAGAGCAAGTTGTACTGGTGGCTCTTCCATAACTGAGAAACTTTTAAAAGGCAATGGCGATTTGGCCAATTCTTAGCCTATAAGACCTTCCCCAATTTACAGATATATTTATTAGGTTGAAGCTTTTGAAACTGACACTTTCGTACGGTCAAAAATTGTCAAGTATTGGCAATTTCTTACGATTCATCCTAATATGTAAAATGATCCTAGATGTCAAAAATATGCTATAGAAAACATACCAGTTACACATCTCAGAATATCCCCAAGATAGATTCCAGAAGGTCTGCCACTGACCCCTGAACACCCAACCAGGGCTGTGTTTCTCACGTATCAAAAGGCAAAGTTTTTTGGTTTTTTTAAAAAAAATGTCCATTGTTGTTGAAGAGGTGGCCCAAATTGTTGGCGAGATTGTTGGCAATGGGTAAACTTTTTTAGAGGGAAATGTGGCTATAATTATTCAAAGCCTTAAAAATGTGCACACTCTGACCCAGAACATCTACTATGAAAACTCACCCTAAGTAAAGCAGCCTGGATGTGTGCATAGATGTGCCTTCAAGGATATTTATTAGAGCATTGTTTGTAATGGTGAACAACTAGAAATAACCTAATGTATATGTCTAGGTGAAACAACCAAATAATTAAATGATGTTGTGAAAGAATTTCCAAGGACAAGAGAAAAAAAGCATCGTTGGGAGAAAAACAAGTTATAAAGTTGAACAATCAAGACCCATTTTGTTAAAATATTTAATAAATGTAGACATGAAATATACACAGGAGGAAGACTGGCAAGATATATAGTGAAAAAAGGACTATAAAAGTCCATAAATGGACTATTTATGGGTGATCAAAAGAGTGAATTTTATTTTCCTCTTTTACGCTTTCCTGTATTTTCCAAATTTTTAACAGTAAGCATATAATATTTTGCAATCATAAAAAAATCTGTCATGGAAAACTTTTAATGTTAAATTAAAAGTAACTAATTGACTAGTAAAAAATTAACCAGGTAAGAAATACTCATGAATTTCAAATAGCAGAAGCAGGTGAAAATAAGAATGAAAGTGAAATGAGGAAATTATATTGGATTAAAAAAGAACATGCGTTTACAAAACTGAAAACTGTTAACCTCTTAGCGTATGGGTATAGTAAGATTGGCAACCATGCTCCTTTGCCTTGTAAATGAAGTTTCCCAGCACAGAACAATAGATCCACTAGAGGACATGAGGAAATCAAATAAGTCTCAAAGCAGAACAGGCCTTGATAACCGCCTAGTTCAGTGGCTACAGGAATTTTTTTTTTTTCTAATACATTTTTTTATTTATTTATTTTTGGCTGTGTTGGGTCTTCGTTTCTATGCAAGGGCTTTCTCTAGTTGCGGCGAGCGGTGGCCACTCTTCATCGCGGTGCGCGGGCCTCTCACTATCGCGGCCTCTCTTGTTGCGGAGCACAGGCTCCAGACGCGCAGGCTCAGTAGTTGCGGCTCACGGGCCCAGTTGCTCCGCAGCATGTGGGATCTCCCCAGACCAGGGCTCGAACCCGTGTCCCCTGCATTGGCAGGCAGATTCTCAACCACTGCGCCACCAGGGAAGCCCAGGAATTTTAAAATTTGATGGACTGTCAGGATTTTTCTTTTTAAAAAGTCAATATCAATTTTTACCAAAGTAATACATGCATATAATTAAAAGTCAAGTTTAATAATCATAGCAAAGAACTGCAGTCACCCATCCCATCACTTTCTACCCTCTCCTCACCCTTAAACCCTATTCTCCAGAGTAGCCCTTTAAATCTTTTTAGGATTTCTTTTGCCATTTGTGCTTCCTCTGCTAATTTAGATGTTATCTGTTGCTTTCTATTGTGGTAGCTGAGTACTTTGCTTTCTTACATTCCCCCAGGGTTGTCCTCTCCATACCACTTCCATATCGTGATATCACAATTTTTGGTTAAATCAGTATCCAATATTTACCTTAGCATGTCTAGGTAAGTATTGTTTGTGCCTTAGATTTCCTTTCCTGTACAACTTTTCATTTTTGCTGGTGTTAATAAGGTCTCATTTCTTCATCTATGTCTCTAATAGTAATTGTTTTTGCAAACCCTTTGACATAATTTCCTACATAGTAATCTTTTCTTTTTGTCCCTCTTCTTTTCCTGTCTGTCCTTTGTTTTTTAAATTTATTTATTATTTTTATTTATTTTTTAAGGCAAATCCATTTATTGATTATTTTTGGCTGTGTTGGGTCTTCGTTGCTGTGTGCGGGCTTTCTCTAGTTGCAGCGAGCGGGGGCTACTCTTCGTTGTGGTGCACAGGCTTCTCATTGCGGTGGCTTCTCTTGTTGTGGAGCACGGGCTCTAGGTAAGCGGGCTTCAGCAGTTGTGGCACGCGGGCTCAGTAGTTGTGGCGCATGGGCTCAGTAGTTGCGGCACGTGGGCTCTAGAGTGCAGGCTCAGTAGTTGTGGCCCACGGGCTTAGTTGCTCCACGGCACGTGGTATCTTACTGGAGCAGGGCTTGAGCCCGTGTCCCCTGCATTGGCAGGCAGATTCTTAACCACTGCGCCACCAGGGAAGTCCCCCTGTCTGTCCTTTTTTAAAACCTCCTCTCTGAATCTGTTGTCCTGTTCTAGTCTAAGCTGGCTGCTCTCCTGGCCAGCTGCATAGTTGTCTGGCTGGGCTTCCCTTGACCTCTCTCCTGTGTTGATTCTCAGTTTGTATTATATCTCTTCCTCTTTCTAGGTTCACTACCTCATTTGGGTGGAACACACCCTTCAGTAACTTCCTGAGAAAAGGTGCATTGGAGGAAAAATGTTGAGGCCTTTGTGTATCAGAATTTTGAAGTTCAATGCTATTCTTATTCCCAATTATTTTTATATCACTTGCTCCTCCCACCCCACCCTCTGTTTCCAGGAAGCATTTAGGATTTTTCTTTATCCCTTACGTACTAATATTTATGCTGATGTACTTTGGTGTGTGTTTTTCATCTATTGTGTTAGGCATTCAGCCCCTCCCGTCTGGCAACTCAGATCTTTCAGTTCTGGGAAATTTTCTCATATGGTTTCTTTGATAATTTCCTTCCCACGATTTTCTCTGTTCTCTCTTTCTAGAAGGCCTATTAGTCAGATGTCTCTCTTGTGGTAATAATTTTCATTTCATTTGTTTTCTCTCTTTACTCTTTGACAGTTGGCTCTACCTTCTAGGATATTTCCTCAACTTTATCTTTCAACCATTTGTTAAAATTTCTTATTTCAGTTATTATAGTTTAAATTTGTAAAAGCTTGTTTTTGTTTTCTGATCTCTTTAAACAAAACTGTACACACTTTTGGTCTCATAGATGTAATATTTTCTTATTTCTCTGAGGCTAGAAATTGAAGCTTTCTTCTGTTTCCTCTTTTTGTTGTTGTTGTTGTTTGTTTTCATTTCTGTCTTTCATGTTGAAGACATTTTTTACATATTATTATTATCTTCACACAATTCTATCCGGTTGATATTATTATTATCCTCATTTTATAGTTAATGGGTCTTAGAGAGTATATCATTGTTTTAGTTTTCTTACCATGGATGTCTGAAAAAGTCATCATGGACCAGCCACATCCACAGTCCAGCTTCTCAATCAAGTTGGATTCTCCTTTGAATCCTTAAAGTTTCTTCTTACCCTACTATATTTTACCTCCCCGCAATACCCAGAGACAGTTGTCTTACTATATTAGACAGCTCTGTTAGAAAGATCTGATCGTTCTAATGTTTAATTGAAACATTTCTCCTTCCCCGCATTTTTCCTCTGACATTAGCACTAGTTCTGTCCTCTTGGCCATAGAGATATGGACCAAATCTAAATCCCCCTCCATAGGATAGTCCCTTAGATATTTGAAAGGATATTGTCATGACTCCTCTGTGTCTGCCATTCCCCAGCCTGAAGAGGCCTAGTCTCTCCTACTGTATTTCACTCTTTTGTCAAGCTCCAGTTGGCTAACAGTTTGGAAAGCTTTGGATCAGCTCCTAGCTGTCGAGGTCTCACTTTAAGTGTAGTATCTGTAACTTAATGCAGACTCCAGATGTGCTTTGAAACACTGAGCCTTGAATGGGGTAGTCTCATTTTATTTATATTTATTTATTTATAGCAATTAAAAAAATTTTTTTATACAGCAGGTTCTTATTAGTTATCTGTTTTATACATATTAGTGTATACATGTCAATCCCAATCTCCCAGTTCATCCCACCACCCCCCTCCCCCGCCACTTTCCCCCCTTGGTGTCCGTACGTTTGTTTGTGTCCTGCCATTGGTTTAGTTTTAGCCTGGGAAGTTTCATGTGCATCTTTTCCTAGTAGGTGATAGTTTTGATAAGTTTCTCACAAATTTTAATTTCTGGGCTGCTTTTGATTAGTGTTATGGGTTTTTTTTTTTGTTGTTGGGTGTGGGGAGGTAGGAGATGCAGGGAGATGGGGATGCAGGGAGGTGAGGGGTGAGGGGAGGTGGGGATTCAGGGAGGTGAGAGATGCAGGCAGGTGGGGGTGTAGGGAGGTGGGGTCAGGGAGGTGAGGGGTGAAGAGGTAGAGGGTGTAGGGAGGTGGGGTGCAGGGAGGTGAGGGGGTACAGGTGGGTAGGGGCAGGGAGGTGGGGCACAGAGTCTGCATCTGAGTCCTGTCTCCACGGGTCACCTGATTATTGCTGGAAAGCCTCTGTGAGGGTAGAGGCTCAGGGTTTGTTGCCAGGACTGAATAAGAAAGCCCATGAAAGCACTCATTACAGTGTCAGGAGGACAGCAGGCACCCAACAAAAGTTAGGTACGATTAAGTGAGGTGAAGTTAAGATCTAAGAAATGAGAAGGTAGAAACTGGGGGAGGATGTGGCAAGGGGAACATACAGCAGGAAAAGGAAACAGCATATGCCAAGGCCCTGCATCGGGAAGAGGCTTGGTTCGCGTAAGGGACAGGGAGGGTGTCGGGGACGGAAGTGTCTAGTGAAGGGTTGGGGGTGGGGGACTCTCTGTTAGTTACTGTTTTAACTTCTTAGGATTTCCTTTTCCAGGCCAGTTGCACTTGACCTTAGATAGTATTAACCCCAAACGGAGGTGCTAAGGTGATATTGAAAAATGGAAAGATCTTGTTAACGTAAAGTGCATAAATAAAAACTATAATATGCATATTTGAAAAGGAAAGCACAACATAAACAGGGTTGTTCCAGGCACCATGTTGAGCATTTTGTACACATTACCTCACTGGACCTTTATAGTAATCTTAAGAGATGAGAACTACTGTTATTCCCATATTAGAAGTGAGGAAGTGAGGGCAATGCCTCGTATAACTAGGAGGGCCAGAGGTGAGATGCAGACCTAGAAATGCCAGACTCAAGGCTGATAGTGTTGTTACCTAAAGAAATGAAACTCACCCATTACACTTCGTGCTGATTATAGCTGATATTGTTGAATGGAATTATCTAATTTACTAAGGTATAATGCATCTTTCCCTTTTCTTTAAGAGAGCACACCAAACATTAAAAAAAATGTATCTGATAGGTCAAGGTGATGACATTGACATTCTGAGTATTAATTTTTATGGTTCTTTATGAGCTGTGATTAAGTCTTATTCATATTTATATATCCAGTACCAAGCACATTCCAGGCAATCAAATATGATTCAGATCAGTGCATGCATGAGTTATATGAATGAGTGCATAATTAATGGATGAATGAATGGATGAAATTATAAAACAGTAATGACTATTAAAGTTTTTAGGTCTATTAGTATTTTTAGACTTATTTGCCCCTATACTAAATCCTAAATAGACTGCTTTGCTCTGTGAGTTCATATGTCTGCTCTTTGTACGTTTTTTCCTTCCTGTCAGTGTTCTAAATGGGATATCCGTAGACATGACATATGCCTGCAGCTCTGCAGATGGGAGAGAGTGAAAGGAAGCTGCCTTGGTTAGTTCAGATCATCATGTCCAAGGGAGAGGAATAAACTCATGTTTGATCCAGGCCATGGCCATATTTAAGGGTTTTGATCTGAGCTGTGGGGTCCAGCTCCAGGGGCATCTGGGGAGTACATTCGTGGTCTGTAGCCAAATCGTCAGGTAGGGAGATCTGTCTGCGTGAGCACCAGGGGGACATCAGAAACTGAATTTAGATCCTACTTGAAAGGAGCGGACTAAAACCAGTAGAGGGAGTCAGCCCCCTACCAGTTTGGTTAACATGTATGGCCAGGCTCTAGTCCTGGGGCGGAAATGAAAATGTAGCCAGACAGACTGGTATACGCTTTGGGATGGATTTGGCTAAAGAAGTTTTTCCAGATTCTCCCAAAGGGGAGGTTAGAGTCCTTCCAGGGCACTTGACGCCAGGCATGGGAGCAATCACGGTTTTTCAGACGCTCTCCCGCTAAGGTGAAAAAGTTCCTAATATATTCCAGGACTTAGGTGGGGTTGCCCCTCAGGATGAAAACCAATTATATCTTTACCAGAGGAGGGCAAAGCTGGGCAGGGGCAAACAGAGAGGGACAAATTGCTGATGGAGGTTCAGTGAGTAGGAACTTCTTTCTCTTCTTTGGACCTTCTTCCCTCCGGCTTGTTAATGTCTTTCTCAAAACACACTGCTCTGATGTGTGTAGCTAATACTGCAGAGATAGCGCCATGAAGGCACTGATTTGCAGCGATCTATAAAGGACTTAGGTTGTGCCAGCCCCTATTAAGTGCTTGACTTTCACTACCTCATTTACTCCTACAACAGCCCTTTTTGCCCGCAACTTTATGGTTGATTTATTGAGTGAAGAACTGAAAATCACTTTATGGGAGGTACATTTCCTTTGTGCATCACATCGAAAGTGAGATGTTGATAAACTGGGTGGATGGATGTGTCCAGAAAGGGGAAGAATCCAGATGCCACATTATATAAGGAACATGTGCTGAAGGGAGTAGGGACATGAATGTGACTGGTACTAATATGGTAGTTCCAAGAAAAAATTGGAAACTTGCTCCTGGTCAGTCAGGAAGTTTAGCCAGAGGACTTTAAGGGACTGTCCAATATTGGAGGAAAGGGTTATTATAGGGCCATTTGAGGAAGTCCTGGGTCTTAGAACAGATAGTCATGAGCAGGGAGGGTGTGAGGGAGGAAGAGAGAGAGAATTTCCCTGTTGCCTTACTGACTTCATCCTGCATTAGTTCATCTGAACACTTCCTGTTTGTTTGTTTCGCCACAGTCTTTCTATTGTTTTACCTATTTCTGAATTGATTCCCTGAAAGCTCTAAGGATGCTTTTTAAACTTCCGGTCCTCTGTATCACAAATCCTATTGGTTTTAGGATTCTTGGATGATAGTGGGAATGGCGAGGTGGAGACATAGAGAACATCTAAAATAAAAGGACACAGGGCTGGATGTGGAAGGCTTGTACACCCAGCCACACACAGATTGGACAAGTTCCCTTGCTCTTTAGCCTCAGCTTTTACATACCTGAAAACGGGATTTATGTATGTGTGTATATGTATCCTCTGTGTCCTAGAGAGTTTTTCTGAGGATCAGAAAAGAGAGTGGACATAAATGTGTTTGCAAACTGTTGTTGAGACCATCAAAATGTAAAGTTTTATGACTATCACTATTGCTATTGTGACACTGCCATTTGCTGAACCTCGTTTAATTTGGAAGCTCCCTAATTCACAATGATTTGTGTAGTGGGGTCATTACCACGTCGGAGCCTTAAATGGAGACTTTATCCGTGATTCCTGAAAGGCCAACCACCCCAGAGTCACATGAGAACAGAAAGCAAATCTTGTTTGTGAATTGGCTTCAAGTACTGTCAGTTTCAAATGGAGGTCTCGGGGGGGTCCTTGGCTGGCACATCAAGGGGGCATTTCAAAGAAAAGAGGCTCAACCTTGAGTAGACCTCAGAGCAAATGTGCACTCTTCTCTTTGCTACTCCCTTTCTAAAAAGGAAAACAAATTCTACTTATTTGGGTGTGTGTAAGCTTATGTGTATCTGCTTATTCTAATCCTTTTTCCCCAAGCCTTCCTTTGCTTGTTCCATTTTATACATGGAATAATCTTCTAACATGCCCAGTTTTTATAAATATCTTCTATTTTAGGACTTTCACAGTATTCCTAGAAATTTTGCCTAAGTAGCACTGTGCCTTCTCTATTTCATAGGTCTGCATAAAAAACTCAATATCCATTTACATTCTTCCTGGCATTTTGATGGTAGGAAGAATATCTGAGTTTATTTTTAGGGCAAGTCACATAACAGAAAGGATAGCAAATATTTGTGGTTGCCTTGGGAACTCAGTTTCTAGATATTACTGATTATGGAAAGGAGGAACAGATTTGGAGATGGGACAATTTGTTGACCAAGAAATAGAACAGCAGGAGGCCCTGGAAGAGGGGTGGAAGGAAGTAGAAGATCTATGTAAAAAATACAGGTTCCTAGTCAAATTTTTTTTTCTTTTTGTCTGTTTCTGATTACTGTATACTGCCTTCCTGAGGGCAGAATATGGTGGGATGCTTTAATAACCAGGTGATTTTCTTCTTCAGTTTTGTTTTTTTGTTTTTTGTAGGAAAGATCAGGATAGCAATTTGACTATTTGCCAAATTTTCCATAAGACAGAGTATCAAAGGGAAGAGACACTGAAGCCAAGAAATCCTGCTTTTTGTATTCCTGGATCTTTCTTGGAACAGCCCATCATGCGTGACATCTGAAGATACAGCACCAGCTGCTCATGAATACAAGTTCCTTAGAATACCCAGACTTTATGGGAGCACTGAAAACGTATGGCGTGGTTTGTTGCCAGCATTTCCAGCACTGACTCTCACCAGCAACTCTTCACTCTGGCCAACCTCAGAGACATGGGGACTGCTGTGCACTCCGATGTCTCATGTAGACAGTGGGGGCTAACTGCAGGTGTGAAGGCCTGGAAGAAGATTCTGGCTTTACTCCCCAGCCACCCCAAGACCCTGGTAGACCCAGGATGTGGAAATTCTGGAGGCCAATACTTGTATGGCCTTCTGAGTTGCACACTGCATCTGACTTGCTGTTCCCCCAGGAAACAGTTGATGTACACCCAGAATACTGAGGGCCTGTTGGAAAGCAGCCCTAGGCCTCAGTGTCCTTCTCCTGGAGCTGGCAGACAATGAGGAAGGAGGGGAGAGAGTTACTTGTGAAGGGGAGAGGAAGTAAAGCTGGAGGCTGGGGTGGGGTTAGAATTCAAGCATCAGGATGTGCAAGGCTCCAAGGCTCTCCCCACTCCATTCCATCAGGCCAGATTGGGATGGGGTGTGTTGCAGGGAGTTTAAGCCTAAGGGAGTGTGTATGTGTCAGGCACAGATGACATGGACTGGGTTCTTTTTTTTTTTTTTTAATTGGTTTACCATTTTTTAATAGATTTATTTATGTATGTATGTATTTATTTATATATTTTTGGCTGCGTTGGGTCTTCGTTGCTGTGCACGGGCTTTCTCTAGTTGCGGCGAGCAGGGGCTACTCTTTGTTGCGGTGTGCAGGCTTCTCATTGTGGTGGCTTCTCTTGTTGCGGAGCACGGGCTCTAGGGTGCGCGGGCTTCAGTAGTTGTGGCTCGTGGGCTCTAGAGCGCAGGCTCAGTAGTTGTGGTGCACGGGCTTAGTTGCTCCGCGGCATGTGGGATCTTCCCAGACCAGGGCTCAAACCCGTGTCTCCTGCATTGGCAGGCAGATTCTTAACCACTGCGCCACCAGAGAAGCCCCGGACTGGGTTCTTTTACCTGAGGTTATAGGAGTTGACAGGCCCATACGGAGAAGTCAGGAAACACAGGTAACAGGCTCTGTTGCTGCATATCAGCTGGAATGGGGGCCTCTTTGTTGCGGTTGTAGTGCCAGCTCATGTGAATGGACAACTACTGTGGAAGTCTCCCCTTCTGATCATTCTTGCATGGCAAAAACTCCACTCTTCGCTGATTCTCTTCTCTGTTCTGCAGCATCTGCTGCAGTGGCTGGACAACTCCCCTCTGTTGTCACTGATTGATTTCAGGAGGGTCTCTTGTTCCAGGCCAACTCCATTGATCTTCCCCCCAAAAGAAGGTAGAGCAGGGTATTCAAGCATTCAGCTGAACTGACTTCCAATCATAGTTCTGCCTCTTACTAGCTGTATGACCTCAGGTTGGTAACTTAACTTCTCTGAGTATCAGTTTTCCCACCTGTACAATGGGATTAATATTAGCACTTAGTTGATAGCTTTGTTATAAATATTAAATGAGATCATGCAAGCCCAGCCCACACTTTGGCTCAAGCAGCGGTTGCTGGAACAATCTTTTGTGGCCAAGATCATAAGGTCACAGGACTGGAAGGTTAGTCACAAAACCCAACCTAGCGACTTATGAGACAGAAACCATCTGTTGCAACTTTTCTCAGAGGATGGCTATGTAAACTGGCTCCACTTGGCTGAAGGAAGTGGGTAGGTGGTAGGTGGGAGTGGCAGGGATAGAAGAGAAAAGAGTTAAATGATTATCAGTTCCTCCTGGTGATTAAGAGCATAGACTTCCCAGAGTCAGACAGGCTTGTGTTCAAATTCCAGCTCTGCACTCAGTGTCAGTGTGACCGTGAGCACATTACTAGACTCTCTGACCCCCAGTTTCCTCAAGCGCAAAGTGGGCTAATGATATCTACAGTGTTGGAGGATTTCGTGAATAATGCATGTAAAGTGCTTAGCACAGTGCCTGGTACCCAGCAAGCACATAACAAATGATGATGAACATGACTGTGAGGATGACGGGAGCTTTTCTGGTCTAGAGTCCTGCTCTTTCCACCTGAGGAGGTGGGAAGGAGACAGGGTAGGTACTGGGCAAAACTGGGTGCTGGTGAAGAAATAGATGTGTTAACTGAGGGCCTCATTTCTGAGCCACTCTCCTACTCCTGGTCCCTTATGTCCTCCCACCCTGCTGCCCAGTGCCCGGGAGCTGCCTAAAGCCCTTTGCTCCTAAACCATCCCAAGGGGTGGTTTGCCCCTCCGCTTTCTATACTACTTCCAAACTCCTATTCTTTCTGTTCAGCTTTGCCACAGCCAGGCTTGGGGAACACGGTCCATCTCAACAATTCACTCTAAGGTGTGAAGGACCACACAGCTCCCTTCTACTTTTAAGGTCACCAGACTATTTCTTCTTTAACTCCTCCAAATTGGAAATTAGTTGAGTGAGAAGCAGTGGAAGGTAGAGGGTACTTAGAGCACAAGGCCCTCCATATTGCCCTGAAAAGAACCTGAAAGCCAAACCTGGGGCAAGGGGCAGGATCAGCAGGAGAGGAAGAATGTGCGGGTTCCCTAACTTCCCTACTGCGTCCCGCTTCTTTGCCTGAGAAAGTGAATCCTGATTCTAGAACGTGAGGCTAATGTTGCTCCCCAAGGAAGAAGGCAGCTCAGGACTGACACCCACCAAGCCAAGGTCAGCCCTAGATTCTGGCTCCCCATGCCCATTGTCAGCAGCAAAACTGGCTCCTAAAAGCACCAAATCCTGGGAGGAAAAGTATCAGCAAATGCTAGTGACAGGAATCTTCTCATCCGCCCTAGACTTTTCTATCATGAGAAAAAGAGGAACCTTGAAATTTTGGGAAATTTAAAAAGTTTTCAACCCCATTTACAGATGTAAAAAGCCTCTGGTTACTCGGGTATTGCATATTTGCATATTTGATTTTATATGTAGATTACAGACGAAGTTATGGCGCTGTGGACCACAATCATCATCACAGTCATTTAATTTACAGTTCATTTGGCAGTTTCTTACCCATTATTCAATTAAATTTAATCATCTTAGCAACCTTGTCAAGTAGGTATTACCGTTAATCCTCATTTTACAGTTGAGAAAACAAAGGGTGAGAATGTGAGTTTACTCAAGATCCCAGATCTAGTAACCTCTAGCTTTTGTTTTGCTTTTGTTTTTTGATTTAGGTGAGCGACCAACGTTAGAATGAACCGTAGGAACGTGCTGGGTTGTGGACTTTGCATCTTCCAATGTCAAGCATAATAAGCTATATTAATTTCCAGGAAAAGAGCTGAGAGAGAAAAAAGGAGACTAAATCTATGATTCATGATACAACTTTTAGGGAAATTTGATCAGTCTAGTATTCCAAGTTTTATTCTGACCATCTTTTTATTTTTTCAAATCAAAGTTTAACCTATTGAAATAGACATGCTTCTTCTCCTCTACATAAACATGGAGCTCTATATGTTACAAAGAGCTTAGGAGGATGGACCTCCTAATTAATTAAGGGCCACAAAGTCTATTTCTTGTTTAAAGACATAGATGTTTTAGGATGGGGAGCGAATGTTAAAGATAGTGTTTGTCTGTATCAAAATACAAAGAAGCATGAGATTGGCAGCTCCATGAAGGGCTTTGGGTGAGAATACAAAGGAGAGTGAAAAGGCCGTTGTTGTTTGAGAATAAGATAAGCCATCCCAGTCAAGTGGAGGCTTTGGATGAAGTGTTTCTCATACAAATTACAAAGCAAGGACAGAAGCAAAATAGACCATCAGTGGAGTATTTCAACTAAAGGAGGACTTGGTACACTGGATATGCAAATTATTAGTACAGTATTTCAAAGATATTCTACCACCTTGTCTTGGAGAAGTTGCTTAACCTATCTCATTTGCATTTTTCTTATCTATAAAACAGGGGCTAAAACAGTACTTAACATTCAGGATCTTTAAGATTATTAAGTGAAAAAAAAGTTATGTGAAGTGCCTACTATAGTGCCTGGCCTGGAGAAGGTCCCAATAGATGTTGGCAACCCTGTCCTCCACTATCCCCCACCACAACCCTGTATGAAATTCTGAAGCACTATAACTTTACGTAGACATTTATTGGAAATACAATTTTCCAAAAAATACAAAGTGTGAAAAATTCTTGATTTTCCTTGCAAGTTAGAGGGAGATATTAGTGCCCTTCTTCCTTGATTTAATTCTGATACAAAAGAAAGATATAGTTAGGAATGTAGGAGAAATGACTAGTTCATTTAGGCATTAATAATCCTGAAGAAGAGAAACATAAGGCAACCAGGCACATGGCTTCAATTTTTAAGAAGGCAGATTTTTTTTAAAAATCAGAAAGATGATAGGTGAGATATCATGGCCAGATTTGCTAAAGAATATGGCTCAAAAAGGTTGAGTCTAAAAATGAAATAACCAGGCTTCCCTGGTGGCGCAGTGGTTAAGAATCTGCCTGCCAATGCAGGGGACACGGGTTCGAGCCCTGGTCTGGGAAGATCCCACATGCCACGGAGCAACTAAGCCCATGAGCCACAACTACTGAGCCTGTGCGTCTGGAGCCTGTGCTCCGCAACGGGAGAGGCCGAGACAGTGAGAGGCCCGCGCACCGCGATGAAGAGTGGCCCCCGCTCGCCACAACTAGAGAAAGCCCTCGCACAGAAACGAAGACCTAACACAGCCAAAAATAAATAAATAAACAAATAAATTTAAAAAAAAAAATGAAATAACCAACCAAATGAGAAATATGCTTATGTAATCACAAGTAATCTTAATGGATAAGAAAAGTGAAAGGCATTTAAAACACTCATTTGACCAGAGGGAGTTTGATAAGGAGCTCAGAAATGATGGGGGAGTTTTTTCTTTTATATTATGTATTTCTCTATTTTCTAAAAATTTCTATGATGACCATAACTTTTATAAAGTAAAAAAAATTTCCCCAGGTATTTGTACAATAGAGAAAAAATGGCAAGTAATTGAGAAAATGTTTAGAAGCTAGGAGAATTCTTTTAAAAGTAGTGTCACTTGGGCTAGTATCACTTGGAGATGAGGCATGCAGGAAAAAATGCTACAGATAACAAAAAAATGTTATTTTGGTTATGGTTCAGTGCAAGAACGTGAGCAGGAAGGGAGATGCACAATGATAATGGATTTTACAAAGGAATTGGAACCTCTGAACTTCTATTTTGCTTCAGTCTAGAAAAATGCAGCTCAATCAATTCAAACTAAAACATGTATCATTAAGAAGTCATTGAAACAGATGGGAAGTTATTAAGAGAGCCCCTGACTTTTCTAAATAAGTTTAAAGAACATTACAGAGATGATGTTCTTTAAATTCTCAGAGTTAGTAATCTAAATCATAAAATGTGGGAGAGGATGGATTCAGGAAACTCCACATGAGATTGATTCTTGGCAAATCCTTAAAATAAACATGAAAGATTTATTAATACCTAGGACAAAAAAAGTCCCCAATCGCTTGAAACTGACATCGTTTTACTAAGTCAAGTTATATCAAATTACACCAATTTGATATGGGATAATTATGGGGAAGACATGCAGGAAGTTGTTAGAGTTAATAAATTTTGGTGGTCTCTCAAATTTATAGAAATAGTGTACTTTATTTCAGCAAGAGGTTCACAAAATTTTTTGGTTATAGAAAATTTCAAACAAAAAGAAAGAGACTAGTATATAGTATAATAAACCTCTACATACCCATTACCTATCTTCAACATTTATCAATACATGTTCTGAGATTTTTGTTTCCTCTGTTACTTTCCCTTCCACCAAGCCTTTTTTGTTGTTGGTATTGGAATTTTTTACAGCAAATCCCACATATTATGTAATTTTACTGGTAAGTACTTCAGTATGAGAAAGATGTATAACAAAGTCTTTCATGATATGCTTAGCAGTTGCTAAGGCTAAAATTCACGTGCACTCTAGCTGTTTTTTCCAGTGACAGTGTCTTGCTTGCTTGCCTGCCATCTTGCCAGGGTGCTGGCATTGGGCTCAGTAGCTTTCTTTGGTATCCCTTGGAATCCCTTACTCCACCTCTTCCCGCCAACCCCTGATGAAACCTCCTAGAGTGATTTTGAAGCTTGCTTCTTTGAGGAGCTGCTTAGGAATTCCCTCACTGCTAATTTCAAGTCCCCTCCCACCACTGTGTTAAACAATCCTGAAGTCAGCTTCACAAAGCTGGCTGGCTTCAGGGATGGTGAACCAGAGCTGCCTTTAAAAAGGAGCGTGGCGGTAGCTGAGGGAATTGCCTGTTGGGAACAGACTGGAGGTGTGCTGCCCCCACATACCTTCACAGTCTCTTATAAAATAAGGGAAGTATGGGTGGGATGTGTTGAGTTGTTTACAAAAATAGCGCAGAGAAAATCCCTCTGAAATCACGGGAAAAAGTCCCATGGTTGTGCCTTAAATATAAAGAATAAATTGGATACAGTCTTCACCCACTGTACCCATAAAAGCCCTCACAACTTCTCTTCTCTATTTTTTAAAATATCAGCCATTAAGTGGGAGGTAGCAGTGGTTTTCAAAGTGTGGTCCCTGGACCAGCATCAGCAGCATTACCTAGAAACCTGTTAGAAGTGCAAATTCTCTGGCCTCACCCCAGACATACTGAATCAGAAACTCTGAGGATGGGGTCCAGCAGTTTTTGTTTTAATAAACCTTCCTGGTGATTCTGAGCAGGTTTATGGTTGAGAACTGGACTATAGGACTATAGAAACTATGTCTTTAGAAGGTTCTCTAAAAGTTGTACAGAGCCTGCCCTCTGACACAGGGCTGAACAGGAAAACTGCAAGCTGAAGAAACTTCAGGGTGAGCCAGGGTGGGGTGTGGGGTTGACATTTGCTTAGTAAAATAGGTCATGTGGCAGGAGAGAGAAACTACTAACAGAGAAGAGCAAAACCAAGTGGAATCAGAATGACAAAGCAGTGGCCAGTACCCTCGTCGTTACAAAACTAGGAAGTTCCTATTCAAATGACTATAGTTACTAATACATACCTACATAGAAAGGAATTATAAGATATGAATTGAGGTTTTATTTTAATATGCTGTATTTTGTTTCACCTTGGAGACGTAGCTTGTGAAAATATTTTGTCTAGTAGGTCTGGTCAGTCCTTAATTGAAGCTCTATGTTGACAGGAAAATAGAAACTTGCTGAATTTTAAAAACATGATTTGGCTGCTACATAATTGGAGTTTTGTGGTAAAGAATCACAGATGCCAGAAGTGTGAAAAAATTATGATCTTAATCATAACCATATTGACCATAACAACAACAACAATAATAATCATAACTACAGTTACCATTTATTGAATGCCTACTGTGTGCAGACACTGCTGTGTGCTTGGCACTAGGGATAAAGTTGTGGATAAGCAGACCTGGTCCTTGCCCTCCAAAGCAGTGGTTCTCAACCTTGGCTGCATATTAGTTGCACCAGGACGCCATTAAAAAATAACAATGCCCAGGCTTCACCTCAGTGATTCTGATTTAATTAGTCTGGGACGGGACTCGGGGGTTGGTATTTTCACAAAGTTCTCCAGTGACTCTAATGTGCAGCCAGAATTGAGAATGACTGACGAGGTGAAAGACTTAAGCATGTAGCTAATTAATTACAGTAGCCTTAAGTGATATGAAGAAAATGTTTATAGAGTGCTGTGAGGAGTGCCAGCTAGTGTGGGGTTCATGGAAGGGGTCTCTGAGGCATCCTTGAGGAAGGACTTGCGCCTGGAATCTGAAGGCCGAGCAGAATATAGCTAAGCAAAGAGAGTGGGAGGAGAAGGTTCTAGGCAGAGTTAAAAAATTGTGCGAGGGCCCGGGGGCAGGGGAAGAAAGGTGAAGTGAGGGCTGAAAGGAGGCAAAGAGTGAGGGAAGGGTGGTGATAAGGGAGGCTGGAAGCCCAAGAAGGGACAGGACAAGTAGGACCTACGGGTTACATGAAGGATTGTGGTCTTTATTCTAAAGTAATAGGAAGCTATGAAGGGTTTTAAGTAACTAGTGGGTGATGTGATTATATGGAGACTTTGAAAAGATCACCGTGGCTGCAGTGTGGCAAACAAATTGTCGAGAGGCAAGAGTGGATGCAGGGAGACCAGTTAGGAGCCTGCTGTGGGAGATGGTGGTTGGACTAAGAAGGTGGCAGGGTGATGGAGGGGGGCGTGGGCATCAGAATCTTTGGGAGATAGAATCCCAGGACTTGACACAAGCTCTCAGTAACATTTGCTGAGTGAGCAGGCTCCTCGGATGTGAAGGACAACGGTGAGGAAGGAATGGAGGATGATGCCATTGTTCTTGGGTCACAACTGGATGAGCAGTAGAGATGCTCACTGAGCTACGGGCATTGAACTATGGAGAGCTGGGGGAGGGACAGGTTTGGGGAGAAGGGGAAAGCAGGAATTCTGTTTGGGCAGAAAAAGTTTGAGGTGCCTGTGAGTTATCCAAGGTGAAAGGTCAAGGAGGCAGCTGAATACATGTGTCTGGGCTAAATATAAGTTAGTGTATTTCCCACATATGGACAGTACTAACCGAGGCCATGGGGCTGGTTGGGATCACTCTAATCATTCTTTTCATACAGAGCTCACTGCATCTTCACATCAGCTTCCCAAATTAAGTGATGGATGTTTTTAAAATTTCAGTCTAGAAAATGAAATTTAGAAAGACTAAGTAACTTTCCCAAGTCACACAGCTAGTTAAGAGGCAGGGGTGAGTGTCCATCCTACAGGATAGTTATAATAATCAAAAACAAGGAATGGATGCGTTATTACCTAATCATACTGCTTCTCTTAGAATGACTCACTGTCAGAGACAATGTAGTTAACCATGCTTGCTTAGAAAGGACCAGCTAAATGTGTAGTTCCTTCTATTATACACTTATCATCTGAGTCTATTATTCTTGGTAATTCAGTGAGAAAGTATTCCATGGAGTTTATGACTAAGCTCTGGGATACAGAGTTGGGATTTACTGCCTAAACATCTGCCCTCTTGCTTCCTACAATACATGCAAACTGAAGTCGAGTTGCCTGGCAGCTCACTAACAATAGTCAGAACCATAGAGTTGAGAAGTTAAAACACATATGGAATGATCAAATAAATCTCCCCTTTTCTTGAGGGAAAACATTGTGTACTAAAAATTCAAATCAATCTTATCCATTCATTTATTCAACTGACACATGGAATACTGACACAGACCAGACCCTTTGCTGGTTTCTGGAGATCTAAAAAGGTACACTGTGTTCTCAAGGTGCTCAGTCTCATAGAGGAGACTGACACAGGTTAAAGGCCATTATAGCATTGTGGGAGGGAAGCTATGAGAGAGATGCAAAGGAGGGTATTTAATCCATCATTAGAGGAGGGGCTAGAGGCTTTCAGGAAGACTTTCTGGAAGTGGTGACACATAAACTGATTATCCTCAGCTTCAATCTCTTCATAAGGTACAAAAAGATAAAGAAGAGAGCTTCAGGCAGAAGAAAAAAGCAGGAACATTGTACAAGACATGAAGATGTGAAAAAGAAGGGCCAATTTAGAGACTAACACCTTGAACTACACCTGAATTGTGTGGGGACTTGGCCTTAAAATTGTGGTTAAAGAGTTTAACTTCTGTCTTGAGACACATGGGAATCATTGAAGAAGTTCACACTGGTGGGGTCATATAATCAGGTTTGCATTTTTAGGATGATCATGGTAGCTTCAAAGTAGAGGACAGATTAGAAGGGGAAGAGCCTAGATGTGGGGAGGCATCTACAGAAGCTATTGTAGAAGTCCAGGCAAGAAATAGAAAAATGAAAGGATTTGGGAGATATTTAGTGGGTAGAATCAGTAAAAACTCGGAGGGAGTTTGCTTGGAGGGAGAAGGGAGAGTCTGGGGAGACTGGGGGCATGGTGCTGACCTTCACTGAGCAGATTATACAGAACAATTGGAGTGGGAAAGAAAGTTTAGTTTTAGACATGGTGATTTTGGCTGTAGAACATCAAAGCAGGTATGTTCAGTAGGTGACTAGAATTATAGATTTGGAGCTCAAGATAAAGTCCTGTACTGGAGATACAGATCAGGGGATCATCCCAATAAAGTTTAGGGAGCCATCACCATTCAGTTGGTTGTATGTGTATGAAGCGACATGAGCCAAGTTTCCAAGATGGAACACTGTGGAACATCCTTATTTAAAGGGTATGGTGAGAAAAAGGTGCCAGCGAAGTAAGAGAACTATTAGAAGAGTCTGGTGTCATGGGAGCCAAGAAAAGAGAGTTTATGTAGTACACAGTGTCAAATTCTATAGGAAATGGAAAAGCATCCATCAGATACTTGTGGGAGTGGCGTTAGTAGAATGGTGGGACAGAAGCCAGGTGTGGTGGATCAAGGAGTGAGTGGGCTGTGGGAAGGTGGAATTTAGGAATGCATAGAGTGCAAGGAGGAAAACAGAACAAGTCAGAGGAAGTCAAATCTTAAGAACTGGTGCGGCCTGTATCAGCTCACTGGGAGGCTGGAGGCAGAGAGCCGAAGGCAAGAGAAATGGAATGAATGTCCCTGCGCTGTATAAAGCTCTGAGGAAAGGGGGAGTGGCCTTTCTCCACCCCGTCCTAAGAGCCTTGGTGGTGGTGGGCCCAGGAGTGTCTTTGTTATCTGATTTAGCTATCCCATCCCTGAAGACGGTCTGCCAATGCGGCATTCTCAGAGGTCAGTTCTAGACAACAAAGACTTTCCTGGAAGGTGGAGTAAAATTTTCCTCTTCAACTCTTGCATTCCCCAGAGTCTTTGGGTGTGTACGAACTTTTATAAAGAATTTCAACTATTTTAGCCACCACTTCCAAGGACCATAAGGTATGGTTCCTTGTATGGTATCCTTGTGTGGTATCCTGAGCTTTTGCTGAGGTGGAGACACTTTCCCCTCCACTCAGAACATTATTATAATTCCAAAGAAGAGAAAGTATATGGGATCCCTCTTGTCTGCTTTGACCACCTAAAGTGTGCTTCCTTGTCTGGCTGAGCCCCTCCTACCTCTGTGAGTCTGAGCAAATAAGAAAGCAGCCCGCCTGGGTGTGAACAAGAAGTGCATAGACTGTGCTGTGCATGTGGCTCCTGTGGTCTCCGCATCGCATCGGTATTCTACAGGCAGCCTGCGTCTCATAGGGAGAGACAATCTATTTCACTTTGTGGAATAAAGAAAATGAGAATCCCATGAAACCAAACATGCATATGAGGTATCTATAGGTGGCATAATACCCCCTATTGTTTAACAATGATTAGCTCACTTTTCACCTTGTAGAAAAATCATGGCAAGATGACTTGAACATGAAATCATAGTAGGGGGTTAGTTTGATTAACTTTGAGGAGTCATCCTACATCACTGTGGAGAAAGAACTTTCAGAGAAGTGGCCATGAGCCAAGGCACCTTCTCCCCCAAGGCTGTGCTACAGGCACACTGCATCGACCAGTTCTTTTAGTTGCCTTTTCACTCCATGCAGATGACCTTGCCTCAGCATATTCACGCATCTTTCTTCATTCAGTATACAAAATTGAGTAGGACACCACTTTCTTAGTTGTGTTCTGGATTTGAGGAAATACTCAAGTCACAAGATTGAACATACTTTTTTTTTTTAAAAGTGTGGGCGATTTTGGTAGGAGCTGCCCTCATCTGTTATGGGTTGATCTTAATTGTTTTTCTTTAAGGAAGACACTTTCTCCAAGGTCCAGGAACCTTTCTTTAACCCCTCCTGCTTTCCACCTCACTAAATGAGTACAGAAAATATGCTTTAAAACATCTAGGGTACTCTCAGATTGCCCGTCCCAAATATCAGTTGTATCTGTCACATCCTTGACAGGAACTAGATACTAATCGATTTAAGACTGAGTTCTCACATAAGCATCTGAAGTGCAGATACTCTGTGTTGATTGTTGAAGAGAGCTGCTTAGATACCAGATGATCTGTGACAGAGTTACCATGGACATTTAGAAACTTGATCATATCTTATTCAGAGAGCTGTCCCCTCTTGTATTGATACATAACAGCAGAGGTGCCAAATTTCCCTTAGAATAAAGCTTTTAATCCACCCAAAGCCTGGCCAAATGAGACCTGATGATTTTGCACTAAAGAATACAAAAGAGATGACATTGATCTGGGAAGACTGAATGAATGGGGACCCAGAGACAGCTGCTTGGACTAATTAAGTTGGTGAGTGGCTGGCACAGTGGTAGAGTGGACAGAGGATCAGCAAAGTTGACATCAAACCACCAACGCATCTCTTCCCATTTACCCGATGCCCACCTTCCAGGTTCCTAGCATCTTTGTCACTTTAATCCAAACTGGAAACCCTCTGTAGATTCTTTCTCTTCAACTCAGAGCCTTTGGGTTTTCAGGAATTTTTATTAAGAATTTTTAATTGCTCAGAGAATTAAGGAAGGAAGGAAGAGAGGGAAGGGGGAGAAGAAGGAGGAGAAAGAAGGGAGGGGAAAGAAGAAGGGAGGGAGTAAGGAAGGTCACATGGTAAAATATTTTATGAATTGCTCCGTGCAAAAGGGCATTAACATGCAGGCCTGGGACTCTATCCTTGGGGGGAGCTGCCTACAAGGTTGGCCTTTGGCTGGTGTCTGGGAGCTTGGATTTGGGGAGGGTTCTCACCATTCTGAGAATTAAGGAAATGGCTTGCTGTGCCTGGACTGTTCGTGCAGGTAGTGAGGTTTGTGTTGGGCATCTGCTTTCCATCTGGAGTCTGGAATCTTGATGTATGCTGGATGGTAGGTGCCTGTGTGACTGGCCCCCAGTGAAGGCCCTGTGCTCTGGTGAGCTTCTCTGATAGACAACATTTCACATGTGTTATCACAACTCATTGCTGGGGAATTAAATGTGTCCTGTGGTCTCCACTGGGAGAAGACCCTTGGAAGCTTGCACCTGGTTTCCCCTAGACTTTGTCCCATACTTCTTTTCTCTTTGTTGATTTTTCTTCATATTCTTTGACTGTAATAAATCTTAGTCATGAGCTATGACTATATGCTGAGTCCTGTGAGTCCTCCTAGTGAATCTATAACTTTTCAGAGATGTCTGTGCCTTTACCCAGTGGGAGCATACTGTTCACATTGTTCCACATCTTGCTTTTCACAATATAAAATGTTTTGAAGACCGTTTGCATCAACATTCATAGATCTCAATCTTTTCCATGCCTGAATAGTACTATGCATAACTGTACTAGAATTTATATATTCAGATCTCAATTAATGGACCTTTAGTAACTTTTATTATTGCAATTACAAATAATGCTGCATTGAACATTCCTATACATGCATCTTTTCATGCATTGATAAGTATTACCAGCAGGTTAAATTCCTAGAAGTAGAATTCTTGGGTCAAAGGATATATATGCTTTGCTCTTTGATAGATATTGCAAAATTGCCCCCCACCAAAGAGGCTGTGTGGATTTTTACTCCCATCAACATGCAAGAAGTGCCTGTTTCCCCATATTTTTGTTGATACATATTTCTTTATCAAATTTTCAATAAAGTGCACCCTTTTTAGGTGTACAGTTCTGTGAATTTTAACAGATGTATGTAGTCTTGTAACTACCACCACAATCAAGATATAGAATGTTTCCATCATCTCAGAAAGTTCCCCTGTGGACCTTTGTAGTCAATCCTCAGTTCCTGAAACTGCGTATTGATCTGATTCCTGTCCTTAGTTTTGCCTTTTTCAGAATATCATATAAATGAAATCACACGTAGTCTTTTGAGTCTGGCTTCTTTCACTTAGCATAATGCTTTTGAGATTCATCCATGTTGTTGCATTTATGTGTAGTTTATGCCCTTTTTGTTGCTGAAGAGAATTCCATTGTATCACAATTTGAGTACATTCACTAGTTGATGCGCACTTGGGTTGTTTTGAGTTTTTGGTGATGAATAAAGCTGTTAGAAATATTTAGGTACAGGTTTTTGTGTAGACATGTCTTCACTCTTTTGGGGTAAATACCTAAGAGTAGGATTGCCTGGTCATATGGTAAGTATATGTTTAACTCCATAAGAAACTACCAAACTCTTTCCAAAGTGGCTGAGCCATTTTGCATCCCCAGCAGCAGTGTATGAGAGTTCCAGTAGCTCTGCATCCTTGCCAACATTTGGTATTGTCAGGTTTTTTTTGCCATTCTAATGAGTATGTAATAATATTACATATTTATCAAACTTTAAAAAAACTTCGCTATTCTAAGTAATAAAAGGTATCTCAATTTTCATTGACTACATTTCTTTAAGTTAGGGTAATTAGAATACTTCTAATATGTTGAAAATATTTATTTCTTTTTCTTTAAATTGCCTATTTATGTTCTTGGCCCATTTTTCTACCAGATGGGTTGATCATTTTCTTAATGATTTTTAATGACTCTGTATATTAATGAAACCAACTATTTCATAGTCGTTGCAAACATTTTCCTCAGTTTGTTATTTTTTACTTTGCTTATGGCATATTTTGCTGCAGAAATATTTTTATGTTGCTTCTGACTTTTGTACCTCATAGGTACAAAAATGAGGAGGTAGAAATAAGATAACTTACAAATGTGAGATGTAGAAAACAGGGGGCTGTAAGGCTGGGCAACGTGGGTGAATCAGTTCACCCAATCCCCACTCTGACCCCCACACTAGTGATATTTGGCCAGCACAGATTGTCTCAGTCTTTCTCACCAGCAACACAACCAAGGCTTGTTGACAAACGCAGCTGCTTTGAGAAAAGGTAGAATCCCCAGGGCACAATTCTTCAATTTCAGATGTGGAAGATGATTTGTTTAGCAGGAGCAATGTGTTTATTGCAGAGACCATCAATACACGAGATTGTTAACACTTGTTGGCTGGGACACAGGGAATTCCTGTCTGCAGTCTCAATGATATCACTCTGCCGGAAACAGCCCTCCTCCTTGCCAACCCTATACTTGAGTATGGGATTCCACGATGTCCACAAAGACCTGTTGTGCTCCATGCAGTCTATGGGTAAAAGAATTCGGGAAAGGCCAGAAGGGGTGTGGGTGAGGAGGTAGACGGAATGGTGGGAGGAAGTGAGGAGAAGGAGAGAGAGGAAAGGGGATTCCTTTGCTTCCTTATTTCCCACACCCAGATCCTCTGTTGGCATTTGATTTTTGCAGTCATTAACGTTTTTAGAGTCAGGCACATCAGTGCCAAGTCAGTTAGTTACTTGCTGCTAATCTGAGAAGAGCACAGCCCACAGCAAAAAGAATGGTGGGATGGAGAGTGTGGGGTTGGCAGAGTCTGATTTGCAGGAAGAGCTTGCTGTACACTCCCACCCCGGTTCCACTGCCCCGGGTCACTAAATGGGCTCTTCCCACCCAAAGCTGAACCTCTGAGGCGCCCACTCAGGATCAGCCAGTCTACTTTGTTAGGATAAGTGCACTCCTTTTCTAACTAAAGCGCTGTGAACTGAGACTAACCAGCTAATTAACATCTCAAAGAGCAGAAACAAAAGATCATAAGTAAAAGCAAGTAACTTTCTCTGAAGTCTGGGGTTCAGGAGATCAGTGGAACAGGACATGGGTATTTACTCAATAACCTGTCTCTCTACCTCTCTTTCTATTCCCACCCCCGCCTATCCCTTCCCCTCTTATTCTCTGGCTCCTTCTCCCAAGCCTGTGTCTATCTTGTTTTCCCTCCCTCTCCTTTACTTTTCACCCTTTAACTAACTGGTCATCATTGAGGCCTTGAAGTACATTTTTAGTATTTGTCTATTTATTGACATTGTACTGACTTCCTCGACTTAAAAGCAGGCAGGAAAAACCCCCACCAAATTAAACTGCTTTATCCTCAAACTTGACTCTGGATTTATTAATTGGGAAAATATGGTGGGGGGTGGTGTGTGTGAAATGTAAGATCTTTCTATTTGAACAGAACTTTGGGTGAGTTCTTTTGCATTGTGTCACCTGAGAAGGAATGAAGCTGAGTAATTTCTATGCATCGCTAACGCAGGGCAGTGGTTGACGCAGTGGAGTGGAGTTGAGAGACTTGGATCCAGTCACTGCTCTGCCAGTTGTAAGCTGTGTGACTTTGAGCAAGTCCCTTAACCTCCCTAGGAACTGTAATCCCAGCCTCTGCCTCTTAGCTGCTAGCTTCTGACCATCAGGGACCGAAAGACTTCTTATTTTATTTTATTTTATTTTATTTTATTTATTTTATTTTTTCACATCTTTATTAGAGTATAAATGCTTTACGATATTGTTAGTTTCTGCTGTACAACAAAGTGAATCAGTTGTATGTATACAGATGTCCCCATATCCCCTCCCCCTTGAGCCTCCCTTCCATCCTCTCTATCCCACCCCTCTAGGTGCTCACAAAGCACCAAGCTGATCTCCCTGTGCTATGCAGCAGCTTCCAGCTAGCCATCCATTTTACATTTGGTAGTGTGTATATGTCAGTGCTACTCTCTCACTTCGTCCCAGCTTCCCCTTCCCCCACTGTG